>NC_073695.1:264838769-265443769 GCF_029784165.1 Wyeomyia smithii
TGCTTGAATTGAAATCCGTACAGCGTGTGTATCATGCGTATATTGTTGAACTTTCTTCTTGTTTTCAGCATATAATGGAAGAAAACAAGTATAAATATAAAAGGCAAACAATTTCGAAGAAGCTGTGATTGAGGTGCGCAAGAGAAAGTCGTACCGGGAAGCTTCGAGAGGATCCGGCGTTCCGGTTAATACAACAAAGGGTGCCGCAACTTAACGCTACGAAAATTGCACTATTTCAGCTGATATAAAAAATTAGAAAACCGTGTGAAACTTTAGCCTAAGTCTTTAGGAACCAATTGATCCTCAGAATATATTTATTCGTAAATTTTAATATATTTTAAATAAAAGATGTTCATTATTGTACTTAATTTTGTGATTCATTGCTATATGGACTTTGATCCTGTCTGTATCGCGTGTGTGAGGATTTCGATTCAAAAGTGTACGGCTTTTGATTCAGACAAAAAACTGTGTACGGATTTCGATTCAAAACATGTTCTATTTAAACATAATTTTTTCGAGTTTCGGAGTGATTTTCATAATTTTGCTTGAAAATATTGATGAAATATAAGTAGACCAATAAGTAAACAAGTCAGTTTAAAGCAATATGTGATTTCTTGATTTCATATTGACCGTCGAAGATTATCATGTGCTTAGGTGTACGGATAGTACAGGATAGTACGGTGCTACAAATGAAAATAAAAATGCAAGAACTTTCGAAGTGACAGTGAAGGTTGTAAGTTAGTCGAGCGCAACGTTCGCTCATACTAGAATTTTTTCAAACATCCCTAAAATTTGAAGTTATGGTCAAAATGTCGGTATTTTGACCTCAGCGCATGAAAATTATTTTTAGTTCATTTGTTTTTCAACCGATTTTGAATGTTTTAGCCATTTTGGAAAGGGGAAAATAGAGTTTTTAAAATATATACAGCTTTGTACTAACTTTATTAAAATATGTTGAGTTGTTCGAGCGTAAATCTAATTTTTTTGACTTCTCCACGCAAATTTTCAACTTCACTGAAATTTGTCAGTTATTTTTGTAAGAAAAGAACTACAAGTACACTAGCAGTTTGAAACTATATGCAATTACGATATAAAATAGAAGCTTTTGTTTGTAAATCGACTGATAATTTGCTGAATAACATGTTTTTTAAGGAAATCAGAATTTTTGACTTTCATCGAACAATAATATTTGGGCTAAAAAAAAAAAAAAAAAATTAATATTTGGGCTGTAAATTCCACGGTGCTACAAATGAAATGCAACAACTTCTGATACCACCTAGTGTAGATTGTAACAAATTATAGAGCATTTAAAGTACATTCTTATAAAAATGTGTGAAAATTTGTTCTCAAATTAAAAAAAACCATAATATCTTTTAATTATTTTAAAACTACTCATTACACGAATGTCGGAGGAGCGACCAGTGAAGATAGTAATCAGCATAGAGCCCGACAGAGGTCGGCGACTCCATGGTAGATCCGGTACTCGATGGATGTGTGAGTTGAATGAGGACGCCCGATCGAGTGATGTGAAGAAGTAATCTGGATTCAGCAGTCGTTGACGACCTGTCGCCATAAAAATAAAAGTAAGTAAGTATTGTTGGACTGGTTGGAGGGTCTCATATGCCCGATCTACAAAAAAAGGTCATCGCCTGGACTGTAGCAATTATCGGGGCATAACTCTTCTCAATACCGTCTACAAAATTCTCTCCCGCATCCTGTTCCACAGACTGAGGCTGTTGCAGGAGACCTTTGTTGGCGAGTACCAATGCGGTTTTCGAGGGGGACGCTCCACGACGGACCAAATGTACCTTGCGACAAATCTTCGATAAATTTCGAGAATTCAACTTGCAGACGCACCATCAGTTCATAGACTTCAGGGCAGCGTACAATTCAGTTAAGAGAAATGAGATATGGCAGATTATGATCGAACATGGCTTCCCAACAAAGCTGATTAGGCTGATACGTGCCACCCTTGAAGGTTCTACATCAAGCGTCAGCATAGTCGGTGAGATATCGGACTCGTTCGTGACGTTAGATGGTTTGAAGCAGGGTGACGGGCTGTCGAACTTATTGTTCAACATCGCATTGGAAGGTGCTATACGGAGGGCTGGTGTGCAGAGAAGCGGCACCATCATTACGAAGTCGCACATGCTTCTCGGTTTTGCGGACGATATCGACATCAGAGCTGTGGAAGAGGCCTTCGGACCTCTCGGGAGGGAAGCTGCGAGATTACGGCTTATCATAAACTCTGCCAAAACGAAATACATGGTGGCTGGCAGAGTGCGTGGTAGTCCGTCGGAGGTTGGTGCTGCGGTGGTGCTAGATGGGGAAATGATTTGAAGTAGTCGACGAATTTATTTACCTGGGAACATTAGTGACATGTGACAACGAGGTTAGCCGTGAGATAAAGAGGCGGATAGCAGCCGCAAACAGGGCCTTTTACGGATTACGTAACCAGCTAAGGTTCGCAGTCTGGAAATCCGTACTAAACTTGCACTCTATAAAACACTGATTCTTCCGGTGGCTCTCTACGGCCATGAATCATGGACGCTGAAAGAGGCTGATCGGCGAGCTCTTGGTGTTTTTGAGCGTAGGATTTTGCGTTCAATCCTTGGCGGTAAACTAGAAAATGGTGTTTGGTGGCGCAGACGCATGAACATGGGCATGTAGCGAGAATGCTGGATGAGCGTCAAGCGAAGGCTATATTTAGCAGGAATCCCGATAGAGGTCGTCGACTTCGGGGTAGACCCCGCACTCGTTGGATGTGTGCTGTCGACGAGGATGCACGCGAAAAAGGTGTTAGGGGCGATTGAAGGATAGCAGCCCAAGACCGAGGGACATGGTGACGTATTCTGGATTCGGCACTGGATCGATAATCGGTCTGTCGCCTTAAAAGTAAGTAAGTATTGTTCTATCTTAAAAATTGATATTTTAACAATGTTGGTACTTTTTTTACACTGCAAAAAATGTTTTAAAAAACAACAAGTAATTTTTAAAAAATCGGTCATCTCGGGTTTTTTTTAAGTTTTATTTGGTATAGACAATTTAATTGCCAAAACACAAACAATCCAAGATTTTCTAACAAATAATTTTTTCGTGTTTAATGCCGTTTAACGTCGAAGTGTTTCATAGATATGAAAAAGCTTTTGTTATTAGAACTACCCAAGTAACCAGTAAGCACTAAATCATTGCCCTACAACAATACTATATTTGATTGCAGAATTCTGGGTGAGAACTTATTCTGACCTAAATGGTTGTATATATCTGATATAATGTTAAAAAGGCGAAATAGCGAGCTGAAAAAGTGCTGCAGGTGGCAACCATTGATATGCATCACTAATGCTGATTTGAAGCAGCCATTAGATTTCTCTTTTCTGACATGTAAGTTGAGAAAACAAACGAAAAAAAAAATTAGAACCCTTATTTTTTGGTGTCTGCAACAAATGCAAAAAAATATTCAGATGTAATACATATGGTTTATTTTGTGCATGTTTTCTTCCTCAACATCGTTTGGAACTCAACAGGGACTTTTTCTCATCTTCTGATATGGACGATTCAGAAACCACGAGCCCAGGAGATGTAGATCCTGAATCAAACTCACTAGTTTGCAATTGTTTTATATTGGGTATTTCAAAAAGTTCCATGCTTTCATATACCGTCGAAAATTCCCACTCTTTAAATTTTTTTTCCATTTACGTGGAGTATCCATGTTCCGTCTATTTTTAAATGACCACTTGATATCGCTCGTTATTGGCTCTTACGAAAAAATGTAATGCGTCTTCTATATTCATTTAAAACACTGCATCGTACACAGAAAAATGAAAATACCCAAATATGCGTATTTTCGAAGCAAATCAGCCCTTCTGTGCGGGAAGGTCCTTTTAGGTAAAAGCACAGATAACAGTTATCCAAGCTAGAACAAAAAACTTTAGAAATCGTGTGTAAGATTTCAAAATCTTACTCGTGAGCAAAATCATTTCAAATGACCTGGAAATGCGCAAAAATTTAATCGACCATTTTTGATTTGAATGAAACATTGCACACGTACAATCGCCGTTCGATAACTGTAAAGCAGGTATTAGACGACGCAAATATTTGCTATTTTAGGTACGATTTTTATTTGCACAAAATAAAATCTGTATTGAAAAATAGCAAATATTTGCTTCGTCTAATAGCTGCTTAAGTCTTTCAACTGCAACGCTTTTTAACTGCAAGACTGATAACTGCAACAACTTTGCAGTTATCGGACCGCAATCCGTCAAATCTGATGTCAAAGTCAAATTTGACATTGAAGTGACAGAAGGGGGAATTTAAATGCATTCGAAATTGAAAATTGTTGAATCTCTAGAAACATATCAAAAGGACTTTCTCATTTCTCTCGATTTTTTTTCGATTTCGTTTACTTGTTGTCTCTTCGTTCTAGATAGGAGATTATAGATCTCCTCTATTAATCAATGAAGCAAAATCACCATGTTATGTGGTTCACTTTCCGTAATAATTATAAGAGAAAAAAAATATCCCTTGTAATGCACAGGCTTTGGCTTTCACTACTCAGCGAGGCAGTGCAGAGTAGATCCACAGCCTAACAGACATAACACAGCGAACTAATTTTCAATAAAATCATCGTTTTTTTTTGTAAGATTTGGACCACTGCGACCATTGTTTTGATCATTTGTGGTATACCTCTTCTTTAGTCTAGGTACTCGTGGCAGACATATCACTATTGATGGAAGTGATCGTCGTTGTCATATCGCACCCTTTCTCCCAATTAGGCACTGAATTTCGTATGAAATGTATTACCTCATTAGGATTCGCAGACCAGACCTCAAAAGGCTCCAAAGTTCCTTCTCCAAAGGCTCTCATTCTGCGCTGTATTAGTGCACTACAGTGGCAGAGCAAATGTTCTGCGGTTTCACATTCGAACCCGCAGAGACGACAAATTTCGTCATTTGACTGACCAATTTGTTTCAGGTGATACTCACTTGGACAGTGTCCTGTAAACAGTCCGGTAATTGTTCTTAGTCCCTTTTTATTTAAACTAAGCAATTGCTGGCTATTCTTGACGCTTGGTTTTATAAAGCGTTTAGACTGGCGAAGCCCTACTGAGCATATCCAGTTCTCTTGTATAGTCCTATGTTCCCAGGTTTTCAATTCTGCTTTCAAGGCGCTTGATGACACCCCACAGAACGGTTCTGGGCCAATGAAATCGGTACATGACCCCTGTCTAGCTAACGTATCGCCTTTTCATTGCTTTCCACTCCGCAGTGACCAGGAACCCAGTATAACCATAATTGGTTCCTTTCTGCCACTTGTTTCAGTGAAAGGATGCACTCCCATACTAGCTTAGAGGTACATGTGAAGGCTTTTAGTGCTTTAAGTGCTGCTTGGCTATCAGGAAAAATGCATATGTTAGCATGCCTATATTTCCTAGCCAAACAGACTTGTGCACATTCATAAATTGCAAATATTTCGGCCTGGAACACTGTAGGCCAACGGCCCATTGGTATCGAGATACTTATCCCAGGACCATTTATACCTGCTCCGGTTGAATCATTCATTTTTGAGCCATCTGTGTTAAAGACGACAGAGCCTTGTCGGATATTCAGGCCACCTTATTCCAAAACTTCCCGTTCGGTCTCTATGATTTTGAAAGGTATTTCGAAGTTTGCTTCTATATTCATCCAGTCTTCGATACCTGGTATATGTTTGCTCAGCTGGAAATGTTTGAGGATTGCCAGCTGGCCTGTCTGATCTCCATCAGGTACTTTTTTAAGGCGTGTTAGTCTCAATGCACTTTTTTCCGCCTCTAGTTGTACTACCAGGTGGAGTGCATCTAAGGCTTTTGACGGAGCACTTTTCATTACTCCTGTAATTGCATTACAAATTAGCCTTTGCAACTTGCCAAGCTTGTTCTGCGGTGACCGCGTTGAAAATCATCGTTTGGATGATTCCAGTACTTTACGTTAGTAACACTAGCACCATCTGCTGTCGTGTTCGCGCTGCGTCATGTATTTCGACATCAGCGCCAGCGTTACTGCATGTGTCAAATGAGGAACTACAAAATATGTATGAGATTGCATGACAGCGCTCCAGACGACGTTTTCGCGCGATGACTGTTATTCGTTTGAAAATTTGAAATGAACGTTTTTTGTGGCGATGGAGCTAGGTTCCAGTGTTACGTCTGTTAGTCTGTGGTAGGTCACGAACAATATTTTGTGACCTAGGGTTAAGTAGACCATTTTAGGAACTGACAGGTGTCACGGATCCTGCTGACATTGATATTGCTTTTACTTGCGTTATGTCAACGGTTCCGAGCTTTCTGTCAAGATTTCAATCATGAATTGAGTTCAGAAATGTCTCGTAAAATGGTCTATTGTAGTGATGAACTTTAACTTCGCCTACATATTGGTTATGTAAAGTAGTTACTAAAACGCAATAAATTATGATACGGAAATATGAATATCAAATTGATTAATCGAAAAGCTTGCCTATTTTAGTTTTTTGCTATTTTTTGCCACTATTCCATTAAAAAAGCACATTTCGACATCATTGAAAACAAAAATGGTAGTGAAGGACCCCCTCTAAATTTTGGCATGCGTCAAATGTTGCAGTTATCGAGCGGTATTCGATAACTGCAATGTAAACATGTTGTAGTTATCGAACGACGACTGTATTTGGCTTAGCAAACTGAGCATTTTTCACATATGGAGAGATTTTTTACACCCATCAGTTACATTCTGAAAGGGCGTAAAATATGCTGCTTTCTTCGAGTGTGTATATAAAGCAACTACAGATTTGATAAAACCACATTGCAATGCATTGATGAATTGACACCTTGCAGAAATGGCTTATAGGACAGTGTTGCGATTAATGACAAATGAAATGTCAAAGGCATAATAAATTTTAAATGAATCAACTCTCGTAGATGCGATGATTTTGTCTCATAGCTGAACCGAGATTTTTATGTTTTGATCGATGCGACCTCTTTCCCGTAAAAGGGGAAGGATCATGTGAAGACAAATTGTTATTATATCACAGAATATAGCTTACACTCTTGATAGTACATTGAACAGATTTCAAATATGGTAGTTTTACGCCGAGGTAAACCTATTTCAGTATTGTAGAGGAATTGGGGCGAAATTGACAAGTTGCATTTTACGTGGATCAGAGACTTGCCATTTTATCTTCAAGATTTTTTCATCAATATAAGACATAATTTGACTACCACATTTGGATATTCACATTTAGATATTAGTGCACACATTAATGGTCTCCATACTTGATATTATTCTACTTTGTGGAATATATTTGAGCCATATCAAAACTGATTTCGTAGATCCACCATTTTGAGGTCAGTTTTTGTCCTATTTAAGATCTGTTTTTTCAATGATGGGTAAAAAATGCTCTTATATGGGCAAATTCTTAGAATTTCGATATTTAGACGTTGAAAAAACATTGAAAATTTTCGATTTCTCAAACATACAAAATGGCGCCATTGTTGCCTCTCAAGGTGATATGGATCCAAACTCGGAAAAATTTGGTTTTGCATCGAAATACATAAAAAAAAACATACATAGAAGCCGAATCAGAAGAAAAAATAAAGTGTTGTTGCACTTATTGACACTAAATAATTTTTATTTACAAAAATTGTCATTTTGGTCATTTTCAATTATTTTAACAAGTTAATGGTTATGACATTTTCATATCCTAATTTTTTGCGTAGGGTATCGAATGTTTCGGGAGTGGTTTTCTTTGGCAGATTTTCTGCAGCAGTCTTGTGGAAAAACCAGTGTCGAAGACGTTCGATATCCTTTGTACCTGACGTATTTGATATAATCAGTTTGTTGAATTTTTAGGCACATTTTAACCCCATTCGACGTTTTGGTGAATATTGTCTGTCCTTTTCAATCAGATTGATGTTTTTATATTATTGACATTTATAACCTTTTGTACTTCTTCTATATGCTCATCGAATAATGGAGTGTTCTGTTTCCGTTTCTTTAGTTAATTTATTCTCTGGTGTTGGTAATATTTTATACATTTTTAACAGTATTTTTTCTTCTTTCATTTTTTGCATTTTTTTTACTTTTTGACTTTATGATATTTTTAACATATGTTTTAACATTTAACATTCCAAAAATTTTCAGATTTAATTCATTAATCTTTTAATTAATCGTTCTATCGTTTAACGTCGCATGAAGAAGAACATGTTACATATTTTTTTCATATCCCAATCATAATGAACAGAACGCAGCCACATCGTGTGTTGTCGAAAGATTTTCCTGCATTCTAGAGTAGCTATTTTTGGAAACATCTGGCATTTCTGGTCAGCAGTTCCCGGGAACTGACCATGTGAAAGTTTGGCAGTATTTATAAAATTGCAAAAAAAATTAAAAATTAGCAAATCTGACGGTTGCTCAGTTGCTGATGCCACTTCCACAATTGCCGAATGGAGAGTGGGGAAAATTCCTTTATGAAGTTCTCACAAGTCACAACCATAAATGCATGAATGGATGATAATTGCGCGCGTTTGATAAGCAGAATGTGTCACATGGACAAAGTGGATCGTCAGAATTAACCGCGCTAAAGGAATCGGATATTCATATTAGATAATTTCAAAGGTTTATTGTTCTATCTAAGTTTACAGGTAGTTTACCTTTTATGATTAGCAATAAATGCTTATACCTAGAATATTTACTTTCCAAGACAACAATGTTCACCATTATTTTTGATTACGGGGGTATCATATTCGTACGAAAGTATCGGATATTTATGCTTTCGTTTGAACCAATTTAAATGTTTACGCCCCTTTATTTGGCTCGTTCGAAAATGAGAATAGTATTTTATGAGTCAGATACAGCCGTAAACAAGAATAAGTTTGTTGTGGCGAGATGGACCAACATTGATGTTAGCCGTCCGATGAACAACACAAACAAAAAAAGTTTGTTGCACTCGGAGACATTTACGACGGGAAAAAACCACAAATCTAACTTTTTGTTTGTAGACAATGTGTCCATCGCTATCAAAAGCGTACCTATTTAAAACCAATCTAACATAACCGTATCAAAACTCGATGATGATTGAATCTGTAATGTAGCGGCCACAAAAAAAAACATCAATATTTCCATTGAGCCCAGAAGTAGGGATACCATCCGTCCTGATTTAGCAGGAAATGTCCTGATTTTGGAGTCCTATTTGGGCGTCCTGATTTATTTTTTATATTATAGCATTTGTCCTGATTTTCATAAGATATCTAATTTTGTTGTAAGCTAGTAAGCAGAATTTTTGAAAATTGCTCAATAAGTGTTTTCGATTCCGTGTCGCAACGCTCACTTCAATCGATTTTTTTTTCATTAGTTAAAACTCAGTATAGTAATAAGAAGATCCGTTAACGCGTTGACTGTTACCATTAAGCATCTGGCATTTGTTAAGTTTAAGTTGAAACAGTTTACGTGTGTTGAATTTTTAAAGCATCTACTAATGCGTAACAATTCGAAGCGGTTTGATAAAAGTGGAGATACACTCATTTTTTTAATAAGTATTTTTCCACACGGATTTTCGAATTAACGGTTTTTTCACGTGGATTTTTAAATGGAAGAATTTTTGAATTACGCGTTTTTCCACGAGGTACATATCTCCGCGTAAATACAAACTGAGTGTATTTTAAGTAAATAAAAGAGTGTTATATTGTATTTTAAAGGGTAAATCACATATTATGTGATATATTTGCTCATACTTCGAAGAATAGAATGGCTTAGTCAAATTTGTTCCGAGAAAAGGTGTCCTGATTTCTTACTTCGACCAGATGGTATCCCTACCCAGAAGTAGAGTAAAACTTTGAACAATAAATGTCACTCATAACTTGAGCAAGATATAAACAGTGCAATATTAATTGAAAACGTTTATTTCATATAAAAAACGCGCGTTTACAATTGGTTCTGTTCTAGTGCTTTGTTGGACGAAACCGTAGTTGATGCCTAGGATATACTATTTTCACTATGATATTGTGAAAAACGCTGCAGCAGCAGTTTTGTTCATCGTTAAAACTATTAGCTTAATCAAAATTTAAAAAACTTGATTGCGTCAAAAAGCTAGCTTAAATAGGATTTAAATAACAGTGAAAACTGTAAAAAAGAACTAATTACATCCTAGACATCTACCTATTCGGCTGTTCCTTATTAATCATTGTGACATTTGAGCAGAATTAGTGAAACCAATGACCTGCATTTCAATAAATAGTATCTACTGGTAACTTCCCACATCCTAGGCTTAGTTCGCCTTCTTTTCCAAGGCTGGTGCCTGTTGCGTGGTCATCGCTAACCGAACTTTGTCGATCACTTCGGTGAAAATAATGGTACCGGTGAAGACTAGAATCGTTCCAGTCCAGTGATAAACGGTAAATGGATTACTAAAGTAAACAATAGAGAACAGCAACGAGACAAACTTTCTCAATGTGACGACAAGGGTCACCGTCAGTGAGGAGCATTCCGTGGTCAGCACGTACACCGAACTGATGCACACGTACTGAGTCAGGACATTTCCCAGCAGGTACAGCCAGGTGATGGGAACTGCGATATTGAGCACCGGTACGTCGTACAGCGGACTTGCGTTGGCTAGTTTAATATGTTCCCAGATATTTCCAGTGAGGAGAAGGAAAAATGGCAGCGGTAGTAAGTGTGTATAGAATAGAGCCTCCTTCGGATGTTTTCCGTAGCGCTTGTATAGCACCTCCTGGTAAAGTCCCATTCTGGCGGACACGAATAGTGCCAGCGTCAGCAGCGAAATTCCAAGCGTCCACCAGAAAAACACCGTCATCGGATCTTCCTCGACCGTCTCGTTGACTTGGGTGCTTTTGACATCCTTACCGGAAACAATCGTACAGATCATAATTCCCAACGTGATCATTCCCACTGAGAGGTACTTGGAAAATGCATAGCGCTTCCGCAGTATAATGATTCCCATGATCATATTGGCAATTAGCGATCCCGCCCGGAAGATCATGTGCAGCGGCATCGGGATGTTGAAATCAAACGCATAGTTGTTGCACACGCTGGTCACGAAGAACATTACTACCAGAATGGTGTAATCTTTCAGACCAATCCGCGGTTTCACGGTGCCACATTTCGATGTGAACAGGAACCCTTCGAGTGAGATGAACAGGAACTGCAGAAAGGTGATCAGATTGCCCGATCCAGGATCGATTCTGGAAAAGACGAGGGTTTTATATTATTATCCGCCATCGAATATTACTATTTGTTGGTGTTTATTTATTTTGAGATAATTTTTGTGCACTAAATTTGTGACATGCCATTGGTTTGTCCTTCAACGATTCAAGATTCTAAGAATGGCTGTTATCAACGGTAGTTGAAAATTAGCTACAAACTGAAAATTGTAAACACTCGAAAAAAAGTTATATTTTAATCAAGTTATCCTGGGATATTGCCTCTGTACAACGCATAACCGCATGAAAAAACGTCATACTTTTAAATTCATCATAGCTTGCTCAGATGAAAATTGCCTAATGCGCTGTTCACAATCTAATGTGCCCCCATTCTCTTGACTTACTTGACAAGCAGCTCCAGGAATACCACATTACTGCAGCATCCCACGAAGACCATCACGATGGCAAGTGCAGCGTTCATTGTTTACGTAATCTATACCGTACAGCCAGACGTAAGCATTAACTAACTTTAGCTAATGAAAGCAGCCGCAGCAACGAACACCGAAATACAGCCTAATGTCCTACGTGAAGTTAGAATATATTGCACGAGAAACTCACAGACACACTAGCGAGGAAAAACGAAACCATTTGTAACATTCAATGGCAAGTTCAAGTGGCTGATCGATTAAGGAAATTCACTGACATGACCAGCAAAGCCACAATTACTACAGCGCGAAGTGGTCAACGCACAACATTGACTGCCCTCGAACTGCCACACTACCTGTCAGCGATAGTTACGGTTCGAATGTACACATCTCACTATTATGTTCATTGATGCAAAACCCGTGTCGTAGGTATGCGTTCAGTCAACAAAGTTCCGTTTTGCGTTAGCTATTCGTCAAACTGACGAAATTGACATGATACTGCCAAATCACCGCCGGTCTCGGACAAAACTGCATAGTCATTCGTGGTTGTTGATAAGTTATACAAAATCATCATCACTTTTGCAAACGACAAGCAAAGATTAAATTCTCTCATGCCGATGTGAAGGTGAACTAACATATGTTTTGTTATGAACACCCTGTTGCACTACTACAGTCACTTTACAGAGTGCACGTGTGTGCTTTATGAACCCGAATAAACAGAAGCATCCTAATTTAAACTCCGCTACTATTTAGAACCGTAGATATACCGTTGAAGGTACTGTAACCATAGAATTTGCTAACTTATTGAAACTGAATTTATATCACTGATTGAAGAGTTATTGTCAAAAATAACCATTATAGTGAAAAAATATAACAGCAAAAAGAGTAACTTCGAATGTTAACTTCGACTCAAAAAGCTTTAGAGATACTCAGAGAGAGAGAGAGAGAGAGAGAGTTATAAGGGATGAAGAAACCCGTCAATTTGGCAACTGTGTTTCACTTGTCAGAGGTGCCAGATCTCTTCTCAAAGCGCAATGTGGACTAACTTTTTCATTCGACTCGTATAACTGATGGTAACCGTGGAAATCCTGGGAAATCATAAAGTGCATCACAAAAACCTTGACCATACAAACCATACCATTTGCAGAAAGCATTTTACATATTAAGATTCTATTTGCAGTGAGTTATCACGAGTTTACGCAGCGGGAAACTTTAAATATTTAAAATGTTTCTTCCAATGGTGGATTAAAACTAAGAAAATGCTATTCCAACACGCTATGTAACTACCAACTCTTGTAAAAACAGAACCTCAAATTAAAAACGAAAGCGAATCGCATGTATTTCCTATTTCATATGTATTTTCTTGATAGTAATCAGTTTATTAGATGCTGCATATAAATTCTAACCAGCTGCATTGTTATTGACGTCAAGAACATCTATTTTACGCAAATATCGCATGAAAAACAATCTCCTGTGTATATTCGTCTTGGCTAAAAATTAAATCTATCATTATTTTCCTAGTTCAAAAGTTCAAATCCAGAAGTCGCACGATCGTTTTTAGTTGTGCGTTAAATCGCCAAAAGGCGATTAATATGACTGTTTGACTGACAGCTGTGCCCGGTGGAAACTATGGTCGTATGCTGACTGGGAAGGGGGTCGTACGCGGCTGTATCCCCATAGGGGCGGCGTACAACAGCGTCTGACCCGGAGCGGGCGGCTGAATTATGGAATGCTGTATCCCGCCAGCTACACCTAAGATGGCAGCCCCATCAGCAGGATGTAGGTATCGCGACCCTGGTAAGGTAGCATACCGAAACCTTTCATCAACCACGAACAACGATTTTAGAAATACGGAACGGATCAATCGGCAAAGACCTAGGCACGGAAAAAGATTAAGGTAAACGATTGGAAATTGGGTACTTGGAACGTTCGATCTCTCAATGAACCGGCGCGGGCTGGCTTGCTTGCTCGAGAACTACAGCGGCAGGGAGTCGAAATCGCAGCGATTCAGGAGGTTCGGTGGCCAAATTCCGGAGAAAGGGAATTCCGTGCAGTAGACCCTATTGCATGCACTTCTTTCAAGTACCACATCTACTACAGTGGCGGCAAAGCAGCGGAACGGGGCGTCGGTTTCGTAGTGCTGGGAAATCAGAAAACAAGAGTCATCCGGTGGAGGCCCGTAGATGACCGTATATGCGTGTTGAGGATTAAGGGCAAATTCTTCAACTACAGTTTAATCAACACCTACGCACCGACAAACGACAAATCCGATGAAGTCAAAGATGAGTTCTATGACAAGCTTGAGCGAATCTATGACGAGTGCCCAAAACACGACGTAAAAGTCGTCATCGGAGACGCAAACGCACAGGTTGGGAGGGAGGAATTCTTCCGTCCGGTCATTGGAAGGCATAGCCTCCACTCGTCAACCAATGAAAACGGCCTGAGGCTGATAAACTTTGCCGCGGCCAGAGGAATGGCCATATGTAGCTCCTATCTTCCACGTTTGAATATTCGGAAACACACCTGGAGGCATCCAAATGGAGAAGCCTGCTCCCAGATCGATCACGTACTGATTGACGGTCGACACTTTTCGGATGTTACTGATGTTAGGTCTTTTCGGGGACCAAACATTGACTCTGACCATTATCTCGTCGTTTGTAAGATCCACGCACGGTTGTCGAACGTGCTGAAATCT
Organism: Wyeomyia smithii; assembly: GCF_029784165.1. Taxonomy (NCBI): domain Eukaryota; kingdom Metazoa; phylum Arthropoda; class Insecta; order Diptera; family Culicidae; genus Wyeomyia; species Wyeomyia smithii. The sequence continues at coordinate 264,853,051 of NC_073695.1, forward strand.
CGCACAGAGAGGACGACGCGTTTCAACATTCAGCGGTTGAAAGCTGATGGCGTGGCAGCAGAATACGCCAGAGAGCTGGATCAACGGATCGCAGAACAGCAGGAGGAAGGAGTGGAAGACATAAATGGGCTGTGGAGCAGTATTCACGGCGCCATCGAAACGACTGCGAGAGAGGTGGTAGGTACGACGCGTGGAAGGCAGCCTAACGGCTGGTTCGATGCCGAGTGCCAGAGAGCGACAGATGAGAAGAACCGTGCCAGGAGCCGCATGCTCACTGCGGCTACGCGTCAGAACAGAGAGAGGTACAGGGTGGCAAGAGCTGCTGAAAATAGAACCCACCGTCGGAAGAAGCGCGAGTACGAGGAGCAGGTGCTCGCCAGCGCAGAGGACAGCTATGCTCAAAACGACGTGCGGAGATTCTATAGAACTGTCAACAGAGTCAGAAGCAGGAATTTCCCGGTGCCGGTCATGTGTTATGACAAGGACGGCAACCTGCTTACTGATAAACCGACGGTTGCAGCCAGGTGGAAGGAGCATTTTCAAGCGCTATTGAACGGTGAGGAGCCGGATGAGCAGAGCAGGAACAGGATGACGATTATGAGTGACGAACAAGCTGTGGAGCCACCAACACAGGAGGAGGTGAAAAAGGCGATTAGTGAGCTGAAAAACGGCAAGGCCGCTGGGAAGGACGGTATCCCGGCCGAACTTCTAAAAGCGGGAAGCGAGCGGCTGTACTATGCGATCCACCAGATAATACTAAGGATCTGGGTGGATGAACAAATGCCGAACGACTGGTTGGAAGGCCTCATATGCCCTATCTATAAGAAGGGCCATCGATTGGATTGTGGCAACTATCGAGGGATAACGTTGCTCAACTCCGCATATAAAGTGCTCTCCCGTATCCTGTTCTTCAGATTGAGACCGCTAGCGGAATCTTTTGTTGGCGAATACCAGGCTGGTTTCCGACAAGGGCGTTCCACGACGGATCAAATTTTCACCCTGCGACAGATCCTCGATAAGTTCCGGGAGTACAACTTATCGACTCACCATCTTTTTGTGGACTTCAGGGCGGCATACGACTCAGTGAAAAGAAACGAGCTGTGGCAGTTCATGCTGGAACACGGTTTCCCTGCGAAACTAATAAAGCTGAGTCGTATGACACTGGAGGGATCAAAATCGTGCGTGCGGATAGCTGGCGAGACATCAGCCGCGTTCGTAACGTTGGATGGACTGAAGCAGGGGGATGCGCTCTCCAACATACTGTTTAACATCGCTCTTGAGGGTGCAGTACGAAGAGCAAACGTCGAAAGAAACGGTACGATCATCACAAAATCTCACATGCTTCTTGGCTTTGCGGACGACGTCGATATCATCGGTATCAACCGTAAGGCCGTGGAGGAGGCCTTCGTACCTTTTAAGAGAGAAGCAGCGAGATTGGGACTTGTCATTAACTCCGCCAAAACGAAGTACATGGTAGCTGGCAGAGAGCGTGGGAGTCCCCGTGGTGTTGGTGCTGAGGTGGAGATAGATGGGGAACGATTTGAAGTGGTTGACGAATTCGTTTATCTTGGTACGCTTGTGACATGTGACAACGATATGAGCCGTGAAGTGAAACGACGAGTTGCAGCTGCGAACAGGGCCTTCTACGGACTACGTAACCAGCTAAGGTCCCGTAGTTTGCAAACTCGCACAAAACTAGCGCTGTATAGGACGCTGATACTCCCGGTGGCCCTTTACGGACATGAAGCATGGACGCTGAAGGAAGCTGATCGACGAGTGCTCGGAGTTTTTGAGCGTAAAGTTCTGCGATCGATACTTGGCGGTAAACTGGAAGACGGAGTGTGGAGTAGACGCATGAATCACGAGTTGTACCTGGTATACAAACATGCTGATATAGTGAAGGTAATACAGCGGGGCAGGCTGCAGTGGGCTGGACATGTAGCCAGGATGCCTGACGAGAGAGCCGCCAAAACTATCTTCAGTAGAGAACCAGGAAGAGGCCGTCGACTCCGTGGTAGGCCTCGCACGCGGTGGATGTGCGCGGTGGATGTGCGCGGTGGAAGAGGATGCACGATCTGCTGGTGTACGGGGAGACTGGAGAACGGCTGCCCAAGACAGAAGAAGCTGGATATCTCTAATTCGTTCGGCCCTGAACCGGTGAACGGTCCGTTAGCCACAAAAGTAAAAGTAAGTAAGACTGACAGCTGGCGCTGCAGTAAAAATAATGATGATTTGCAGGCAGCATTTTACCTATCAAGATTCTATTTGCAGTGAGTTATCACGAGTTTACGTAGCGGCGAAGATAACTAGAACAAGATACCTGACTCACAGACGTGCCACTCGATGACGATTTCATCGAACAGAAAAACAACGATAAATTTTGAAATAGTGGGCAATAATACCGCTACTGTCGCTATAAGCTTAGATTATTGAAACATAGATATCCAACTCAACCAACAATACGGGCAACAAAAATGTGGCGCCCCTCCGAGTATGATGGCGATTGGGTGAACTACATTTAATGAGCACACACAGAAAAATATTAAGGTAATTGCTATCTTTTTAGGCTTGGTCAGAGATTTGTGCGGTGTTTTTAACAGACTAATCTATATGGTCTAGATAATAATAATAATTTATTACAACAGGACTATAATAAATGTCAATGTATGAGATGACCATGATATGAATTATTTATTTTGAAGATAGTATGACTAATCGTTCATAGTCGTTTCAACAATATGTTTTTAAGCATAACCAAAGATGACTAGTACACAATACGTTACTCTTGCAGTATGCAGCGGACACGAGTTTCGCTGCGCGTGAACGAAAATTGAACTAATTTGTATACTGTTTTTTTGGTGATGACAAGGTGGTGAAAGGTGAAGCATGTTTTTCAATATCATTGTATGGTCCTGTCATCTAATTTTCAATATCCTTATACGGTATTGCCATCTTGTTTCGTTTTCATCTAGCGGATTGAGCATGCTAAATCGATTTTGCTAATAATCACAGTTTTAAGGTCATCAGAGGGCACCGTTATAAAGGTGTTGCGAGCAAAATGTATGAAGTCAGGTATCTTGCTCTAGTCATCATTAGCATAACTCATTTGTTGTTTGTACCAATTTTAATAGTCGATTGAGAACCACTATACAGCTTTAATCCCTTTGCGGAACTGGTTGGGTTAATAATTCTGCCTCAGCGGTCAAATAATGCTGTAGGATGTTCTCCTATTCGGTTTGTAGCTTCCGTTGCAGATTATTGTTTGTGATCTCATTCATTATCAATTTCACTATTACTTGCTTGAATGTTCAAATCGATTTATTCATATTTACAAAGAACTGAGAAAATCAAATTTGGAAATTTTCACTCACCCTTTTAAGTTCTATTTAAAAACGATTCAATATTTATTTTGGTGAATACCGCTAAACGCTATTTTTAACTAAGGCTTTACATTACTGCGTTGAAAATCGTTGTTATATACGTCTCTTAATATCCTCAAAATTCACTTACAACGCAAAGCATAGCATAACTTATTTCGTCAAAATTCACGAACGTCAAGTCCAACATAAACAATGTTAAAATAATTTAAGTGAATGTGAAGCTTATTTTTCTTTTCGTCACCTTCGACAATTCGATGAGAGTATCTATGAGATTTTTACATTCTGTGACTCATGCTAATCTGTAAAATTACGCGAGGTTTCTTTGCATTGTTGTTGTGATAAATTGAAATTGCAAATCATCTAGATTATATTGTAAAGTCGATTGAAAACCGCCGTACAAATCTGATTAAAAGTAACATGATATTTTTCTGGGTGTGAGAATCTGGTCAAGCTCACCACTGAAATGATAAGGAGTACCATGATATTTTTCCGAGTGGATATGCTTTAGTTCACCCAACGGCCTACAGATGGCAAGTTCATAGTGTTGCCTTGAGATTATATGCAGCGAAGCCCAACTTGGATATCTATGTCTCTTTAGTCTATGCTATAAGCAAGCGTGCACATTCATTATCAAAGGCAAAAACCATAGGAAGTGCCGCTTGTCTTGTAGTAGCGGGTAAGGACAGCGTGCGCCCCGGACAATCGAGTTGGCCGAAGGCCACGAGTGTGTTGCATTGAATTTTTAACAAAATCAATTTTTTTTTTCATTCCATGAAACAATTAGGAAACGGAAACAATGAACAAGGAAACAAAATAAATATTTTCAAAACCATCTTTTTTGTATAAATTCTCAGAATTTTTCGCATGGGTGGTAATACTTTATCGAATCAAATAGCCAAAATTGTCCTCAAGCATTACGTATTTTATGGACGTTTTCTCACAACATTTCAGCTCTAGTCATATTTAAAATAAAGAAAAAATTTCCTGCTATAAATAATCGAACCTAAAATGGTACATTATCGAGTCCATATATAATCGAGTCCATATATAATCGAGTCTATATATAATAGATTCTGACCTATAAATAAGTACAGTGACGTTTCGATTATACCAAGATCAATTTCTTATTTATTACATGTTATTTTTTGTGTGTATGTGTTAATATAAGTTCATATGTGTGTGAATGTAAAGTTTTGAGTGTTCGGTATAGTTGTGCTGTTGGAATTTCACCCGAAATTATAGAAATCGTGTAAATCTATTTTAACAAATAATAAATTCGAATGAAAGAGGCTGGGTTTCACCACTAGGTGGATAATTTCGGGTTTCATTTGAATCAACATTAATTATCAATGATTTTTCGGCCTTTCGAATGATTCGGCCTTTCGTGGTTCGGCCGTTTGATAGATTCGGCCATTTGTTATTTCGGCCGTTTGAAATTTGGCCGTTTGTGATTCGGCCGTTCGTGTTTCGGCCGTTTGTAGGTAAACCCTTACAACGAATAATGCTGCCACCTGATGACTTAAATGCACATAAAATTGGTTATTAGCAAAATCAATTCATCGTGCATAATCCGCCAGATGAACATGAAAACTAGATGGCAGCACCGTTTAAAGATATTGAAAATTAGGTAGCCGCACCGAGCAAGGATATTGAAAATTACATGGCAGGACCATACAAGGATATTGAAAAAAATTGATTTGCCTTCCGCCACCTTTCTGTCATCATCAATTTACCAGTATACTAAATAGTTCGACTTTCGTTCACGCGCAGCGACAATCATGTCCGCTGCATACTGCAAGAGTCAGGTATCTTGTTCTAGTCATCTTTGTTAGTAGGCAATAAGCTCACATGATGGTGCATGAGTGTAGCGTTTCGAATAAGGACGAAGATTTTTCAGGATTTTTGTGGAAGAAGCAGGTCTGTTTGTCTGTGCCTGACTCTTGCAGTATGCAGCGGACACGATTGTCGCTGCGCGTGAACGAAAGTCGTACTAATTTGTATACTGGTATTTTAATGGTGCAGCAAGGTGGCGGAAAGGTGAAGCACAAACAAACAGACAGAAGCACGTCGAAGAATCGAGAAAAATCTTCGCCCTTATTCACAACGTTACACTCGTACGCCACCATTTGAGTTTATTGCCTACTAATTTTCGTAAAACGGTTTTTGTCTTTGCTAAAGGGTGTATACGCTTGCTTAAATTAACACCAGCGGCATTACTGATGGTTTTTGTCTTCGATAATGAATGTGCGCGCTTGTTTATAGCGTCACTAGTGGCATTATTGCCCACTGAGCCAGATTTCAAAATGATTGTTATTTTTCTGGTCGATGAAATCGTCATCGAGTGGCACGTCTGTTTGTCTGTAGGTGAAGCTATTTTTTTTTTTCAATATTCTTGTATGGTCCTGCCATATATTGCAAATTTCCGCTGAAATGCGGATTACAGACAACTTGCAAGCAAAATGCAAACAACTTGTACCGTAAGGCGCCCTAATTCTGCGCGGTTCTTAATTCTGCGCACTGCGTATTAAAATGTTAAAAATATATCAATTAAAAGCAAATTTTCAAAAATGAAGTTTGAAGTGATTTCCTATTAACTGTTAACTTTCTGCTTATGTTTCCTTTCTTACTAAACGGCATCAACATTTTGGTACGAAGTGCGCAGAATTAGGAGCCGCGCAGAATTACCCCTCACGGTACGTCAAATTTATCGTATACCAGCATACGAAATGAACGCGATAGACTGTATAGATACGATTAACAAAGGCATTCTGTCGCGTTCGCTCTAGTTGACTGGGGTATACGATCAATCTGGCGTGCACGTTATCTGCATTTTGCTTGCAAGTTGTCTGTAGTTCGCGTTTCAGATGCAATCAGCAATAATTCTCAATATCTTCGCAAGATGGGCAATCTAATTTCCAATATCCTCATACGTTGCTGCCATCTAGTTTTCATTTCACGATAAATCGATTTTGCTAATAAGTTTATACCAAAAACATCATATCAAGAAGACTGGCATCTCTGGATCGATCCCATACAAATGACAAGCGTCAAATCAAACAGCGCACTCCATCTGTTAAAGGTAAAAGTTTGCATCGCTGCGAAGACAGAGTGGGCGTATGTGGTGGTCCAACCTGTGCGTTCGGCTTGCATTCGCATCGCCAGCACACACACTACCATGTGTCAGTTCCACTTTTACTCGAAAGACTGCGCTGTCAAAACTGTCGCTCAATCTCAGGCAGAGTTCCCAGTCTTCTTGATATGATGTTTCTGTTTATACGCATTTAAGTAATCAGATGGCAGCACTAACCGTTGTAAAGGAGTCGTACACTGTAAAAAAAATTCACGTCGAAGTGAAGTGATTTGCTGTTTAATTCGCACTACTTGCCGAACATTTCAAAGTGAAAAGAAAATCCTTCGAAACATGTTTATGCAAAGAACGGTGAAATCAACAGCAAATCACTTGATTTTCTGTTGTTATGTTCATCTTTTTTGATATTCTTATGTTTGAGATACAAAATGTTGGTCATTTGGATATTATCTGCTAATCACAATAAATTTAAAAAGTTTCTGTTTATTTTAGATTTTTCAATTTTATTTTATTCTAGGTTTTCAATTTGATTACAAAATGACCACTGTCGCTGTGTCGGTGTATTCGAATTCAGGATCTGTAAAAGAGTTGTTTTATTATTATATTATTAATATCAAAGATTCAAAAGAACTTACTTCCAAACAAATTTTTAATCTCCGGGGAAAATGTGCTGCTTGCGCCTTTCGCCATCGCGACTATTTTTGTTTCGTTTTATGTTTTTGACGTTTGTCAATTGGAATCGCAGCTGTAATTCAATTGATTTGAACAGTGGTGCAAATTCAAGAGATATTCATTATAATATGATGGTGATTTCCATTGAACAGTTTTCAACGCAAGATCATTTCATTAGAAAGTGTTAATCATTGTGAAATCAACACTAAATCACTTCAATTTGCAGTGTGACGTGACGAATCGAGTCAAGTGCAAAAACACTTGAAGTAATCGTGGCATTTAATTACAGTGTAGGCAAAATGTATGAAAAAAAAAACTGGAAATCAGGTATCTTGTTCTACTCATCTTTACTCATACTAACTTCCGTCTTCTCTCTTTCTCACACACCCCTCAGATCGATTTCTCGGGAATAAATTACGAGACTCGGATATAAATTCTAAATATGAACCACCAAAACTTTAATAAGTTTTTAATCTTGCAATTGTCCTAACTTTGATTGTAGGGCCTTATGTAATAGAATAAGAATCAAAATTCAGGTCAATAATGTTCGATTTTATTTAATTAGAAACTCATAGGGGTAAAACCTAGAAATATATACACTCAGGATCAAAGATTTCGTAAAAGTATGCTATCACTTATAAAGTTATCCATAATGCTGATAAATTATTTTTGGCGGGAATGCTTAACGTCATCTCGTGCGCTGCGCGCGTCTTCTTCGGCTGCTGGTGCACACCAGCGTGGCAAGTGTAACACAGCCAAGCCCGGCAGCTGTTCCACAAGCATAGGCTAGGACACTTCGGTAATAATCGGGACAATCGTTACGGTCACGGCATTTCCTGAAAACAAAAAAAAAAACAGTCCACTATAGAATACTATCACGCGTACCATTTTGTATGGGCCTACATAGATTCAATAATCACCACCACGACCCCCGTTATCAGTTTATCAGTAAACGTGACTGCGGAATAGATGAATCCACCCTGATCGGCATGTTTACCAATCATATCAGCCGTTATGCAAAGACTACTAATCATCGTTATCGAGCTACCTGCACCGAAAAGTGACGCGATCGCCATTAACTGGATGGTGCTGAAGGTAGCCGAACCTTTGGAAAGTGCTATCCAGCTGCATACACTCAGGCTTATAGCCGAGCCAACAAAATACACCAAACTGTTGCCCACGTACTTGTTAGTGTACTTGAGTACTAACGACGCTATAAAGGAAGCTAAAAATGATACTAGCGGAACCGTGGCAAGATGCTCCACGCTGGCATTCTGGATCGGGTCCGGCTGAAAGGCTCGTTCGTCCAGCCACAATGGCATGTACACGAGCGAAGTTGTCATGAATAGACGAGAGAATACATAACTGGAATGAATTAATAATGTCATTAAGTAATGAGTAAAAATATAAAAAAAAATACTTACAGTAGTGCGTTTTGATAGAGTAGCGGAGATTTGAAGAAATTTTTTTTCGGTCTTCTAAAAACAATATCATCTTTGGCCCCAACGTTACCGTTGGCCACTACACTTGCAGATCCTGCAGCTTCTGCATCGGTTTGTTCGGATTGTAGTAAAGTTTGCGTTTCCGGGTCGCGGTTCCGCTGGCTGCCGGCACCTTTGATCACGTTGTGCTGCAAGGCAGCATGTCTACGGTGCTCATACCCGGTGAAGGTGAGCGAGAAGTTGAACAGGACAGACATAGAAACGCCGACTAGAGTTAATATTAATGCGATATCCTGTGCGTTCGAGGTGTAACACGAGATGGAACGAAAGCAAATAAAAATATAACGAAAACGGTTAGCAATGATGTGTGACGAAAAAGGCACAAGGAAAGCCTTAAAAATGTAAACTTACTCGGAACCGGTACGCATCGCCGGCCCCAATCTGGTTGTCTTCAGTTGTACGGCTTCGGAGAACTGCCCAGGTTACAATATACACCACCACATTGGAAACGATGGAGACCGAGTAGCGAACGGCCGTTAGATCCGATCGATCTTTTTGAGATTTTGAAAGTTCCGGTATCATGGCCAGGTGAGTTATTTGGACGATTGGCCAACCAAACTGGAACAGCAATATCACAATGACAAAGTAAACGATCTCCCACCAGTGCGGAGCCACATCACACCACGGACACAGCGAGAATATCATGGGAAAAGTGAGAAACACTATTAGCGTTCCCGCTATGTGCCATTGTCTTTTGGTTCCATGCTTGTCGGTTAAAAATCCGACTATCGGCGTCGCGACAGCGTCACCGACTTGCCCGAGCATCACCAGAGCGCCGGCTTCCGCTGCTGGCATTCCGAGAGCACCCTGCATAAACAGCAACGTGTAGCTGAACCAAACCCCAGCACACAGATCATTGTACACGTGGCCCAAACCGAAGCCAATTTTCTCGAAGATTTTCAACGTCGATCGTTTATCCATCTGGGGATCGACCGTGGGAGGACCTTCTCCAGGTCCACCCGGTAGGGGGGCTCCAGCTGCGGCAGCTAGTGTCGTTATTTCGTCTGTTGCACCATATGATTTTGTAACGATTGTCCCATTCTGTGTCAGATTCCTATCAACCAAACCGGACTGTTCTGTCATTTCGTGTCCGGTTTAGCAATTCATGGGCTAACGTGGTGTTGGTATGATATTCCAGGCTCGAATCGCGCATCAAGTAGGCTGAAAAAAATGAATGTAAATCAGTGCATGCGAAAACGATAGATTTGTTTTTTTTTTTAAGATGTTATTGCATTAATTGCAATTTACACAGTTATTTTTCTAACGGAAATTAGTCAGTAAGCCAAAACGGAACACTGACACAGAAATAGATGATGTCATAGTAGGCGGTTAGTTCTGTTCGTGACGTTTTACGCGGGAATTCGACCTTGAAACTGTTCATTCATATTCACTGCGTAAAATTGGCAAACTTCTGTCGTTTTGAATGATGAAAATGCGCACTACAAGAGTTTTTTCTAGAACGTATGTTTCATTCAAGCAACGCCATAGGGGTATTTAAGTGCAAAATTGAAAGAAAAAAATTGCATAACTCAAAGTCATTATTGAACCTCCTTTATCAAAACCACTAGTTCTATAGACAGTGGAGGTATCCCATGGCAACTGTTTTGCTTTAATTTGATTTGTTTCTGGCTCACAATCGAAATCCGATATGAAAATTTACCATCTTCTCGGTGACATTTTGTAATGTTGGTGATTATAGTTGTTACTGTTGTTACAGATAATGTGTCTTCAAATCAATGGTATGCAGTAAGTTTTGAACATTTTAGACGTAAGGCTTGGTGTTTTATCCAGCATTGAAATTGCTTTTTTTCATTCAATGTTCTGGACGTTTTTTAATAATAAACAACCTAATTGTAAAGTAGATACGAGTTTTCTGAAACACGTTTAGGAAAAAATGCGCATGTTTCGCATTTATAATAAAGGGTGATTTTTTAAGAATTTGTTTTTTTTTTTGAAAAAAAACCGAATAAAAATTAAAAAACTGTATGAAATCTTTATTTGAGCCGATAAATTGGTTTATGCCATGAAGGATCTGCCGAAGGCCAGACGGTATGTCGGTTACTTCGCGGACAGTGCGAACTCTCCGGACGAGAAGATTCTTCGTTCACTCCAGAATCAGAACGACCATCTCTCTACCAAAATGTGGCGAGTCTGTAACCGCAAATTGGTAAAGACCTTGGTCGAACTAGTTCTGGATATTGACGAAGAATCGGCCAAACTCGTTGAGAGTAGAAATTATGAAGTGCACTACGGTTTCGGCAAAGCACGCATCCGAAAGGTAAGCGGAAGGCCGAACGTCACAGGCGGGAAAGACTCCGTCGCAATGTCAGGGAAGGTACGTGCGGGTAACTCCTCCGGGAGTACTCTGCCACCACCCAGGCAAAACGATCCTGCGAATGGGCTAAAGGTTCGCGTGGGAAACTCCTCCGGGAGTGCCCCACAACCACCCAAACGCAACCCTGCGGTTGGGAAGGTACGCGCAGGATGCTCCCCCGTGAGTGCCCTGTCACCACCCAAAAAACTCAACCCCGCGGCTGCTCGGACGGTTCCGCCGAAGACTCGCAAGAGTGTGAAGCATCAACCACCGAAAAGTCGCACCCCCCGGAGTCAAAAACCACCACAGTGTGCGCGACGACCTTCTGTTGCCAATCGACTGCTGCAACCGAAGCCGAACAGTGAGGAAGAGCAACTTCCATCAACCAGCCAAACCGCTGTTGGCAGCCGTCAGCCAATACCAGGATCATCTTCCGATCCGGACAAAGACGGCAACTTCACTGCAAAGTGAGCAGCCTTCGCTGCGTGCAAGCGAATCTCCATCACGCAAAAGGCGCCTCGGGTGTTCTTTGCAGGAGATTCGCCAAAGAGCAGCTAGCGGCTGCTTTCATCCAGGAGCCGTGGATCAACGAATCCAAAGTTCTCGGACTTAACGCTCCTAACGGTAGGGTAATCTACTGTGACACGCAGTCCAAACCAAGGACTGCAATTCTGCTAAATAGAGAACTAAAATTTTTACCTATTACAGAATTTATCCAACGCGACGTCGTTGCCGTCACGGTTGAAGTACCGACAACCAGAGGAAAGCAGGAAATGGTTGTCGCGTCGGCCTACTTCCCGGGCGACCAAGGTGATATACCGCCACCCGAAGTTGCTGCGCTCGTGCGGTACTGCAAGGCCATCAACAAGCCGTTTCTGATCGGCTGCGATGCCAACGCTCACCACACGATCTGGGGCAGCTCGGACACCAACACCAGGGGTGAGTACCTACTTGAATACCTTACTTCTAACGATGTCAATGTATGTAATGTAGGGAATAACCCCACGTTTATCAACGCTATTAGACAGGAGGTCCTTGATCTCACTCTGTGTAGCGCCTCTATTTCTGAAAGGATTAAAAATTGGCATGTCTCCGATGAAACTAGTTTGTCGGACCACAAACACATCGTTTTTAATATAGAGGCTAACCCTCTGAAAAGAGAGCTGTTCAGAAATCCTAAGAATACAGATTGGGAATCCTTTAAGGAACGCCTGATCGATTCACGAACTTTCAGTTACAGCAACATTCGAAATTCTGTTGACCTGAATTCGGCAGCAAATGATCTACAAAACAGAATCATGGATGCTTTCGACGCTAACTGTCCACTAACACAGCGGTCAGTATGCCGTGACGTACCCTGGTGGAATGATCAACTTAGTGACCTTCGTCGGGAAACTAGGCGGTTGTTCAACAGGGCAAAAGTCACGTCTAACTGGGACGACTACAGGGCGTCCCTCACTAAATACAACGCCGAGCTACGCAAGGCTAAACGGAAATCCATAGTTAGTTTCTGTGAAAGAATCCAAACTCTGCCGGAAGCTACGCGGCTCCAAAAGGCGATGTCCAAAGACCATACTAACGGTTTAGGACAGGTGAGGAAAGAGGATGGATGCCTCACTGTCACTACCAAGGAAACGCTGGAGGTTCTTATAAACACCCACTTTCCTGGATCGACAGAGACCGAAGAACTGAATAGTGATGGGTCGCGGCAGGACAATTCGAGACATATGGCGTCTCGGGAGTCCATCCTGCTGGCCCGTCGACTGTTCACGGAAGCTTCAATAGGTTGGGCTCTAAGCTCATTCGACCCTATGAAGTCTCCTGGTCCAGACGGCATACTACCCATCTTTCTACAAAAATCGGCCGCAGTTATCATGTCCGAACTCATCAACCTCTTCAGAGCCAGCTTTATCCTGGGCCATATTCCGGATAACTGGCTGAAGGTGAAGGTAGTGTTTATCCCCAAAGTTGGAAGAAAGGACAAAACCCTACCTAAAACTTTCAGACCCATAAGTCTGACTTCATCGCTTCTCAAGTTGATGGAGAAAATAATGGATAAATATATCCGTGATGAGTTTCTTAAAGACTCCCCGCTGAACAGGAACCAACATGCCTATCAAAGCGGCAAGTCAACAGAAACTGCTCTTCACAGCTTAGTGACGTTGATTGAAAAGTCCCTAAGTTATCAGGAGACGGCGCTATGTGCCTTTCTTGATATTGAAGGGGCCTTCGATAACACGTCCTTTGCATCAATCGATACGGCTCTTTCTAATAAGGGAATCGACCAAACTTCAAGGAACTGGATACACGCAATGCTCTCTAGCAGAGTGATCACAGCAACCTTGGGAGATTCGTCTGTAACAATGTCAGTGATCAAGGGGTGTCCGCAAGGAGGAGTTCTCTCGCCCTTGTTATGGTCACTAGTTGTCGACGCACTTCTCAACAAGCTTTCACAGCTTGGTTACGAGGTCATTGGATACGCCGATGACATCGTCCTCATCGTCAGAGGTAAAGATGACGCAACTCTGTCGAGCCGAATGCAAACGGCTCTGAATACCACCATGTCATGGTGTTTACAGGAGGGTCTAAACATAAACCCCTTAAAAACAGTCCTAATTCCTTTCGGCAGACGAAGGACGATCTCCATCACTCCTCCAATACTGAGTGGAGTTAGACTGGGCTTCAGCAATGAAGTCAAATATCTCGGAATTATTCTGGACAAGAAACTGAACTGGTCTGCACAACTGGATCATGCCGCTAAGAAAGCGATCTCAGCGATCTGGGCCTGCAGAACTCTCTTCGGTAAGACCTGGGGACTGAAACCAGACTTGGCACTCTGGTCTTACAAGACCATTGCCCGACCAAGAATCACCTATGCTGCCCTAGTGTGGTGGCCTAAGGTGAACGAAATGACTGCGCAAGCCAAACTCAAAAAAGTTCAAAGACTTGCATGTCTTTCGGTTACCAGCGCTATGCGAACAACTCCATGGAAGCTATGCTTTGCCTACTACCTCTACATCTTCATGTGAAAAAGGAAGCAGAGCTTGGCGCTCTAAGGTTGCAAAGGAGGAAAACCATACTTGAAGGGGACCAAATCGGCCACCTTCGCATACTTAGGGAGTTCAAACTAACTCCGCTATTAACCACAGTCTCCGACTGGATGGACGTTAAGTCCAACATGGATATTCCATATAGAGTGATTGAAACAAACCGCTCTATGTGGAACAATGGAGGGCCTAATCTTCCACCTGGCATCGTCAATTTTTATACGGACGGCTCGAAAATGGGATCCCTAACGGGATCTGGTATATACGGACCCGGTATCAGGGAAACGTTTTCCCTGGGAAAATGGCCCACCGTTTTTCAAGCAGAGGTATATGCCATATATATCTGCGCAAAAATATGTCTGCAACGCAACTACAGACATGCGAAAATCGGTATATTCTCGGACAGTCAAGCAGCACTACTAGCACTTAAGTCCGTCAAATGCGCTTCCAAACTTGTTTGGGAATGCATTGAAACTCTACGGGAACTTTCCCGACAGAATTCAGTTTTTCTGTTTTGGGTGCCCGGACACTGCGGAGTCGAGGGTAATGAACACGCTGACTACCTAGCAAGACAGGGATCAGCTCAGCGGTTTATTGGTCCCGAGCCGTTTCTGGGTACGTCCATTTCCGCTATCAAAAGCGAACTATTAACTTGGGAAAGGCTAGAAATAGTATCCCAATGGCAACAGGCACAGGGTTGTAGACAAGGCAAACAGTTTATCTATCCGAACCCTGGAACCGCCAGAAAGCTACTTAGTCTAAATCGTAGTGACCTACGGATAATCACGGGACTCCTCACCGGACACTGTCCCGCTTTTTATCATTTAAAGAAAATCGGCGTAGTGTTGAACGACACCTGCCGATTCTGCAAATCTGAACCAGAGAGTTCAGAGCATTTGCTTTGCTCTTGCGAAGCTCTTGCTTCCTCTAGGTACAACTTCTTAGGAAGTTACCTTTTAACTCCATACCAAGCATGGAGCTCCAATCCCAAGCAGGTCATTAGTTTCATCAACTATGTTGTACCTAATTGGGGTACAGGTTTACAACAAAACAGTTCTACTCCATCAATGAGTACGAACAATCCGTAACCTGTGCACAGCAATCGGGGCCCGCCACAAAAGACAATCAGCAAGAATGTCGCAGTGGCATTTCAGTACCCAGTACCCTTCAGGCATACAGATGTATGCCATTTACTTTTTAAAGATAATTTCATTCAAATGTTGGCCACAGCTACGTTTCAAATGGTCAACTTTTCGAGCATTTCGGCGAGTATCCTGCGAATAACGCGTGTAATGTTGTCTCCCAAAGCTGGAATTGTTGTTGGCTTATCCGCAAAGGCGAGAGACTTTATGTAGCCCCACAAAAAAATATTCTAGCGGTGTTAAATCGCATGATCTAGGCGGCCAATTCACCGGTCCATTTCGTGAGATGAATTGCTCACCGAACTCATTCCGCAATATGTCCATTGATTCGCGCGATGTGTGGCACGTTGCTCCATCTTGCTGAAAGTGAAACCACATGTCAACAAGACACAATCAGAAATCTTCGCGCGATAGCGAGCGCCATTGACCGTAACGTTACGATTTTGATCATCTTTGAAGAAGTACGGACCAATGATGCCTCCAGCGTGTAAACCGCACCAAACCGTGCATTTTTCTGGGTGCATTGGCGATTCTTGTATTGCCTCTGGTTGCTCTTCGTTCCAAATGCGGCAAATTTGCTTATTAACATACCCATTTAACCAGAAATGAGCTTCGTCACTGAACACAATTTTCCGATAAAAATGCGCGAAAAACATTTTTTACAGAGGACGAATTTTGATAATAGAATTCGATTATTTGTAAGCGTTGTTCAGGCGGAAGTCTGTTCATGGTGAAATGGCAAACCAAACTGAGTACACAAGACTTTGATAGCTGTCAGAATTCCCGCGTGAACAGTCAAATCTGAATACACGAAAAACCAAATCGCGAAAAAATCACCCTTTATATCATGATTTTACACCTGTAAGTGTATGTATAATCCTATGTGTTGAGAGGAAATTCTTTTATTCAATTTATTGGCAACCCTGTTTGAAATATTATTTGGCAACTTTGTATTAAAACACACATACACTCATACCTTGGAAATAAATTTATTCTTTGTTAAAAATTCGTAATAACCAGACGCGGTTTTAATCGAATCAAATTAAAATACAGTCCACGCTTCGAAAGAAGGTACACTATGCAATGTTGTTTTTCAATATATGACTTCCCTTGAAACCGTAACGTTTTTTCAGGGACTGAAAAAATCTTTGGAAAGAAACTTCTTTGGAAGTGACTGAAGAAATGCACTACCAATTTGAGGAACAAAATGGCTTTTGTAGAGGCGAAAATAATCAAACTATTGAAATGTTCGTTGAGGTCGCGGAGGCTGCCTTCCATCGAATACTGATTGCAGAAATGGACCGTTTAGAGGCTCCATCATTTTACACACACTTGGTTAATCGTCGTCTTTGCGTTAAGCTTGTTGCGACGAAATCCAATTACTTTACAAACAGCTCTGACGTTCCCCAAGGTATTAACCTTGGTCCATTGTCGTTTTCGATATTTTTTCAACGTCATATCCTGCTTGCTACCATATGGAGTAAATTTGGTGCGTGCTGAAGACTTGTAAATTTATTTCATCATACGGAACATTGAAGACCGCAAGGAAATTCACCGGATGATCGATCTCTTTCAAGATTGGTGTCTGAGAAACCGCATGCCTATCTGTGTCCAAAAATGTTGCATTACATCGTTTACCCGTAAAACTGTCCAAATGGAATCACCAAATCTGTGGCACTCAACTGGAGCGTGTAGATTCAGTGAAGAATCTGGGGGTCATCCTGGGCACAAGTCTCCCTTTCCGCGATCATCACTCAAACGTAATTGCAAAAGCAAATCGTAATCTGGGATTCACCATGCGGACTACGAAAGACTTCACCGACCCACACAACTTGCTCTCACTATACTCTTCGCCGGCACGATCATCCCTCGAGACTGCACGTGTAATATGAAGTCCATATACTGATCATTGCTCGGTTCGGAGCTTTCCAGAAGAAATTCACGAGATATGCCCTCAGACTGCTCCCGTGGAACAACGCAGCAAACATACTGCAATACGACTTCCGGTGCAGACTGCTTGGAATGGAAACACTTCGCGGCAAGCGCGATTCCGTCAGAGCAATATTCGCTGGAAAATTGTTACCAAGTGTTGTTGACGTACCTCTCATACTCAACCAATTAAATATTTATGTGTCATCAATTCTCTTACACCAGAGAGATTCCCTGAGATTGGAGTTCCGGAGAACGGAATACGGACGACATGAACTAATTGTTTCGATATGTCGACAACTCAACAAGCTTTTTGATAACATTATGTCAGTACCGGTGTTGAAAAAAAAAACAAAACGACGCCAGTTGGAGTCTGTTGTCAGGGATAGGTGAGTTTCTGTCTATTGCTTTATCTCGTGAAAATATTTGCTTCCTGGTCTTTCTTTTTCGGGTACACACTGCAACACAACTGACACCCGACAAAACTGTACTCGATTGTAAATGTTTAATGTAACTTTGTAACAGTAATTATGAAAAATTGTGTGAAAAAATATGGAGTTTTTACGCGTTTATAAGTTAATCTGTTTACTCCAGGTTTATACACAAGAGCTTTTCCTCATCGTCCTTCATTGAGGCTGTGAAGTCAGAGTAGGCTAAAGGAAATTAACAATAAACAATATACTCAAGGTTTGGGGAAGTTTTACACAAAAAACACTTATCACGAAGTCAGAACTCCAAAATTCCAAATTAATGAAAAACTGTTTTTTTTTCTGGAAAAACCAAACAACTGGCAACACTCATATACTTTCTGAATTCCTTGGCTGATTTCTTCCAAATTGCGTTTTTCAGAGTGTCTAATCAAAAACCTAACAAAGATAATAACACTTGTCACCTCGAGCTGTTCGTCAATTATAGGTTGTTTAGGTTTAAAACTAACGTAAAACTTCAAGAAAACTTTATAATGTGTAACTTTGTGGTCAAAAAAGGTAACAATTATTGCAGATAAGTTTATCAGTAGTTATCATAAAATGTAGATATGTTAACAAACAACGAATAAATAAAAAAATATGAAATCATTTGTTTATTATGACACTATTAGGACACTTATAATTGGAATAAATAGACTTATCGGACACTCTAATTCAACAATTTGAAAATAATAAACCATTAAAATCATGCCGCGTATCAGAAACGACTTTTCTGGGAAATCCGCGAAAAAAAACCGTGTGAATTTCTACATCCGCGTAGAAAAAGACGCGTAAAAACCGCGTGAAAAGCACTTACGAGTACATTGTTCATTCTTCAAAGTTACAGCACAATCAATTCCACGCTCTTCGGTAATATTCACTGAAATTTATGTAACATTCACCAAAATCCACATAAAGTCAAAATAGCAACTTTTGCAACAACGATTTTTTTTCTATTTTTATTTGCCACTACTGATTTTTAATCAACTATGCACAGTCGTGTGGAGTTAAAAGGGATGTCACTGTATGGTAATAGCTCATCAATTAACCCTTTATAAGACAGTGGCAACTATATTGCCACCAACAAAATATGTTTATTTCGCTGCACTAAGAATATTGTTTTTAAATTTGGCTTAACCAAAGACTTCTCAAGGTGTCTTAGAACATTTCAGTTTTTTCTAGGACTGCTAAAAGTGTACAAACCGCGATTTTAAAACGTCTTCAGGAAATTAATTTTTAATTTGGTGAAAATCCAACAAACTGGTAAGTTTTCACCAGAAACTTTCTACTTAGGACCTACTGTGTTAGATTATGCAGTATTTTGTTGAAATACATGGTGTATTAAGTTATCGACCAATTAGTTTACTTTCCTCTATTAGCAAACTTTTTGAAAGAATAATTCTTAATAGAATGATAACACATATGAATGAGAACACAATTTTTGCAAATGAGCAGTTTGGTTTTCGCCATGGGCACTCCACTACTCATCAGTTACTTAGAGTAACAAATATGATTCGAACTAATAAACCTGAAGGCTATTTGACTGGAGCTTCTAGATATAGGAAAGGCATTCGACAGTGTTTGGCATAAAGGTTTAATAGCTAAAATGTCAAATTTCAGTTTGTTGTGTTCAGTTTAACTATCTAAATGGTAAATCTAAAATATAACCTGCTAGAGCTTGTGTGCCTCAGGGGAGTATCTTGGGCCCAATCTTATATAACATTTTTACTTCTGATCTTCCTGATTTACGACCAGGTTCTGAAACACAGCTAATTATTTTTCCTCATAAGCCAAGAGTTTCTTTTCTCAAACCCACCCATAACCACGTTATTAAGATGAACGGTGTGGTCTCAAATTGGTCTGATCAAGTTAAATACTTAGGGCT
The DNA here is from genome assembly GCF_029784165.1 of Wyeomyia smithii. Classification (NCBI taxonomy): domain Eukaryota; kingdom Metazoa; phylum Arthropoda; class Insecta; order Diptera; family Culicidae; genus Wyeomyia; species Wyeomyia smithii. Next base: position 264,872,477 of record NC_073695.1, read on the forward strand.
AATTTATAAGAATCTTACTTTCAAGGAGCACATTGAAAATATCCAGTCAAAGTGCAATGAGTATATCAAATGTTTATATCCTCTTATCAACAGGAGTTCTAGACTTTGTCTCAAGAATAAACTATTGATTTACAAACAAATTTTAAGGCCAGCAATGTTATATGCAGTTCCCATCTGGACAAGTTGTTGTGCAACCAGGAAGAAGACACTTCAAAGGATTCAGAATAAACTTTTGAAAATGATTTTGAAGCGTCCTCCCTGGTTAAGCGCGAACGAGCTACATAGGCTCACTAATGTAGAAACATTAGAAAATATGTCAAGCCAAATTATCAACGAAATCCGATAAAAATCGTTGCAATCCTCAATTGCAACGATTAGCTCACTTTATAGTCAGTAAGATAGTTTTAAGTTTATTTTAAGTTTTGTTTTATTCCTTTTTTTCCTTGACAAGTAGGTTTAATAATTTTCCTACAATTACATTAACTTAACTGCGAAAGCTAATAACATTCAATAATATAAAAAAAAGCATACTAATATATATTAGAGTGTTGATATGTCACCATTTGAGGCAGAACACACAATAATAATTCTGAATAGATATTAGTTCATAAATAAATCATCACAAACATTACCCCCCCCCCCCCCTATGAAAAAAAATTATAAAACATGGTGTATTGGACGACAAATTTCAAATTTCTTCCTAATTTTTTTTTTCAGGATACCACTTGAATAATTCTTTATTTCGATCTTTTCCATGCAAAATTAATGAAGTTTTACTGTTACATTCTAGTTACTTAGATGTTTCATTTTTTATAATCACAAAAAAGCAAAACTTACAATGCAGCTGCAAAAAAATGCTTTCATCGTTTTTGGGGTTAACGGGCAGTGGCAACTATGGTTCTTATTACGGGAGTCACTTCACGGTGAAATATATTTCACTCTCACGCTTACTTCACTTTTTTAGAACTATTCCCGATTCCACCTCAAGTGAGGTGACAAAAATCACCTCCGTGGGGTGAGATTGACAGTGAAGTGAAATTGAGAATAGGACAAGTGAAATGAGATTGTTTCCCAGCTCAAAAATCTCTAAGTTCCAGAAAGTCGTTTTTTCTGTTTTTTTTTAGATAACACCAGATCTTTACGTGTTCTGCATTTCTAAAACATTCGGCATCAAAAAAAAAATGTTTTTTTCGATATCGAAAATTTCCTGAACTAGTTTGCATTTTTTTCATCGGGCAAAAAAAAATTTACCGCTTTAAGGCACGGATCAAATTCTGATTCGTTTCGTTACTGAAGAATAAATCCAATATTTACCTTTAGGCATAAGGCGAAAATAACGGCGACAATGGGAAGATACCTTTTTCGCGGTCTTCCAGCACGGATTCCCATGCAACAACTGGCACGCTGCAAAACAGATGGTGGATTGATGTTGCAGCTACCTGCAATTAAGTGCAAGGCATTGTGCATAAATCGTCATCTACAAGAGATCGAATCCCTTCCCTATTACAAATCCTTCCTCGATCATAATACTCCCCCTTCAACTGCTCTTCCATGTTTGAAACTCCTTTGCCAACAATTCCCGTCTCTACCCACCCCCATCCAACAACACCCCTCCAGCGGTTTAATTCACCGATATTATTTGGAAAACACTGAAAAACCAAGAGTGGAACGAAAGCAGCCCAATCTGAATTGGCATCAAATATGGACCAACATCTCTTCGCGCAGACTAACCTCAAGTCAGCGAAGTGAGCTTCATATGCTGATAAACGAGAAAACGGAGCACCGAAAACTAATGCACACTATTCAGCGTGCGGATGGGGCCAACTGTCAACATTGTGGAGCCAACGAGGAGTGCTTGAAACATAAATTTTGCGAATGTCCTCGAGTAGAGGCAGCCTGGATTTTTTGCAAACAGAAAATTGAAACGATTGGCGGAGAAAGGCGGAACTTTTCCTTCGATCAACTCATCAGACCGGGGCTAAACGGAATCGGAAGGGAAGAGAAATACATGATTCTTAAAACATTCATCACTTACATCTCTTTTATAAACAACACTGTAACAACAGCAATAGATATAAATGCCTTAGAGTTTAATTTAAATATCAATTAGTCACTTAATAATTTATAACAAGAACGACGTCAAAATAAACAATAATATTTTATAAAAAAAAAATTAGATCACAAATCAATCAACTTTAAGACTTATGGCATCTTCGTGGAATCATTTCACCGTTCAAAATGGTCGTGAAATAATTCCACGCGAATCGTCGCTTTTTCCGTTCTCACTTCACTGATATGACACTCATGATAACCCAGATTTCGCGGCAGATGTCACTTTGCGACGTTTTTCTCACTTACGTGAGTCCCGTAATAGGATTTTGTTCACTTCACTCTGATTTCACCGTGAAGTGACTCCCGTAATAAGCACCTATATTGCCACCAATTTTTTCAATTGATTCAATAGTGAATTTTTTAACAAAGGTACAGATGTGTTGTTCCTCCTGTAAGGAATACGTTTTACTGAAGTTTATGTCAATTCCTTGCGTAGTTTCAACGGCTTTATAAAGGGTTAAGATCACGACTATTTGATCAAAACGGGCTTGAATATATGTTGGAAAAATGACGCACACCTAAATCCAGCAGAATATTTCGCTAATATTTTGATAAATAACACCAGCTACCGGAGAGCAAGTTCTGTAATCACATCTGTCGGAAACTTACAAAATTTTTAGCTGAATTTTCAGTTGATGAGTTTTTTGTTGCGCGGATTTTGGAGTTTACGAATGTATGATTTTTTCCAATTGTTAACTCAGAGTGTCAAACATCTTTCCAAAATCAAATTGAACACATTCACTGATTTTTATCTAATTTTCCAGTGGAGTTAAGTTTGTTCTTTTCTGGAAGTATTCAGCAAACATCATAAAAATCTTCACGAATAGATTAATATTTGGTTCGACTCCAGTGTATCTTTTCATTTACGTACATTTTCGAATGGGCATCGTGATGGTGTAGAGCTTTATTGAAAGCATAATGCCACCATTTGCGTGAGAAACAAGTTTTCAGCTGGTTATGAAAATTGAAAAGTCACTTTCAGCTAAAGAAATTGCTCAGTGCTTTTTCTTGGATATTGAAGGTGCTTCTGATAACGCGTCCTATTTCAATGAGGAAAAAAGGATTTCACACGAGTATTGTTGACTGGATTCATACCATGCTTGCAAAAAGAGAAATCACTTCTGAGTTGGGAGGTTCGTCTATCACGGTAAAGGCAACGGTAAGGATGTCCGCAAGGAGGTGTTCTTTCGCCAGTTGTGTGGTCTTTTGTGGTGTACGATCTTCTTAAAAGCTTAGAAGCAAAGGTTTCGAAGTTGTGGGCTTTGCAGATGAAATAGTCATCTTGGAAAGAGGAAAGTTCGACAACATAGTTTCGGAAAGAATGCAGGAAGCTCTGAAATATACCCAGTCTTTGTGTATGAAGGAGGGTCTGAGCATTAATCCGACAAAAGCTGTAATCGTACCTTTCACTAGAAAGAGGAAATTCAATCTAAAAACTCTCAAGCTTGGATGAGCAGAAATTCCATTCAGTGAACAGGTTAAATACTTAGGAGCTATCCTTGATGCCAAGCTAGACTGGAATGCATATCTTGACTATGCAATCAACCACCGCTAGAACAAAGCTAGATAAAGTTCAACGACTTGCGTGCATTGCTATAACAGGAGCAATGAAAAGCACCCCATCAAAAGCTTGATGCAATTCTTCATCTGCTGCCGTTGTACGAATACGTGCAACTAGAAGCAGAAAAGAGTGCCTTGAGGCTCAAAAGAACAAAAACTATCTTGTCAGGTGATTTTGTGGGCCACCTGACTATACTGAACTAGTTTGAAAGAGGGCCAGTTATTAGTATGAATGGAGACTGTATGGCACCTCAGGACAATCATGATATTCCCTACGAAATATGCGAAACGTCACGTACAGACTGGAAGGTCTGAGTTCCTGATGTCTGTCCCGGTTCAAAGATATTTTTCACCGATGGCTCAAAAATAGGTACAAAAACTGGTGCAGGAATCTTCGGCCCTGGAATTAATGTTTCAGTGGCAATGGGACACTGGCCAATAATATTTCAAGGAGAGATTTTTGCAATCCTTGAATGTGCGAATGTGTGTCTGACTAGAAAATACAAACATGCAAATATTTTTATTTTCTCTGACAGTCGAGCAGCTCTGAAAGCACTTGATGCTTATAAATGTACATCCAAGATTGTCTGAGATTGTATTCTCACATTGCGACAGCTATGTCAAACAAACTCAGTAAATTTGTATTGGGTTCCAGGACATTGTGGCATTGGTGGGAATGAAAAGGCAGACGAACTTGCAAAACAAGGATCTAACTCACAGTCTATCGGCCCAGAACCTTTATGATGAATATCAAACTGTGCAGTGAAAATGGAGCTTAAACGCTGGGAGGAACAAAAGGTAATAACCAATTGGTTGGATGTCAAAAAGTGTTCCCAATTTAAAAGATTTATAACACCAAACGAGAATCATTGGAAAAAGTTCCTAGAGCTCTACAAAAGAGCTCTTTGTAGAGATGTTGCGATATCATTAAGCATCGATACTTAGAATCGATACTGGTATCGAAAGCAAGCGCTGATACTCCGATAGAATCATGAGAAAAGTATCGATACTGCGAGGTATCGCTGTTCGATATCAGCTCATTTAAAGTAAAACTCATATGGCTGTTTTTGCATATTTTTTGCCCGCGATAAAAACAAACAGTTTCTGTAGATGCTTCGCCAATTATGCTCGTCAAAAACATCCAAACTTTTCTGATCCGTTTAGGTATCACAACACTTATCAGACAATCAGTCGCGTCGCGTAATATATCAAGTAAAATACAGTAAGGTCGCTTTTTGAGCGGTTTTTTCACGCAGCTTTTTTTGTGCTGATTCTGGAATTAACGCGATTTTTTGTGCGCGGGCTCCGGAATCTACGCGGTTTCTTTTTACGCGGTACATATTCCCCGCGTAAAAAACGATTTTAGTGTACACTAAAAACTAATACGAATTGAAAAAATCTCTGTTTTCTTTATTTTTCCTATGATGATTTTAATTTTTGGTTCTCATCATAGATGTGACAGTGATATTTATTTCCGCAATTTCTTTTTCACTAAATGCTTAGTAATCTTGTTTGGAATAATTTGATCGATTATAGCTTTTTAACCGTTCCTGTGAATTTTGGTGCTCCTTGCCAGCTCGCATGTGCGTTGAAAGACCACAGAATAAATGTTTGTCGAGTTTGTCGCTTGTTTCGATGCTAAGGGTAGTGTATCGGTAGTGTATTGGGAATCGGAAGTAAAAGAACCGATTCTAAGTATCGGAGGTTTTGCAACGTCCCTAGCTCTTTGTACATACGTCGGCCTAGTAACGGGGCCCTGTCCAAGTAGATTTCATTTAAAGAACATTGGCCGGGTTCAGGATGATATCTGTCGCTTTTGTGTTACGAAAAGCGAGACAGCGAAACATCTACTGTGCAGTTGTGGTGCATTATTTAAACGCAGATCAAGGTTTTTTAGCAGTGGCTGTTTATAGCCCAAAGAGATTTGGTCTTTGAATTCTGGAAAGGTGATTGGCTTCATAAACCATATTTTACCTGACTGGGAGCGTGTCGGTGCAGGTACCTGATCACTTAACATTAGTGGTCATTGTATTTTGCAAGGGGACACGTATAACAATTGACTGGATATCTCAAAAAAGTTCACATCAATGGACAATTTAATTCTAATTCCCTAACAAAAAAAACAAGTTTAAATGATATCTTGAATGATAATCTTAAAATGACATCTCTATCAAAACCTATCCGGATCGAATTGCGAAGTAGCGTGGAATGTCTCAAATGCAGGACTCGATGGTTAGCCTTGCAGATAAATCATGTTAATTCCGTTACCACTAAAGTTTTTTATACCGTCGCACTCAATTTTATAGTTTTTCGTTCGCGTTTTTGGTAATCCATTTCAGTATTTGTGTATAAAACTAATAATTAGCTAATCACGACACCATGCAAATGCCTACTGAATTGCCAGCTTTCAATTCGAAGCCAAGGTTATAGTCATTATTCCACACTATATTTCAACAGATTTTTGATGCACTTACATTCGTACTATTGGTCCCGATTTTACTGCTTACAGACGCTCAGCTGACACGTGTACGGGTGTATCCGCCTGCTTATCCACACGATATAATTCATCGAGAGCTGTTCGCTGCAATCGTGTGCATTTTCACACGAGGTAGAAAATTCTTTATCGATGACTATTTTACTTGTTAACACCACTTCCCAGTTGGTACAGTTTGTTATGGTTTTTTATCTCATACAATAACAGCAGGATTCGCGGATGTTTTGGAAGAAACTATTCCCATATGTTTTGACAGCCAGCTTGCAAAAACCAATCCGCACAAAGGCTTCACTGCTTCCATTCACACTATGAAACGCCACGCGCAGCTTGTTATCACTCTAGTTTACGTTTGGATACCACCCCAATGCCGTATCGTAGTGTTTGTTTCCCCAATTACAACTCCAAAAGGCAAAGCTACCACTACGGCTAAACAAGAGCGTGGTCACTCTACCGTAGACACAACATTACTGGCCAAGCACACAAATCAAACTGAAGCCGCACTGCTCCACTCGAACAGGCCGACCCGGGAAAGGGCGTCACCACACACCGGTTAAAGTACTTTTACAACTTCCCTCTCGGACCCACCGACTCTGGCATTACGTTACGGTACGGCGGCAGATTGGCGATTTGACAGGCTCGATTCGATTTGGTCTTGTTTCGTTTTGTTTGTTTGGTACGGCGTTCTCTTGACTATCGGTAATTTAATATATCCACCATACCCCAGCGAGTTCAACGGATCGAAGTAGTCGCTGCGGGTTCAGTCACGTGTAAATTTCACCGATTTTGCAAAATCTACCGTACATGCTTGTGGTTAGTCTCGCATAATGGCGAAGAAATATGCAAGACAATATTTGCATATTATTCCGTATCTCCGCGTCTGCTTGCAGTTACGATGTTGAACAGAGAAGATTGCACTTTAGACAGTTGCTAAGACAAGACTAGTAAACCGGGTGTAAAAAACTGGACCCCGATTGGCGACTCTTTGTGCTACTGCACTTGTTGAGGGGATTTGAGGTTACACGCTTCACTTTTTTCCCGCCATCATCGAACGCTAATATTTCAACAAAACAGCTGAGGCGTAGGAACTGATAATGCAGCCAACTCATCTCTAATGCAGTTCTTTTACGCAATGGCATGTGCGTTTCTTGCTGTAACGATTTAGTCATGCAAAAGATTATCAGCTGCAAGGCAATGAAGTCTCATGAAAAGTATGAACAGATTATCACTTGGGATTTTCTGCCAGATTTTACTAACATTAGATCTACTGCCCAAACTTTGAAGCCATTTATTTAGCGCTTAGTTGAGCAAAGGAAAGCATCTTAATAAATTGATGATCTCATCTCAGTACCTATATTCATCTTATCACGCCTTTTTTATAAATTTATCGTCAAATTTTACCATATTTTCAACGTAAAACTTTCAGCCACTTGAGGAAATCGAGAAGCAAATAGATTTACTTTCAAAAATTTGTAGAAATTTGAGGGTAAATTGGACAAATGAGAGAAATAAGATGAATATAGGTGCACCAAGCTGTTGAGATAAATAATGGAGCGATTACCCTACTAATGAGAATTCAAGTTTCGTGAATCAGCAGTTTGGTTTTTCCCATGAGTATTGAACTGTTTATCATTTGATTAGAGTTACTAATATGAATCTGAAGACTATTCTGTTAGAGCTGCGTTTCAAAACATTGGAAAAAAAATTTAACAAGGTTTGGGGTTTGGTTCAATAGCAAACGTGTTAAACTCCAGTTTCTCTCATTGTATCACAAAAGTCAGCGATTCTCGACCTGGGTTAAGCGCACCCCGGGGGAACGCGAGAAAAAAATCAGTAATGGCGGACAAAGCAATTATCTTCATACACATACATCAAATATAAGTATCAAGCTCAATGCTATTCATAATTTGCGTATTTGTCTCAACTCTTGAACTTCAGTTATTTCGACAAATTACCGCATGAAAAATCGTGCGAATCAACAAAAAAATAAGAATTAGACCAGATAGCCTGTGTCTAATGATGACGGCCATCTGTGCGTGAACGTGTAGCCCGTGGTATGGTAGTCCGAAGTATCTTTTCAAATCGACTAAGTTCTAATCAACGAATGGAGAAAACCATTGATTTACACATCAAATTATCATATTTGAACAGTAAACTATTAAACAAATTCCAGTGTGCCTATCAATCTGGTAAATTAACTGAAACTGTACTTCACACGTTGGTTTCAAAACTAGAGAAATTTTCTGACGCTAACGAAATCTCAACTGGTAGCTTTTCTTGACATTGAGGAAGCATTCGACATGGCTTCCCACGAAACTATAAAGAAAGCTATGCAAAAACGTGGTTTCGACATGTGTATCTCGAATTGGACACTTGCTATGTTAGCAAACCGGTTAATCACAGCCAAATTAGGTAGATCATGATCAACTGTAACAACAAAACCAACAAGGGGGTGTTGGGTTTTATCTTCTTTATTGTGGTCTCTTGTAGTCGATTTTTTTTGACGACGCTTCCTTAATCGAATCTAGTTGAGTTCCGATTGGCGGACGGTTGCCATCACGCTTACTCTTCTTTCGATTTTTCGGCGGAACCTTCTTCGCTCTCGCGAGAGTGCCCCGTGCAGGAGGTAGCGGTGCACTTTCTGAGGGAGTCTCTGAACGTACCTTTCCTGCCTCTGCACCAGGGAATCTTAAGGAACATGAATGAAGACTGGATGGACTCCAAGACTAACTTCAATGTTCCGTTCAAAGTGATTGAATCCAATCGCAGGGAATGGGAAAAAGGAGTTCCTAAAGTTCTTCCAGGATCAGTCATATTTTATATAGATGGCTCTAGAATGGGTGAATACATACAGGCGCTGGGGTAGCAATGGTCTCAAGCTTCTACAGAAAAAACGAAAAAAAAATAAACAGCAGATATTTCTTCGACATCATCAACGTTTGCACCTACCGCAGTGCGAGTATAGATTCAGACCATTACCTAGTAGCTGTGAGCATCCCACCCACGGAAGAGCAGCTTGGCGCAGCTACTCTTGAAGATGGCTGGAGGAGCATCCGATCCGCCAAAGGTAGTACCAGGGCCGGCGTCACATTATTTTCCCGAGTGGGTAGTAAGGAATAGGAAAGGCTTATGATTGACAAAGGCGTAGCCGGGGGGAGGGGGACCTAAAAATACCTGAACGTAATTTTACGAAAATTTGACAGTGCATCAACAATGGATGCCAATGGGATGTTTAAAAGAAATTGGATTTTCGAATGTTGTTCAGTAGTAATGTTTGCATTGAAAAAATTTTAAAAAAAATTTCGGATGGTTATAGGAAAAAACCAAGACAGATAATTGTTTTTAATGAATTTACCGTGGAAGGTAATTATATAAGCTCACTTGCAAACCCAATTCCACGCCCTTGCGAGTGGCCTTCCGGGAGTTTACCGAACATTCGCCATGGTGGACGAAAACATGCGTGTAGGCATGTTTTTGAGTTCTTTCTTCGTTTTATTTATCGAAATTGTGGAAGTAGGTCTTACGCTTCTGGTTCACCCAGAAACTCTGGATGGGACGCACCCTGGGTACCGCATTGATTTTTAGCCGCTTCAAATCCTCCAACGATTGGTTCGAGTAGTGGGCCGACACCAGATCCGGCCAGAGCACATCGTCATCGCTCCTATGGTATTTCTTGATAAACGACTCAACTTCCGGCAGGCACTTCGTTCACGGCCAGTACGGAGCTTCTCGCTGATTGTCAGCCACAGCCGCACCTTTTTTGGGAACTTGGTGTGTGAGATAAATTTAACCTCCTTCATGGGGGAAGTAAAATACGGAGTGCCCTGCCAGTCGTTGCCAGATAGGTCTCGACATCGACCACCACCATCACGTCGCGATCCGCAGGAAAAATCGACTCGACCATATTATTGAGCCGCTGCCACTGCGTCATTGCCTGCAGCTCCGAGACCAATGGACGGGACTGCCGCTTTCTGATGTCCATGTTTGCCAGGTACTTTTACATTGTTTGGCCGGTTGCACTGACCTTCCGTTCAAGCGTACGCAACGGTTTTCCCTTGGTCTTCCTCTTTAGCATTCTTTGGAGCTTCTTGTGGCTCAGGGTCGTCGGCCGTCCGGAACCGGCTTTTCTTTCGATGCTCTGATTGTAGTCCAACAGTGCCAAGATGTTGTAGATACCGAAACAAGCCTAACCGGTGTCCCTTTTCCGTACGATGTCCGCATTCGACGCGGCGGGGTAACGTTCTTTGATCGCGCATACTTTTGTGCGGAGTAGCTTCACTGTTTTCGCCATTACGGTTAGAGTTCGAGTTAATTTTTCTCATGGGTTACTATGATTGATGCTGCATGAATCCGAAATCGGTTTTTTTTATAGCAAATCTCTTAGAAATGCATGAAATGTCGAGATCTGATGTTATTTCATGAAAAATTGTAAAAAAATATTTTTCAGGGACATGGAAACATTTGGGCTGGGAGATTCGAGCTACACCAGAACACACAAGAGACACTCCTAGCTCGAACATTTCTTCCATCGATCAAAGAACTATAACTTTAACCGCCTTGAGGCTCTACTTTCCGAAGTCCGATTGAGCTCAAATTTGGCATGGGAATTTTTTACTAGAAAATGAAACCTTAGAGCTCTATCGTAAATGAAATTATAAAATAGAAAAAAATAATCCTTTTTCCTGAGAAACTTTACAAATGTACATAAGTTAATTTTTTGGAACTCTTCGGGGGATTTTTAAAAAAGCTAAAACTGAACTTCACTTCAACACGGTTCACACTAGAATGATTTTAGTGTCGCTAAATTAATTACAGAGAGCTAACGAATAACCTAAATCCCTGACTTAGCACATAACGTGCACCTAGCGTTTGGACACCTGCTTGTGGCTTCGCCGTTCGACGTTGGAGTTATTTCCTGTTGTCTGCTGACGCCGCGGATTCCTGGGCCTGTGCCGGTTAAACTTTGAGATTTGGTTTCGTCGTTAACTGCTCCTTGCGCAAGTATTGCTCGTCCCGAGCAATTACCTGTTTTCGCGAACTGCTGGTATTTGATGATTCCGAAAATTGTAACTGCCAATATAAAAACTGTTAAAGTGCTTATTGATACAAATCCGATTATGTTTTTAATGTCGATTGTCTCTAGATGCTTTCGATTTTCTATGTGTATGGCATGTAGTTCCGAAAGTTTAATGTGTCTATGAATTTGCATAGGTTTTATTTTCGTCGGTTCCAGTGGTGTGATTATGGGTTGATAAAATTGGAATTCGAGATTTTCATAGAGCTCGTTGTTTATGTAAATTGAACAATTATGGAATGTTATCAAATGGATGCCTCTCAGAGCTTTGTTATTGATACCACAGGTGCTATTGATATTTACGTCTTGGTGAACGGTTAGTATCAGCAGCGTACCTGGGGCTATTTCTCTTACTTCTGTGGTTGGAGGTTTTTCCACGAGATTACAATGTCCAAAACGTCCTCGCAATAATGCGGCTTCACACGGGTTTTCGCTAATGTCGATTACCTGTCTTCTTTCGCATAAAGTAACTTTGCGGTTTTGTTGGCATTTTGAAACAATCGCTAAGACTTGATTTGAGTTCATTAAGACTTCATTATGCATCAGTTTGGCTGTATGGTTCAGTATTGGCAAAGGTTCGATGCTCACTTTCCGGTATGTGATTGGAAGAAGTCGTGGTATGTTAACGCTGATGATGAGAGTTGATTCGCTATATAGGGTGCTGGTGGTGAGATAGTTGTTGGTGTCGTCGAGGCTGTGAATTTCTAAACCTTGGCTTGAAATCTCCTGTGCTATTAGATCAATTTCTTTTGGTGTAAGAATTAGTTTACTTATAATGTTTAGTTTAGTAAGCAAGATAGCGTATTCGATTTATTTTAGAGTTTCTATAAATGTGTTTAGTTGAAAGACAATTTGAATTTTCTGATTTTCGCTAATGATGTAATCATTATCTTTAAGAATACTATTTAGGGCATTCTGTTGGTTTTTAATTTGATCTGTCATAATGTTTATTCTGTTTTCGAATTTAGTATTAATTTTTATCTGCCTGTTATTTTGTTTTATGATAGTGTTTCCAGATTTTCTAAGCTCGTCTAGGTTGCTGTTAATCAGTGCTAGATCGTCTGCATCTAAGTTTCCGGTGATAAATTTAATTGTACTGCCTAACATATTAATTGCTCTTTTGTTTCTGTTTGGTTTAACTTGTAGCATATTAAAAAGGAATCTGATTTCATTCAATTTCATTTTTATAATGTCCGAAAAGTCACTAGGTGAATTCTGTAACTGACCAATCATGTTTTCGATAAATAACACAGATGCTTCTAGTTTTACAAAGCAAATCACATGCAGCAACCTGTCGTAACCGTCTATTATCCTCCCTTCTCCCTCTTGCAGTATCAACGCTCCTGCGTTGTTGGTAATATCATTAATCTGTAGGACTTGGTTTTGGGATGGGGTGTTCATTGATAGGATGAGCAGGAGTATAAGCATGGGTAGTTGCATTTTTTCCGTTTGCCAGGGTTTGACGAGAGTTCTGTGGAAAGAAAAGTGTGAGTGTGAGTGTCTCATATTCTTTTAAGATTATTTTTGTGTAGCTTTCGACCCGAGTCGTCCATGAAGGTTCTAGTATGATCCTCGACGACTTGAACCGGAAGGTACTTTGGATTGGTCTTATTCCGTATTCCCTGGACTTTCTGGAAAACTTCTTCGTTCGGCTGCAAAATCGGTTGGACCTCGCGATGATTGTTATGTTGTTCAATTGTTTTATGTTGCGTTTTTTGTAATTGTAAGACAACTTCATCGTACATTTTGTTCCGACTTTCGATCATTTGATCCACGTCGAGATGTCTGTCGTCACCATCTCTGATGGCAAAGAAGATTTCCTGTGGTTTCAATTTTGTAGCTGAATGAATGGTTTCATTATACAAGGCACAAGCAATACGAAATACTTCCTTGTTAGATAACTGTTCGTATTTTGATTTGATACACCTAAAAATCTCAGCGAGTGTAGAATGGAATCTTTCGACGGTGCCATTCGTTTCGCTGCAATTTGTAGGTGTAAAATATATTTGAACATTTAAATCGTTGAGAAGTCCCCTGACTTCAATTGACCTCATGGCTGGTTCGTTGTCACTCACGATGAGTTGAGGTTTTCCGTGTGTGCTGAAGTATTTCAACAGAGCCTTCCGAACGTCCTGTATCTGCCTTGATTTAATTGGAATGATTGCGCCAAACTTAGAAAATTTATCTACAATTGATAAAAACATATCAGGTAACGAAATGAAAATGTCTATGTGAATAATTTCTAGTGGTTTTTTCGGAATAGGGGTTTCGCCAAATTTAATTTTATATGGGTGACGTTCGTATTTTGCTTTGTTGCACACTTCGCATAATTTGATAAATCTTCTGATTTTGAATTTCATTCTGGGAAAGTAATAGGATCTAGAAATTTTTTCTTTGTTTTCCCATATACCTCGATGTGCTGAATCGTGCACATTCTGAATTAGGTCATTCTGTTCCTCATCCGTTTGAACGTCCTGTAGCATGGTTTGCGTTATTTGAACTTTGAAGGTTTTGCATCGGTTAAAATAATTTTTGTAGACAACTTGTATGGTGGGGATTAATCTCTCGGGGCAGAAAATACAGTTGACTCTTTTGTGATCCATATATTCTTTAAAGATATTTAACATTGCGGGTACTCCGAAACATATTTTTGTTATGGTTCTCCTGAAAACACGTGGAAACACTTCCTCGAACTCATTGCTATCTTGTTCGCCAATTTTTAGGACTAGCTGATTCGAAAACACGTTTAAAGGGCGGAGAGTAATCTGAACAAACTCAGAATCGTCTGTATCCGCTGAGTGAACAGTGGCAGCGTCCGTGTCGCTGTCACTTTCTTCATGTAGGTTTATTTCGTGTGGAAATCGTGATAATGCGTCGGCGACAGTATTTTGCTTTCCAGGTCTGTATCGAATTTCATAATCATATTCTTCAAGTGATAGCCTCCATCTAACGAGCTTACTGTTAGGGTGATTCAAATTCAGCCCGTATGTGAGCGGTTTATGATCGGTATACAACACAAACTTTCGACCGAAAAGGTAGGGTCTGAAATACTTGCAGGCCCATACGATAGCCAGCAACTCTTTCTCTATAGTCGAGTATTTTTCTTCAGATTGGGAAAGAGTACGAGATGCGTATGCTATCGGTTTATCTTTGCCTACTGGACCTTGCGACAGAACCGCGCCAATAGCATGGTTTGATGCATCGGTCGTGAGGATGAAAGTTTTGTCAAAATCAGGATACTGTAGAATAGTACTGCTTGTTAGAATGTTTTTGCATTTTTCAAATGCATTAATAAATTCTCTTGAATAGTCTAATGTCTCTCCTTTTCGTAAGCTGTTAGTAAGCGGTTTCGCTATTCGAGCAAAATCGCGAATAAATTTCGGGTAGTAACCTAAAACTCCAAGAAAGCCTCTTAGTTCTTTCTCGTTTTTTGGTAAAGGCCAATTTTTAATAATTTCAATTTTGTCTGGGTTCGGCTTGACTCCTTCTGAGGTGACTAAGTGACCCAAAAATGCGACTTCTTTGTGAAGAAACTCGCTTTTGTCTAATTGCACTTTCATATTGAATCTTTTAAGGCAATTAAAAATTTTTGCTAAGTTTTCCAAGTGTTCCTGAAGGCTTGTCGAAAACACAATAATATCGTCCATGTAGACCAGACATATTTTACCTATGTGTTCTCTTAAAATGTTGTCCATCACACGTTGAAATGTTGATGGCGCATTGCGAAGGCCGAATGGCATTCTTAAAAATTCATAATGACCGTGTTCTACGCTGAAGGCGGTTTTCGAAACGTCATCGTTGTGAACTTCGATTTGATGAAACCCACTTGCAAGATCTAATGTAGAGAAATATGTGCATCTACCCAATTTATCAAGAATGTCATTTATGTTGGGTATTGGATACTTATCCTCAATTGTCTTGTCGTTTAACTTCCTATAGTCAATTACGATTCTCCATTTTTTTTGACCGGAAGCATCCATTTTCTTAGGTACGACCCAGACTGGTGAGGACCAAGGACTATTCGAATGCTGGATGATACCTTGCTCTAGCATTTTTGAAATTTGCTTCTGTACCTCTTCTTTATGACAGAAGGGGTACCGATATGATTTAGAATGCACAGGAATGTCGTCTTTCGTTGTTATTTTATGTTTTATTGCGTTGGTGAAGGTGAGCTTTTGTTCCTCTAAGTGGAATATTTCCTCGTATTTTCGAATCAAATCAATTAACTTTTGTCGCTCTTCTTCATTAAGGTGAGCGAGTCGTAGTTGTTTGAAAAGATCTTGTTTATTTTTACATTTCGGGATCATGTCGGGAAAACATGTCTCAAAATTCTGTATCTCAACTTGAAAAGGTTCATCAATTTTGACTTTAATGGGTTTGCTGCTAATGTTGGTAATGGCAACGTACGCTTGTCCTTGCTTAGAGCTGTATAACCCTGAATGCACTATTAATGATTCGGAAATTTCTATGTCATTTTCAATTAAAAAATCACCTTCGTTGTTGTTTGTAGGGATACTGATGAATTTTGATTCGTTTGAATTTAAACTAATGTTTGTTGTGTCGGGGTATTTTCTAAACATTGGTATCGTGGTTGATGGTAACTGTAACTCGTTAGAATGCGTGAGGATGTTGGCTTTCAAGTGTTGAAGTGACTCGTAACCTATGAGTCCATCAAAGTATGAATGAAAGTCAAAAATGTAGAAAGTTAATTTGGGAGAGTTTTTGATGTGAGGAAATGGATTGAATTCTGTAAATTGATTAATTTGGTGCGATCCGTTAATATTTCTGACAGTAGCAGGTTTCATGAATCTGCATTTTTCTATGTTAACCAAACGTGGGCTAATATAATTCTTGTTAGCGCCTGTGTCAATCAGAAATTTTAAGGATCCTCTCGTCGTTTCTATTTTTATGTACGGTATGAAATTGGCTACGTTGTTGTTTGTGAGCTTGCGGCTATCTGAAAATTTAGGTCATCTGGTTTATCATCATCTTCCTGTTTTTCACTATGAACCTCGTTAGCAGTTTCGGGCAAAATTTGCGTTTCATTCTCGGTTGTCTCGTTGGACTGATAATAATTTTCAAAGTCTGGGTAGTAAGATAATGGTTGATAATAATTTTCTGTATAATCTTCATATGGGTAGAAGTTATTATAGCACTGTTCGGTATTTGTTAGTTCTTCAAAATAGAATTTAGGAGGGTTATATGGTCGAGCAAAGTTTTGTTGTGCGAAATTCTGGGGGCCAAAGTTCGTTGGTGGGCGATAATTCTGTGGAAATCGCAGTGCAAAATTGTTTTGCATTTGAGGAGGGGGTATGTTCCGAGGACGGTTCATGTAATTTACTCTAACGGATGGATCCATTCTTTCAGGTTTTGGTTGAGGTTTCCGCGGGAGAAAAGGCCTAAACATGTGTGGTGGCGGTTGTTGCGGATGTCTATAGGAATTATTCACTGGAAACATTGGTCTTGGTTGAAACTTAAATGGTACTGGTTTATATAATGGCACCTGTTGAGGTGCTCTGCTAGGAATTGGTGGCGGATGATGTGTAGTTTTTGGTTGTATGTAATTGCTTTCATCTAAACAAAGTCTCAGCGCATCTTTTAAGCTTTTCGGGGTTTGGGCTCGAATTGTGGGTCCCAGCGGATGGTGTAACCCAGCAAGAAACACTTTGAGCCCCATTTGTTGATAAAACTGGTTTTTTGCTGATTTGACTTCCGGATTTTCTTCCGTTATGTTGAGTAAATTTACAAGCAAGGAAACAACGTGGGAAACTTTTGAATAAAATTCTTCGAGTGTTCCCGTTTGTTTGATACCGACTAGATCCTTTGCGAGCGACACTTCATCTCTGCGGTCGCTATAATGAGTTATCAGGTTGTTTTTGATTTCTTCCCAGTCTAGCCCGGTGCCGTATAATTCTAAAACGTTATCGGCGTCGTTTATAATTTTAGTCCTAATGGCCTGGATCCAAATAATATGGATCGGAGATCCCCTGGCCGAATCAATAAGTGGTATTAAATTGTCTATTGATCTAATAAATGAATGTAATTTAACGGGATCGCCGCTAAAGCACGGCAGATCTCTGATAATTTGTGGCGTCTGAAGCGCCTTCAGAATGGTTTCTGTCTCCCTTAATGGGTTTTCTGGTTGTCTTACGGCTGCTGCTCGAGCAACACGAGCGGCTTCAGCAGCGCCTTGTGCTTCAATTCTTAGTTGGTGAATTAACTCATCTCTTTCGTTGATTTCATGTCTTAATAATTCTACCTCTTGTTTCAAATGCTCCATGTTTATAAAAATAATTTCACTTAAACTTGTTTCACTTTCAGAAAAAATTAATCACTTCTTATCTACCTTACCTTAATGATTCCAGTTGACCGTACGGTGATCCTCCGTTTAGTTTCCGTGAGTCGATTTTAATTCCGATATCCTCTCGAAATTACTATCACTGTTTTTATTTTATTTTCACTAATCCTACCGACTGCGCCAGTTAATTTTTTGGAACTCTTCGGGGGATTTTTAAAAAAGCTAAAACTGAACTTCACTTCAACACGGTTCACACTAGAATGATTTTATTGTCGCTAAATTAATTATAGAGAGCTAACGAATAACCTAAATCCCTGACTTAGCACATAACGTGCACCTAGCGTTTGGACACCTGCTTGTGGCTTCGCCGTTCGACGTTGGAGTTATTTCCTGTTGTCTGCTGACGCCGCGGATTCCTGGGCCTGTGCCGGTTAAACTTTGAGATTTGGTTTCGTCGTTAACTCATAAATCTGTAGATTTATAACCTCTCGATCAACGATATCCATCAAAAAATCTGTCGCTCGCAACATTACATTTTTTTGGGTTTTGTCAGATCGTTCCGTGTGGGTAAGTACTAGGGTGGGGAATCGTTATATGGAAAAAAGGAAACTTGATAGCAGAAAGCCAGAACCAAATTTTTTTTGTTCTATTTGGGGCCCCAAACAATCCTAAATTTATCGAAAGTCGATTGGTTTTGTCTCCGCTTGGCGCATTGCATTTCAAATTTATATGAAGATTTGTATGGAAAACCCAACTTTTCTGCATTTTCCATTTTGGCGGCCTAAATTCTGATCACTTAAAATGAAAGCCCTATCATTCTTCTTTACAGAAAAGAGCTACTGGTAGTACTTTACATAACAAATTTGAGAGATATAGCTCAAATAATACATCAAGAATTGCTAAAACTTTTACTTTTCTGAAAACTGTTCCGCCCCTTGGTGACCAAGGGGTCAACAAATTCGATCAAACAAAAATGGCATTATCATTTTTTCTCTATTTCTAATAACTATGTGCATTTATATCAAATTTGAAAGACCTTGTGCACCTAGTGGCCTAGTTTCAGCGGGAATTGCTCTTCTACAGAAATACGGGAACCAGATCGTGAAACCACTGAGTATTTCTTAGGATTATACGTAGTTGTGAGTTTATTACCTGAAATCTGATTTTGCATAAGAACCCTATCTCCCTGTTTAATCGAAGAGCGTCTGGCTCTACGCCGTAAATCCTCAGTCCCTTTTCCGTTTTCTTTTTCGCAATTTGATCTTTATCACGAAAATCCGTGCTGGTCGGAATGGTTTCAATACCTTCAAGGGTTGGAATTTTCGATCGAATCGTATGTCCATAGAGTAACTCGGTTGGTGTTTTACCTGTTGTGGAGCGTGGCGTGGTATAATACTTACTTACTTTACTTTTACTTTACTTTTATGGCGACAGATCATTAAGATCCTATGCCGAATCCAGAATACGTCTCCACCAAACTCGGTCTTGGGCTGCTACTCTCCAGTCTGCCCTTACACCCGCTGCTCTGGCATCCTCGTCGACAGCACACATCCAGCGCGTGCGCGTTCTGCCTCGAAGTCGTTGGCCTCTATCCGGTTCTCTACTAAATATTATCTTTGCCGGTCGCTCATCCGCCATCCGTGCTACATGGCCAGCCCATCAGCTTGACAATATCAGCGTGTTTGTATACTTCGTACAGCTCGTGATTCATGCGCCTGTGCCACATCCTCCCGTTCTCTAGTTTGCCTCCGAGTATTGATTGCAGGATTCTACGCTCGAAGACCCAAGCGCTCGTCGATCGGCCTCCTTCCACGTCCATGATTCATGTCCGTAGAGCGCCACCGGGAGGATCAGAGTCCTATAGAGCGCAAATTTCGTACGGATCTGTAGGCTACGGGACCTAAGCTGACTACGCAATCCGTAATATTCGCCTCCGCACTTCGAAAGTATCCCCATCCATCTCCACCGCAGCACCAACACCCGCAGAACTACCACGCTCTTTGCCAGCCACCATGTACTTCGATTTGGCAGTGTTAATGGTGAGCCCAATTCTCGCAGCGTCCTTTTTGAGAGCCGTAAAGGCCTTTTCAACTGCTCTACTTTACGGTTAACACCAATTCTCGTCGTCCGCAAAGCCCAGAAGCATGTGAGACTTAATGATGATGGCGCCGCTTCTCTGCACACCTGCCCTTCGTATTGCACCTTCCAAAGCTATGTTGAACAGCAAGTTCGAGAGCCCGTCATTTTGCTTCAGACCATCCAACGTCACAAACGCGTCCGAAAATCAACCCGCTGTCCTGACGCATGATGTGAAACCGTCAAGCGTCGCACGTAACAGTTAAATTAGTTTTGTTGGGAAACCATGTTCTAGCATTATTCGCCAAACCTCGTTGCGTTTCACTGTGTCGTACGCCACCTTAAAGTCTATGAACAGATGATGCGTCTGCAAGTTGTGTTCTCGAAACTTGTCGAGAACCTGTTTCAAGGTGAACATCTGGTCCGTTGTAGATCGCCCCACTCGAAAACCGCAATGGTATTCTCCAACACAGGCTTCCTGCAACGGCCTCAGGCGCTGAAACAGGATACGGGAGAGAATTTTGTAAGCGGAATTGAGGAGGGTTATGCCTCTATAATTACTACGGTCGAGCTTATGTCCCTTCTTGTAGATAGGGCATATGAGTCCTTCCAACCAGTCCGTAGGTAGTTGTTCCTCAGGCCATATCCTTAGGATAATCTGGTGAATTGCACTACACAGCCGCTCGCTCCCAACTTTGAAAAGTTCGGTCGGTAACCGTCCTTCCCAGCGGCTTTGTGGTTCTGTAGCTCTTTGCAAGCATTCTTCACCTCGTCCAATGTTGGTGGGTCCACAGGTAGTCCGTCATTCCCAATTTCTATTCTGTTCCCTTCGACGACTCTCCTACCTTCCTCACCGTTCAACACCACTCCAAAATGTTGCTTCCAACGCCTGGCCACCTGCGATTTATCGGTAATCAGGTTCCCCTCCCTGGCATTGCACATGGCAGGTACTGGCACAGTCCGGTTCCTGATTCCGTTGATCGTTCTATAAAAGCTCCTCGTGTCGTGCCTGGTGAAGCAATTCTCCGCCTCCGCGAGGACGCGATCGTAGTGCTCACGTTTCTTACGGCGATGAAGCCTCTTTTCGGCAGCTCTTGCCTCCCGGTATTTCTCCACATGTTTTATACTACCACATCGATGAAGTCGTGCTCAACAGGGTTGAAGAGATGAATGTCTTGGGTGTGATAATGGATAAGAAATTCTCCTTTGCTAGTCATCGATCGGCCGTCATTGCTAAGGCTAATCGTCAGCTGGGGTTTATAACCAGAATAGCCAAAGATTTTCATAATCCGTATTACTTTAAAGCTCTGTATTGTTCTTTAGTGCGACCCATCTTAGAAAATGCTTCACTAGTTTGGCTTCCACATCAACTGACCTGGAGTTTGAAATTGAATTGAAAGAGTTCAAAAGCGATTTGTCCGAATTACTTCAAGAAATCTGCCATGGCGTGACCCACAGAATTTGCCTCCATACGGTGATCGGTGCAAGCTTATCAATATTGACACCCTACACACCAAAGTTTCTCTTTATGGTTCAGCAAAGTACATTGCTGAAAGTGTACCAGCAAATCACTTGTTTACTGAATCACAGCATTTTTTCGAAGTTTACTGTAATTCAGTTCTACAATTTATTGAATTTCGTTCAGTAATTTTATTTTTGCTGTAAACCAGTATTTCATTGATAAATTTACTGAAAACCAGTAATCGATTCAGTGATTCTCTATTCAGTGAAATCTATTTGCTGAACAGAAAACCAATAAATGAATGTTTGCTGGAATCCAGCGAAAGAATTGATATGTCAAAATATTTTACGTCAGGCTGTCATTAGTAAAACGCGCCAAATCGCTGTGCAGTTGGTGCGGGATCATCACTAAGCTCCTGATAGCAGATATGAGACCATAGCTAAGTCACTGATGAACTCAAAGGTTGAAATGATAATCATACATCTCTAGTTCAACAGTAATTTGGCTATGATCCGATGGGCGGATGGAAGCGGGTACCTGAGGGAAACATGGTTCCCTTGAAATAACTGGTTAACCAGTAAATTGATTTATGCTTTGCTGAATGTACAGCAAATTGTCATAGCTGACAACCAGCAAGTTTTATTTGGTTTTACTGAACATGCAGCAAACGATCTGTCACCTTTATGCAATTGAGCATTACTGAATAATCAGCAAATTTCTTTTTGCTGAACAGATTGCTGGAAACACAGCACACCAAAAATCAGCAAAATTTTGCTGGTTTCCAGCAATAAAAATTTGGTGTGATAGCTCGACGACGAAAGATACAGCAGGTAACATTTGTCGCTAAGCTCCAGAACAATGAAGTAGACTGTCCCAGACTACTATCTTTACTTGATTTTCGTGTTCCATCGCGTGCTTTAAGGACTTCTACTTTAATGCCCTATGTCTTCGATGATACGTGAACTTACTTCTGCTGAAGATTTATTCGAATTTGGTGAGCGTTCCAGTTGTTTCTCCAGTCGAGTAGCAAGATCTGCTTGTTTTACATTATGACGTTGACGATAGTGATATATTCATATTTATTAAGACTTTATGATTCAGATCGACTTGAACTGTCCTACAGTACGGTCGCATTTTACCAACAGCTCGAGGCTAAGTCTTAGACTACCGAGAGATATTGAAATTTTGTTTTTCGCTTTCAACAGGCAGTCTTTTTAAAAGACTACCTGTTGAAGCGCAAAGTAATAAATTTGTTTTTAACGTTAACGTGTGATTAGTGATTAAATTTGGTTTGAGATATTTTTATTTGAATTTATAGTGAAATGAAAGTGTAGTGAAGTTTTCCAGTTATGCCTGGAAAAAATAAAAAAGCTCGCTTTGATGCGGCTTCAAGGAAACGTGAGGCATCTCCTCCAAGTGACACTGAAATTTCGACTAACAGGTATGATATTCTTTCTTTCGTTGGGGATCAAGAAGTTCAAACTTCTCATACTGAGCATAAAGCCGTTATGAAGAAGATTAAAGTTCCACCTATTGTGGTATTTGTAGCAAATTTAAAAGCATTTCGATCAGAACTTTCATCATTTCTGTCGGATTTGAAAGTTAATTTTCAAATTGGCCGCCAAGACGAAATTCGTGTTTTGGCCGAATCTTTTGATGGCCATAAACATCTTTTACAGTATTTGACTGAAAAGATGTATAAATTTTATTCTTTTGATGCCAAAAACGAGAGACCGTTTGAGGCTGTTTTGAAAGGTCGTTAAAATGACCACACTATTGAGGAAATTAAAGAATGTTTGTCAGAATCACTTGGTTTTGCCCCCAACCAAGTAATTTTGATGAAACGAAAGGCAAATGCCAAAATTTTTCAAACTGGAATACACCAGGAAAATTACTTAGTACATTTTTATCGTACCAAAGTACATAATTTAAAATGTTTAGAAAAAGCACGTGTTTTATTCAACGTGCGAATAAAGTGGGAAAATTTCAAGAGACATGGAGGAATCCATAATCTTACGCAATGTCGGAATTGTCAAGCCTATGGTCATGGAACTCGAAACTGCCATATGGCAGCAAAATGTATGATTTGTGGTGACACTAGTCACACAAAAGATATCTGCCCCGTTAAAGAGACCACTAATAGTTTCAAATGTGTAAATTGTGGGGGAAATCACAAATCTAATTTCTTTAATTGTCCTGTAAGGTCAAAAATTATTGCTTCCAGACAACGTAGGAATTCTAAGCAACCTGTTGTCAATGTGGGTATACAAAAGACATTCAATACTGTTCAGGCATCACCAACACTTTCATTAGCAGGTGTGTCTGTAGGTAATAATTTAAATTCAGCTAACAAATTTCAGACAAAAAATCCTGTTCAGGCAACACCAGGCTGTTCATATGCCAGTGTCCTTACAGGTAATATTTCGAATTCAAACAGTAACAAACCATTCGTGTTTGGTGCTGAAAAGTCAGCCAGTATTGATTTAGGTAGTCCAACTCCAGAAAAGATTGAATACCTACAACAATCCATGCTGCAGCTAATGTCCGTTTTGTTGAACTGTAACTCGATGTACGAGGCTGTTCAAGAAGGTATAAAATTTACAACTAATATTGTTATGAAATTGAAATTCAGCAATGATTTTAAATAATGCTGTAAATTTTCTAAATTGGAATGCTCGCTCTTTAAAAGCGAAAGAGGATGAATTTTTCAATTTTTTAACAGTCCACGATGTGCATATTGCAGTTGGGACTGAAACGCTTCTAAAGCCATATATTAAAATAAAAAAGAACCCAAATTATATAGTTCATAGGTTTGATAGAATTGATGTTGCCGGTGGTGGAGTTGCAATAGTTATCCACCGTCGAATAAAACATCGTGTTTTACCCCATCTTGAAACCAAAGTTATCGAGAGTTTGGGAATTGAAATTGAAACAAGTATTGGCATTTTATTTATAGCCGCAGTGTATTTGCCTTTTCAATGCACTGGTGAGCGAAAAAATTATTTCAAGGGAGATTTGCAAAAACTCACAAGAAATAAATCTAAATTTTTAATCATCGGTGATTTTAATGCGAAACATCGATCTTGGAATAATGCTCATGATTGCTCGGCTGGATTTTATTCAGTTTTATTTCCAAATGGTCCTACATGTTATTCTTCTATTAGGAATCCATCTACAATTGATTTGGTACTAACAAATCAAAGTCATTCATGCAGCATGAGTTGCTGACTTTGATTCTGATCATCTTCCCATAACATTTTCTATTTCTCATGAAACTATTTTAAATCCCACTAGATCTGTGTTGAATTATCACAAGACTAATTGGGATAGATATCGTTCTACGATCGAAGAAAATTTGAATAATGATATTATTTTACAAAACAGTGCTGACATTGACAGAGTATTAGATAATTTTAGTAGCTTAATTCTCAATGCCCGGAATTTATCAGTTCCAAAGGCTCGAGTGAAATTTAATGCACCATTATTGACAGTGAACTTCAACTTCTTATACGTTTGAAGAACATACGGAGACGACAATACCAAAGATCTCGTGATCCTGCTTTGAAAATTATTTTTCAAGAATTACAAAAGGAAATTAAACATAGATTCACTCTCTTGCGAAATGAGAATTTCATGAGAGAAGTTGAACAACTAAAACCTTATTCAAAACCTTTCTGGAAGCTTTCGAAGGTTCTTAAGAAACCTTCGAAGCCCATTCCAGTCCTTAAAGATGGTGATTGCATTTTTCTAACGAATGAACAAAAATCTCAAAAACTTGCTCAGCAGTTTGAGAGTGTTCATAACTCCAATTTGAACGTAGTAAGTCCTATTGAAAATGAAGTAAACCAAAAGTATGATCAGATCACCACCCAAGAATTTCTTTCCGAAGAGGTATTGGAAACAAACTTGAATGAGGTGCGAACTATTCTCAAAAAATTCAAAAACATGAAAGCACCAGGAGATGATGGGATTTTCTATATCCTCATCAAAAGACTTCCCGAAAACTCTTTAAATTTCTTGGTAAAAATTTTTAACAGAAGCTTTGCACTAGCACATTTTCCTACGAAATGGAAAAATGCCAAAGTCACTCCAATTTTAAAATCCGAAAAGAATCCAGCTGAGGCATCAAGTTATCGACCAATTAGTTTACTTTCCTCTATTAGCAAACTTTTTGAAAGAATAGTTATTAATAGAATGATAACACATAATAATGAGAACTCAATTTTTGCAAATAAACAGTTTGGTTTTCGCCATGGGCATTCCACTACTCATCAGTTACTTAGAGTAACAAATATGATTCGAACTAATAAATCTGAAGGCTATTCGACTGGAGCTGCCTTCTAGACATAGAAAAGGCATTCGACAGTGTTTGGCATAAAGGTTTGATAGCTAAAATGGCAAATTTCAGTTTTCCGCTTCACCTCACAAAAATGATACAAAGTTATTTAACTGACCGCACTCTTCAGGTTAACTATCTAAATGGTAAATCTAATAGATTGCCTGTTATAGCAGGTGTGCCTCAGGGGAGTATCTTGGGCCCAATCTTATATAACATTTTTACTTCTGATCTTCCTGATTTACCACCAGGTTGTGAGAAATCTCTGTTTTGTGACGATACAAGCGTTTCCGCAAAAGGAAAAAGCCTTCGTGTTATATGCAGTCGGCTTCAAAAAAGTTTAGATATATTTTCTTCATACTTACAAAAATGGAAAATTTCCCCTAAGGCTTCTAAAACACAGTTAATTATTTTTCCTCATAAGCCAAGAGTTTCATTTCTCAAACCCACCCATAACCACGTTACTAAGATGAACGGTGTGGTCTTAAATTGGTCTGATCAAGTTAAATACTTAGGGCTAATTTATGATAAGAATCTTACTTTCAAGGAGCACATTGAAAATATCCAGTCAAAGTGCAATAAGTATATCAAATGTTTATATCCTCTTATCAACAGGAGTTCTAGACTTTGTCTCAAAAATAAACTGTTGATTTACAAACAAATTTTTAGGCCAGCAATGTTATATGCAGTTCCCATCTGGACAAGTTGTTGTGCAACCAGGAAGAAGACACTTCAAAGGATTCAGAATAAACTTTTGAAAATGATTTTGAAGCGTCCTCCCTGGTTTAGCACGAACGAGCTACATAGGCTCACTGATGTAGAAACATTAGAAAATATGTCAAGCCAAATTATCAACAAATTCCGACAAAAATCGTTGCAATCCTCAATTGCAACGATTAGCTCACTTTATAGTCAGTAAGATAGTTTTAAGTTTATTTTAAGTTTCGTTTTATTCCTTTTTTTCCCTTGACAAGTAGGTTTAATAATTTTCCTACAATTACAATAACTTAACTGCGAAAGCTAATAACATTCAATAATATAGAAAAAAACGTACATATATACATAAATATATATATATATATATATATATATATATATATATATATATATATATATATATATATATATATATATATATATATATATATATATATATATATATATTTTTGGCAGAGCTGTATGCCACCACGGGTCGGTAATTGGCGATCACCGAAGGCCACGGAAGTGCTCACTGCTAGCAAGCAGTCCCGGACCATCAGCGGGAGCTAGCCTAGGTCGTGGCGAGATTCAGGCACTGGGCCGCTGAATTCTCGCAAAAGCCACACTGGCCGGAAGCAGCTCCGACGGAGCGAGTAGTGCCGCTCCCACCACCCAAATGCACTATACCGCCCATTGGGACTGATGCCAGTAATGTTCCCAATTACGGCAACTGGTCGCATCACTATAGGATACGAGTCGGATTTCGTTTTCGTACCATGATTTTGGGCTGGCACCTGCGCCGAGCTCCCTTAGTAATGTCGTGTGATAACGGCTTGAAACGGCGAGATTACAACCGGTGCAGGGGTCTCCGTCCCGTAAAACCTGGCAGGCCTTCCAGTACGTTCCGAGTCCATTGCCTGGTGGGAACCAGGCAGGAGTAGGATCAGATGTCTTTTCCTGACTTGCGCCGGTCGGGGGTGTCATAGTTGCCCATAAGGCGCTATGGCAGCCGCCCCTAGCCATGGCCTCACTGCTCCGGCATAGACTACCTTGGGACCATTTAGGCGACTACTCCATTATGGATAAGGATAGCGGCTGGTAGGGGGACCCAATAAACAAGAATGCAGAAAAACAAAACTCTGGAGATGGGGGCAGATGGGTTGGAAAACCCATTTGCGCGAGGTGGCATCCAGCGGTCTCCGCCTAGAAAAGTGGAGACGGATGCAGTGAAGGTCGCCTGCGAAGACGGTAAAGGCAGTACGCCTACCGGATCTACGCAAGACATCGCGGTGGCTGGTCCACAGCTATTAAAGGCGGTCGGAAGACAGCGGGACACGCTACCGAGGGTAGTGGCCCTGTCTGAGCAGCTCGATGCTATAATCGAGTTTGCGAAAAGTCGCAGCAATACAACGAAGTACTTGAAGCAGGCCCTCTACATGCTTCGGTCCTCCGTCGATGCTGCGAAAAAGGAGCACGCCGAGCTCGAAATGAAAGCTGCGGCTGCGGAGAAAGAGGAGACGAAGGTGACCGAACTGGCGACGAAGTCGGTCCAAACGGACGCTAGCACGTTTGCGGCGGTTTGCGCGGCAGGGCCAGCTGCCAAACGAACGCGACAGTCCCCGGGAGAGACGGCCCCCGGGGGCACCAAAAAGCGTTTAATCGCAAACAGCCCTCAGACCGGTGTAGGAGTGGCGCAAGCAACGCCCACGGTGGCAGCCAAGGAGCAGAAGGCTCCCGGTAACCCGTGGGTAACGGTTCCGGGAAGGAGTAGGAACCAAAAAGTGGTGGCCAAAAAACCGCATCCGGTTACAAATCCTGCGACGAAGAAAGTTAAAAATAAGGGCGACGCACTCATCCTTAAGACAGAAGAGTCAAAGTACTCGGAAGTCCTTAAGGCAATGAGAGGCGATGCGAAGCTCAAAGATCTGGGGGCAGATGTGCGTAGCATCCGCCGATCCCGCAAGGGAGAAATGATCGTTGAGCTCCGCAAAGAAGCCAGAAACAAGGGCCCAGCCTATCGGGCATTGGCCCAAGAGGCGCTTGGAGATAGAGTGCAGGTTCGGGCACTCACGTCGCAGGTAACCCTACAACTTAAATACCTGGACGAAGTCACCGAGGCATGCGAAGTCGTGGATGCCCTCAAGGAGCAGTGCGAAGTGGTTGTGGCACCAGAGGCAGTTCGACTGCGCAAAGGCCCAGTAGGAACCCAGACCGCCACTGTCAGGCTTTCGTCAGTAGACGCAAACCAGGCGCTAAAGGTAGCGAGGCTCAAAGTGGGCTGGTCAATGTGCCCACTCAGCATCTACCAGCCGCCGGAGGTCTGCTTTCGATGCTTCGAGCAAGGACACAAGTCCTTTAGCTGCAAGGGGCCTGACAGGAGCTCCCTATGCAGGCGGTGTGGTGCTGCAGGCCACAAAAGCAAAGACTGCGGAGAGCCCCCGAAGTGCTTGGCGTGCGCCGGGAAGCGTGACGCAAAGCACATAATGGGAGGCCCGAGGTGCACGGCCGGTAAGCCGACTAGCAAGCCACGGGCGTGAGAGTGACACAGCTAAATTTGAACCACTGCTTCGCGGCTCAGCAACTGCTATACCAAGCAGTCACTGAGTCGTTGTCGGACATCGCCATAATCTCGGACCCCTACCGAATTCCTTCCGGAAACGGTAACTGGATTTCGGACGGGTCCGGTATGGCGGCAATATGGACGACGAGCAGGTTCCCGGTTCAAGAGATAGTGTCAACTTCAAACGAAGGATACGCGGTTGCCAAGGTGAACGGAGTGTACTACTGCAGCTGCTATGCTCCGCCTCGTTGGTCTACCGAGCAGTTCGCAAGGATGATCGACCGAGCCACCGGGGAGCTGATCGGTCTATCACCGTTGGTAGTGGCGGGCGACTTCAACGCATGGGCAACTGAGTGGGGAAGTCGACGCACAAACCAGAGAGGCCGGATCTTGTTGGAGGCTTTGGCGAAGCTCAACATAGATCTGGCCAACGTCGGCTTGAAGAGCACCTTCAGTAGAAACGGCGCGGAGTCGATCATCGATGTGACATTCTGTAGTCCAGGATTGATCACGAACTGGAGGGTAGACGATGGCTACACTCATAGCGACCATCTGGCGGTCTGTTATAGCGTAGACTGTAAAACGAGACCGCATGTGGCGAGTAGAATTAACACTCCAGCTCCTCGCGGGTGGAGGATATCACACTTCAACGAAGAGGTATTTGCGGAAGCAATTAGACTAGAACACGAGGCAAGCAGAATTCGTAACCCGAGCGCTGATCAACTTGTTGCCATACTTTCGCGGGCGTGCGACGCCACTATGCCTAGGAACCGCCAGCCTAGGCATGGAAGGCCACCAGTCTACTGGTGGACCGACGCGATAGCGGACCTCCGCAGAGCGTGTCTTCAAGCGAGAAGAAGGATTCAACGTGCGCGAACCGACGAAGAAAGGGAAGATCGTCGAGGGGAATTCAGTTCCGCAAGAGCGGCGCTTAAGAGAGCAATAAAAGCTAGTAAACGTGCGTGCTTCGAAAGACTGTGCGCTAGTGCCAACACTAACCCGTGGGGTAACGCCTATAGGATGGTGATGGCCAAGACTAAGGGTGCGATGGCGCCCGCAGAAAAATCACCAGCGATGCTTGAGCGGATCATAGAGGGACTCTTTCCACGCCACGAGCCAAATCCTTGGCCTCCGGCTGGCGAGTCACTTCACCGACGTTCCAGTATCTCAAACTCAGACCAGAGGTGGTCGGCCAACCTGCCGAACACCCAATATATGAGTGACGGCGTTAGCCGTGCCGAGGCAGAGGAGGCGGAAACGGTTACGAATGAGGAACTCATCGCGATCGCCAACTCCCTGAAGGTGAGCAAGGCACCGGGATTGGATGGGATTCCGAATCTGGCTGTGAAGAAGGCCATCAAAGAGGCCCCCAGACTATTTCGGGAAGTCATGCAGAAGTGCCTGGATGACTGTACATTCCCAGACAGATGGAAGCGACAGAAGCTGGTCTTATTGCCGAAGACAGGGAAACCACCTGGTGACCCGTCGGCATACAGACCGATATGTCTGCTCGATACGGCGGGTAAGGTGCTCGAGAAGGTTATTCTCAATAGACTGGTTAGGTACACCGAATGTGCAAACGGTCTGTCGAGTAACCAGTTCGGCTTCCGAAAAGGCAAGTCTACGGTGGATGCTATTCTGTCCGTCACCAAAACAGCAGAGGTAGCACTCCAGCGTAAAAGATGGGGCATTCGCTATTGCGCAATCGTCACGTTGGACGTGAAAAATGCGTTCAATAGTGTTAGCTGGGATTCCATAGCCCACTCGCTTCGGAAACTAGACATTCCGGTGTCTTTGTACAGGATTCTGGAAAATTATTTCCAGAATCGTGTGCTAGTTTACAGCACAGACGAGGGTCAAAAATGTGTCCCAATTACCGCAGGGGTTCCACAAGGTTCCATCCTGGGCCCGGTACTGTGGAATATCATGTACGATGAAGTGCTGAAACAAAAGCTCCCCCAAGGGGTTGTGATCGTTGGATTTGCGGACGACATCACACTTGAGGTCTACGGCGAGTCGATCGAGGAGGTTGAGTTGACGGCTTCGCACTCTATAAGCGTCGTCGAGGACTGGATGCGCTCCAAAAAACTGGAGCTGGCGCATCATAAGACGGAAATTTCAGTTGTCAATAACCGCAAGTCGAAGCAACAGGCGTTGATCAGTGTCGGGAATTGCACCATCGCCTCTAAGCGCTCCCTGAAGCTGCTGGGGGTGATGATCGATGACAAGCTCGCCTTCGGGAGCCATGTCGAATATGCCTGCAAGAAGGCTTCAATGGCTATTGCAGCATTATCTCGCATGATGTCCAATAGCTCAGCAGTGTACGGCAGCAAGCGGAAACTTCTAGCTAGCGTGACTTCGTCCATACTGAGATATGGCGGGCCAGTGTGGTCCAAAGCACTAGGTACTAGTAAACATCGGAGTAAGTTGGAAAGTACCTACAGGCTCATGTGCCTGAGGGTTGCGAGCGCGTATCGAACTGTGTCATACGACGCAATCTGCGTCCTGTCCGGCATGTTGCCTATCAGCATAGCCATTAAGGAGGACGTAGAATGCTTCGATCAACGTGACACAAGGGGCATACGAGGTACCAGAAGATCATTCTCGATGATCAGATGGCAGCAGGAGTGGTCCAATTCCGCGAAGGGTAGATGGACGCATCGACTTATTCCGGATGTATCCGGATGGGTCGGGAGGCGCCATGGAGAAGTGAACTTCCATCTGACACAGATTCTGTCAGGCCATGGTTGCTTTAGGCAGTATCTACACAGATTCGGGCATGCGGGGTCCCCCATGTGTCCCGAGTGCGCGGATGCGGAAGAGACTGCTGAGCATGTCTTCTTCGTGTGCCCTCGTTTTGTGCATGCGCGGAGCGACATGATGGTAGTGAGCGGGCCAGACACCACTCCGGACAACCTAGTTCGGAGGATGTGTAAAGACCCAAACATTTGGAGGGCGGTTTGTACAGCCGCCTCTCAAATAGTTTTAGAATTGCAAAACAGGCGACAGGTTGACCACCGACACGCCAGTGTTAGCTAACGGCCAGTCTCCAGGTTAGTTACCTAAGTTAGCAAAAAGACCTAAAGAACCAAGAGGGTGCACAGAGCACAAAAGCCGCTCCCCGAAGCAATACCTAGCGGTGGTCCCGGGGAGTATTATGGGCTGGAGACTGAAGGGGTTTTAGTGGGTCCGGTCACTGATTCAAACCAACCCCACACTCCCTGAGGTTGGTCACCTCAGGGGTTTGGATGCAAATTTCCCCTTCACCTGAAACAAAAAAAAAAAAAAAAAAAAAAAAAAATATATATATATATATATATTTATATATATATATGTATATATATATATATATATATATATGTATATATATATATATATATATATATATATATATATATATATATATATATATATATATATATATACATATATATATATATATATATATATATATATATATATATATATATATATATATATATATATATATATATATATATATATATATATAATAGTGCTGAAATGTCACCATTTGTGGCAGAACACACAATATTAATTCTGAATAGATATTTTAGTACATGAATAAATCATTACAAACCATCCCCCCCTATTAAAAAAAAAAGACTTTATGATAGATGGATAAATAAACTAATAATGATAATAAATCATCATCACTTTCGTCACGACCTAGCTGGCAACAATCGGAACGTGAATAAATGAATATCTATATTTTGAGTAACTATCATTTATTGATAAGGCATGTAGATAAGGCTTATACCAAGATATGTATATGTTTACGACACGTATATAATAAAATCAGTTGTTATTTAAGAAGGTAATTGAATCAATGTACGCTCCCAGGTTACGCACGACCGAGACAATGATTTTTATATGTTCGTTTTCAAAGTATACCATGTGTTTGTTTTCCTCAGTTTTTACAATTCGTTCGTTGAATTTTTTAAACGCAATAAATCGGTTATACTTTTCCAATTGTCGAGAACGTGGAAGTTCAAGGGATCGATTTTCAACCAAATTTAAGACGGCATTTTCGACTGAACCAAATTGCAGGCTTTTTTTTTTTGCTAGCTCTTTTATCAATTTAGGTAGTTGATCAGGGTCTGAGTAGGGAATCTGGCAATATCCTGCTAAAAAGTGATTATTTACTTTTTCTTTGTTTTCCGCAAAGTTCTGTTTTAACATTGTGATATTTGTGTCAATAGAATTCAACGAATCATGCGACACCTGTTCAAACTTCCTCAAGGCGAATTTAAAATGATAAAAAAATTCCCGAAAGTTTGTGCATTCTATTGCTTTTGTATAGCCGACAGCCAATTCCACTGCAGACGGGTTGAGTTGAAAGGCGGTTCTCAGTTCTTCTAGCTTCTCGAAATTTTTATCTCGAGGCATTTCTTTGCACGTATTCTTCCACAAAAATTCAAGATATTCTCTATGATTCTTCATTGCTGACTCGCATATTTTGAGGAATGTTGGATCAACGAGATACGGCTTATATGCGGACGGTGCTTTGTCGTAGGTAGAAAGATCCAGGTATATCAAAGATTGTATCACGATTGTCTCTCTATCAGAAATTAAATCTGTAATGGAAAGCGACTTTTCCGTGCAAATTTCGTCGATTTTGAGAAGAAACCGGATTTTCTTCAAAACATGATAACTTTGGCCAGACCCAGCCATTATCCAGCGAAAAACTTGTAGCTCTTTACCGTCTTTGGCCATCTGCGAACGTAACGCGGTCATCTTTTTGGCTTCCTGGGGGTTCATTGTATTGAGAGCATTGATAAGGGCACAACATTTTAATCTTGCTACCCTGATGAACACATCGAAAGCGAATCCCAACGTAAACGAATGTTCCCTAGCAATAATGATGTTGGTGCCTGACAGTGCACTGAAACCATCTACAATGTTGCGCAATGAGTTAAACAGCTGAATTAAATCATTGATTGCTCTGCCATAATCCCCTCTGGTGCCACCTATCTCTTTAGCACGCTTAGAAACTATTTTGAAAACTTCTACAGCACCAAACATCGACTGCAACAAAATGAAAGTTTCTTTGAAGCCTACAGCTATTGATTCGAGCATGTGAATAAACTTGTCCAATACACTCGATTTTATATAAAACAATGTAGCAAATTTAAATTGATATCCGAAGATCGTTATCTCCGTGAAGTCGCAGTTCACCGTGACTTTAATGGCCTTCGTTGCTAGAATTTTTACTAGTTCTAAGCCCCATTCTAGCATATTCTCATCTTTGCTGAAAACATTTCTTACGGTAGCTGGACACAAAGACGCGGATTCCACGCAACTTGCAAAGAAGCTGGATAATCCATCCAACTGATTGTTGCGAATGATTCTTTCGGCGTTTACAAAACTGATAACTTGTCCGACACTGAAGCACACGGAACATACAAGATTGATTCGTTGCGAAATCGACAGTTGCTTCCAATTGCGGGCCGAATAGACGATTGTGCTGACCATTGCAGCCGTGCTGGTGCAAGCGCTGGTTCTCTTCAAGTATCGACTTGCGGTAGATAACCGAGCTGCACTTTTAGCTGTCAGATTTTCTGCGGCGGCCAGTTTGGTAACTCCGGCCGATGCAAACGCAAGCAAATTAGCTGACACCAGAACCCAGTTGTGGAACGCTTCCTGATCCTAAAAAAAACAGAAAGAAAACATTTCAGTAGCGTTGATTTTTTTTTTTTATAAAAATAACGGATGCATGAAGAAAGCTGCAGATTTTTTGTGATGCATGTAGAAAATTAGTTGTCAAGAGCTTTATGATTTGAATTTACTATAAATATTATACTGCATCATTAGAATTAGATTATTCTACAACCTTATTTTTAAAATTTTTTTCTTACAATGGGACACCCGAAACAATGTTCAATTTTAAGAGATGGCGCTACAGTGGTAGTGATAGTAAAATCGAAATTTCAACAAGCATTTTGCTCAATGACCGGAAAAGCTGCTATTAATTACTCTGTTTTTATATTATTCTAACTTTCAAGTACTTACTTTTACTATATTCAATCCATTTTTATCAAAAAACTTGATTTTGCTGTACTACTATATTGAGTCAACGGAGTGGTATAAGAAAATCAAGTTTTTTTGATAAAAATAGATTGCATATAGTAAAAGTAACTACTAGAAAGTTAGAATAATATGAAAACAAGGTAAATAATATCAGTTTTTCCGGTCGATAAGCAAAATGCTCGTAGAAATTTCGATTTTACTACCACTAACATCAGCGCGTCTTGAACTGTCCTACAGATCAGACGTTTTTTCGGTTGCTTGTGGACTGGTCTTTGACTGCCTATAGCTTCAAAGTTTGTGTTTTGTCAGTATGTCTTTTAAAGACTACCTGAAAGTTACTTCCCATCAGTCTTTCTCAAGACTACCTACTTTTGAATTTAACATTTGTTTTAACTTTTTTCGTATCACCTGAAATGGCTGGACGGAAAAAGAAACCTCGCATCGCTGCGGGGAGGAAAAGAGAGGCATCTCTTTCTGACACATCAAGTGTCTGTAGTGACAATCCTTTTGATATTTTGCCTGAGCAAGAAGCTGGTGAAATGGAAATTATTAATAATGAAACTATACAAAATATAAAATCTTTAAAAAAGGAGAAAGTTCCACCTATTGTGGTAACTATTTCTTCTGAATTTAATATATTCAAAAAGGAACTTTCAACGTTTGTTTCTGACGTTAAAGTAACCTATCAGATTGGCCGTAGAGGTGAATGCCGCTTATTAGCCGACTCAGTAAAGGGTCGTGATCGTCTTGTTCAGTATTTAACTGACAAGATGTACAAATTTTTTACATACGACACCAAGAACGCCAAGCCGTTCAAGGTTGTCTTGAAAGGTCTCACCAACGATCAAACCGTTGATGAGATCAAACTTACTTTGACAGAATTACTTGGCATAGCCCCTACCCAAGTAATTCTAATGAAACAAAAATCACGAGGCGAAAACAGTCAGAGAACTGGAATTTTCCTTGTTAATTATTTAATTCATTTTAACCGCAATGAGGTTAACAACTTAAAATTTTTTGAAAAAGCACATGCTTTGTATAATGTGCGTGTAAAGTGGGAAATTTATAGGAAGTATGGCGGAGGTGAAAAGCATATCACCCAATGCCGTACTTGCCAACGTTATGGCCATGGTTCCAAATTCTGTAACATGGACCAAAAATGTCTTAATTGTGGAGACTCTTGTCACAAAAAGGACACATGTCCTGTGAAAGAGAGTAAAAATTTTCGCTGTGCGAATTGTAACGGCAACCATATGTCAAAATTTTATCAATGCCCAGTCCGTTTAGCAATTGTTAAGGCAAGGCAAGGTAAACAAAATTCAATTTCTCAATTAAAACCAACTTCAAAACAAAATTCTCCAAGCGTACCAGTGACGCATAGTTTACCTACTCCTTTGCATACCCGTTTAACATATGCACAGGTTACAGGTAGTTCGAACATTATACCGCCTAATGTTGGTAGTTCGAAAATGACCGCTAATATGGGTAAGCAAAACACGCTAGAAAATAATTGTACACCTATTACCCCAGCTAATATTGCTACCGAAAATATTTTTTCTAATGTCAACTGCCTGGGGCCTATTACGGCAGGTAAATTTTCTTTTTTGCAACAGGCAATGTTCGATCTTATGAACGCCATGTTGCAGGCAAAATCAATGTTTGAAGCCATTCAAATAGGCACAAATTTTACTATTAAAATTGTTTCTAATTTAAAATTTAGCAATGATTTTAAATAAAAATATTGAAATGTTAAATTGGAATGCTCGCTCATTGAAGGCCAATGAGAATGAGCTTTTTAATTTTTTAACAGTAAATAATGTGCATATTGCAATTATTACTGAAACATTTTTGAAACCTAACATAAAATTAAAATATGATCCCAATTACGTGGTTCATAGATATGATAGGATTCAGGGTTCCGGCGGTGGAGTTGCAATTGTTATTCATCGCCGAATCAAACATCGTGCTCTTCCCCATCTTGAGACGAAAGTTATTGAAACTTTGGGAATTGAAGTTCAAACTGAACTTGGGATTTTATTTATTGCCGCAGCATATTTACCATTTCAATGCACACGCGAGCTCAAAAATTACTTTAAAGGTGATTTACAAAAACTCACCAGAAATCGTTCGAAATTTTTCATAATCGGCGATTTTAACGCTAAACATCGTTCATGGAATAATTCTCAAAGTAATTCCAATGGCAAAATTTTATTCAATGATTGTTCTTCAGGATACTATTCTATTTTGTCTCCGAATAGTCCTACATGCTTTTCTTCTGTAAGAAACCCTTCAACAATTGATTTGGTGCTAACAGATCAAAGTCATGTATGTAGTGATTTGATCACACATGCTGACTTTGATTCTGACCATCTTCCAATAACTTTTTCTTTATCACATGAATCAGTTTTAAACCCTATGAGCTCTGTTTTTAATTATAACAAGGCTAATTGGGAAAGATACAAAACTCATATTTAGAGAAATTTCAATAATGAGCTTGATTTGCAAAACGAAGTGAATATTGATTCCGCTTTGGAAGCATTAAAATGTGCAACTGTTGATGCCAGGAATTATTCTGTTCCAAAGGCTCAAGTGAAATTTGATTCACCAATAATTGACGAAAATCTTCAACTTCTAATTCGTTTGAAAAATGTCCGCAGACGTCAATATCAACGTTCTCGTGACCCTGTTTTTAGATTTACAGAAAGAGATTAAACATAGATTTACTCTTCTGAGAAATCAAAATTTTGAGACTAAAGTTGAAAAATTGAAACCATATTCAAAACCTTTTTGGAAGCTGTCGAAGATTCTTAAGAAACCTTCAAAGCCTATTCCAGATTTAAAAAAAGGTGAACGTTTTCTTGTATCCAATGAACAAAAGGCTCAAAGACTTGCTCAACAGTTTGAGAGTGTTCATAACTCAAATTTGAATTTTGTGAGTCCAATTGAAAATGAAGTCACACGTCAATTTGATTTAATTTCTTCCCAGAATTTTTTACCTGCAGAAATAATTGAAACTAACTTGAATGAGATTAAATCAATTATTAAAAATTTCAAAAATATGAAAGCACCTGGTGACGATGGAATCTTTAATATACTAATCAAACATCTCCCTGAGGGCACAATGGAATTTTTAGTTAAAATTTTCAATTGCTGCTTCAAAATTGCATATTTTCCCAAATTATGGAAAAATGCAAAAATTACTCCAATTTTAAAACCGGATAAGAACCCAGCAGAAGTTTCAACTTATCGACCAATCAGTTTGCTTTCTTCAATAAGTAAACTGTTTGAGAGAATTATTCTTAACAGAATGATGTCACACATCAACGAAAATTCAATTTTTGCAAATGAACAGTTTGGATTTCGCCATGGGCATTCCACAACTCATCAATTGCTCCGAGTTACTAATATGATACGAGCTCACAAATCTGAAGGTTATTCCACTGGAGCTGCTCTTTTAGACATAGAAAAAGCATTCGACAGTGTTTGGCATAAAGGTTTGATTGCGAAATTGCAAACTTTTAATTTTCCAATTTTCCTAATCAAAATTTTAAAAAATTATCTTACTGACCGAACTCTGCAGGTTGTCTATCAGAATTCCAAATCTGATAGATTTCCTGTCAGAGCAGGTGTACCTCAAGGTTCAGTCTTGGGTCCAGTCCTGTACAACATATTCACTTCAGATCTTCCTGCCTCCAGGATGCACAAAGTCATTGTTCTGCGATGACACAAGCATTTCCGTAAAAGGAAAAAGCCTTCGTGTCATATGCAGTCGATTGCAGAAAAGTTTAGATATTTTTTCTTCCTACTTGCAAAAGTGGAAAATCTCTCCCAATGCTTCTAAAA
Source organism: Wyeomyia smithii (assembly GCF_029784165.1). NCBI lineage: Eukaryota > Metazoa > Arthropoda > Insecta > Diptera > Culicidae > Wyeomyia > Wyeomyia smithii. The sequence goes on from NC_073695.1 coordinate 264,911,036, forward strand.
CTCAAATGATAATTTTTCCGCATAAGCCTAGGGCTTCTTTCCTCAAGCCAAACAATAATCACGTTGTCAAGATGAATGGGGTTATTTTAAGTTGGTCTGACAAGGTTAAGTACTTGGGACTAATTTACGATAAAAAACTTATTTTCAAAGAGCACATTGAGAGTATACAAGCCAAGTGCATCAAATATACGAGATGTTTATATCCTCTCATTAACAGGAATTCTAAACTTTGTTTAAAGAACAAACTTTTGATTTACAAACAAATTTTTAGACCAGCAATGCTGTATGCTGTACCGATCTGGGCAAGTTGCTGTTCAACAAGGAAGAAAACGCTCCAAAGGATTCAGAATAAAATTCTGAAAATGATTTTGAAGCGTCCTCCTTGGGTTGGTACACTCGAATTACATAGACTTACTGGTGTTGAACCATTAGAAGCTATGTCAAATAAAATTATTAACAATTTTCGACAAAAATCGTTGCAATCCTCAATTGCTACGATAAGCTCTCTTTATAGCCAATAAGTTAGCAATTAAGTTAGTTGTAAGTTTACTTCCCCTTTTCTGACAAGTAGGTTCAAATCCCTACGAATGATAAGTCCTAATTGCGAAAGCAAACAAATCCTAACAATTAAAATTACAAATTTCTAACAGTGTTGAGAAGTCACCATTTGTGATTGGACACACATACTCATTATTTACTAATATTTATCATAAATACTTAAGCTACTAACAAATCCCCCCCATTAAAAAAAAAAATAAACCACTAACACTGCAGCGCCATCTCTTAGAATTTAACATTGTTTCGGGTGTCCCATTCTCCAACCAAAACTTTTCATCAAAAAATTTGGAATGATGTCAAGATGCAACAGAAAATTTACTCGTATAATTCAGTTTCTGAATTTTCTCAACTTAAATTACAACTTACCTCAAAATGGATGCACTTACGAAGTTAATTATTATAAGCTTTTTGATTTGCATTGACCATTTAAATCGTTCGGAATTATTACAGTGTACCTAATTATTTCGAAAAACGTCGAAAAATATTTATTTTTCAAAACTTAACCTTTCATAAAAAATGTTTTCCAATTTTCCATCCTAAACTTTTCATCAAAAGTTGCGTTATTCCTCTAGCTTCTTTTGAAAAAAAAAAATCAATTATTTTTTAATATAATTTTAGTGTTAGTTTCCAATTTCTTTTAGTGAACTTCTTTTTAAAGCATTTATGTTTCCCTACAACTGATTCTCAGGCTGTACAACAAACGGTTTCTGAGCTACAATGCTTCAAATTGCAAATAACTCATAGTTCTAGAAAAATTCTCCATCTGTGAAAAATACTCAGTTTGTTAAGCCAAATACGCGTGCAAAGTTTCATTCGAATCCGAAATTGCTGATTACGATTTTGCTCACATGTCTAGTGTAAAAAAAAATAAATTTTTGCTATGCCAACTATGACGGGAACCACGATTTTTTTGACGTAGAAAATCTATTAACGGAAAAGCATATTCGATTTTGAACAGTAAACTGCCCTTCTCAGGGCAACTAAACAAGTAATTGAAGATTAACAATTTTTTCGAAAGGTCTCAAGCGCTAAACTGTGGAAGTGAATGGTTTCTTATTCTGTTTAGTCCAATAGCATGTGAGAAGTACGAGGATTATTGTTATCGTGACGATTTGGGATTTTGCCTAGTTGAAATAGGTTGATAGACATGGAATTTTTCACAACAACGTTAAGGTTCCCGATCACGGACATATATTTCGTACTCTAGCACGGTACGAAACGTGCAAATTGTCTTACTTACTCCAAGTGGTGCAGTATTACATTGAAGTGTTGTATTATTCTCATATAGTAGACTCCCAGCGTTAAATCAATGAGTAGTTTTTTTAATTTGAGCAAGTAAGAATAGATTTTATGACTCAATAATGAAACACTCTCAACAATGCATTTGTTAATAGTGTGCGTAGTTCTACGTCGGTTATGCGGTCGTGTCTTAGATACAACCTCCTCCTTTTTTTCTCGTTCTTCAATTCTTAGGTTCTTGTGGTTACAGGTAAAACTCATGTTTGGATCAATCCAAATTGGAACAAAATGTATTATGTTTCGACAATGGTTTTGATTAATTCAATCAAAATTTTGAACTGTAATGGTCGTTCGTTAAAAGTAAACAGAGAGATTTTATTTATTTTTTAACAATTCATAATTGTGACTGAAACATGGATCAATCCGAATACTAAATTGAAATATGATTCCATAGATTGAACAGAATAACTCTCATCGTCGAATAAAACATGGTGCTATTTCCTATTTCGAGACGACAGTAAATGATACTTTGGGAATTGGAGTTCAAATTGAACATAGGGTTTATTATTTGCAACATGCTAGAACAACTTTTTCGACCAAGGCGATTTGCAGAAACTCAGCAGAAACCGCTTTAAGTCGGTAATTCAACGGTCAACTTCAGCAATCCCCATTACAGATATCTAATAGTGTTGAAAATTACCATCCATTGAACAGTTAAGTTGCGTATAACGCATGGAAAGTTAATACTTGTTTGAAGATGAAATTTTCATTATGAATGTTACTAAATCGATTAACTACCGCCAGCAGACTTTGAATGTTGACTGCTACAGAAGATTGCATTTTCCTATGCATTATTTCTTTCTAACAGCGACTTTCCAAAACAGACGTCTTCAACAACTGTACATGCATTGCTATTGGGCTACAACCGAATTTAGGATGTTTTTTCTTGACCACGAATTCTTAAATGCTCACAATAACCGAGAACTGCTTTTACAGAACAAGTTAAGCTTGTAAAGTCATGTACATTTTTATAACGTTAAAAATAAGAATATTGATATTTACAAAGAATTTATATTATTATTATTTGCTTTTAGGTTAATTTGTTTCCACTCATGAAAGTGCTACTAAAGACAATAGATGAGTACAGGAACTATGCTGCATTTAAAATTAGGATTTCCTCTCAAATAATTATTTGAAAAAATCAGTAAATTAAAAAAAAAATCAATTGGTTTTCTATTCTTACTGTTAACGAACTTTTCTAAATGGTTTTCTCCAATATCTTTTGTTCACACAACAATTCACCCTTATCGTTAGAAAAGAACTCACCGCAAAAGGATCCACCGATTTACCATGTTTAGCGGCATCACACAAATTAGCAACGGTTCGACCGGTGGTGTAAGCCGCGGATCCAAGCGACATTGCCAACAGAGGTGTCGCCATTCCACCAGTGGCAAACACAGTTCCGATAGCGCCAATTATCCCAACGGTATTGATAAGTGTATCAAATACTCCGAGCATCTCATTTTTGAGTCCAACCTCGCAACTATCAATGCGTATTTCTCCGGAACTTTCAAAATACATGCATTCTCTCCAGGGATAGTACAAACGCGAATGCGGTAGTTTGTTGTCATTCAGAAAGTTATCAAACGACGTATATATACGTCCATTCACATCGACATATCGATATTCGCTACCAATGTGGCACTTAATCAGTAAAGTAAAAAGCAAGGGTAGCTCGTTTTCACCTTTGGCTATTACTCTCTTAATAACCAATGGCAGAAGTTCAAACTTATAACTCGGCATCTGTTTGACAATGCTTTCAAGATTTTTTCTAATTTCTTTGTCGAAAAAACAGGAATTTCCATCGAGAAAGTCGTTCGAACAAGTTTGGGATACCTCAGAACGTAATGGACAACTCAGGGCATATCCCAAAATGTTGACGGCTTGAACATTATTGGCTACTTTGAATATCTTAACCGTATACCAGGAACCAGGAACAGCATCTTGACCACGTAATACGAACTCCTGTATTATTTTTCTTGCTTCTTCAAATCTCGAATTCATTGTTAAAGATAAGTGGGGCGATCTGTGAACAAGTATAAAAAAATAATAGTGAATAAATTTACTAAAACTAGTTATTTTGAGTTTTTTTTTTGAAACTATCGAAAACTATCGAGGAAAGAAATAACTACCAAATTATTTGAACAAAACTTGAAAGAATTGATGCTGAAGCTTAGAGCTGATTTTGTACATTCCGAGTTCGATTCCATTGCTTAAAAATTTGATGTACACACTAAAAATTTATTAACGGGTCTCGGTTATTTTTGCCGAGAATGGCACCACTGAGTGCTCGGTTAAAAAAGAATGACAGCTGTCACATTTTTTCGTAAATCTCGGTTCGGCCAACTGAAGTGTCGGCACAAAATAACCGTAATCTCGGTAGTGATAGCTCGGTAATATTTTATACCAAAATATCAGTTAGGTTGAACCGAGATTTACGAAAAAAAGTGACAGCTGTCATTATTTTTTTAACCGAGCACTCAGTGGTGCCATTCTTGGCAAAAATTACCGAGACCCGGCTGTAATTCTAAGTGTGTACCATTTTATTTAAAATTCACATCAATGGCATATACAGTCCCTCAACAATTATGGGTCAGTCAACGTGTTGACTAAATGTTGAAAAATGAATATAAAATCGGAAAAGTTATCAACTACGAATGTTTTACTATCTATTTCTGTGTTGTGATGTATACTTTCGATCGACAATTAGTTTCACTGCAGCTGATGTGTCTAAAACGGTTAAGAAGAAAAATAGTACTTGCATAGCAAAAGACACAATTATGGGTCACTTTTGGCCTTCAAGATCATTTAGTTTATAAAACCATCAGAATCCATCACATAAGTTATTTTATTGTTGTAAAAGCTTGATAATAAGTTATTTAATTAGGTCGTGATGTATTTTCATGCAAAAGTAATAAATATAGCCAAAATATGGACTGACCCACAATTGTGCACCGCAAAACGTGACATTACTACAATTATGGGTCACTTCACTTATTGCACCGAGCAGAATTATTGTTTTTAGTAACATTTTCAACATTAAATCATTTCAATCGTATGAATAGGGTTACAATTGAGTTATAAAAAATACTACTGCCAATGAAAATTGTTTAGTTACGTGAGAATAGACGTATTTGCGTAAAAGTGACCCATAATTGTTGCTGACCCATGATTGTGGAAGCACTGTAACTAACTTCACGGTTCACCGATGTAAGATTAATTGCTGATAACGTGTTTTGTTCCGTCTATCGCGGTTGAAAACTCAAATCATGTTGCAGCCCTTTTAAACCAGAATCCGTGAAACCAAGTATTTTTTCTACGGCCAGCTTTAGGCCTGCTGTAAAATCATGCCATTTATAAGGAGACGGCTAAAATATTCGTTTCTGCTCTTCCATCTTATTTCACTTATACTGGACAGGACACATTTTGATAACTATCTGGGAGCAAACAGTATAGTTTTTGCCAGCGGATTTTATGAAAAAATCAGTAGTTGCTGGCTGCCTTGATATTTAGGCTTTCGAATTCTCAGCGAATATTTTTATATCCATTTCAGATTAGTAAAAAGTGCAGCAGCAATGATGGATGGAGATAATACCCGGGTGTCTGGTGTATTCCGTACTTCTATTATTAATAATAACACTATTGAGAGTAGGTGACATGCTTATTATTTATCCGTGCTTGGGGGACGTCTCAAACCACGTGGTCATAAAGAGGGGGACGGGGAGGAGGGGGGGTTGTCAAAAGGCCACGCACGGGGGTTGGGGGGTTAACGAAATGACCACGTGGTCCTGACGTATAATTTATTGTGTCCACCAATTCCAGAATGAAGCTTTTGCATTTTAGAAATATAGAATGTACTGAAAGTTAAATAATAAAAATGTAAAAAATTCAAGCGAATTTTTTGCACTTGACAAATGAAAACACCACGTGGTTAAAGTCGCAAGGAGGAGGGGGAGGAGGTTGGCCAAAAGATCATGAAAGACCGTGGAGGGGGGGGGGGGGGTTGAAAAAGTGATCAAAATATGACCACGTGGCTTAGGAACGGCCCCTTGTATGTTTTACCCTTCCTTTTACGCATGCTGCTCTACTACACCGGGTTTTTTCCGTCTGCCAAGTATTGCCAATCAGAATTTCCTAGAGATATTTCAACTACGTGTACTTCTGACCAGTTTTATACCAACAAGAAGGAAGAGTAAGTAAGGGCCTGAAAATAAATCCATGCCTAAGTCCTTTAAAACCGAATGGTCTGATTCTTTAAAAAATTCATGATCACTGGCTATGATTGCAGCTACACAGCTTCACCACAGACTAACAGACGTAACACTGGAACCTAGCTCCATCGCCACAAAAAAAAACGATCATTTCAAATTTCTAATCGAATAACACTCATCGCGCGAGAACGCCGCCCGGGGCGCTGTCATGCAATCTCATACATATTTTATAGTTCCCTATTTGACACATGCAGTAACGCTAGCGCTGTTGTCGAAATACATGACGCAGCGCGAACACGGCAACAGATGGTGCTAGCGTTACTGACATAAAGTACTGGAATCATCCGAACGATGATTTTATTGGAAACTTGTTCGAAGTGTTATGTCTGTTAGTCTGTGGCTTCACTATCATTATACAATGTTATAATTGTGATATACAGTCATACCTCGATATAAGGCAATCTCTATATAACGTAACTCGATATAACGTAACTTTAACCTCGATATAACGTAGCTTTTTAAAATGTATTGAAATTAAAAGTAAATGATACAGCAACCGTCGTTGGGGTATAAATTGCTTCAAAGAAATGTTTGTAGTAAGTTTTAAAATTATTGAACTTAATGCGAAAATTGTCCTATATGGGCATAAGAAAGGTTTAGAAATACTAATAGGTGTTGGAAAATAGGTTTTCACACATCCTTCAGTAACAATTCACAGTCTTGCATCAATTAGAAAAAAATATTTTTTTTTTACTAGTTGAAATTTTCTCTGAATGGGCATAAGAAAGGTTCAAAAATACTGATGGGTGATGGAAAATGGGTTTTCGCGCATCTTTGAGTAAACAATAACATTCTTGCATAATTTAAAAATATTTTTTTTTTGCTTCAATATAACGTAACTCGATATAACGTAACGAAAATAAAGTTGCCTTATATCGAGGTATGACTGTATTATATCCTATTATATATTATTATACACTAAGGTCGCTTTTTACGCGGTTTTTTACGCGGATTCCGGAATTCACGCGGCTTTTTTTACGCGGATTCCGGAATTTACGCGGTTTTTTATACGCGGATTCCGGAATTTACGCAGTTTTTTTACGCGGATTCCGGAATTAACGCGGTATTTTTTTTTGCCCGGATTTCGGTTTTCCTTCACTCGGAATGCAAAATTAACGATGGTTTTTTTTTACGCGGATTCCGGAATTCACGCGGTTTTTTTTACGCGGATTCCGGAATTTACGCGGTTTTTTTACGCGGCACGTATCCCCCGCGTAAAAAGCGACTTTAGTGTATATTATTTAAAAATAAATATATAGTACGTAGCACAATCGTTGACTTTTGGCCACATCCGTGTCATCAACGTCAATCCCATACATTTCGCTTGAAGTCATTGTTCTCTGGCTCAATTATCATACAGCTATCACAGGGTGGTGAAAACATTTTCTAAATCAAATTCCCTGATTTTCCCTGAAATATAACATCAATTTTCCTGATGCATTCGGGACAAAAAAGTGCAACGTAGATAAACAGAACTCTGAAATCTCAGTGGAAAAAGTACGGTAACGGTCCCGAATTAGCCTTTTATGCTAAAAAAATCAGTTTTCACGCTAAAGAGCCGTTTGAAAAAGAGTCGTGTAACGGTTGAAAAATTTCCCTGATTATTTTAAGGTTTTCTCTGATATTTCCTGATCGAAAATTGAAATCCCTGATGTTTCCTGATTTTGCGGTTTATCCAAGGTTTCGACACCCTGTATCATGCCCTGTATTCATGCTGAAACAGCCAAATAAGCTTCATTATGGCGTGATCTATTGCTTACTGCAAATGGTGTGTAGAAAAGCGAAAAAGCGATAAACGTTTGTTTTGTTTTGTGCTTTCAATGGGTTTTAAGCAGAACATAACTGATAACGTTCAGACATATCTCAATACGTTTCGGATAGCCCAGAATTCTATGCAGATTTTACCATAGGTCAGGTTTGTTCTTTTTTCTAATATATAGGCAATCAGCTTACTAGCTGTTTTCAGTTCATTATTATTTAGAGAAAAAAAATTCATGAAAACTTTAATTTGCCCCCTTTCAGGGCATCAAAAACAGAAACAGAGAAAAAGAGAGTGGGCAATGGGATCAATATAGGAAGACTTTTACCACTTACAACAACGAATTAAGGTAATCCAAGAGAAGAAACTGGAAGTCGTATTGTAGAACATATAAAAAAAATCCTCTATCGGTGGGGGTCGTATTGTAGAACATATAAAAAAATCCAGCGACAGATGAGAAGAACCGTGCCAGGAGGCGCATGCTCACTGCGGCTATGCGTCAGAATAGAGAGAGGTACAGGGGGGCAAGAGCTGCCGAAAATAGAACCCACCGTCGGAAAAAGCGCGAGTACGAGGAGCAGGTGCTCGCCGGCGCAGAGGACAGCTATGCTCAAAACGAAGTGCAGAGCTTCTAGAGAACAGTCAACAGAGTCAGAAGCAGGAGTTTCCCTGTGCCGATCATGTGCAATGACAAGGACGGCAACCTGCTTACTGATAAACCGACGGTTGCAGCCAGGTGGAAGGAGCATTTTCAAGCGCTATTGAACGGTGAGGAGCCGGATGAGCAGAGCAGGAACAGGATGACGATTATGAGTGACGAACAAGCTGTGGAGCCACCAACACAGGAGGAGGTGAAAAAGGCGATTAGTGAGCTGAAAAACGGCAAGGCCGCTGGGAAGGACGGTATCCCGGCCGAACTTCTAAAAGCGGGAAGCGAGCGGCTGTACTATGCGATCCACCAGATAATACTAAGGATCTGGGTGGATGAACAAATGCCGAACGACTGGTTGGAAGGCCTCATATGCCCTATCTATAAGAAGGGTCATCGACTGGATTGTTGCAACTATTGAGGCATTACGTTGCTCAACTCCGCGTATAAAGTGCTCTCCTGTATTCTGTTCTTCAGTTTGAGACCGTTGGTTTTTGACAGGGGCGATACTCGATAAGTTCCGGGAGTACAACTTACCGACTCACCATCTACTTACGACTCAGTGAAATGAAACGAGCTGTGGCAGACGAAACTTATTTAGCTGAGTCGTGTGACGCTCCCAGATGGTCTCGAGGTACAATGCTGGCCTAACAAGCCAGTCGTCGTAGGTTCGAGTCTCTCGAGGAAGACTGTTAGTGTCAGTAGGATCTTAGCGCTAGCCCCGCAATTGTCCTGTACACTAAACAATCGGCTGCGAAGTCTGTGTGTATGAAATCATCGCAGTTGTTCTATGTGTTTGTAAAGTCGGAAGTCCGACTTCCGAACTCAATTTAGTTCTGGCGCCACAATATTTAACATCACCCTTGGAGGTGCAGTACTAAAAGCAAACGTGGAAAGTAACGGTACGATCATCACGAAATCTCACATGCTTCTTGGTTTTGCAGACGAAGTCGATATCATCGGTATCAACCGTAGGGCCGTGGGGGAGGCCTTCGTACCTCTTGAGAGGGAAGCTGCGAGAATGGGACTTGTAATTAATTCTACCAAAACGATGTACATGGCAGCTGGCAGGGAGTGTGGGAGTTCCGTGGTGTTGGTGGTGAAGTGGCGATAGATGGAGAACGATTTGAAGTGATTGACGAATTAGTTTATCTTGGTACGCTTGTGACATGTGACAGCGATATGAGCTGTGAAGTGAAACGATGAGTTGCAGCTGCGAACAGGGCCTTCTACGAACGACGTAGCCAGCTGAGGTCCCGTAGTTTGCAAACTCGCACAAAACTAGCAATATTGAACGCTGATACTCCCGGTGGCCCTTTACGGACATGAAGCATGGACGCTGAAGAAAGCTGATCAAAGAGTGTTCGGAGTTTTTAAGCGTAAAGTTATGCGATCGATACTTGACGGTAAACTGGAAGATGGAATGTGACGCAGACGCATGAGTTGTACCAGGTATACAAACATGCTGATACAGTGAAGGTAATACAGCAGAGCAGGCTTCAGTGGGGCTGGACATGTAGCCAGAATGCCTAACGAGAGAGCCGCCAAAACTATCTTCAGTAGAAAACCAGGAAAAAACCGTCGACTCCGTGGTAGGCCTCGCACGCGGTGGATACGCGCGGTGGGAGAAGATGCACGATCTGCTGGTGTACGAGGTGACTGGAGAACGGCTGCCCAAGACAAAAGAAGCGGGACATCTCTAATTCGTTCGGCCCTAGACCGGTGAACGATCCGTTAGCCAACGAAGCAAGTAAGTAGCAATCTGCACTGAATTGTACTTACATTTGTGCCAAAATTAAGAGTTGAATATAAACCCTTGCAAGGCAGTGTTGGTCCCGTTCACTCGCAAGAAAAATACGGCGTTCCGAACACTAATACTAAATGAATTTGCAGTAGAATAATCGTCAGAAGTAAAACATCTACAGCGTGCGGCAGGAAAAAATGCGAAAAAGTGTGGTACCTACTACTTCAAATCTTATTTTCAACTACTTCGAGCAATAATATCAAAATTGACGAAGTTATTTTTTAAGGTTCTTTCAAACAAATGTAATTGTTGTCTCCTTTATTTTTATTAATGACATCTTCAAGACAACAATCCAATTGATTCTAAGAGAAGCTGGCCTTTATCCAGGAAAGTACTTGGGTCTTTCAAAATAACGTTATACATCAACAGTACTGATTTTAAAATTAGCATCAATGAAAATAGGCGGCATTTTTAAACCGTTGGACACCACCAAGCCAAACATCAAGAAACACGCCGGATGCTTGATTTGAAACGTAAATATAACTTTCCCCGGAATATCCGCCAATTTTTTCAGTGAAATGAGCCGGTTTGTGCGGCTGTAGGACACAGCATCCATGCCAAACAGTTTTTCGCTCGAGAACAGGATTATTATTTTTTCATTCCTCGACAAAAAAGAAAGAGTCTCTCATAGCTCCTTCACCTACTTCGTGGTAAGTGGCGTTTTATTCTAGCCCTAGAAAGTGCGTGAAATCTTCTATGATGATTCCTCGCATGGATTTAAAAAAACCTTGGCTTTTCTGGCAAGCTTTCTGATTGAACGTACCGGGCTGCGAAGAATCTTCGTGCGGACCGATTTGATCACGTACATTTTGAATTCTCCCAGTTTTTCTTGAAAAAAGGTTGACATCGCTGGATCCAATAGCAACGGATTTACTCTCAATAAGCCTAGCTTTACTAACAAAAACTCGACGCATACTTAAACCGAAAACGTATACTGATTCAGAAAATTGGCTATTCTTTGGTGATTTTAATGTTTCGAATCACAAAACTATTACAAACAACGTGAAACTCAAACAAATTCTTCAAAAACTCATAAATTTCCAAAAAACATTTAGAGACAGAAATCTCGTTTCTTCTACGAAGCTACATAAAATTTTTAAATCTAAAACAGAAGTTCTTATTACACTGAGAAACTTTGCTGAAGAATGCACAGAGGTTGGATAGAGTATCAAGTACTGGACCGTGTATTCCATGCAATAAATACATAGCAATTGTTCAAAATTCAAACTGAAATATCATTAAAACACCAAAAAAATACATCTTTCAAAATTTCATAAAATGAAGATTTTTTGATGGACAATTTTTAGAAAAAACATGGTTTGCTAATACTTGCTACCCGCTGAGATATCTACTTCACGAAATTATGTTTTTTTTTTTTACAAATTTTGTGTAATATTTTCACTTAAGTACTTCAAAAACTTTTGTACTCGGAAGAGAACGATGTAGTTATTCAATTTCTTTCGAAAAAAAAAAATTGTAAGAAATTAATTCGAGTGTACTCATAAAATTCTCACAATAAAACGTGAAATTCAGACAAAATTTATAAAAACTCGTAGATCTCTGAAACTTAAAGAGTTGGAAATTTTGCATATTCTGTAAAGTTTCATGGAATTTAGAGATCTACAACTTTATCGAATACCGCAAAGCTCTAGCGTGTAAGGGAAAGAAGTTGGCATCGCAGTGCCACCTTTGCGGCTAAATTCCGAACTAATTTAAACGTCCAAAATGAAACCCTAACTATACCAAAAAACTTTGTAGAAGTTCGAAAACCGATTGGTCATACCCTGAGAGCGCTATTAGTTTCGTTCTGCTAGATTCCATTTCTGGCTCAATGTGCAGTGCTTGAAAGTAAAGTGCTTGTAACCAAATACACTGTCAACAGAAATAGGTCACTAGTTACAGAATTTAACCCAAATTTCACATTTTTTTCTGCCGCACCTGTGGGAGTTATAAACTAAAGAAAAAACTAAATTGGAGCTCACATCTTAATTACGTGATAAGCGAAGCTTCGAGTTTGGAATGAAATGGGGATTAAAACCTGCGACCATCCACTGGATTTATACGGTTTTAGTCGGACCCTGACCTTCCAGCTGGTGTCGAGGTTCGATGCTGGCCTAACAAGCCAGTCGTCGTAGGTTCGAGTTTCGGCTCGGAAGAGACTGTTAGTGTCAATAGGATCGTGGCGCTAGCCCCGCAATTGTCCCGAACACTGCAAAGTCTGTGTACAATAAACAGAAGGTCGAGTTCCGAATCGGTGCTACATTCTTCTTCTACAAGGCTTGAGTCGGACCCTAGTATGGTAACCAAAAAAAGCAATAGAAAGCTCAAGAATAATTTGAAAAATAAAACCCTTAGTATGCATGTCCTTAACGAGAGCATACTTAAATTATACAATATGTGCAGATGGAAGCTGAGGGAAAAAGGACAAAGTACTTTTTTAGAAGCTAATCTTGAGCTTGAGCTTGACGACTCGCACATTTCGTAGTTGCTTCTTCGTGATCGATCTGAGCTGTGAAGTTGCACAAAGAACCAAGTATATGGCTATTGTATAGACCGGTAACGGCATCGGCTACATTAGGGTAAGGAAGGATGTTATAAGAAAGGGAGTGTAACAGTCGTTGTTGTCGGAGACCGTGTTTACCTCTTCATCTCTCCACGACTGTGACGGAAAAGAAAGGTATAAGTCACCGTGGAAATGACCAATTCGAACAATGTTGTGCGCGAATACCTTTTAGAAGGTAATCTTACTGGACATCTACGTATACTAAAGATTTTGAAATTAATCCAGTAGTAGAGAGCGAAGACTGGATAGAATCTAGACTAAACCTTTAAATATCATACGGGGTGACTGAAACAGATCGTCATATATGGCTATAAGGGGGACCAACTACCTCACCAGGATCAATAATCTTAAATAGACGGATCAAACATAGGTAAAAATACGGGAGCGGGGATCACAGTCATTCTATTTGTTACTTTTCGAAAGTGAAACTAAAAACCAATAAAATCAAAATATATATTAGCGTTTGAAATATATTGTTGCCTGGTGTTCCTGTGTGCAATGCACAGGTTGCACCTATGAACGAGTCCACCCTGCTACGATGAAATTGTGAAGATACAAGTGACATTTGAAGTTGCATCGTTACCTCAAAAAACCTTGAACCAACAACGTAGTTCACGGAGTAGGAGTTGTTGATGAAACGTGTAAACCGCATTTGAAAACTTAACATTCACACAATAGATCTAGTGTGCGGGGCACATAAGTTGACAACGTGATACTTCCAGGCAACGTTGCCAGTATGCCAGATAAATCTGGATTTCTGTTTGCGCGCCAGACAAACAGATAAACCTCAGAATCAGCCAGATATTTGCCAGATTTCATCTGCGTCGTCTCGCAAAAAGGTCATTACTGCGAGGTGGGCCGTGGCTGGCTTTTACCTACCTACATTTTTCTCGGACTTTTTATTTTCGTTTTGCCAGATTTTATTTAAAACTTAGTGGCAACGCTGCTTGCAAGATACACAAAACAAACACTTTTGAAAGTTGCCGTCATGTTGAAACACCGAAAATGTTGCAATTGGCTATAATAAATAATAAATAGAAATGTAGCTGCAACTTAGTTTCGCATAAAAATTGGTTGCTGTGATGCACAAAGTTCATGATCAACACATTTTGCATTTTGCGTGTAATAGTTACAATTCTCCAGATATCCCAATTCCATACTTGTCACTGTATTCACAGATTCGTCAGGTGAAAGAGGAATGACAGTATCGGGGAATCATCCTCTTTCTTTAATTGGTTGTCGGTGCTGGTGATGTACATTGATTCTCATGCGTTTATGACATGGCATGGTTTTGAGATGAGAATGCGTGCTGCCACACTTGATTCATTGGCACGAACGTTGTCAATTGCATTCTTATGCTCTCGCAAACGCATCTTGAACTTCTGTCGTGTTTGGCCAATGTAAAGCGCGGGGCAGTTTTTGCAGGGGATCTGATTTGGGTACCTGATTTTAACGTGTTTTTTTCTTTTGTAAACAGCATAGAACTCGTGTTTCTGTACTGTAGAAAGGTCCAATTTCGACAGCGAAATGCTAGTACCTAAGCGAGCAAAAAAATGTTACGTGGCAAAACTTCAACAATTAGGCTGACCAGATTTTCTCAGAATAAAAACGGGACATTTGAGTTCGAAAAACGGGACACATGATAAAATTGATTTTTGAAAAATTTCAGCAACTAAATCATGTAAACAATTATGATTTGCTTTCATGAACCTACCCGATTCTGTACGATACTTAGCGTTGATGAAATTTAGCGTAGAAGAGTGTGATTTTTTGCAATGAGTTACTAAAATTTGTCACATGGATGACGAGATTTTGATTAACAATTATCATGGTCTTGGAAACTTATTTTCCGCTTAGGAAAATTTCAATGCAAAGCTAGAGTTATCATTTGGTCGAAGTTAAAAATCAGGACATCTTTTTCCAGCAAAAAATTGATCTAAGCTATTTTTATTTTTTGAGGTATCAATAAATAAAACATGTAATTTGAGTTTTGCACTTCAAAATACACCAAAAGACTCATATTGAACGTATTTCTCGAACGATTCAATTTTGCAAGTTTGGTTTATTAGACGTTAATAGAAACTTAAAAAATGCAACACTAGTAAACTGTTTGAAATAAACTCAGCAATTTTCAAAAAACGTTTAACGGTTTCAACGATTAGACAATTTCTCTCATCAAGATTAAACCAAAGAAAAAAATCCTTCAAAATAAGTTCGTTTCTTCCCGGAGTCAAGATGAAAATACTGAACAATTTGGTACTTTCTTGAATATCCCGTATTATTCGGAAAAATCAGGACAAACGCTGAAATATGAAAAATAATTCAGGACACTCCAAATAGGTCTCAAAATCAGGACATGTTCTGCTAAATCAGGACGGATGGTATCCCTATGCAAAGCTCTATTTAAGAATTTTTCAAGGAGTCTCCGAAAACGGTACAAAATGACAAAAAGACGGGACGGTTAAAAATAGTCGAAAAAACGGTACTGTCCCGTTCAAAACGGTACGTCTGGTCAGCCTATCAACAATCGAATGTTTGTATTATAGATTATCATCAAATTATTTGACGAACAAGAGTATTGTTTACTTTTGATTTTTATACGATAAAATGGAAACGTTGTTTTTATCGACTGTGTATTTTTATTACAAGATAAGCAACCAATTCTGAGTACCGAACAGCAATCAATTCTGAGTCACCGAACAATTTCGACACTAGATTAAAAGGTTAAAAATTTTCGAAATAAATGACTGTAGGTTAGTAAAAGATTCCAACTGCTTGTAGTATGCTATTCAATGAGGCGATATACTATATAGTACAAATACAAGATCCCGAAAAGGGAAAACACTGTTTTATCAATATCTGCAAGCCGTGTCACGCAATTTAAACATAAATAAATAAATAAATACTAAGACAACATACATAGTGTTATGAACTCAGTAAACCAAACATCAATGTTGACCCTAAAACAATGTTTATTTGCCGATTGTTAGTTTTTAAGAAAACAATATGTAGGTAATCAAATTATCAAAACTCACATATTTTACAACACTAAAATCTGCAGATTTTTTCTGATCTTTCTAGAGCTTTCGAGTAAGCGAACATTCGAAGCAAAGCACGGACCGGGACCGATAATTGTAGAGCCAACAACACGGCTGCCAGACAGTGTCTTATAACTTCACTTGGAATAGAGACAGTCGTGTTTAAAGTTGTGCAAACCAGCTCGGTGGATACACCAGTGATAAAATACCTTCAACAGGCCAATATTTTGAATTTTTAATTGCGTACCTAAAGAAAACCCATAATTTTTGCTAGCGATATGTCATAAAAACTTATTTATGAAACTTAGAGCTGTGTTACCGGCTGCCGCTTACAGTTTATGACGAGAGAAATCCAAGAGTTTAGACTTCGAGTGAAACGAGAAGTGAACCAGAACTTTCTCTAGAACGCATAGACAAGTCAACTTTACACTTGTTGCTGCTTTTTCAGGTGCGTTTTGAATCATTACTTCCACTGTTGGCTATTTCTAGCATTCAGAGACGTTGTTTAACCAATTTAGACCGAATTTGGAATTCATTCTTTTCTATTCTTTCGAACATTTCGAAGTATTTTTAGATATTTCAAGCTACATTTACGAGAGCTTTTGTACTTTTTAAATTACGCTTGATGTAGAATTTTCTTGGTTTTGGTATATTTCCTGGTTCCACGTTTTTAGATACTTTTCCTGCATTTTGAGGTAAACTCAGCGTACACTAAGGTCTTTTTACCCGGGGAATGCGTTCCAAATTTGTATGAACCCGCGTAAAGACTTTTCTGAGTTAGAAATATAACGAAGAATACCCTCCCGAAATGTTTGTACCTCGTTTGAATACGATAGAGTTCCTAAAGACCCACCTAAAGACCAAAATGCAATATTTTAAATTTTCAGTGTCAACCCCAAAAATTGTGATTTTTTTTTTTTTTGAAAACTGATACATGATTATATTCGGCCTAAAACGGAAAACGAGATTGAAATGAGGTCGATATCTTGTACCATTTTTAAGTAATGCAGAAAAGCAACCTGCGTAAAAAAAGAACTTACTTCTTTCGTTTTTTTATTTATTCTTATAGAAAACTTGACTACTAAAAAAGATTTTATTTTTCCAGCTATTACAGAAGTTTCCAGCCATATTGAAATAACTTTAGAATCGTTTTTGTTTTTGATCCCCAATTTGGTTTCTTCGAGCGGTTTACAACTATTATAAAAGACAAGTCTGGTTTTCAGGAAGCTTTAGCTTTGGCAATTTTCTGTTTGGCATTCAATTATGTTCTGCTGGAAGCCATGCTAGAGTGGATTTTTAATTACTGGTTTTTTGGTGAGTTTTTATTTTTGGCTTTTCTGATCTTGTCCACTTGGACAGAGGGGGGGGGGAGGATGACGGCCTCTTATGTATTTCTGATCAAATCAAATTTATTATATGATTCTTACTCTGAAAATGATTTCGACCCCACTGCATAGGTTCACTAGTAAAGAAACATAGTAGATATGACAAACAAAAATATCAACAAGTTCCGGCAAAAAAGCGTAGCAATCATCAATTTCAACGATTGACTCATATAGTAGCACCAGCACCACGGCAAATTTAAAAAAAAATCATCTTTCATTTTTACGCGACAAATAAGTTTTTCCATTTACTATATTACTATTACTATACTATTCACTATATTACGAAGACAGCTAATATACGTATATTATTCCACATGCTCTGTACAGTACTGTTGCCTTCACCAGCATGTTTTCTTTCAAGATATCAGTTTTCATTATATTCCAACAGCAGATTAACAAATTGTTTAAGATAGAAGGTTTTTCCTAACTTCTCATAAAACCTTTACATTCGAGACATCAAATTACTGTAAGTTAACGTAAACAGACAAAAATTGACCTGTTTACCAACAGATAGGACTGTCATTTTGCGTGGGACTACGTTTTTGTTTTCTATGCTGGAATTCATTCTGTAAAATTGGAAATGAAACTGGCAAATGTTGCGTCAGATTTCAAACGATACTCACAGCATAACCACATGATACCAAAAAACCAATATTTTGTTGGATAAAGTGGTGGAAAATTTTGCAACACGCTAGTTATCATTATTATTTCATTGCAAAGCAAAGCCTTGGTGCTACATTCCGATTCGGAACTCGACCTTCTCTTAATTATACACAGACTTCGCAGCCAACTGTTTAGTATACAGGACAAATGCGGGGCTAGCGCTACGATCCTACTTACACTAATAGTCTTTCTCGAGCCGAAACTCGAACCTACGACGACTGGCTTCTTTGGCTAGCATCATACCTCGAGACCTACTGGGACCAATTATTTTATTGCTAAAAGGTAAAAAGTACAAAGGACAAATTTACGCAAACAATGAACCAATTACATGCGAGTATTCCTAGCACAGACGACAAGATTAGA
The DNA here is from genome assembly GCF_029784165.1 of Wyeomyia smithii. Taxonomy (NCBI): domain Eukaryota; kingdom Metazoa; phylum Arthropoda; class Insecta; order Diptera; family Culicidae; genus Wyeomyia; species Wyeomyia smithii. The sequence goes on from NC_073695.1 coordinate 264,929,388, forward strand.
CACTAACCATTCCCAGTGATATTCTCTGTATCAAGATCAAAAAAAAAAATTAACCCTTAAATCCGCAATGTTGTTTAAAAACAACATTGTGAATAACGTTTCAAATGTGTTTTCTCAAGAAGTAAAATTCGTATAAACAGCCATCAAGGTTTTAATAAAAAAAAAAATCAAAGTAAAGATAACTGCTCCAATCTATTATATGTATTTGTGGAAAAAAATAAAATACATTCATTTTGTAACATTATTCCCAATATTTGCTGAAACAACGCTTTTAAAGGTTAACAGAAATTTCCCGTCTCAATTGGTCAATTTATGTTTGCTTCCATGAATTTAGACTAATTTGATGATTCGGAGGTAAAGGTTTTTCGAAAAGTTTGAAACAATTCTTTTTCTTGAACAGTTTTAGAACCTGCTTCAAACGTAATGAAAACTAATGTCTTGTGAGAAAACAGACGATAGAAGCAACAGCAACGAACAGTATGTGTGGAGCAGAGAACCGCAAGTCTCTCGTCGTCTATGATTGCAGCGGTAAACTTCTTTTCGTATATCTCAGCGGTACACTTCTATTCATACTGCAGCGGTACTATTTGTATAACAGCGGTACATTTCTATTCGTGGGCAATCGAGGGAAAACAGCAATGCTACTGCTGATGGGGATGTATAAACTACTCAACAAAAATTATACATTTTTGCAACGGTTATAAGGCATAAGTTATTTTATTTCATATTATTTTTGATATTCACTAAAAAATCGTGACCGGATAATATCGAAAGAGTGAATTCTTAAATAAACAAATTTATAGAAGGGTAAGAGCCGGCGAATGCTTGTGAATTTTCGGTTCATTTACCATTTGGTAGATTTATTCGAAATCTTTATTTACATTCCAACATTGTTAGGTGACATTTTATTATATTGAACTTCACAATAATATACGTATATGAGACGTCTTCGTAATACAGCGAATGTAATACACTGTTCGTTCGCTAACTGGGTTTGGGGCCTAGCCCAGTTAACGAATGTCTCTCGCTAACTGGGCTGACGTTTCAAATGTCGTCAAATACCGAGGGGGATTTCGATGTAATGGCGCTAGGCATAACTCCCTTAGCGAAAATTGGAAAATGTTTTAAAACAAACACACTAAAAATACTGATAAGAAATAATAAATTGTCTTTAGCCTTGCGTGTGCTTTATTTGCACTAACCGTTGCCTGGAAACATGTTTCTTTCACGAAATATTTATTCGACCTGAAAACGAGTAGATGGATATTGATGATGGAGATGGAGTTGCCGTTTTCACAGATTTTTCTGTAAAATCACTGTTTTTTTCCTTTTTCAAATCACAGAATCTGTGATCACAGATGACAGATATTTTTGAAAAATCACAGATTTTCAAAGATTTTTCCCATAAATGCCGGAAATAACAAATAACTCATTTTTTCTACAACTCAGGCTCATTTACCCGAGGGTTACGATTTTCCAGAGGCTCGATCATTTATCCGGAGCAAATGGTTTGACTATCCGGAGTATTTTTTTTCTTGAACTTCGGATTTGCCTTTTATTCGATTCTCACTGGGAATGCCAGTTTTTCGCGCTAAATGCTGCTTAGTTAACTCAGTGAAGTATGCAGAGAGGGGACCTGATTGTATCACCTCATCATGAATAAGTTTTCGATATTTTAAAGTTAACCGTGTCCAATTTATGGACGAGTTTTTTCTGACTAAATCATAGCCACTTTCTTTGATCCACAGCTTATCTGGTTTGTTTCAGTAAGGTCGCAAACAGAGCAGATTGTATAATTACCTTTTAACTTTCTTCGCAGATCATTCATTTCTAACTTTTATGATAATCAGGGATGTTACGGATGTGATTTTTCAAATACCTGCAGATGCGGATGTCGATTTTCATGTTTCGCATTTACGTATGCGGATGCGGATATCCGTAATATCTCGCTTATTTCGCTTATTTTTCATGACAAATCGCATCCCAGTGCGAAAGCTATCCAAGCGAGCAGCGAATACACTAAAGAAAATTTTTCTACAAAATCTTATAAAGTGATATTTTTTTCAACATACGCATGATGTCAATTTTCATGCAGATGTTCTGCATTTACGGATGCAGATGCGGATTTCCGTAACTTCCATAATTATAATGCCTCTTTCATCAGCAGTTGGAGAGAGAATTTTGTCTCAATACCAAGCAAAACTACGTTGAGGATGAAGTTGACTGTTTCAATGCAATTTTAAAAACTAAATAGTAATTCAACCGTTTGGAGGAAAATTTAATGTTTATGTAAAGTCCAAGTTCAAATATTTATAGAGCGACTCATTAACAAACTATCAAACTATATTCAGCAGTTCAATGAATGTCGTTTTCTGTTTAAACAAATATTCATGTCACAGATATGATCACAGATTTTTATTGTCAAAACACAGATTTCGGAATGGCAACTCTGGTGATAACAACCAAAATCCATTGAACTGACAAAATCAATCTCAATTTACTATTAATGTGCCCTAGAGTGCCTATATATAACTAGAGTGGCGCCGTGTCATTCAAAGTAACGCTGGTAACACGAGTAACACTGAATATCTTTCTCTTTTCTCCACACGTGTTTAATAGGTTGTTTGCTCATTTGGAATGACACTGACAGATAATTTTTATTCCAATTTTGACAGTGTCGTCACTCTATATATTTACAGGCACTTTAATGTGCCCCTATCTCGGTGACAGCAATATGCCAAACGCTGATTTTTGACGTTCATCTGCTTTTTAACTGAGCTATAGCCCAGTTAGCGTACGCCCAGTTAAAAAGCAGCCCAGTTAAACAGCACCCAGTAAGCGAACCGTTACTTAGTTGGCAAATGAAAAAAAATGTCAAGCATAAAACAAACATGAATCTTCTCAAACTTTAACTTCTTTGGAATCGTTGATTGCTACGATATTTTTTGAAACTTGTTGATAATTTTGTTGAACGTATCTCTTTATGTTTGCCTATTAGTGAACCTATGTTAGGGCTTCCATATTATTTAAAAAATAAGATCCATACAATAAATTTTATTTAATCAGAGTTAGATAAGACAAAGCCATTCATTACAATAATGTAAGTATTATTAGAATTGGTTTTTCGAAGAAATAGAGATAATTCTACAGACGAGATTACGAGAAATTCTTGATGCTTCTTGAACACGAACGATATGCTTGTGCCTTGTCGAAAAAATGTTATTTGTACAAAAAAAATACTACAGGCACAACATCGCCAAATGTAAACGAAATTCTTTCGAGTGTTTTAAAAAATATTTAAAAAAAAAATCACAGGAGGGTTGTGAGCAAAGCCACGACCGCAAGGTTGAAGTAGAATACTTTTAGACAGCTCTACTTACGGCTGTACATTAACCTACGGCCGGGCGAATCGGTTCGCGCCGCTTTTCGCGTTTAGCCTGGCAGAGGCCTAATGCGCACGGCCAACACAATAGAAAGGTGTTTTCACATTGAAAATTAGACACGGATTTACTGGAGTAAGTGTTAGCAAATGCATCTACCGCTAATACCGCCGCTATCGTACGAAAGCGCATCGTTTCATGTGGGGAATAATATCAACAACGAAAAATGACGCGCATCTAAGCACACCCGAACTGTTTCGCCGAGCCGCTTCCATTTACTTCCTTATAACATCGGCCACAGGGAAGTACCGGCTGCACCTACCGCTGAGGCTGTTACAATACTGCTACTGGTACCCAAAGCTATTAACTTTTCAAATTAAGTGTTTTATTTGTCCTCAAAAGAACAATTGCTCAATTCTATATCGGATATAATGCAATCGCAACTCTGTAATTTAACCGACAGTAATATTCTTCTGAACAAAATGATCCAACTTTTTCATTAGAGGAAGTGCCGGCTGATGTACGGCAAAAATCTGACCTGATCGCTCGCGTTGGCGTTCAGCCTGGCAGAGACCTGAGACGTGGTGACCAACCACAGGGCAAGTGATTTGTTTAATTTGAAGGCAGCCACAGGCGCAACCCGCTGCTATCCTCTGTTACTGGTGAGTGCTGATATCTGCTGCTACCGCTGTCAACGTTGTGGACGGTCCATCCAGCTCACCTTCCGACTAATGAATGTAGCTAGTTTTCCCAGAAACACTCTTTTATAGCCGAAGGGTGCTACGAAATAGGCCACGCCTTTATGTTCAGTTTTACCATTTTCTAATATTCTTTAGACGAATTATTCCACAATTCGCATTTGATTTTCGTATCCAGCTAGTAAACACCGACAGTGCTCTCACACACGCAACGGTTTTACCCCTAACCGTATTGCGGTTTGTAACATCAAGCGATTTCGTTTGCTCGCTGTTGCGTGTTGCATCATGTTGCAACTTGGCAGCAGGAAGACGACGATATTATGTTCATGCTGATCGATTGAGTCGCCTTCATATTAGCTCTGCATAGTCGACTTAACTACTTCGGTTATGCTGATCGCAGCCTTTGCGCTGCCCCTACAGTGGGGGGTTTACTAAATAAAGTGAAAATTAGACAACTACAACAGAATTTGATTGCATCCTGCTTGTGTTGATGCCAGAAAATTATTAACCTTCAATTATTTGTTTATTTGCCTTGAAAAAGGCATTTTGCGGTTCAAAATCGGTTGCTGATCACAACCTTTGAGCTGCCCTAACAGTGGGGGAATTAAGATACACGGGCAACATGCACTGTGGAAGCTATTTCACATTCAGTAAATTGCTAGGATGCAACACAAAATGCTTGCTTGCGTTGTCAAAAATTATTAACTTTCAATGACTTGTTTAATTGACTTGAAAAAGGCATTTTGATGTTCAAAATTGGATTTCCTGATGGCAATCTTCATGCTACCCCAACACGGGGGGGGGGTCTTGCGACACACGCTGAGAAGAACCGCGTTGCTCCCGAGACGTGGTGACCAACCACAGGGCTAGTGCTGCTGCTAAGGAAGGACGACTGCTGTTGTAGCTGTCTAGAATTATTATGAGCGGCTTCAGCTGAAACAGGCTCTTATATAGGCCAAATAGCATGTTTTCATTTGCAAGGTATATGATTCTGTCGACCGTGCTTGGGAAGCAATCATATAACGACCAATCAGAGGTCGAATTTTTCGTTTTGACACGGCTTGACTATTTTCAATAGTACAATAGTGTGAATAATAAAACTACAATTATCTTCTTTTGGGAAGAATCTTAGAAGATTTTCCAATCTATTGCTGCAAGAACGAAGGAAATCCATCGAATACTAACCGATTTATTAGCATTTGAAATTGGACATATTTTTCACTTTTTTCGGTTTTAGATTTTCATTTCACATCCCTATGTAGCCGAACTTCCTGAGAGAAGTATTCTACTTCAAAAAATTTAAATAAAGGCTGAAAATAAAAATACGTAAGTCACTGAGCAAACTGATTGATTCTGTCTGCGGACTTTGGAACTTTTGTAACAAAATACCCCTCTAATTACAGTGTTCAGTCACACGTCACCATTTCATACAACCCTAGGGCTGTATATCTTGCAGTATTTCTATACTGATCTAGAGAATATCATATCAAATGGTTGATGTCTACTCATGTGGTCTATGCACCTCCCTGACACCGTAATCTCATTACCTATAGTTTGACAGTACCCCCATTATGACGAACCCCTCGATGCCGAGCCCCAAACAACAATGGCCGCAAAGGGAAGAAATCTGACGTGCTCTTCACTCCCGTTCAGTGTTGCCTAATCCATCGATGTCGCTGTTTATAGCAGTGTAAAGCACAGCAGTGTAACATGCCATTTCATTCCCGCGAATACAAAAGTACAGGCTACGAACGTGACAGGGAGGTGTGTCTATGCTAGGCATGCTCGTATGTGATTGGTTCATTAATCAAAATTTGTCCTTGAAATATTTATTTAACTTTTACCGCTAGGCGATGAAATCATAATGTTTTCTATTGCACAGAATGTACCTCAGTATAGAAAACAAAGATGTAGTTTACGTCGAAAGTCATGCTCTACTTTGTTTGAATATTACGCATGAGTGAAACATTGGCGTTTAAACATTTCTTTGTGGAATATATCAATTAGAATCCAACCAGTCATAGAGATGAGCTTCATCATCTTCAAAATAATCGAGCAAACTTGAAATTTAACTCTTTTTTTAAGGGAGGGATTTGTTAGTAATAAATATTAGTAAATAATGAGTATGTGTGTCCAATCACGAATGGTGACTTCTTAACACTGTTAGAAATTTGTAATTTTAATTACTAGGATTTGATTGCTTTTGCAATTAGAATTTATCATTCGTAGGGATTTAAACCTATTTGTCAAAAAAGAGGAAGTAAACTTACAACTAACTTAATTGCTAACTAATTGACTATAAGGAGAGCTTATCGTAGCAATTGAGGATTGCAACGATTTTTGTCGAAAATTGTTAATAATTTTATTCGACATAGCTTCTAATGTTTCAACACCAGTAAGTCTTTGTAATTCGAGTGTACCAAACCAAGGAGGACGCTTCAAAATCATTTTCAGAATTCAATCATTGTTGAACAGCAACTTGACTAGATCGATACAGCATGAAGCATTGCTGGTCTAAAAATTTGTTTGTAAATCAAAAGCTTGTTCTTTAAACAAAGTTCAGAATTCCTGTTAATGAGAGGATATAAACACCTCGTATATTTTTTGCACTTGGCTTGAATACTCTCGATGTGCTCTTTGAAAATAAGTTTCTGTTGGAATTCAACTCGTTACTCTCGCTTGGACCACAATCATCGCATTATTTGAACTGCGAAACTCGACCAAAATTTAATGGTTCCGTCGTCAGACGGCCTTATATAGTCACAACTACCTAAAACTTGGATACTCTTCGATTTGCGTGTAGGGAGACTCACCTATCCTCTATACAACATACCTTGCATCACTTGGCTTAGAGCTGTCAAACTTCGTGTTGGCGAAAAGTGTAAAGAAAAATTCATTTTCGTTTTATTCCGTTTATCCACACGTATTCGTACTTGTCGCGCAATACGAGTCGGGTGTGTGCTCGGTCTGTGTGTGGGCTGGTAGTAAAAAGGTGTAGCATAAGTTCAATATTGCTTAATTAATCAATATGCTCGAATGTTGCTGAAAGCTGCACTATACTTGCTTCGGTTCCTTAACGAATAAATATAATCTTTCAAGTGGCAAATAAGTGGATCACAAAGGAGTGAGAAAAATCATTAAATATCATCAATATATTCCAGTCGCAGCGGCTGTCGATGTATGCGTGCCAGTCTGTCTGTAGGCTGTTTGTTGTAAACAACGGTGGTCAAACGGGAGATGGAGATGTGAAGATACTGTGCTTCGATGGAAACGGGTTCCAACTTTGACTGGCAGATGATAACGCTGTACAAAAACGACAGCCAGTCATTCTCCGTGTCCTCAGCAAGAGGCAAGAGTGTTACATGACTAAATAACGCAAATTGCGAAAAAAGGGGGTGTCATTTAACTTTGCTATCGTGCGGAAGAATGTAGTGACCAAAGTGCATTCAACAACTATATAGGCAAGTTGATACGATTTGCGGAAGTGCTGATCTGGTGCTGTCCTGTTCAGTGTTCTACAATTGTAAACATATTACCTTTTCTGGCTTCTTAAGCAAGAGGAAGGTTTGCAGTTCAATTTTTTCATTTGTGACTGCTCTCCCCATGCAGTTGCCACCCCGATTCATGCTTCAAAGCTAATCAAATCCGAAACAATGCACTTCTCCATTCCGGATACACAGGAGTTTGGCTCGGATAACTCCGGCTCATCGTTTACGGTAAGAGGATTTTTTTTTAATTAAAGGGGGGATTTGTTAGTAGCTTAAGTATTTATGATAAATATTAGTAAATAATGAGTATGTGTGTCCAATCACAAATGGTGACTTCTCAACACTGTTAGAAATTTGTAATTTTAATTGTTAGGATTTGTTTGCTTTCGCAATTAGGACTTATCATTCGTAGGGATTTAAACCTACTTGTCAGAAAAGGGGAAGTAAACTTACAACTAACTTAATTGCTAACTTATTGGCTATAAAGAGAGCTTATCGTAGCAATTGAGGATTGCAACGATTTTTGTCGAAAATTGTTAATAATTTTATTTGACATAGCTTCTAATGGTTCAACACCAGTAAGCCTATGTAATGTAATTCGAGTGTACCAAACCAAGGAGGACGCTTCAAAATCATTTTCAGAATTTTATTCTGAATCCTTTGGAACGTTTTCTTCCTTGTTGAACAGCAACTTGCCCAGATCGGTACAGCATACAGCATTGCTGGTCTAAAAATTTGTTTGTAAATCAAAAGTTTGTTCTTTAAACAAAGTTTAGAATTCCTGTTAATGAGAGGATATAAACATCTCGTATATTTGATGCACTTGGCTTGTATACTCTCAATGTGCTCTTTGAAAATAAGTTTTTTATCATAAATTAGTCCCAAGTACTTAACCTTGTCAGACCAACGTAAAATAACCCCATTCATCTTGACAACGTGATTATTCTTTGGCTTGAGGAAAGAAGCCCTAGGCTTATGCGGAAAAATTATAATTTGAGTTTTAGAAGCATTGGGAAAGATTTTCCACTTTTGCAAGTAGGAAGAAAATATATCTAAACTTTTCTGCAATCGACTGCATATGACACGAAGACTTTTTCCTTTTACGGAAATGCTTGTGTCATCGCAGAAGAATGACTTTGTGCATCCTGGAGGCAAATCAGGAAGATCTGAAGTGAATATGTTGTACAGGACTGGACCCAAGACTGAACCTTGAGGTACACCTGCTCTGACAGGAAATCTATCAGATTTTGAATTCTGATAGATAACCTGCAGAGTTCAATCAGTAAGATGATTTTTTAAAATTTTGATTAGGAAAATTGGAAAATTAAAAGTTTGCAATTTCGCAATCAAACCTTTATGCCAAACACTGTCGAATGCTTTTTCTATGTCTAAAAGAGCAGCTCCAGTGGAATAACCTTCAGATTTGTTAGCTCGTATCATATTAGTAACTCTGAGCAATTGATGAGTTGTGGAATGCCCATGGCGAAATCCAAACTGTTCATTTGCAAAAATTGAATTTTCGTTGATGTGTGACATCATTCTGTTAAGAATAATTCTCTCAAACAGTTTACTTATTGAAGACAGCAAACTGATTGGTCGATAACTTGAAACTTCAGCTGGGTTCTTATCCGGTTTTAAAATTGGAGTAATTTTGGCATTTTTGCATAATTTGGGAAAATATGCAATTTTGAAGCAGCAATTGAAAATTTTCACTAAAAATTTCATTGTCCTCTCAGGAAGATGTTTGATTAGTATATTAAAGATTCCATCGTCACCAGGTGCTTTCATATTTTTGAAATTTTTAATAATTGATTTAACCTCATTCAAGTTAGTTTCAATTATTTCTGCAGGTAAAAAATTCTGGGAAGAAATTAAATCAAATTGACGTGTGACTTCATCTTCAATTGGACTCACAAAATTCAAATTTGAGTTATTAACACTCTCAAACTGCTGAGCAAGTATGAGCCTTTTGTTCATTGGATACAAGAAAACGTTCACCATCTTTTAAAACTGGAATAGCCTTTGAAGGTTTCTTAAGAATCTTCGACAGCTTCCAAAAAGGTTTTGAATATGGTTTTAATTTTTCAACTTTAGTCTCAAAATTTTGATTTCTCAGAAGAGTAAATCTATGCTTAATCTCTTTCTGTAAATCTTTATAAATAGTTTTAAAAACAGGGTCACGAGAACGTTGATATTGACGTCTGCGGACATTTTTCAAACGAATTAGAAGTTGAAGATTTTCGTCAATTATTGATGAATCAAATTTCACTTGAGCCTTTGGAACAGAATAATTCCTGGCATCAACAATTGCACATTTTAATGCTTCCAAAGCGGAATCAATATTCTCTTCGTTTTGCAAATCAAGCTCATTATTGAAATTTCTCTCAATATGAGTTTTGTATCTTTCCCAATTAGCCTTGTTATAATTAAAAACAGAGCTCATAGGGTTTAAAACTGATTCATGTGATAAAGAAAAAGTTATTGGAAGATGGTCAGAATCAAAGTCAGCATGTGGGTTCAAATCACATACATGACTTTGACCTGTAAGCACCAAATCAATTGTTGAAGGGTTTCTTACAGAAGAAAAGCATGTAGGGCTATTCGGAGACAAAAAAGAATAGTATCCTGAAGAATAATCATTGAATAAAATTTTGCCATTGGAATTACTTTGAGAATTATTCCATGAACGATGTTTAGCGTTAGAATCGCCGATTATAAAAAATTTCGAACGATTTCTGGTGAGTTTTTGTAAATCACCTTAAAAATAATTTTTGTGCTCGCGTGTGCATTGAAATGGTAAATATGCTGCGGCAATAAATAAAATCCCAAGTTCAGTTTGAACTTCAATTCCCAAAGTTTCAAAAACTTTCGTCTCAAGATGGGGAAGAGCACGATGTTTGATTCGGCGATGAATAACAATTGCAACTCCACCGCCGGAACCCTGAATCCTATTATATCTATGAACCACGTAATTGGGATCATATTTTAATTTTATGTTAGGTTTAAAAAATGTTTCAGTAATAATTGCAATATGCACATTATTTACTGTTAAAAAATTAAAAAGCTCATTCTCATTGGCCTTCAATGAGCGAGCATTCCAATTCAATATTTTAATTGTTTTATTTAAAATCATTGCTAAATTTTGAATTAGAAACAATTTTAATAGTGAAATTTGTGCCTATTTGAATGGCCTCAAACATTGATTGTGCCTGCAACATGGCGTTCATAAGATCGAACATTGCCTGTTGCAAAAAAGAAAGTTTACCTGCCGTAATAGGCAGTTGACATTAGAAAACATATTTTCGGAAGCAATATTAGCTGGAGTAATAAGTGTACAATTATTTTCTAGCGTGTTTTGCTTACCCATATTAACGGTCATTTTCGAACTACCAACACTAGGTGGTATAATGTTCGAACTACCTGTAACCTGTGCATATGTTAAACGGGTATGCAAAGGAGTAGGTAAACTATGCGTCACTGGTACGCTTGGAGAATTTTGTTTTGAAGTTTGTTTTGAATTTTGTTTACCTTGCCTTGCCTTGACAATTGCTAAACGGGCTGGGCATTGATAAAAATTCGACAAATGGTTGCCGTTACAATTCGCACAGCGAAAATTTTTACTCTCTTTCACAGGACATGTGTCCTTTTTGTGAGAAGAGTCTCCACAAATGAGGCATTTTTGGTCCATGTTACAAAACTTTGAACCATGGCCATAACGTTGGCAAACACGGCATTGGCTTTTCACCTCCGCCAAACTTCCGATATAATTCCCATTTTACACGCACGTTATATAAAGCATGTGCTTTTTCAAAAAATTTTAAGTTATTAACCTCACTGCGGTTAAAATGAATTAATTAATTTACAAGGGAAATTCCAGTTCGCTGACTGTTTTCGCCTCGTGATTTTTGTTTCATCAGAATTACTTGGGTAGGGGCTATACCAAGTAATTCTGTCAAAGTATTTTTGATCTCATCAACGGTTTGATCGTTGGTGAGACCTTTTAATACGACCTTGAACGGCTTGGCGCTCTTAGTGTCATATGTAAAAAATTTATACATCTTTTCAGTTAAATACTGAATAAGACGATTCCAATCTTTCAATGTTTGGGCCAGTAAACGGCATTCGCCTCTTCGGCCAATTTAATAAGTAACTTTGACGTCGGAGAGAAACGTAGAAAGTTCTCTTTTAAAAATATAAAATTCAGAAGCAATAGTTACCACAATAGGTGGAACTTTCTCCTTTTTTACAAAAATTTCACTTTGAATAGTTTTACTTTCGAACATTTCAATTTCGCCGGCTTCTTTCTCAGGCAGAATATCATATAAATTTTCACTGCATGCTAGTTTCAGAAAGAGATGCCTCTCTTTTCCTTCCCGTAGCGATGCGTGGTTTCTTTTTTCGTCCTGCAATTTCAGGTGATACGAAAAAAGTTCAAAAATAATATCAAATTGCAAGTATTGAGAAAGAAAGAAATAGGTAGTCTTGAGAAAGACTGATGTGAGTTAACTTCCAGGTAATCTTTTAAAGACACACTGACAAAACACAAACTTTGAAGCTATACGCAGTCAAAGACCAGTCCACAAGCAACCGAAAATACGTCTGATCTGTCGGGCAGCTCAAGACGCACGTTAAGAGGATAATGTAGTTATATTAACAGTGTATTCGCCATTGAAAAGATTCGTGTTTCAAGCTGCACTTTGATTTAACTACGACAGTGATTCGAGTTCGAACTGTTCTACAACTACTGTGCATGTGAATCAGCCAAGCTGCTAGGTCATTAATTAACTTCCAATAATTGTAGTTGGACGTGACCAGGAACTAATGAAAAAGAGCATTTTTTTGGAAAATTAATGTTCAGAGAGCCTAACTGAAATTGCATCTAAACTTTAACTAAATGAGCTTCAAGGGTTAAAAAACCTTTTCTTGACGAAAATATATCGGAATGACTTTATATAGCACAGGTGAAACAGAAGGAATAAAAATTGGTTTGATTAGTTAGTCGATCGTTTTAAAAACAATCGAAAATGATTTTCTAGATGGTTTCCACAAATGATATCCCATTGTTAGACAACAATAAAATATTGACTCTAATATTAAATAAAAATTACAGGATCCCCAAATCTGGCTACGGTGTATCAAAATGTTCATACATTATTAACTAATAAGTAACTTGGAGGCTAAACAAAAACTGAAATCCATTTTTATAATTTTCGTAGCATCGAAAACATGCTTTGGAAAAACCAACTTGAGCATATTTGGTGAGCAATATTTGCTTAATTGTGTAGTCTTATCACAACGGTTTAATCTTTTCCGTGTTGGGCATACCACTATTGGAAGTGGCCGTCATGATCTGACCGATAGCATTGGGCCAGTCTGGTATAACACTTCGAATGAAGCGCACAACCGTACTAGGGGTTGTTCTCCAGATTCCAGAGAGTTTTAATAGTCTTCTATCGAAAAACTTATATCTTTTGCTAAAAGCTGTCGGACATCGGCATAACAGGTGTTCCCAATCTTCTTTTCCCATGCCACATAGGCGACATATATCGTCTTGAAGTTTTTCATAACCTTCAAGTGATAACAGCTTGGACAATGCTGCTATTAAGCCAGTATATATGCTTAGATCTTTTTTTGAAAGCTCCAGTATTTTGCAAGTCATAGAAATGGTCGGTATAATAACCCGCTCCGAATGTCTACCAATGGAAGTGTTTGTTTGGTTGGATTCCATTTTCAACATCTCCATTTTGAGTGATGAAGCAGATAACCCACAGAAGGGTTCGGGTCCTAGGATCTGATGAGACGATCCAAGGCTTTTTCGTTTCCATCGATTCCTCAGTGACCAGGAACCCAATAAAAATCTACTTGATTGTTACCCAGTGTTTGAAGTGATTGAACAAATTCCCAAACAAATTTCGATGTGCATATTGAAAACTTTAGACCATTTAAAGCAGCTTGACTGTCGGACATGATGCAAATGTTTGAATGTCTGAATCTTCTGCGTAGGCATATAACAAAACATTCTGCTGCGGCGAAGCAAACATAAAACGCCTCCTTGTGGGCTTCTTTTTGCTGCTTTAATTTGTATGTAAAAGCTCCCAAGGTTTGTTGATATTTCTCTTTTTGACAACATCTCGTTAATCCAATGAATAATGCAATTGTCGGAAACACGTTTCTTCATAGTCGCAGTCATTAGGTCGTGCGATGAATTATCAAATGTTCTCTCTATAAGGATTTTGATAGTTCTGTTAGCCTTGGGGATAAAGATAACTTATACTGGAGTATTTTCGATCTCTTATGACCTCTGTGCTTCATCTGAAACGTGTCATTTTTTTTTTACTCTGCCGGAGATCACTGGACTACTTAGTGTTAAGAACTTCTTGTCATAATACTTTAACAAAAGTTGGTTTATCCCTCTTATTACATATATCTATCCCTTGTGATGATATAAAGCCTAAAATGTACTCACCTCTGTTGTTGATGTCTGTGTTGGCCCAAATCGTGTGATGAGCGTTTGCATCGCGTCCAATTATAATAGGAAACCAATCTTGCGACCTCTAGTGGAGGAAATTCTTCCAATTCACCTGGAAAGTATGCAGATGCAATACAAATTTTAGTTTTACGTGGGTTGTTGGTACCTCCAATATGATCGCTGCCAAGTCTCTCGAAATGAATTCTGTAATTAGAAAGAAATTATTTCTCCCGTTTACTAGGATTGCAGCTATCGGCGAGGGCTGACAGTCGTCGTAAAGTAGCTAAAATGTTTTGTGGGAATACCTTGTACCCTACTGTTATATGTCCTTGACTCCTGGAAGAATACTACGTTCAGTTTGCTCGGTGTGAATCGCCTCCAAAGTACAGCAGTACCTCCCTTCGCGTGTTGCAAATTCACTCGAATACATTTAATGTTTTTATTGTTCATTACTGTTTTTGCTCGGATTTCTGTAACGTTATGGGGGTCCTTGGTTGCCAGTATTCGAATTTTTTAACTGCAGATTTATCTTCCTCAAATTCAGCATAATTGCGCCTCTTGTACTGACTGTTTTTTTTTTTTGTTTTTATTTCTGGTGTCAATCAGTCTGATCCGAGTAACGTCTCATATCATACATTTTTGTTGTTTTTTTGTTTCTCATTTTTGTATGGTTGTTTTTATGGTTCAGTTCAGAACCGCATTTGCTTTTTAGTCTGAAATATTCTAGAAAAATATTTTAAATAACATTATTTTTCAATAATTTTTAAACCGATTTTTTGGGATCCCCTATCTCCAGTTTTCTTGTTGATGGTTTGATCTTACTCAAAGAAATATTTATCGAAATCAATACACGGAACAAATGATTGCTGTTGTAATAGAGTTTCTAGAGTAATAGAGTTCTCTTTCTGGCTCATAACATTTTCAAGCTTATGAAAAAATTTGGTAACTGTGTGCTTGTTGAAGGCTCTGGCAATGAAAGTTGGTTAAGGTTTACGAAAGAAAATGCCGGGGTTTGCTTTCCGAGAACACAACGTTTCACGGGGAGCGATGCTGTTCTTCACCGCTAGCTCCTGAACGTCACACATATTGATTCCATAGAACCGGCTTTCTAGTTCATATAGGCTTTCTAGCAGTTGTGCTGATTGCGATATTCCTCTCCTGTGACCAGTTGTAATTTCGAGGCATTTGGGCTTGAAAGTAAAACAGACGAATGTACCCTTCCCACTGGCTTTACCGTTAATGAGAAGTTATCATATTTCACCGAAAAAGTTTCAAAATTGTAAGAAATCTCACGAATGCAGACAGATCCCAGCAAACGATTTAACGTTTATTCTCAAACAAAACAGTCGATTTTGAAACCAAAAAACTTAAGTTCTCTGGCCTCAGAAGCGACAGCACTCTCCAGTACAAATTAATATGAAACTTTGTATGGAAAAACTTACTTGTTTGCATTCTCTTTTCTAGAGGGCTCAGTAATGCTTTATCAATGCACTACATATCGCTATAGTATAGTGTTTTACATGCTTAACGACTTTATCGAAGACACCAAAAAACTAGGATGCCCCTTGAAACATCTTGTCTGTCAACACCTATAATCTACCTATAATCTTTATCTACACTTTCAACAAATTTCGCCTTTTATGGGCGTAGATGCGTCTTACAAGGATTTCCCAGTAATTTCACACTGGATTTAGATCAGAACTGCGGATTGGCCATTCCAGTAAGTTATTTTATGGGTAGCAAACCATGATTTTGTAGCCGAACTGGTGTAAATACTGGCATTATTTTGCTGGAAAATAATTTTTTTGCGACGATACGATGCTTTAATGGGAACAAACCATTTTTATGGTATTTCTTGATGAACGATGCAATTTTTGGTAGGCATTTCGTACTACAAATTTTCCCGTTCACGGAGCGAAAGAAGAGCGGCTTTGACATCCCCTTCTCGCTGACTGTCAGCCACAGCAGCACCTACTTGGGGAACTTGGTGTGTAAAATAAACTCCACCTCGGAGCTCACTTCTTGCTTAAGGGAAGTCAAATATGAAGTGCACTGCCAGTCGTTGCCATTCAGGGTGAGATAGGCCTGATTACCGCCTCGTCGCTATTCGCTGGGCGAATCGACTTGGCTATATTATTCAGCCACTGCCACTGTGTCATTCTCTACAGCCTCGAGATCAGTGGACGGGACTGCCACTTGCTGGTATGTATGTCTATGTTCGCCAGGTACCTCTTCACTGTTTGGCCGGTTGCACCGACCTCTCGCAGAGATGTAGCCACTTTTCCTCCTGTCTTCCTCTTCAGCATTCTCTGGAACTTCTTGTCGCTCAGAGTCGTCGGCCATACAGAACCGGGCTTTCTTTCGATGCTCTGATTACTGTCCAATAGTGCCAAGATGTTGTAGATGCCGGAAGGGGCGTATCCGGCGTCCACAAAGTGCCGCCAATGTCCGTTTTCGACGCTGCTTTGAACTGACACACTTTTGAACGGAGTAGTTTCACTGTTTCCACCATCACGGTTAGAAATCAACTGATAGAGCTGTCAAATTTTGTCATCTGACTCATGGGTTACCACGATTGAAACTAGCCATGGTTTCGCCAATACGTGTGAAGGTAAACCCATGAAAAATCGGCAAATTTCGTCCATTTTTTAAAATGCAAACGATAGAGCGAAAAACTTGGTTCTGGTTTTGTGCTATCAAGTTTTACTTTTTCATATAACGACGCCTTTTTTTAATACACTCTTGAATGGGTCGATGAGAGCATGCAAATTTGTATTTGTATTTTGGTCGATTCATCTGACACTTTTAATATTATCTGCATGAAAATCTTAAATCTAAAACTATTGCAACATCCTAGACCTTGAGATTATTTCACCAGAAGCACGTGAGGAAACATTTCCGAAATCGAATAAATCTTCGACCAACGAGAAGGTACGGATGCATGACGTCAGTGGTTCAAAAAAGCCGTACAAGGTCCGATGAGACCTAGTTGTCAGTAAGTTTGACGAACGAAGCAGTTTACTTGGTGCTCGAAAATCAAGGTGAAAAAGCACGAAGGTAGCTTGTTGAATCTTCCGACGACTCTCCAGTGTATCCAAATCCAACAGCTTACAACGGGTAAATATCAGCAGTATAATGTTGTTTGAAAGTGAGCTTATGATCCAACATAACTCCAAATCTGATCTACGCTTTCGAGAACACATCCATTTATCTGGTAATTAAAAGCAATGGGCACATGACAACGATGGAATGTTATGAATACACATTTAGCGATGCTTATTGTGAGCTTGTTTCTGTTACACTATTCAGGAAACGTCTCCAACAGTGCTCGCAGGCGTTGGCAGTCCTGGACAGCATTCACATACCAATACGCATCCGGCTCCTAGCAAAATGGCAATGTCATTGAAGTATAAAGCAAACAGCAGTGGACCCAGATTACTGCCCTGAGGGACTCCGGAAGTGTTGCTAAATATCCGTGAAACTGCGAAATCCAGCTTAATACTCAAGGTGCGGCCTAAAAGATACGAGCTCAGCCAAGAGGTTAGTCTCTCAGACATACCGTGTTTAGAAAGCTTATGTAAAAGTATTCGATGATCTACTGTGTCAAAAGCGGCCTTAATATCTGTATAAACAGCATCAATTTGCGATTCAGCTTCCATCTATGAGATACAGGTGCTTGTGAAGTCGATCGAGTTGGTCGACACTGAACGACCCGGCATAAAACCATGTTGATCAACTGATAAATAGCTTCTAGTGCAGTTTAAAATCACACTGTAGACGATGATTTCGAAGAGCTTAGATCCGGCAGAAAGGCTGGTTATCCCTCTATAGTTCCTTACGTCACGTTTGTCCCCCTTTTTGTGTATCGGAAACATGAAAGATTGTTTTCACAGCGCTGGAAACTTTTGTTGTTCAAACGATTTGCTAAAAATCCGACTGAGAGGCACGGCAAGAGCAGTAGCACAGCGACAGAAAATAATAGCTGGAACACCGTCGGGACCAGGAGAGTAGGAGCTTTTCAACTTCTTGGCACCAGCAATGGCCATAACAGGGGTGATTTCGAAAAAGTCCATGTCAACAGCACCAACAGATACACCAGCTGCAGCTAATTCAGCTTTAGACTGTGTTGTACAGCCATTGGCAAACACAAAAGAAAAATGATCAGCGAACAGTTCGCAAGATTCCGTGACAGTCGAAGAGTCTGTGCCGCCCAAGAACACGCTAGAAGATTTGGAGAGCTTTTCCTCTTTGAGTTCACAAATGTCCAAAAGCTTTTAGGGTTAGATCGCAAACTGAATTGCGTCCGCAATACGTAGGATTTGTAGAGAGAACTATTCAGTCTACGGTACGCATCACTTGCACATTTGAAAGCACGTCTATTGAAGAGTGTTCGTTGTTTGCGGAGCAGTCTCTGTCTTGCGTTACGATATCGTTTCAACCTTCGCAGTTCACCATTACCTCAAGCAGGAACTGGAGGAGGTCTAGTTCCCGGCAGAATATCGTTTAACCAACTGCAGATAGCATCGCAAAAACGCAATGTCATATCATCAACGTCCAATTCGTCCAACAAGGCTACCCAATCCAATGCAGAAAGATATACAGCAAGTGCATCAAAGTTAATTCGACGATAGTTGAGAAGTGCCATACCAACAGCAGCCGCAGGAACTTCAACGGAACAAGCCGGTATTGGTAGAAGTACCTCCAGTGGCGGGTGGGGACGATCAACGGGAAGCACCGAGCAATAGCTAAATGCACTGAGATTTCTTGTTATGGCAGGCAGTAAACAAAATATTTACACTGCAAAAGTTTCTATACCAGTAGTTCCCAACTGGAGGTCCGCGGCCGGGAAGCAAGCCACGAGGCTCATCTAAAAGGGCCTAGAAGCTTTTGGGTAAAGTAATTTGAGAGGCAATAGAAATTTCTTTCTAGATACCTCTACCTAGACGATATGCGACTGAAAAATGCGGACTCGTATTGCAAAATTGGTATTTGAAATTCTTCTGGGGGCCGCGGAGCCCTTTGTTATTTGCATCTAGACTACCAAAAGGTTACAACCGAATTTAATGGTAGTTCGTTGGCTTCTACATATGCGTAGTAATCCTTCGCTGAACCACATGTATTTTTGCCAGAAAATACGTTGGCAATCGGCATTTTGTAATCCTTTTTGATATCTGCGGCAGAGAAATGAACCAATCGTAAAAAGAATGCATTGGGATATTCGACTTAAAAACTTTTTCTGAATTTCTACCGCGCGATAATAAACAGAAAAAGTAGTGATGATTAGCATATCATGAAATTCTTGTTAATTTCAGTTATCCAACTACATATTTGTTATTACATTTGGTAAATTTGTGTAAAAGCTATTATTTAGCATTTGAATCTGCCATTCTAAACGTTTCAGACTTAATCCAGTTTTCACATAATGTACACAAGTATAGTGAAGGAAAACGTATTCCTTCGTTAAAACACCAACTTTTCACCAATTGTGCTGTATACCCGCATAATTGTGAAACGCTAATTTTAGTAACTAATTTGATTTTGTGCCATATACAGAATACACGGCCTCGAACCAGATGATATGGCGTACTTTGAGGTAATTTAGGTCAACAGACATACGCGGTTTCAGAGTGATAATACATAGCGATCGATTCGGATCCAATGTGCCAAGGTAAAAGGAAATTTGACAAATTTGAATGTACTATTCCAACCCAACATGAAACAGCAGTGACAGAACGAAACATTTTCCTTCCATCAGTAACAAACTAAATCCGCACAGATTTAATTCAATTGCTTCGTCTAGTAGCACTCCTGACAACGGATGGCTCAAAATGAGCGTTTGCTTATCAGCTGGAGCATACTTGAACTTTCACAATCACATACACCTTAGCTGATGCATTCCATCGTTTTTTTTTTTTTAAAGCGCTAAGGCAACATCGTCCCAAGTGATGCTGCCAGTGCCGTCGTCATCACAGCAAGACACCAGTTTTAGCTCGTTAAAATCTGCTGGTAGATCAAATGTGACGTGATGTGACGCATTCCGGGTGCGTTCTAGTGCGCAGGTTCAGTATGCACACGCATGTCTTTGATGAACGATATCAATTAAAAAAGGTTCAATAAACTTGTGCAAATGCCCGATACGAGCGTCCATTCGTCCACCCTCTCGTTAATCACTTTCGATGTTAGTCGTTGAAATTTTCGCTTTCGTGAAATCATCGAACCGAGCTAGTTTAGCTAATATTTTCTCGTATGCTTTCAAGTTCGTATTTCCACTTGAAAGGGGAAACTGGGGCACAGCAAATGATTTTTTAGCTAGAAGCTCCACCTCAAAAGGTCTTCTTTCGGTGAACAGCAGCATATGAATAAAGACCACTTGAAGGGCAGCTATTCATTCGTAATTTTTGCTTCACAGTAAAGCGAAAATTGAATTAAATGATCGTACACATGTTTCTCGAGAAGCTAAGCGACGATGTTGCCGGCAGCGTGCCTACCGCGAATCATAGGCAAACACGCGCTCAAGCATTTTGTTAACCGCTTAGTGTAGGGGCGGCAGCTTGTAACGAGTTATGCAATAGTTGTAACGAATTCCCATCGGAAACAAAGCGAACAAACACACGCACCAGCAGTAATTTATTGCCTTATACTCCCACAGGGCTTCAACATACACATCAACGGTAGCTTCCACTGTTGCCTCCGGTACAAGCAACTTCACAGCTTGCACGAACAGCTAAAGCGGTCACTGCCCACGCTGGTACTGCCAAGCTTTCCGCCCAAGAAGCTGCTGCCTTTGACACCGAGCCAGATCGAACAGCGGAGAATTAGCCTCGAGCGGTACATTCAACTAGGTAAGAACCATTTGTTTAACAGTCATCTAAATATTCTTCATTGTTTTTTTTTTTTCTTTGCTATTTTCAGTCGGACAGGATCCGGTGTTGTGCCGTTCCGAATTGCTCCGAGCGTTTCTGCTCAATGCCCAGCAGGAGTCATCGTTCACGGAATGCCGCGAAGCCAATGTGGATGTGTTCCTCACGAATGGCTACCGGATAGCGACCAAGGCCTTCACCACGGACTGCTCGAGCAAGGTGCTGGAAAAAGCATGTGCCCTTGTTGATCTGCCCAAAGAATTTACGTACTACTTTTCGCTGTATCTGATGCGCAAAGAAACCAACGGAGAGATTGCCATTACCAAAAAGTTGATGGACTTCGAAGCTCCTTTTATTTCCCAAAAGCAGTGGGAAGACTGCAAGATTGTGATACGAACTAGCTACTGGGACACTAGCTACGATCTGGAGCTGCTGCGGGATAGAATCGCGTTGAATCTACTCTACATACAGGCCTTGAGCGACGTGGAACGTGGTTGGATTATCACCACTCGTGATTTGAGTGAGCAGCTGACGGATCTACAGGCACGAGGGAACAAACGAGAGTACTTGGAGATCGTGCGAAAGCTCCCGCTGTATGGTTGCTTGCAGTTTCCGCGGGTGTGCGTAGATTACCCACAGCAGAACACGATGGCAACCGTCATCATTGGCAATAGAGAGCTAAACATGCTGACCCACTGCGGAAAGAAGATACAGGAAACCAAATTCAAAGTGACGAGAATTCGCTGCTGGCGGGTAACAACGATTCATAGTGTACGAAAAATGCAACTTTGCTTGTGGTTCAAAATTAATTGATTCGTTTATTTTAGAATGAGGAAATATCATCAAATTCCTCGTCCGAAAGCCGGGAAGGTTCGGGTAACTTGGAGCTCTCATTCGAATACTTGATGGCGAAGAATCAGCTCAAATGGATCACGATTTACAGTGAACAGTCGATGCTTATGTCCGTGTGCCTTCAGTCGATCGTAGATGAACTGCTCAATCAGAAGAACGGGTCTGATATCAACAATATACAGGTAACGTACGCTGAAGCAGGTCTCGAAAAATTGCTCAACTAATCGTTATCATCATCGACAGACTCATCAGGCGGAGTTTGCTCCTCTTTCCTACATCAGACGGGATGGTTCCAACTACTACATCACCGATTCCAGCTCAACCGACACTCTCAGTAGCATTGTAAGTACTTTCCGATTACAGTAGGATTGACTGCTCAAATTATAACGTTACTTTCTAGAGCGACAGTAACAGTACAACGAATCAAACTAACGGCAGCAGCCACAATGGTACCTCGTTTATCCGACGCAAGCTGAAGGAGTTCAACACGACAGTTCGTTTCAAATCCGGCAAAGATTCGGTTCACAACGAAGCGTTCGAATGGATTGGCGATGATGATTTGTAAATATTAGTTAACGCCCTCTTTATAATGCTATGTATCGTGATTAAGTGCTGGATGTACGCCAATTGTTTTCGTTTGTCGAGAAAAAGTCTTTTTGGGGGTCTCAAAGCGAGAGAACAAGTTTCATGAAAAACAGACCTCCTAGCACTAATTTCAGGTTAGCAAAAGCCATATATCTTTAAACACACTCGCTGCTATGAAAGTCAATCTACAAACGAATTTAGCACGTACGGAAGCACTGCATTTTTGCCGTACCATAAAAAATATATTGTAACACTGTACATTTTTCTACAAGCGTATTTTGTTTTGTAAACTATATATTAGAGCTTAAGTTGTTCTGTATGCTTCCTCATATGATAAACTATAGGGTCGTATTTTAACAGTCACCCCAATCACCAAAGCTATTCCTTACTAGAGCCATTTGCCTCTCACGAAGTGAGGTGACTGTAACAATGGGGCCCTTAATTGTGTATACCAAAAGTTGTTTAGCAATAAAAAATCAATTCTTCATCGCAAATGCAAAAAAAGGTATGAATGTCAAGTCTTCCAGTGGATAAAAACAATAGAATTAGTTAAAGCGTCCAGCAAATCAGGAAATCGATGAGCACAGATAAGCAGATGATAAACTCCACATCATGCTTTCATTAAAGGTTGAGTTTCTTTGATTGATAGGAACTTTGTCAGCTGTAGCGTGTTGGGTAAAAATTCCAACGCTGATAACTGTTTAAATTCAACAGGACTTCCATTCATTCGTGTATCCTGTATAGCATAGAATTTTTATGGGAAAGATATTGCATGACATGTTTGGTGAAATACATAAGTTATTTGAACATAAACTTCGAAAAAATTGTTATCTAAATTCTCTTTACGTACCTCCATGGCAATCGACCGTTTCGAATCCTGTGTCAGATTTAACCTCAAATACCGCTTCACACTTTTGCCTTCCACTCGTCGATTGCCGGGCGGTGTTGAACGTTGAATGTCCTGTTGAAGAGAAACTTTCTGAAAATGAAAGTTGCAGTTTTCTACGGTCATAAAATTTAGGTTATTTCAATTCATATAAATGGTGTTTTAGTATTACCAAGTTCCCTCGACAGCGATTATCCTAACGGTATTACGTCTGTTTATCTATGCATTGATCATCGAAAGCCAAGGCGTTTTTGTTTAAGTTTAGCTGTTTGCAATTTTGTGCCACTCCCACAGTAATACTACTCAATACTATGATTATAAACTCAATGAATAAACAATACTCGACATTAGTACAGGAACCGAATCAGTTCAGAACTACAAACACAATCCTAGGTTGCACCTTTCATCGTTAAAATAATCAATCGTGGGCTACTGCGATCACTGGTAGAACATGAAATAAGGAGCACCAAATAAACCTTCAACAGAATGGCACGAGTGACGGGCAATGGCCGTAATGATGGTCTATATGAGAAATAACTGAATCACACTGAAGTATAAAATAAAGTCCAATTGGGAATAATTTCCGATAATTTCCCATGTTTTGTTTCATAACGAAAATCCTGAGGAGAGCTTTTCGTGGCAAAATTCCTCTGCTTGAAATCGTTCTGAAAACTGACTCTGGGTTATATCACGATCACGATGTTACTCTCCCTCGACGACAGCACATCCGTGCGGGGTCTGCCTTGAAGTCGTCAGCTTCTATGTGGTTCTCTGCTGAATATCATCTTGCCGGTCGCTCATCCACCATACGTGCTACGTGGACACCCCACTGTAACTTGCCAAGTTTAATCAGTTTGACAAAATTAAAAAAAAATCCTGACTCACCTTGATTTTTGAAGTTTAAGCGTTGTGGAAGCAACTGCCAACACTTGCTCACATCTGATTGCTACAACTATTTACCGCTTTTACAATGCAACCTATGATAAAAAAATAATTTCGTTTTTCAAATTTCCCAGAGTCAATACGTAGACCTGAGCTTGGAGCAAAAAAAATAAATTTAGCATGTTTTCTTCCTCGTCGATTTGTGCAACATAGTTTTGTAAACGTAGTTTACAACTTCCCACCCCGTTTGGCATCCTGACAACCATTGATTTGCGGAGTTGTTTTCTTGTATGTAAGCCTTGAAACAAACTTCACTCAGTTAAACTTCCTAACCTAAAAGTTTTTCTCTATTTAAAAACAAAGTTGAAGTGTTTTTTATGTTATATCACTCGGGGGAAACAAAAAAGTGAAATAATAGTATTAACGAGTTAATACGACCTTATTAAACTAAATTAAAATTGAATCGATTCAACGAATTGAATGTCAAACAAAAAAAAACGAAACAACGTGAACAACGAGGTTAGTCTTCACTAATATTAATCGCTCGAGTTCCATACAGTACCGCAGTATTGTCCTTGTACCCACAACATATCAACGCCTTTGAAGCATGAAATGCCACACTGGAAGGGGGTCGCTTCTTAGCTCCATCAACTGGAACACTTCCATCGCTCTCCGGGCGCTGTACTGTATACAGTTCTTCTCCATGAATCGTACGGACATCTAAAGCCTCTGCGGCACCAGCAATCAACTGCAAATTCTCATGTATTGCTATATCCGAAACGGCATGATCGTAGGTCCAACTCTTTACAGGGTTGAGGGGTTTTCTCCAATCAACCACATTGACGGTCCCAGCAGCGCAAGCACTGATCACCCTAAACTGGTCTTCTCGAACGCTGATAGTACACACAGATTTGGAGTGTTTTACCGCAACCGTCATTTTGCCACCTGCAGCAGCGGTTCGTAAATCAAATATACGCATTGAACCATCTGCGAAACCAGCGACAACATTCTGACGATTTTGACTTGCTATAGCAGTGATTGATTGATCTGTTCCAGTTGATATATCTGCACTCATCATTTCGCTACACAAATCCCAAACCCGTAGCTGCTTAGAGTCGCCGGCTGTTACTAACTCGGTCTTACCGAGTGCACTCAGTAGAAGGCCTTTGGTTGTGACCTTTGACTTCGATGAAACGGAACAGTCTAGGTCATACATCGCTTGCCAAGCGGCTATCAAAACGTTCGACTGCCAAACCCGTACTACGCCATTGCTGTGACCAACAAGCAGCTGAACCGGTGATGCTACAGGCTCCAAAAATAGAAGACTAGAAACGGTCGTACTGGAATCACTAGTACTAGCGGCAGGCTTGAGATTGTAGCTGCAATCGTCGGCAAAGTTCTGCCAAACAACACGATCTCTGAAAAACAATTCAAAATTGATATTGAAATTTAATTGAAAAATGTAATGCTCACCTGTAAGCAAACGCCAACTCATGGTGGGGCCCAAAGTGAATCAACTCTGGAGCGCGCTGCGTTTGGAAACATCGCAGTTGATGTTTTATCGGACCATCTTCTGAAACATCCAGCGAGTAAACACCATTTGCCACCGGGACAGCAGTTTGAGAGGGCTCTACAAAAAGTTCTCGAATTGCCTGATCGAGATAAGGCTGTCGGCGAGCCGAGAGTGAAGTTGGATTTTTATCAATCACCGCCTTCTTTTTTGCTGTTTTCTTGCCTCCAGCATCGATTTCGAGAGACCTTTGCTTCACCAGAGAAACTACAGCTTGCATTGTGGACGCTGTCTCTGGGTCAGGGTCTGAACTTAGAGTTAAGATCATGCGCCACACTTTGACCATTGCAGTTGAGTCAATCTTTTTCTGTTTGGACTTATTTTTATTCTTGCTGATTTTCGTCATTTCGCAAGAACTAAACGAGTCATGTTTGGAAACAGCGACTAATTCTGAGAGTTTTTCGACTGCAATCGAACTCAATTCGTACATCAATTCTCTGCGCATCAACAAGTTGCGTGAGTTATCAAGAATCATTGAGAGGATTTTATCGCTAACGCAGTCACTTTGAACGGCGGTAATATTCGCGGTAAGCCAAGCTCTCAAAGCTGAAGCACGAACTTTTGGACTATAGTCATACAACAGATTGTGCAATTGTTTCAGTTGCTCTGACGACCACTTTTCACTCATATTCGAAATCAAATTCAAAGCCAACATTCGAATTTCCGCAATAGGATGATCAAAAAATTTGGACAATACCTCTCTATCGGCAAATGTGTTTTCGGGAGAATGTTTCAGCATCGTCACCTGTAGAAAGAGTTGCTTCAAAATATGGTCGTCATTTGTTTCAATAGCAAGGCTTTTGTATAGATGGCTGCAACAGAATGCCGGCAAATGGCACCCCAGGGCAAGGTTCTGACGAAAGATGTGAACAAGCAATTCAACTGAGCTGTTGAAGATTTCGGCATTTTCCGAAATGAGCAACCTGGTAAGTTTGTTCATCATATTACCCAAGAGTTGTGCATTGTCTCGCACCGTTGGCCAATTGAGTTGCAGAACGTCCATGGCATTTGAAGAATGTTTTGAATTTTGCAGAGCTTCCACAACAAGCGGCAAATACTGAAAAAAAAATATACAAAAAATCATTTTAGCGAAACTAAACTTTTGTTTCTTAATGGCTCACCTCTTCGCCTGAGTACGATAATACATCATGGAAAAAATCATCAACAAGAGTGTTTTCTTGCTTGTCCTCAAACCGAAGAAGTTTCACGGCAGTATTGATAGCATTGTCCCATAGTGACCACAATTTATTTTCACTGCAATCGGGTAAAGGAGGGTGCGACATTGGCAAGCACGCGTAAACCTTTAAAGTTTTTTGCGCAAGGATAAATCTTCTCCACAATGTGCCAGTCAGCAAATCATCGCGAAAAAATCCTTTAAAATGTTGCCCTGAGAGTGCGCTGTACGCGATGGTGTCTGTTAAAAGCGTAAGAATCCAGTACAATTGACCAAGCAGCGATTTTTTATTCTTAATATTTCCTAGCAAAGTGTCCATCCTTTCCCTCTCAAGCACTACATCCAGTTTCACGCAATGCTGTTCCAGGGCTGTGTGCACAGGTCGTGCCAAAACGCGACTGAATAAATCTCTTTGTGGACAGGTAAATTGCTGATGAATTCCACAGCTTACCAAGTGAAGATTTTCGGTTTCCGTCGTAAGACCCTCCAAGAATCGCCCAGGTGAATCGCAATCGTATACAAAAATAGCCGGCATTTCGAGCCATTGTTGAACCTCCGAAATATTAATATGTTTTACTTTTCCGGAATATCCCTCATCGTTCAACCAGAACTGTTTCACTCCCGAATCGGACTGCTCAACTGAGTGACCATTGTAGTACACTAGCGGACGCTTTGAAATGTCGTTCTCTTTGTTTTTATCGTTTAACAGTTTGCATGCCTTGTTCAAATCCAAATCGGTCGGATCGGGCAGACTTCGGAAGCACGCCTGGATGTAGTACGAATCTTCTCTGTCTAATCCTGCCTGTGCGTACGTCGTTTCAGCCTTTCTCAGCTTGGTTTGTACACGATTTTCCAACCAGTGGACATTGATCCAGCTGTTTGTACGTTCCGTTAACTGCCACGATATTACATCCGGTAGCTGGACAATCGTATTCAAATGGATGGAGGTAATTGTTTGAAAATCTGCTTGAAGGTAAGAATCTTTTATTTGTATTGCAATCATATCGCAATGCGATAAAACGTACCTTCCATTAATGTGGATTGTTCGTGTGCAGGAAAGTATACCCTTAATTTTTAGAAAGTGTAAGACAAAACGAACTAAGCTTGCGGTTTACAAAATTCAAATTGAAATTTCACAATGAAACAAAAATGGACGCTAGGACCAGAGATGCCAGATGTTTTTGAAAAATGTCGAAATCTGAAAAATTCGCTCGCGCAGGCAAAAGTCTGTAAAAATCTGCACACATTTTAAGAAAATCTGCGCAAATATAAGGAGACTCTGTCAAAAATCTGCAGAAACCGTGGAAAAACTGCAAATATCTTCAAATCAATAAAAACCTGCACACGGACTCCAAAAATCTGCGTTTTGCAGACAAATCTGCCCATTTGGTATCCCTGGCTAGGACGCTAACTGACAGCACGACTCGGCTCTTCATCGCAAACCCATATGAACCAT
This sequence comes from Wyeomyia smithii, assembly GCF_029784165.1. NCBI lineage: Eukaryota > Metazoa > Arthropoda > Insecta > Diptera > Culicidae > Wyeomyia > Wyeomyia smithii. Next base: position 264,957,688 of record NC_073695.1, read on the forward strand.
GTGTATATTACGTAACACGCTCAGGGGTGGTGGGGTGGTATTCAGCGAAGCGTTACACTGAGCGAAGCCACACACCAAATTGCCGAAAATAATTTCAGTAATCTTTAATGAAATTCAACAATAAAAACCATGTACTGGAAAATCAGCAATTTAAATGTGTACTGGAAATTCAGCAATTCGTTTTGCTTTACCGACATTCAGCAATCTTTTCTTTGATTACTGAATATACGGAAATAAATTGTCAAATGAAAAAATGATGCTTGTTGTTCAATGTTTTAGCACGCACTAAGTGAAAATTTGTGATGTTGGGTATAAATTTATTTAAATAAATGGTTCTGGAGCTTAAAGGGCCTGAACGTCGACCATTCCCAACAAACAATTTTGTTGGATAACGGCTTGTTAAGCTATAGTTCAGCCGAAATCCACTGAATAATAGCTTATAAAGCTGTAAAACAACAAAATTGTTTGCTGGGTTGAGACGTGGAGGAAGTGATGGTGAATGGAATAATTATTTATTCTTGTTCATTTTTTAGTTCAGTGAAGGGAGATGGCGAAAGGTCATCGGATGAACGGATCGGACTTCGGCGATTCGATTGTATAACAATTCCTCGAAAACTATTCCCCAGAAAATAAAATGCCGAAGCTTTTTCCCCAGAAAACAAAATCCCAGAATGTACCAACTACCAGAAAACTGCTACCCAGAAAGTACTAATCCCCAGAAAGTTATTATCCGGAATGAACCAATGCCCAGAAAACAATTTCCCAGAAAATACCATTTGGAACCATTCAAATATTACATAACGCGGAATTTGGCAATTTTCAATACCCACCCACCCCCATGTAACGCAATTCTACATGTTTGCCACATGCAATATAACGCTTCGCTGAATACCCCCCACCCCTGAGCGCGTTATGTATTATTTGATTGATCCCTTTCCCAGAAAACTATTCTCCAGAAACGTGTTACATGCAGACCGATGACATGGCAACAGTTTCCTGAAGCTGCCGCCGATGATGATGGCGCTACTGTTGGAAATATGGTCATAAGCTCTGTTCATTGTGCCGCATGTGTTACAGTACGGATTTTTCGTGTGCTTCTAACTATATCGAATGTAGGGCTATCCGGAACGTGTTGAAACATGTTTTGAACGTGACCATTTATGTTCTGCACAAAATCCATAAAACGTTCAAAACAAAACAATCGTTTTTCGCTTTCTGCATTTCTTCACACCACTTGCGGCAACAGTTGATCTGGCATGGACGGTGCTTAATCGGCTGTTTCGCAAGCACTGACAGCCTTTTGACGTATAATCGAGCCAGAGAGCCAGAGAAAAACGGCTTCAAGCGGAATGTATGGGGATGACGTTCGTGACAGGGATGTGGTTACATGTTAGTTCTTGCTTCGCTAGAATATTTCAGTTATGTATTTTTTATATTCAATCAGAAATATCTCAGATATCTTGTATATTTGGTGAAAACAAAAAGATATGGTAACCATACCTGGCAATCCGTCTTGAATGCCTTAATTAATTAATTGCCTCTCTCTATTGATTTTATACGATTTACCTACGAAAGGTCGAAGACAAGAACAATTTTATAGTTACTGTTGCGCTTTTAATTTGCACAAAACAAAAGTGAAACTGAAGTTGTAGAGTTGTTTGTTTGCTAGTTTTGTGTATACAAATTTCCAGTTTCAAAATTTCGTAAGTCATTTTTCAATAATTCTACATCACAAATACCACTAAATATAATACAACACACTCGTGGCCTTCGGCCAACTCGATTGTCTGGGGCGCATGCTGTTCTTACTCGCTACCGCTCGTTCGGACGTAAACTAGGGGATCACCTCTATGTTTGGAATAGACCTAGGAAATCCAACAGATCAGTTGTTTGAGTGCACGTGGCTGCCGCTTCCGACGGCGGGTCGGCGGCCGGCTCGGGCTGCGGGAGCAGTGTCGGTCTTGGGGGCCGCAACAGTCTCTTGCCCTCGATTATGCGGCAGAGCCGCATCAGGTGTAACACCTATGGGTACGAGAATACGAATACCTATGGGCAGTGCTGAGAAAAATCACCACCTAGAAACTCAAACAGACTGATATCAAGCCAACCTTAGCGTCAAATATCTTTTCTACGCACAAACATAAATTGTAGCTAGACAACGGTCGCTAGACAAATCGAAATGTTGATTTTCGATGAACACATTTGTTGGTATTCATTCCTCAGTCAAAGTTCACATTCGTTTATATATTGCTAAGTTGAAATTCATTATCATCATCACGGAAACGAAAACGAATATCAGTGTCTGTAACTTGTACTGAATATTTGTATTACGTTGAGCTCAGATGCAATATTCAATATTGAATTCTTGGGATTCGACAAGCAACCGACTGACCTAGACTAGTTCATACGTAATCGCAGCAGCCATCATAGTATATAATTCATATAATTTATTTAAGTTATAACGTTTAATACGTTTATTCTAATAAATGATATTTCTCATGAATAAGTTCAATCATGATCACAAACTTATCATTTGAATTCATAAACAATTGATCAGCCAAAGCGACCTGTCTATTGGCGATGATTCTTGTTTTTTTCTGTGTAATTTCATCATCTTCGAATAAACCATGCTCATACGCTTCAAAAGAATGACTAGTACGGAAATGCCGGATGATATTCCCGATGTCCAAAACGACTTAGGAATGTTTGCATTCGCTCCCAACATCAATTTGACAACGCCCACGTGCAATCAGCGGTAAAGCAGCAACTTCCTGTAGCGTACGCTTCCCTAAAAGAAGGTTTTTAATGTTGAAGCACTTTTTACAACGTTGAAAACACATGGACGAAAACCATACCTGCACAAAGCTTTCTAGTTTTAATAATATCGTTATCACGAGAAGAGCTTCCAGTTGGTATTGCTATCCATTTCAGATTATTTTCGAAATAAAAAAAATGTAACTGCACTTCGAAAAATATCAGTACCTCAAATCGAAATTGATTTTTTTGCTTTGAGTTTCATTCTCACAGTTGCTATTTTTGAATTGATAGATGAACCGATCCGAATATCTTCTATTTCGTTCTTGTTGGGTATTAAATTCATTTTGAGACGTCAAGTAACGATGAACACTTTTGTTTACATCGCATATCGGATAGTGAAACCGATTGTCATGGTAATATGTATCACCTACACGACGAAAAAGCTGAGTTTCAATGTTGTGAAACTCATTTGATAATTTTATCCACTGCCTATGGGTATGGGCATACGAAGTGGTAGATTGTCTAGGGGTGGTGAGGTTTGGAGACTATGCCGTCGATTCCACGCAGAACTGCATTGGTATGGTTTTCAATCAGTATGTTCAACGAAAAAACTAGCTATTTTACACATTTGTGGAGGGTTTCCACTTTTATCTAATCTATTCCATTGCCATTAATCCTTTATTTGCCTCAAAAGCATGTATTTTAACAAATTACTTTTTGGTTTATCATGATGCGACCAAAACAATTATACTTTGTTACCTTAGGAGTTCAATAGAGTCCAAAATTTTTAATTCTGATTCAAATCACAATACTTTCAGCCTTTTATGATTCAGCCTTTCGTACATTCAGCCTTTCGTATATGATACATACTTTTCAGCCTTTCGAGTTTCAGCCTTTCGTGTTTCTTATGAAAAGTTTTAATGTGCAGTTCCAAGATAAAAAAAAAACTAAGAGAAAATTCAACCTCATTCAACCTTTTAAATGTAATGTATAATTTCATGTTTATTTTCTCACTTTCTCAACTTAAAACCATGATAACTTGAAAGGGAATGAGTTTACGAAGTGAATGATTAGAGCTTTTTAATTTAGAATAATTTCTTAAATCATAAGGCGAAATTGATATTTTTTTTTTAAATTAAATCCAATAAAAAAATCCATCCTACTTGGACCAAAACTCAAAAATTTTGTTATATCATTATGTTAGAAAAAATAAGAAAAAATCATCTTATTTTTGTGAATCGAAATTTTTTGTTCATTTACAAATTTTCGCACTGGAATACTATTTGTTTTAGCGTGTATATATATTTCAATTTTAGAAGGAAAAAAATCTAATTTTAAAAATGCAACGAACACTCATTATTTTCTTTGCTAACTTTTAAAACAATAAATATATTTTTCGCAAATCGTTGTTCTAGGTACAAACAACTATGTCCAAGTTAGCACAGAAAAGGCAATGGCAGCGGCAACGCCATAGGGGCCACCTGCTAGTGGATCCGGCCGATTATGATGAAATCGAAGAAAATTTCACAAAAACTTTCGATGGTCGGGAGTTTTTGTTGTAAAATATTACAATTGGAGACGGTCGTCTAATGATTTTCACGACTATAGCAAAATTTGACGAGGCTGAGTCAGGCGAGCATATTTGTGCTAGATGGCACATTTTCTTCCTCCTCGAAAAATTCCGACAGGTTTTCACGATCCACGGATCCATAGGGAATGGAAGAGAACGGATATTTTTGCCACTAGTACAAATGCTTCTCCCTGACAAAGCCGAGTCAACATATCGGAAAGCTTTTAAATTGATAAAAACTGCCGCTGTCGATAGTGGCATTGCTCTGAGACCCTCAATTGTGCTAACAGACTTTGAGGCTGCTGAGATAAAGGCCGTATCAAAAGTTTTCCCTGATGCGACACAATTTGGTTGCTACTTCCACCTAACAAAAAGTTGGTGGAAGCGTTTGCAAAAAAGTGGACTAAGTGGCGAATATACGAAGAGAGTAAGGATGTAGATGGCGTTCCGACAAGCCCAAGCCTTAGCCTTCTTGGATCCGCAAGATGTGCCTGAAGGCTTGGGCATTGTCCGGGCATCAGCGCCACAATCGATGACGCCATTTTTTGATTATATTGCCAAAAAATATTTGTTTGGTAACAACAGCTGCGGAAAGCTCGGCGCGCAGCCCAGGGTCCCTTCAGAAATCTGGTCTACGAGATCGAATACGTTGAATGATATGCCAAGAACATCCAACAACATAGAGGGATACCACAACAAGTTTAATTCGCTTCTGAAAGGCGTCGGTGATTTGAAATTTTACGCCGTACTACGTGCATTCAGGGAGGAGGAGCAATCGACATCTGCTGAATACTTGCGGTATCTGCAAGGAGAAGCCACTGCCAGGCGTCGTTGCAAAAAGGTAGTTAGCAGGGAGACCAAATTAAAGGAAATTTTAACAGCAGCAGATAAGAACAATTCGTCGTTAGAGGACCAAATATTGGCAATAGCATTAATATTACAAAATAGTTAAATCTTTCAATTATAACACTAGTTATTACAAACAGTAGATAGTTGTTTTATATTAATATTTTTAGTAGTTATCACATTATTATTAGTTGTATTGTATTATCATTATTATATTATTATTACTCAACAATTTGTCTTTATTAAAATTTTCAAATAATTAAAATGTGAACAAAAACAATTTTTTCCTGGTCACGGTAATTTTGGAAAATAGTTTTCTGAGCATTGTTGCATCCTGGGGAACGGTTTTCTGGTAACCAGTACTTTCGGGGGTTTGGTATTCTGGTGATTAGTATATCCTGGGATTTGGTATCCTGGAGAATGGTTCATTCTGGGGAAAATCCTTCGACATTTCATTTTCTGAGGAATGGTTTTCTAGGAAAAGTCGGACAACCCGGCGACTCATTACTCGAATATCAATCTTATCTTTGTGACATGAAGGTAAAAGTTAAATAAATAATAAGGGAACATACTTAAATGACGTAGCATTTTTTCATGATTTTTAAGCCTCCCCTACCCCCTCGTAGCATTTGGTCACAAAACCTAAACCACCCCTGAAAAAAACGTAGCATTCGAAACCCCCCCCCCCTCTCCGCTTCTGAAAAAATGTGCAGTCAGGTTTTTTACGCGGTTTTTATACGCGGAATTTTTTACGAGGTTTTTTTTACGCGGATTTTTTATTTAACGCGGTTTTACGCGATACTGCGCTAATTCAAAAACTTTTTCGCGAATTTTCGAATTAACGTGTTTGGAACCAGTAACGCTTAAGTGTTTATCTAGTAGAAGACTTAGTCCAAAAAATACCCACCGCCCTCCGAAAGATTCGGAATGATTGTCAAAAAAGACAATTTTAAATACTGATTCTAGAGCGTCTCGGTTTTTTTCTAAGCCCTTCTTGCTGGTTCACTTTACGCGGATTTTTGAATAACGCGGTTTTTACGCGGATTTTTGAATTAGCCCGTTTTTTTACGTGGATTTTCGAATTAACGCGGTTTTTTTACGAGGTACGTAGTAAAAACCTGACTGTGGTAACATACACACAAAAAATACTTGAAAAAAAAACCGTGTCTAATTCAATTTATTTACAACTTATAGACTCGTGACTGCGTAGTGGTCCCCGTGGTTCTGTGGTTAGCGATGTCGGTCGGCTAGCTCTCCCACACGGTTGTGATATCGGGTTCGATTCCCGATCAGGTCGAGGAACTTTTCGAGCTGGAAATTTTCTCGACTCAGCACTGGGGCACGGTGTATCGTTGTACTTATCCTACAACATGCAAAATGTGCCGAAAACAATATCGATAACGAATTCTCTCAACTAATCTAGTTGATCGAGACCACATTAGCCCCCCAGGCTAGCGTGCGATATTGTTGTTGTAGACTCGTGACTGCATCTTCTGCTTCGAAGGGCTTGTGTTTTGGTACAAGGAGTAAAGGTGTTTAAACAACTTAGTACGATCCATGTCTGCAGAAAACACAGGAACTATTCCGGAAATGAAACGAGTATCTTGTAATTTTCACTATTGAAAGCCACAAAAAAGCAACGATTTTTGTATTCAAAACAGATTGTGTGTTTGGAAATCCAAGTGATTGTTTATGTAGCAGAGCTTTTTGATGATTTCAGAATGCCACAGATAAAAACATTTCGACAGATCTCGCTGCAATACTTGTGAAATCTTTTAGTGTATTTTCAGAATACATTTTTCCTGCAAAAAAATCAGTCTCTCAAAAAAATGCTACGTCGATTTTACTACAACCCCCCTCCCCCCTTGTCACAAAATGATGATATCCCCCCTCCCCCCATAAATGCTACGTCATTTAAGTATGGTCGCTAAACAAAAAATCAACTTTCAACGTGTCTCAAAATCCATACAAAGAATTCCCACTGAACTGATATTTCAGTAATCTAACGGACGTTTGCTGAAACTTATCAGCAAAGTGCTGTCAAAATATTCGAAAGCCGACATTACTGAATGTTCGGCAATGCTTTGAACATTTCTGGAAATTCAGTAAAAGTCCGTCAAACACACGGGGATGGCACCGCTGTCAGCTATAGAGATGGTGGGGTACGGGTATTTTTACCCGAAACCCGTACCCGACCCGTACCCGTCGGGTTCGGGTCGGGCTTCGGGTAGCGTAAAAAAATATTTTACGGGTTCGAGTCGGGTACGGGTAATTTAAAAACCAAGGCTTCGGGTTCGGGTCGGGTACGGGTTTGAAAAATTCTCAATTGGTCGGGTACGGGTCGGGTACGGGTAATTTGATTTTCGTGCATTATGAGAAATTAATTTTTAACATTTCAAACCTAGGTGTTTTCTTAGTGTCGATAATCGGAAAGATCGAACAAGAAATTGCCCATTCTCACTCAACGAGAGATCGGCCAATACCTATTCTGACAGTTGTCGGCAGTGTTTGCACCAAGGGAATGACATCATGCTATCTCTTTCTAATGTGAAAGTCAATAGTTCTTCCTGCAACCATTTTGAGTTAAATGGAATTTTTGCCAGGCTTTTTTCATATTTGTGAGGAAAACCTGGAGCATTGCACAGTAAGGCAACTAAATACAAGGGCTGGTTAAGTAAAAAAAGTGTGGATAAATGCGACAAAAATATGGTATTAACTTAATTTTGGGGTGCTGAACACCAATCTCCATTCCATTTTTTATTTGGGGCCGTCCATAAAGCAGGTGACCTAATTATTAATGATTTTGGCACTTTTCCCCTTAGCCACAGGGCGTTCTCCTCACAGAAACAAATTACGTAGCTTTTGCACAACACCTCAAATCAACCAAATTTTGCGAAAAAAAATTTTTTTTTTAAATTAAAACAAAATAGGTAATACATACAGACTAACTACGAATCAACTTTTTCTTTGACACCAAAAAAATCCAAGCTATCATTGAAGCTGTTCAAAGTAATGAATTTTTTTTAAACACATGTCAAAAAACGTCAGTATGCCAAACTTCGAAAAGTTATAAAAAAACAGATCTCATGATATTGCACCCACATTTTGGATTTAGGCACTTGAATATTATAGCAATAAAGGAAAAATATTATGAAACAGCTGACGTAAAAAAAAATTCAGGCGGATGGCCATCGATTCTCTACTGTGTTTGGTACGAAGCAAATATGTATATGAGATTTGACAGCGATAGCATAGTCTTTGTTTGCACTGTGACCAGGGATGTACAGAAATATCTGTGTTATACCGATTTTTAGATTGAATCGATGACACCGAATCTGTGCTAAAAAATTACAGGTTTTTGGCAAATGCAAATGAATTATTAAATTTTTCTCAAGTTATAAACAATATTAACTTTGACTTTATTATAATATTAAGATTTCAGGTTGCTGCGATGTTCACATAAAACTCGTCGCTTTTTCAACTTTACCAGACATGCACTTTTCATAGTGGACCTCTTCCTTATAGTGGACCATCCGCCTGGAACTCTGGGTTCATTAACATGCGTTCACATTCACACTCGGTTTTCGTCTAACTCCGGCCATCATCTCGAGAAACCACATTTGACAATTAGTGCATATAACGTGCGAGGTACCCAGGTATTTTGAAAAAAAAAAATCCAGGACGGGTCGGGTACGGGTCGGGTTCAAGCAATTTCGGCGTTGTTTTCTTTCGGGTACGGGTCGGGTACGGGTAGTTGGAATAGATATTTTTCGGGTTCGGGTCGGGTACGGGTATTTCAAACAAACCAGACTACGGGTTCGGGTCGGGTACGGGTTTGAAAATTTTCGATTAGTCGGGTACGGGTCGGGTACGGGTAACAAATTTCCCATACCCGACCATCTCTAGTCAGCTACCATACATTTGACGCGTTACCAACATCACTGGCACTGGCACCCGAAAAATGGTCAGTTTACCCTTATCTTATGTTGATTCGGGCAAACCGACCAAATGTTGATTGCAGTTATTGACAGCATATCGGATAATTTTGAGCAATTTTTCAAAATGTTTGTATGTGATGTGATATTCTAAGTGTTATTTTGTACAATAATTGTGCCCCAAAACAAATAAAAGCGAATTGTGACGGCATAAAAGGAAGTGTTGTGATGAACGGTACAGAAATAGATGTGCGTTACGCTTAAAGGCTACCATACCAATCCCTTGGTCAAACATGAATGACATTTTACCTTGCTGAAAATTCAGCAAAGTAGCGTCAAAATGAATGACATTTCACATTGCTGAAACGTTCAGTAATATTTCATTGCTAAAATGATTATTGAAGTTTCAGCGCGGCAAAATTCAGTAAAAGTTTACTAAATTTCAGTTGAGAAAGTTTGGTGTGTATGCACTACTTCACTAAGCGGTTAAATTAAGTCAAACAATGTACATATCTGAATTTCAGTAAACATTCTGCAAACGAAATTCAAAAGTTTGCGTGACGCAGACAAATCTGGTATCCCTGCATTATTACACAGCCCTGCTAACTAGTGCTGTCACTGCTGTCGGTTTTTGGCTAAAGACAGTCGCTGTGCCAGCTTTCACAATTATTGTTTTTCTATAGTTCGTACGTACAGGAATGAAAACGGCGGTTTGTTTCGCTGAATAGTGTTTTGCATGGTGTACATGCATAATTGTAGCTTTTGACGATCAACGACCGGTTTGTACTATAGACACTGCATATAATAGTTTGTACGTTAAAGTTTAAGTGAAGAAATTTTATTTTATAATCGGAGTTGAGTGAGCGCTTTTGTACTTTGAGTTTTCCATTTTTTTTTCACCTAACCTCGCACAAAAAGTAGCGTCTTTCGCACCGTGGCGTCCTGTTTGCGGAAGTGTTCGTGTTCTTCCATTCAGTTTATTTTCTAAGCTAGATAAATTGGCCAGCAAAAAATGCGGCAGCGTTCGATGTCCGTGTACGATCCGAAGGACGGTAACCGCTTGTCGAAAAGATTTGAAGGAGGTTTGTGTGCTGAATTGTTTGTTATTTTGGTGCTCTAACACTGTTAATTATTTCAGTTGTTTCGGACGCTGAAGATCAATCGGACCTGGAAAGTGATGACGATACAAAGGACAACATCAACCCAGTGTGCCAGGCTGGTTGGTCGAAAACGGATTACGATGTTCTACTTGAGAAGCTGAGAGCTGTGCTTCCGAAGAAGGATACTAAGAAGTTTTCCAGCCGGTTGCAAACGATTAATTGGACGCAGATTGAGGTTCGAAACCATAGCCCGGCAGATGTGGAACAAACCGTCAAACTTGTGCTGGCAAAAATACGTCGCTTTCGAACGCTGGAAGAAATGCTCACCGATGCTCCGGAGGTTATCAGTAAGCTGCTAAATGCTGAGAAACCCAAAGCCCCGCCTTCTGCTTACACGTTGTTCATGAAGGAAAATATGCCGCGATGGAAGGGAGACGGTATTGATTCGAAAAATCTCTTCAAAACAGCATCTAAAGAGTTTCACGATATGTCTGTAAAGAAAAAACGTAAATATGAAGAAGCTGCAGGTCGCTTGAAGGAGGAACATAAGACAGCTTTGGCAAAATACTAGTGAGTATGAATAAGCGTGTTTTGGTGTGAGTTTGTTAAGGTTTTCCGTTTTTTCAGCGAGGAACATCCGGATATGGTGGTAAAGCAGAAAACTAAAAGAATACAAACAAACAAAACGCCCTTCAACTTGTTCTTGTCAGCTCGACGGGAAACTTCAGACAATATAACTTTGGCGCAAGCTCGGAAGGAATGGGAAGATCTACCCCATAAGAAAAAGCTGAAGTATGTGCAAGAGTCATTTGCTGCGCAAAGTACAGGAAAGTGGTTAAACAAAAAAGAACAGGAGATGCTGGATCGTTTTCATGGTAAGCCCGAATTTGTTGGCAGAAATGCTTTCGAATTTTTTATCCGGAAGACTCGGTCTCGATTTGAACCGTTAAATATGAGCGGTAAAACTGTTCAGCAAAAAATACGAGAAGAGTACCATAAACTGAGCCCACGAGAGATCTTGGATTTGAAAGATGAATATGCTTTAGCCAGGGAACAGTACATAACTCAATATCGTGCTTACATATCCAATCTGCCGCCGGATAAGCAGGAAGCCGAGCTGGAGCACATACGCAGTTTAACGGAGAAAAGTACAAAACCAAAGCAGAAAAAGAAAGACGAAGTGAAGGTGCAACCGAAGGAAGAGGAATTCTATCCCGGATCTGCGGACGAAGATCCGCCGGTAGCAGAATCGACCGCCATTAAAAAACCTACCAAAGCTAAGAAACAAAAGACTACGGTTACGCCGGTAGAGCTAGAGGCTGCTAGGGAAAAATCCCCTACCAAACGGCCAAATGAAAGTTCTCCTTTACGTAAACAAGATGTACCGGAACCGAGCTTACCTTCAAAAGTAAAAGTTGCGAAGGTATCTGAGAAAAAAAAGAAGAATGTCGAAGTTCCACGGGAAGAGACGCTCGCAGTAGCTACGACCAGCTCTACCAACCACAGTGACACTCCAAAGGCACAAACAAAGAAACGCTCATCCAATGAATCCACCCCAGCGACAGCAACGAAGAGATCTAAAAAACAAAACGCCACGGTACAACAAGAAGTCAAACAAGAACCCTTAAAGGAGCCGGAGAAACCCCCATCGTAAGTTTCTTTTTTTTTTGAATCACTTGGGCTTCAATTAACATACACCTAACTTGCATGGTTTTATTGACTAACTGTTATTTTTACACCCCACCCTGTAGGGAGCAGAATCGCAGTTTGCGAAACAGGCGACCAGTTGGCATTAGCCGTGGACGAGCGAACACTAATGCACAGTGATGCTGTTCGTTCCGTGGTTACCTACACATTCTTTTATTTATACCGATTGTTGTTTACTTTTGCGATATGTGCCACGATAATATGCACAATTCATACATGTAGTAAGATTTTCTGTCTAATAAAGACCCCTACTTTGATTTTTTTTGCCTATTTTGGTTCCGGTGCGGAATGTTGTTTCTTTTTTGTTTTCGCTGGCCTATCCATTCACTATGTGAGACATTGTGTTGGCAAATTTCATGTTCCGCTAGAAAACACCGAAAATTGAAAAGATTTTGAAGGTGTGCATGAGAAATTATTTTTTTGAAAAACTTGTAGCTTGTTTTTGAAAACAAAGCAAAGAAAAAAATGTAGGTACACATTATAAAAGACAGCTGTGCTGTAGGAATTCTGTTTCACATACTTCGGGGGAAAAATGCTAATGTTATCTTTTGTCATTAAAAAATAAAACTTTCAAGGTTCAAATTCGTTCACGAAAAAATAGTTCGGTTGGCAATCGAAAAACAGACAAATTCGACCGGAAGTTGTGAAGTACAAAAAAGTTAGTTATGTGATTGGGTTTTTAGTATTACCTATTCAACGTTTTTGAAAATCAACTACATAGTTGTAGTTTTGTAACCATGCTTCGAAGGGTTTCACAGTCATATTGGAGCTTTGGTGATGGGTAAGTTACTAGGAAAGGGGTTTAATTTTAAATCCGGTGACAGCAGCTTGGCTGCACCGTTAGCATAAGCCACACCGTTACAGCCAAAAACAATTACGTACAACTTTATCCTTTTTCCATAGTAAACCGGAGGAGTTCTATCGGCAGCGCATCTACAAGGGAAAGGTGGGCAAACACAAGGAGTCCTACGCTAACTTATCATCAGCTAAGCGGCGCGAAATCGCAGATCAACTTAAGCAAGCACAGATGCAGTACATTATAGATTTCGAAAATTTTCTGAAATCCCTGCCCCGTGACGAAATACGGCGGTACATCGAGAAAGCCAACATGCAGAAAAGTAAGCGCGCGGACGATGATTCCGATGAGGATGAAACGGAGGAAGAAAACGGTGACGACGACGACGAAAGCAGTAGTGCTTCCGAGGAAGAAAGCGATTAATTGCGTGCCAGGAAATTAGTGTTTTTTGCTAGATGAGTATCCAGACAATTGATAGACTTTTCGTGTTGTTGAAAACACCAGTGAATATTTTAACGATTGTAAATTAAATAAACAGCTTATTGCTTTACCTTACACGTTATTTATTTTCTTAAAATATCTTTTAATAATGGTCCGGCTGAACTGGTATGAAAGTCACATTTTTGAAAAAGCAATTGTGGTTTGGAGTTTGTTAAGTTTTTTTTTACGTTTTGTTTTTCAGTGAGAAACATCCTGATATGGTAACGCAGAAAAACAAAAGTAAAAAAATCACAGGAGGGTTGTGTGCAAAGCCACGACAGCAAAGTTGAAGTAGAATACTTTTACACAGCTCTACTTACGGCTGTACATTAACCTACGGCCGGGCGAATCGGTTCGCGCCGCATTTTGCGTTTAGACGGCAGAGGCCTAATGCGCACGGCCAACACAATAGAAAGGTGTTTTCACATTGAAAATTGTACACGGCTTTAATGGAGTAAGTGTTGGCAAATGCATCTACCGCTAATACCGCCGCTCTCGTACGAAAGCGCGTCGTTTCATGTGGGGAATGATAATAACAACGAAAAATGACGCGCGTCTAAGCACACCCGAAAAATAAGATAAAAATTAGACAACTACTACAGAATTTGCAGCGGGGGCCTAGTGTGGTTGGTAACGTCTCCGCCAACCACGCTCGACGCCTGGGTTCGAATCCCACCGCCGACATAGGTGTCGATGGTTGTGAGGTGGCGTGATCCACTCACAACCAACCCAACTGGTCTAGATTCAATCCAAGCCGACACCGGAAGATTTTCTGAGGCGAAAAATCTCTGGGATCACGCCTTCCATCGCATGAGGAAGTAAAGCCGTTGGCGCCGGTCCGTTAATAAACGGGTCGTGAGTTAGGGTCCTGGGTATGGAGTCGTCTCCCTGGGCGTCGGTGATTGGCCACAACAGTGGCGGAACTAGACCGACGGTAAATAAGCGAGAGTAAAAAAAAAAAATTAGACAACTACTACAGAATTTGATTGCACCCCGCACAGAATGTCTGCTTGTGTTGATCCCAGAAAATTATTAACCTTCAATTATTTGTTTATGGCGACACACGCAGAGAAGAACCGCGCTGCTCCTGAGACGTGGTGACCAACCACAGGGCTAGTGCTGCTGAAACCGCAACCGAAGGCTAGCAGTTCTACTTACACCTTAACCGGTAGGCAGCTGATTCGAAGTTTGCGAAATAGGTGACCACTGACCAGTTGTCGGGCGAGCGAACACTTCCGAGTAGAGATACTGTTTGGTCTGTTGTTATTACTATTGTTATTGATGCACAGTTCATACCTACATGTAGATTTCCTGTCGAATAAAGAGTCCTGCTTCGATCTCTAGCACCAGCGTGGAAGGTTCATGTTTTCGTTTTAGCTGGCCTATCCATTTATTATTTCCGCCTCGTAACAATCAAATAAAGTAGTTTCTTTCAAAATTCAAATTCGTTCAACGTAATTGCAGTCCACATTTGTACTTTGATTAGCGTGCCAGGGATTTAGTTTTAAACAATTGTAGATTGAATATTCAGCTGATCAATTTGCTTCACAAGTTATTTATTTCCTCAAAATATCTTTTAATAATGGTCCTTTTCGGCCGTACGGATCAACTGGTATAAAAATCATAGTTTTGAAAAAGCAAAATCCAATTACTCGTCCGCTTATAATTGTTTGAAAATCGCCATTGCTGTAATAGCATTCACGAAACTCGCGTTCCGAAATAACGGCAGCGTTTTCTGCGACGGCTTTCGCTAGCATTTCACTTTCGAAAGGGAAGTTGTGTTCGGCCGAACCTCCAGCGGCTTTCGCCACAACCAGCTTTCCACTGTTGGCCAAATTATCCAGAGCGTATTCGTTCTGCGCCTTGTGGTAGAAGTCGCTGGGAACGACGGCCACTGTGGGATGTCCCGCTGTTTCAAACCACGAAACAGCGGCCACAATGCGGGCTGCATCGAAACGCTGGTTTATGTCATCGAAGGCAAGACTTTCTCCATCGCATATGATGGGCCGTCGCAACCCCTCGGGAATGTTCTGGTCTATAAGCTCTCGGCGCACCTTCCGGCTTGCTGCTCGAGCTATTTTATGGTCTGGCGAAACGCTCTGATTAATCGATGCCGGAAGTACGTCGTTAGCTAAAGAACGAGCAGCACGAGTTCTGGTACTTCTGGTTTTTTGACGCTTCATCGGAACTCTTGAATTGAGTCTCCTTCTAGCCGGAAGTGTTTTTGGTAATCTTTTCATATTCAACTTTAATTTTTTCGTACTACAAATTTATACTCAATTGAAATGTTGATTTTGATTTGGTGAAAGGTTTTGTCAGAGTCATAGCTTGCTAATACGTACCTACATAGATTCATATAATGATACTTTCAAAAAATTTATGGAACCGCGTAAACAAATTAAAGATGAACAAATAATGTTGAAAACCACCCTTAAAAGTTTGAACGTTGTTTGAATACGATAATGGACAGTCTGAAGGCCAAATTCGAATATCATTTATTATTATTTTTAATTTTATGATAGGTATAAATAGATTGTAATTGCTTACGCAGTTAAGAGAATATAATTGTAGGAAAATTAAACCTAAACTTACACCTATCTTACTGACTGTAAAGTGCGCATACCGTTGTAATTGAAGAATGCAGTTTGTCGGAACTTATTGATAACTTGGTTTCACATTAGTATGCCCATGTAGTTCATTCGTGCTAAACCAAGGAGAATGCTTCAATATCATTTTCGAAAGTTTATTCTAAATCCTTTGAACCATCTTCTCCCTGGTTGTACAACAACTTGTCCAGATAGGAACTGCGTATAACATTGCTGTTCTAAACATTTGTTTGTAAATTAACAGTTTATTCTTGATACAAAGTCTAGAATTTCTGTTGATGAGAGGATATAAACATTTTTATTGCACTTTGATTGGATATTCTCAATGTGCTCCTTGACCTTCTTCCTTGTTATCACAAATTAGCCTTATAAGTATTTGACTTGATCAGACCAATTTAAGATCGTACCGTTTTTTGCCTTTCTCCTATTGCCTTTCTCCTAGAAAGGTATAGCAATCACTGGAAAAACCAAAGGTATAAAAGTGGTCCCAATGGCCGAATGTCATATACCACTCGACCCCTTTCGACGAACTGAGAATTTTTGGTATGTATGTATGTGTGTGTGTGTGTGTGTGTGTGTGTGTGTGTGTGTGTGTGTGTGTGTGTGTGTGTGTGTGTGTGTGTGTGTGTGTGTGTGTGTGCAACTTTTTTTTCTCACTCACTTTTCTCAGAGATGGCTCGACCGATTTTCATAAAATTAATTGCAAATGAAAGGACTAGTTGCCCCATAGGTTGCTATTGAATTTCATTGTAAGCGGATTGTAACTTTGTCCGTTGTTAACAAAAATGTGAAATCACATAATAAAAGTAAACAAATTGACTTTCTCCTAACGATCACTGGCTAATTAAAAGGTAGAAAAGTGATCCAAATGGTCGTATGTCATATACTACTCGACTCAGTTCGACGGAACGAGCATTTTCTGCATGTGTGCATGTATTGGGGTATATGTTTGTGTGTGTGGATGTTTTCCAGAAACCGAAAGCTGCAAAATCGGGTTTCAAAGTGAAATATGGAGTTTACTCCCGGCTTTCGAGCCCGGGATAATGTTCCTGAAAAACATTGGGTACGGTTTGTCCCTTTAAGGTTGTTTTCCAGAAATCGGAAGCTTCTATGTATCTAGAAATTTAAAATGGCGTCCTAAGTTGATTTCTGGCCTCTGGGTGTACCGCTTCCGCAATACTCATAATGGATGAAGTCGGCATCTTCGCCATCGAAATACCCGGATTAGGCAAAATTTCGCCATTTTAGGATGTACTCCGGTAACCAGAAGTAGTCATCTGGATTTTTGCGTGATGTATTTGAAACATATTAATTTCATTATATTTGCATATGTATGTTTTAATGTATGCTCATATGTGTTAGGTTTTTAATTTTTATTTAATAATGGTATAATATTTGATAACGGTATAGTTGTGCTGAAACCAGCAACAAATTTTCAAGGAGTATTTTTCCTCTTAAATCGTGTAAATCTATTTTAACATATAATAAGTTTGAATGAGAAAGGCTGGGTCTCACCGCTAGGTGGATTAATTTGGGTTTTTTTGTTGGGTACAGTCCACCAGCACAATTTTTATGTTGTAAAAAGAGGAAAACGGAAATTGGACATTTTAGCTATTAAACCTTTATTATTATTATTAATTTTATTAAAGACACTTTACACATATTGTGTGCATTCGTGTCTGAAGATATAATATTATAACTGGTTGTACAGATTGGATTCTTTGAGATACGTTATAACTTTGTTTTCATAATCTGTGTTGTTCTTGAGAACTGTTTGAAGACTCGATGCATCGATGTTGGCATTTATCCGTGCGTCTTGATATTTTCTGCAGTCCAGCAAGATGTGCCGAACGTCCACAGGCAGTGGTTCCACAACATTCGCATTCAGGTTGATCAGCTTTTTGGATCAGGAACCCATGAGTAAGCCTAGTGTGTCCGATTCTGAGTCGTGTTAGCACCCGTTGGTCTGCTGCGTTTTTGCTGTCGGTCCATGGGTTGGTGGTGTGTTTATTCTCGCGTAGTTTGATGTCCCGTGATGCGTGCCAAATGAGGTCCCATTGCTGTCGTATGGTGTGTTTGATTTCCCTTACTGCATCCATGGCTGGTATGGGGGCTTCCTGTGGGTTGTTATTTCTGGCTTGCTTCGCCAGATGGTCAGCCATGACATTTCCTTGGATACCGGTGTGGCCAGGAATCCAGCAGAATTGGACGTTTCTGTTCCGTATGGCCTTCTCGATGTTTTGGATCCAGGGATGACTAGATTTACCGGATTCGAGAGCAGATAGGCAGCTAGCAGAATCTGTTAGGATGGCTATTGGGATTGAGTGCCGAAAATTAAGTGCCATGTTAATAGCGTGAGCCTCCGCAGAGAAAACGCTACAGTGTTGTGGTAGTGCTTCCGATTTTGAAATGCCTATCCCGAACAAGCCTGACCCAACTGTTTCGTCGCCTTTGGACCCGTCGGTATAGAGCAGGGTGTACCCGTGTAAGCGTCGCTCAATTACTTCATGTACTACGGGGCGAACCTTATCTGGAGGGTCACCAGCTCTGATTTGTTGCTTCACGTCCCATATTATAAGCGGTTTCGGTGCATTCCATTCACGGTCTGTTGATCTTGGCCGTCGGCAGGTGTTGGGAGTGGTCGAATTGGTCTTTCTAGTGAAAAGATCTCTAGTTCTGCGGACCACTGGTTCGAAGCGTCGCAGTTTTTTTCTTGCAGCCGGATTGTTAGTCGTGCTAGAAGTTGTAGAACAAGCAGGTCGAAAGGCAGTACTCCGGCTTCGGCCATTATAGCGAGTGTAGGGCTAGTGACGAAGGCTCCGGAAGCGAATCTGACCATCCGGTTGTATGTTGTTAATAGTGTTAATAGTTTCACGGTCGAGTCTCCTCTGCTAATTATTCCCATTCCATAGAGTAAGCGTGATGTGATAATCGCCGATCCTACTTGCAGAAGTGAGCGACGGGCACCTCGAGGTAGTTTTGCTCCAACGATGGTCAAAATGCGTAGTCTGGTGGCGCAATTTTTAATGGTCAGCCTGCAGTGGGCTCTAAAGCTGAAAGTTCGATCTAATATAACTCCCAAGATTTTGAGCTGGTTTGTTTTTGGAACAGGGATGCGGTCAATAGTTATGTCTTTCTTTGGTTGTCGGCGAAGATTGGGGCTCCCATAAAAGATGGTTGATTTGGTCGGCGATATTGCGAAGCCGATGCTTTTTGCCCATTTGACTACCGCGTTGACTGCAGTTTGTAGTTTCCGACCTAGGCCTTGTTTTTTAGAGCCAGTCACAACCAGCAAGATGTCATCAGCGTAGAGAAGAATCTGGACTCCATTAGAAACAGCTTGAAAAACCGGTTGCATTGCCACGAGGAATAGAGTGATGAATAAAACAGAGCCTTGCGGGACTCCGTTCTCTAGTGTACGTATCTGTGATAGTTGCCCTGCTACCGCTACTTGAAACGTACGGTTCGATGAGAAGCTGGCCAATATGTTAAATAGCCGTCCTGATACACGCCATTTCTTCAAAGTCCTTAGAATGCCATGCCTCCAGGTAGTGCCATACGCCTTGTAAATATCCAGCGACGCGATCAAACAGTGTTCGTCTTTGTCTGGTAGGTACCTTTATAGGTCCGCGAAATGCGTGTCAGTCCCGTGGCCGGATCGGAAGGCATGTAGTCGCCTGTCGAGTCGTCCATTGGCTTCCAGTTCCGTAGTTAGTCTCCTATTAATCATCCTTTCGAAGACCTTGGATATGCAGCTTATGAGTGTAATGGGTCGAAAGGCCGCCGGTCCAGTTTCGGTTGAGTTTGGCTTGGGTATTGGGATGACGATACCAGTCCGCCAACTGCTCGGGAAAACACCGTTGTGCCAGATCGAGGCAGCTCGAGGAGCTCTGCCAGTTGGTCACCGATGTGTCCTGAGTTAGGCGGAAGATAGATTGAAACCACTGTAACGGCTGTGGGTATCTGCATGCGAATGGTCTGGATCTGGAGTCTTTCGTAAGGGATCCCTTCGCGGATTGCCAGGCCAACCCCATGGGTCCACGTATGGCTGGGGCCGCTTTCAACCAGTAGTGTGTAATCCTTCCCAATGAAATCTGCGGGTATAGTTTCGGCGTTGACCATAATTTCTTGGATGGCTATTACAGTAGGTTGATAGTCCGCAATGAGTTGCTTTAACTCACACTTGTTAGCGCGTAGACCACGGAGGTTCCACTGCAACGCGAGGCATCTCTCCGAAGGCCTATTTTGGACATCCGGAATCGATTCTGATGATGATGGTGATGAATGCGGTGAATTATCCATTTTTATTGTTATTGAAGTGGTTGGGAGCGAGGTGGGGATTGTCTGTAGGTGTATTAGGGGGGTGTGCTAGAGGTTGTTTTTAGTTTCTGGGCTTTGTTCTTGATGGGGATCGGGAACGGGGGATGGACTGTGTAGAACGGTTCCCATTATCGATGTTGTTTGTAGCTGGCTGTTGTTTGTTGTGCTTCCTTTTATTGTTGCTGTTATTTAGTTCAGTGATGGGAAAACCGAAGAAAGGTGGTGATTCGATGCCGTTGGTGTCCGCTGTGTCCATTTCGTTGGTGTCTTCTGTATTGTGAGATGTCGATGCCGCTTCAGACTCTGGGCATATGACATTCTCCGAGCCGAGCTCGCCCACTGGCATCTCGGTTGGGAATTCGGTCGAGGAGATGGAAATTTGACTAGCAATTAAAACGGCGGATTTGAACCGGTCCCGTCGTGTATTTTTGTCGACAGTTTTGTTGGTTTTACTGCACCTAGCTCGCTTGATTTCGGTGAAATCCACGTAGGGATCGAAGCTGTTTTCCGCCGAGTTTCCAGCGTCAGCGCTGCTCACGGTGTTGGAGTTCTTGACGACGTCCACGAGAGTGAGGCGGTCATTGACGGATGGTCGCAATGATTTAGCATATTCAGCGCAGGTTTGGGTAAAATGTACATTTCGGTTACAGTGTTTGCACGTCGCCACTTGCCCGCGGTAGGTGACGAGTGACATCTCTGTATCGATGTGTACGTAAGATGGGATCGGTTTGGAGAGGACCATTCGTAAAAAACGAACGCCGTTAGGTACGCCAGGCCAAAAATCTTTCCAGTTCTCTTCTCGCACAGAGTGAATTTGTCCGTATTCATTCATCCTTTGTACCAGTTGATGATTGGTAATTTTCGGTCGAATGTCATGGATCCTAACCTCAATTGTACCGTCCTCCATGGATAGAGGAATGCGGTAGAGTTTTCCGTCGTGTTCCAGCTCGTGTTGCATGTTGTGGCTCTGGACCATGTTCTGGGCTATCTCGGGGGATTCAGTTCCAACGTAGACACGACCGTTGATGATTTGGAGGTGTTTGACCTGAGTCGTGGGAAAATTCAGTTTCTGCACAATAAAGTCAGAGATGTCGGAGCATTTGAGCCTGTCTGGGACTGCCTTGAAGTTGATGACGAAGGTTCGGTCGACCGTAGAGGTCATTTCGTGTCCAGGGGTGTTCCGTTAGCGGAAACGATGATGTAAAAAACTTGCACGACGGACGGGGTCCGCGAAATATCGAACACGTGCGTCCAAAACCAAAGCTGTCATAGTACTGTATTAAACCTTAATACCAAACACTGTCGAATGCTTTATTAGTTCGAATCATATTAGTTACTATAAGTTGACATAAAATAGACCCCAGAGCGGTCTCTTAGTTACAACAAAACAGACCCCAGTGTGGTCCAGATCATACTGCCCAGCAACTCCTATCCCTACCTCCACGTGGTACTAACTGGAATACAAGCAACCAAGGAAAGATCGGTGAACCTGAGGGAACTTGGTCGTATGCTGACAGGGAAGGGGAAGCAGTTCTTAATGCAGAGCAGCTTGTCCGAGTGTCTGTCCTCGGGTCAGGGGCGGCTTAAACAGCGACTGATGCGAAGTGGACGGTTATGAAATGTTGTCTCTCGCTAGCTACACCTAAGACGGCAGCCGCGTCACGAGACTAGGCATCGCGGTCCTAGTCAGGTAGCATGCCGAAAGTACCCTACTACGAAAGTAATGCGAATCTGAACTGGCGATATCGACCCAAGCGAACGAAAAGGGATAATGATAGGAAACTCGGTACTTGGAACGTCATCTGGGCATCTGAGCCAGATGGCTGCGAAAAGTGAAGGTGGACACAGCTATCCAGGAAGTATGGTGGCCGAAGACGGGTGAACGTGAGCTCCGAGTGGTAGACCCTCTTGCCCGAACGACTTTCGAATACCACATCTACTGGGATCGCCACATAACACAAATGTTTAAAACGCGAAAAACGTGATCGTCAGTCTTTTGAGTATAAAGATACCATTTAAATGCTACAGTGTATTCGACAAAGTTTTTGTAGATCTTAAGGGGCATCTTTTGATGTAAATAAATTTTTAAATAATTCACCTAAAAGTGAGATAAAAATTTTATTTTTTATTTACTTATCAAATCAAAACAAAGTCTTCAGCAAAGTTGTAGACAATCTTATGTAGAAAAACTTTTCAACTTTTTCATAGGGTTTAGGACATTTTAGATAAAAAAATGCACTTTTTCAAAATAAAATTTCTCAAAAAGCTGCAAAAACAACAGTCTTCACTCGGAAGACGGGGATTAGTACTAGCTTCCCTAGGTGGTTTCACTAGTTTCTTGCAGTCTCTTAAAGACTTGGGCGTGGGTGAATAAATTAGTTTTTTTTTTGTTTTTCGGCGTTTTTCCATGTTTTGCCTTTCTCCTAGAAAGGTATAGCAATCACTGGAAAAACCAAAGGTATAAAAGTGGTCCCAATGGCCGAATGTCATATACCACTAGACCTCTTCCGACGAACTGAGCATTTTCTGTATGTATGTATGTATGTATGTATGTGTGTGTGTATGTCCAACTTTTTTTTTCTCCCTCATTTTTCTCAGAGATGGCCGAACCGATTTTCATGAAATTAATTGCAAATGAAAGGTCTAGTTGCGCCATAGGTTGCTATTGAATTTCATTGTAATCGGATTTTTAGTTTAGAGGTTATGTATCAAAATGTAAAAATCACGAAACATCATACTCTCAGAAACCACACAACCGATTTCAATTAAACTGGTTTCAAATGATCGGGCTGTCTCCAGAACCCTTAACTTTTAAATTTCGTTATGATTGAACAGATGGTTCAAAAGTTATGTAAAGAAAAGTTATCCTAAGCTTGTTTAAACTCACTCATTTTTCTCAGTGATGGCTGAACCGATTTTCACAAAATTAGTGCCAAATGAAAGGTCTAGTTGCCCCATAGGTTGCTATTGAATTTCATTGCAATCGGATTGTAACTGTGTCCGTTGTTCATAAAAATGTGAAATCACATAATGAAAATAAACATATTGACTTTCTCCTAACGATCACTGGCTAATTAAAAGGTAGAAAAGTGATCCAAATGGCCGAATGTCATATACTACTCGACTCAGTTCGACGAATCGAGCATTTTCTGCATATATGCATGTATAGGTGTACATGTTTGTGTGTGGGTGTGTACGTGTGTATGTGCACCTTTTTTCCGCACTCACTTATCTCAGAGATGGTCTGACCGATTCTTTCTATCTTGGTGTCAAATGAAAGGTCTATTTGCCGCTTAGGTTGCTATTGAATTTCATTGTAATCAAACTCTTAGTTTTGGCGCTGCGTCAGAATGTGAAAAACGCTCTTATATCTCAGAAGCTATGAACAAAAACAATGAATTTCATAATGTTTAAACATGTGGTTTGAAATTTATAGAAAGCAACGGAAACCGCATACTGTTTAAAACTATAGCCACGATCAAAATATGTGGCCTCAACATCATTTAAATTTGATATTGTACTATTTCAATGTTTGCGGCCTTGCTCGGGATTGAAGTTGAAATTAAAAGTCATTTCTATCATTTCACTTTTTGCCTTTCCCCTAGAAAGGTATAACAATCAATGCAAAAACTAAAGGTATAAAAGTGCTCGAAAGGGCCGAATGTCGTACACCACTCGACTCAGTTCGACGAGCTGAGCATTTTCTGCATGTGTGTGTGTAACGCTCTCCCAATCTCACTCGATTTTCTCAGAGATGGCTGAACCGATATCAATGAATATAATTGCAATGAAAGGTCTAGTTGTCCTATAAGACCCTATTGAATTTTATTGTAATCTGATTTCTAGTTTAGAGGTTATGTATCAAAATGTAAAAAACACGAAACATCAATATCTCAGGAACTACACACCGATTTGAACAAAACTGGTTTCAAATGAACGGGCTACCTAAAAAACCCTTAGCTTTTGAATTTTATGAAGATTGAACATGTGGTTCAGAAGGTATGGAAAAAAAACGTGTTCTGGAGACTATTTAATCTCACTCATGTTTCTCAGAGATGGCTGGACCGATTTTCATAAAATCAGTGTCATATGGAAGGCCTTGTTGCCCCATTAGACCCTAATTATTTTATTTTGCAAACGGAATATTACTTTGCCTGTTATGTTTAAAAATGTGAAATCCAGCTATGGAAAGAAACATATTCTGATGACTACTTGGGCTCACTCACTTTTCTCAGAGATGGCTGAACCGATTTCCACAGAATAAGTATCAAATGAAAGGTCTAGCTGCCTCATAACACCCTATTGAATTTTTCTGTAATCGGACTGTAACTTCGTCTGTAATGTATCGAAATGTGACAATCACGAAACTTCATTATCTTAGAAACTACACAACCGATTTGAACAATATTGATATCAGATGAACTGTCTAGTTAAGGGTTAACTGATGAATTATGATTGAACACGTGGTTCCAAAGTTTGGCTACCCTATGCGTTACCTTTTCATTTGATTGTAATCAAACTTAAGTAACCGTTATGTTTTAATTTGTAAAACAACGAATGTTCATTATCTCAAGTATTACACGACTTATTTGAACATAACTAGTGTCATACAAACTAGTCATCTCTCAAACTTACAAATAACAAACTTCATAACAATTTGATATGCTGTTCAAAAGATTTGGAAAGAAAAGAAATTCAAAGACTATTCAACACTATACCTGCTTTGATCAATATATATGGCCTCAACATGATTTAAATGTGGTATCGTACTATCTGAACGTTCCCGGTATCGCTCGTGATTAAATTGTTCGAAATTAAGAGTCATTTCTTTTATTTCGCTATTTCTTAAGCACTAACATTACGTCAAATTCCATATTTTATACTTTAATTACAACATCAATATTTTAGAACCCAAAGAGTGAATATACCTTTATTGGATTAAAGCATTCATGTTAATCTATTTTTACAAACAATAAGTTTGAATGAGAAAGGCTGAGTCTGACCGCTAGGTGGATTAATTGAGGTTTTTTCTTAAAAAATGTACAAAATCGAAACGATTTTTGATTTTTCATTAAAAAGTACGAATAGCATTTATATTTACGGCACCGTGCATTGTTTGGAAAACATACAAAATAGATAAAATTGTTTTTTTTTTTCCGAAAATAATTGTTATGTCACTAGGGTATGCAAATGCCAGGGTTTTTTTAACAAAATAAGCAACATTCTTTGACGTTTTTCCAATGCTTGAATTCTGAAAAGAAAATGTCAGCTCAGAGATAGATATCCTTATTTTTCTTATTTTGTCCATACGGAAGTACCTAATCCATACCAAAATATCTACGTATGGACAAAATTAAGAAAAATAAGGGTATCTATCTCTGAGCTGACTTTTTCTTTTCAGAATTCAAGCATTAGAAAAACGTCAAAGAATGTTTCTTATTTTGTTAAAAAAAACCTTGGCATTTGCATACACTAGTGACATAACAATTGTTTTCGGAAAAAATCAATTTTTTCTAATTTGTATGTTTTCCAAATAATGCACGGTGCCGTAAATATAAATGCTATTCGTACTTTTTAATGAAAAATCAAAAATCGTTTCGATTTTGTACATCTTTTAAGAAAAAAAAATCACAGGAGGGTTGTGTGCAAAGCCACGACCGCAAGGTTGAAGTAGAATACTTTTACACAGCTCTACTTACGGCTGTACATTAACCTACGGCCGGGTGAATCGGTTCGCACCGCTTTTCGCGTTTAGCCTGGCAGAGGCCTAATGCGCACGGCCAACACAATAGAAAGGTGTTTTCACATTGAAAATTAGACACGGATTTACTGGAGTAAGTGTTGGCAAATGCATCTACCGCTAATACCGCCGCTATCGTACGAAAGCGCGTCGTTTCATGTGGGGAATGATAACAACAACGAAAAATGACACGCGTCTAAGCACACCCGAACTGTTTCGCCGTGCCGCTTCCATTTACTTCCTTATAACATCCGCCTCATGGAAGTACCGGCAGCACCTACCGCTGAGGCTGTTACCATACTGCTACTGGTACCCAAAACTATTAACTCTTCAAATTAAGTGTTTTGTTTGTCCTCTAAAGAACAATTGTTCAATTCCAAATCGGATATAATGCAATCGCATCTCTGTAATGATCCAACTTTTCCATTAGAGGAAGTGCCGGTGATGTACGGCAAAAATCTCGCCCGATCGCTCGCGTTGGCGTTCGTTCTCAGGCAAAGGCCTGAGACGTGGTGACCAACCACAGGGCAAGTGATTTGTTTAATTTGAAGGCAGCCACAGGCGCAACCCGGAGGTCCATCCAGCTCACCTTCCGACTAATGAATGTAGCTAGTTTTCCCAGAAACACTCTTTTATAGTCGAAGGGTGCTACGAAATAGGCCACGCCTTTCAGTTCAGTTGTTCCATTCCCTAATGTTCTTCAGACAAATTATTTCACAATTCGCATATGATTTTTGTATCCAGCGAATAAACACCGATGGTGCTCTCGCACACGCAACGGTTTTAACCCGTATCTTATTGCGGTTTGTAACATCAAGCGATTTCGTTTGCTCGCTGTTGCGTGTTGCATCATGTTGCAACTTGGCAGCTGGGAGACGACCAAATTCTGTTCATGCTGATTGATTGAATCGACTTCATATTAGCTCTGCATAGTCGAACTAACTGCTTTTGTGAATGCGTTCTAACAGGGCAGTTTATTATTCAAAGTCGGTTATGCTGATCGCAGCCTTTGCGCTGCCCCTGCCGTGGGGGGTTTACTAAATAAAGTAAAAATTAGACAACTACAACAGAATTTGATTGCATCCCGCACAGAATGTCCGCTTGTGTTGATGCCAGAAAATTATTAACCTTCAATTACTTGTTTATTTGCCTTGAAAAAGGCATTTTGCGGTTCAAAATCGGTTGCTGGTCGCAACCTTTGAGCTGCCCTAACAGGGGGCAGTTAAGATACACGGACAACATGCACTGTGGGAGCTATTTCACATTCAGTGAATTAGACGGGCGCAACAGATTTAAATTGCTAGGATCCAACACAGAATGCTTACGTTGCTTACGTTGTCAAAAAATTATTAACTTTCAATGACTTGTTTATTTGCCTTGAAAAAGGCATTTTGATGTTCAAAATTGGATTTCCTGATGGCAATCTTCACGCTGCCCCAACACGGGGGGAATAATGGCAGTCTGGCGACAAACGTTGAGAAAAACCGCGCTGCTCCTGAGACGTGGTGACCAACCACAGGGCTAGTGCTGCTGCTAAGGAAGGGCGACTGCTGTTGTTGCTGTCTAGAACTATTATGAGCGGCTTCGGCTGAAACAGGCTCTTATATAGGCCAAATAGCATGTTATAACTTGCAAGGTATATTATTCTGTCGACCGTGCTTGGGAAGCAATCATATAACGACCAATCAGAGGTCGAATTTTTCGTTTTGACAAGGTTTGACAACTTTCAATAGTACAATAGTGCGAATAATAAAATTGCAATTATCATTTCACATCCCTATGTAGCCGAACTTCCTGAGAGAAGTATTCTACTTCAAAAACATGAAAAAACGCCGAAAAACAGAGAAAAATTAATTTATTCACCCATGCCCAAGTCTTTAAGAGACTGCAAAAACTAGTGAAACCACCTGGGGAAGCTAGTACTGATCCCCGTCTTCCGAGTAAAGACTGTTGTTTTTGCAGCTCTTTGAGAAATTTTATTTTGGAAAAGTGCATTTTTTTATCTAAGATGTCCTAAATCCTATAAAAAAGTTGAAAAATTTCCCAAGGTGTGTTCGGCAGAATGATGTATTTTTTAAATAAAAAAAAATGTCTATAACATAGTAGGCCTCTAAAATCACTTCAGAAAATGTTATTTCGTATTTTTCGATTTTTAGAAACTTCAAGGATGTCTGTGTATAAAACTACCTGTGTGTGGTCGATTTTCAAGAGACAGAACCAAAGTGTCTTCAGCAAAATTTTTCTACATAAGATTGTCTACAACTTTGCTCAAGAGTTCGTTTTGATTTGATAAGTGAATAAAAAAATAAAATTTTTATCTCACTTTTAGGTGAATTAATCAAAAATTTATTTACATCAAAAGATGCCCCTTAAGATTTACAAAAACTTTGTCGAATACACTGTAGCATTTAAAAGGCATTTTTATACTCAAAAGACTGACGATCACGTTTTTCGCGTTTTAAACCACTGTGCATAAGGAAGAATCACAAAAGGCAGAAGCACGAAAGGCAGAATTTTTCGACCGTACACACTAGGCAAAATATTTCAAAAGGCGGAAATAAGAAAGGCAGAATTTCGAAGAGCATAAAAGGCAGAATCACTGGAAGCAAAACCTGACTCACGATAGCCAAGTGCGTGATGGCAAATTGGTGCGAATCCTGGTCACGGTACCATGGAACGGGGTGAAATTGATCAATTTTTATAACAATTTCCCATCAACTAGCTTCATGTACATTTTTCCCGAAATAGTATAATTTTAAAACAAGTACTGGTATGTGCTCCAGTAACCCTCTATGACTATTGGTGAAATTTCTATCGTCTACTTCATGAAATAAATTCGATAATTCTTTAAGGTACTATGAGGTAAATTGGGGTGAAATTGATCACCATTGAAATCCATACATTCTTTTGACAATGTGCTTTTTTCTCGATATGCTAAAGATAAATGATGATTTCTGTACTGAAAAATATCATTTACAGCTAGTTTGGAAACGAAAAAAACGATATTTCAGGTTAAAATTTGTTTATTTTGGTTCACGAGCTGCTCCAAATTTAACGTAATTAACCCTCAACTAAGATTACTTTAAAAACATTTAATCCTTTTTTTTTTTGGTTATTTGGAAACTTGTTTGATCAAATTTGATTGAGTTTTGGGTTAGAAGAATTTTTTGAATATTGCAACGGGCATGCAAGAGTTGAATAACTCAACATGTTTTGGTTATATTGGTACAATTCTGTGAATTAAATATTGAACTAAATATTCACCGATTTGCACAAAACTACTTTTGTTTGATTCGTCATTGAAAATACTTTCAAAATTTAAGTGCCTTTGTAGTATCTTTCTTACAAAAACAGGTGGCAAATTTCAAGTTTGGTTGAAAAATTGCGTGAAAAAGTGTAAAAAATTAGATTTAAACTCAAATAACTTAACATGTTTCAGTGATATTAGTACAAACCCGTTTACGTTTACATGGAACTGCCGATCTCTCAACTTCCTAGGAAGTACGCGCGTGCTTTCCGAGGAATTGAAGACCCGCAAGTTCAACATCGTAGCGCTGCAGGAGGTATGCTGGAAGGGGACGATGGTGCGTACGTACAGGGATGGTCACACCATCTACCAGAGAGGAAGCACACATGAGCTGGGAACAGCTTTTATAGTGATGGGCGAGATGCAGAAGCGGGTGATCGGGTGGTGGCCAATCAGCCCTAGAATGTGCAGGTTGAGGATCAAAGGCCGTTTCTTCAACATTAGTATTATCAACGTGCATAGCCCACACCTCGGAAGTACCGATGACGACAAGGACGAATTCTACGCGCAGTTGGAGAGTGTATATGACCGCTGCCCAAAACATGATGTCAAGATCATCATGGGGGATCACAACGCTCAGGTTGGCCAGGACGAGGAGTACAGACCGGTGATTGGACGATTCAATGCACACCAGCTGACGAATGAAAATGGCCTCAGACTAATCGACTTCGCCACCTCCAAGAACATGGCCATACGTAGCACCTTCTTCGATGTCAGATCACATCGAGGCGCTAACATCGATTCGGATCACTACCTAGTGATGGTTAAGATACGCCAAAAACTATCCGTTGTGAATAACATACG
Organism: Wyeomyia smithii; assembly: GCF_029784165.1. Lineage (NCBI taxonomy): Eukaryota > Metazoa > Arthropoda > Insecta > Diptera > Culicidae > Wyeomyia > Wyeomyia smithii. The sequence goes on from NC_073695.1 coordinate 264,987,656, forward strand.
GTACCGTCGCCCGCCACGGTATAATCTCGCGCGACTGAAGCAACACGACATCGCAACACAGTACGCGTCATCGCTCGAAACTGCACTGCCAGAAGAGGGAGAGCTTGAAGAAGCCCCTCTAGGGGATCGCTGGAATGCCGTGAAAACAGCTATCAGCAGTGCTGCGGAGAAAGTCCTGGGACACGTGCAACCGAATCGACGTAACGAGTGGTTTGACGAAGAATGTCGGCAGATTTTGGACGAGAAGAACGCAGCGCGGGCAACAATGCTGCGTAGAGCCACCCGTCAGAATGTGGAGCGATATAGACTGAAACGGAGGCAGCAAGTCCAACTCTTCAAGGAAAAAAAGCGTCGCCAGGAAGAGGAGGAATTTAAGGAATTCGAGCAGCTGCACCGTACACACGAAACACGAAAGTTCTACCAAAAACTCAACGGATCCCGCAGAGGCTTTGTCCCACGAGCCAAAATGTGTAGGGATAAGAATGGAGGCATTTTGACGGATGATCGTGAGGTGATCGAAAGGTGGAAGCAGCACTACGATGAACACCTGAATGGCGTGCAAGCAGGAGACCACAACAGGAGCGGAGAAGACGTGGTCGGTGCAACGAACGACGAAGATGTGCCACCCCAACAATAAGCGAAGTTAAGGATGCGATCCGGCAGCTCAAGAACAACAAAGTGGCCGGAAAAGACGGCATCGGAGCTGAGCTTATTAAGATGGGCCCCGACGAACTGGCTAGCTCGCTGCATCGGCTGATCGTTGAGATCTGGGAAACAGAGCAGCTACCGGAGGAGTGGAAAGAAGGGGTTATCTACCCATATACAAAAAGGGCGACAAACTAGACTGCGAGAACTATCGAGCGATCACAGTCCTGAATGCCGCCTACAAAGTGTTTACCCAGGTCATATTCCAACGCCTGTCACCATTAGCCAGCAGGTTTGTAGGAAGCTATCAGGCCGGCTTCATGGAAGGACGGTCTACGACTGACCAAATCTTTACACTGCGGCAGATCCTCCAAAAGTGCCGTGAGTTTAGAGTCCCTACACACCATCTTTTCGTCGATTTTAAAGCCGTATACGATTCAATAAACCGACAAGAGCTATGGAAAATTCTAGACGAAAACGGCTTCCCGGGGAAGCTGACAAGACTGATTAAGGCTACGATGGAGGATGTGAAGTGTTGTGTGAGAATTTCGGGTGGAACGTCGGACCCATTCGAGTCTCACAGGGGGCTCCGACAAGGTGATGGTCTCTCCTGCTTATTGTTTAACGTCGCGCTAGAGGGTGTTATGAGACGAGCGGGGTTTGACATGCGGGGCACGATTTTCAACAGATCAGGTCAATGTATTTGCTTTGCGGATGACGTGGATATTGTCGGCAGAAAATTTGAGACGGTGGCAGACCAGTATACCCGACTGAAACGTGAAGCAGATAGGATCGGACTGAAGATTAATACGTCAAAAACTAAGTATATGTTTGCAGGTGGGTCCGAGCACGACAGGGCACGCCTAGGCAATACGGTAACAATCGACGGGGATGAGTTCGAGGTGGTCGACGAGTTCGTGTACCTCGGCTCTCTGGTAACTGAGAATAACGATACCAGCCGGGAGATAAGGAGACGTATTATCAGTGGAAGTCGTGCCTACTATGGGCTCCATAAAAAACTACGGTCGCATAATCTGAGTCTTCGCACCAAGTGTATCCTGTACAAAACGCTAATAAGACCGGTCGTTCTCTACGGGCATGAGACGTGGACAATGCTCGAGGAGGACTTGCGAGCACTCGGAGTTTTTGAACGTCGGGTGCTAAGAACCATCTTTGGCGGTGTGCAGGAGAACGGAGTGTGGAGGCGTAGGATGAACCACGAGCTTGCGCGCCTCTACGGTGAACCCAGTATTCAGAAAGTGGATAAAGCTGGAAGGATACGCTGGGCAGGGCATGTAGCTAGAATGCCGGATAGCTACCCTGCAAAATTGGTGTTCGCTTCAAATCCGGCGGGAATGAGAAGGCGAGGGGCGCAACGAGCGAGATGGGTGGACCAGATGGAGCACGATCTGCAAAGTACCGGGTGCCCGCTGAACTGGAAGCAGGCAGCCATGGACCGGATGAATTGGCGGAACCACGTTATGCAGGCCATGTCTTAGGACGAACGGCCATCTAAGTAAATAAGTAAGTAAGTAGTACAAACCCGTAAATATTTTAAAAGCTCTGTTTATCTGCTTTGAAAAACTGCTAAAATATTGGAAATCGGTCCAGAATTGACTAAAAGAGAAAAAAAAATAAGTGTGTTGAACACCTCCTGTTTTCGTTCGGTGGTTCTCTGCAAAAGATAAAGAATCATCAAATTGTTGTACTGATTGACATAATCTTACATACTTAACTGTATAATGTTTCCGCGGTAAAGTAAAATACCGGACTACTTAAAAACTTTTTTGGTTTGCCGTGGTTCCGGTAAAATATTACTGAAAAATCGTAAACCGAACGTCTTCACCGGCATACCGTAAATTTGTTTGCCGAAAATTTCCTTAAAACAGAGAATTTTTGAGTTCAGTGAACCGAAATACCGAATCTCGGTACCCTGCTATCATTTTTTTTTCGTTTTTTTGACAGTTCTGTTTTCGGAAATTCGGTAAAAGCTTCTTTCGTTCGACGATATCTCGGTTAAATCATGATGTATAGACTGTAACGGTATGTCAAACGCCTAGTCAGTCAAAATCTGTTGACATGAGATCGGATTGTTTATAAACAACATTTAAATTTTCAGCTGCAAAATTGCAAAATAAGCTTTGATATGCTTGCATCGGTAGCGCTCACCGGAACAATTCGCAGTATTTATCTAATTACGCACGTATTTTATACTCATTCGGTAAAAACCGTAAAAAACAACCACCAGATCTAGCGAAAACAAATGAAGTGTTGTTTTCGAAAATTTGCTGTCACTTAGCGATGATTCGTCTCCATCCCTTCAGCGCGAAAAAGCTACCTCACCGCGCGCCTACTTTTTGATCAAAAGGTTACACCATGTATCTATACATCATGATCTAACCGAGATCTCGTCGAACGAAGGAAGCTCTTATCGAATTTCTGAAAACAGAACTGTCAAAATAACGAATTCTACACCATCAATTTTCATGGTTAGTTTTGTGATGGTTAAGATGTGAAAGGAGCAGGTTTATTAAGATTAACTTTTATACTGTACCGATCTGGTCAAGTTGCTGTTCAACAAGGAAGAAAACGCTTCAAAGGATTCAGAATAAAATCCTGAGAATGATTTTGAAGCATCTTCCTTGGTTTGGTACCCTCAAATTACATTAGAAACATTAGAAGCTATGGCAAATAAAATTATTAACAATTTTCGACAAAAATCGTTGCAATTCTCAATTGCTACGATAAGCTCTCTTCATAGCCAAAAAGTTAGCAATAAGGTTAGTTGTAAGTTTACTTCCCCTTTTCTGACAAGTAGGTTAAAATCCCTACAAACGATAAGTCCTAATTGCGAAAGCAAACAAATCCTAACAATTGAAATTACAAATTTCTAACAGTGTTAAGAAGTCACCATTTGTGATTGGACACACATACTCATTACTTACTAATATTTATCATAAATACTTAAGCTACTAACAAATCCCCCCTTTAGAAAAAAGATTAATTCAAATATTGAGTGAGTAGACACTTTTTATCTCAGATCTTGTTTTTGTTCATTGCAAACAATATTACAAGAAAACGATTGTTTCTTTCTTTAATCAATTTTGTAGGTTATTGACTCGCATCACAGGATGGAAGTTGCAGAGTGATGAATGTTGCTTTATATACTGGAAGCAACAGAACTCTTCCGTTTTTTACCCATACTGTGATTAGTTGAATCAATTGACTTGGTGGGTCATAAATTTATACGCATATTAAATCGTTTTGATAATTTTTTGGGTTAATCTGAAAAATCGCAAAACGCAGTGAATATTACCGAAGTTCCCGTAATAATTTGACCGTTGAAATTGCCCAGTGCTCAGGATATTAAAACGAGTTGCGGAATCATTTCACGAGTATCTCGGTAAAATATCACTGAGAATCTCGTTAATGTTCGACAGATTTTCAATTGTTGGTTTTACAGGACTTCGGTATTTTGATGTTTTACCGAGATTTTTATAGAGATCTCAGCTGTTAAAACCTTGATAATTTATTTCACCGTACTCGGTTATAATATTTAAGTGTGTAACACATTTTTGTGAAGCGCATTTTGTTCAACTGAATATTACAACAAAAGAATAAACCAATGTCATTTTGCTCACGATTGGAGTTCTATCCTACCAGTAAATATGTTAAAACAGCAAGTAGTTTCCAAAATTAATAGAAAACATTAAAATCCTTGTGTTTTTTGTCGGAATTCATGTTCCACGACGGTGAATTTGAACAGCTTATTTATGCTATTAGATTTGCGGGTATTAATCGAGATCAAAAAAATATTGAATGATTGAAGAATCACATACATTCGCATAATTTTTTTTGAAAATTGTTAACGACCATATTTTTTAGGGAACATATTCTAAGCAGCTCTAGGAACCGCCTATGCATTCAAACGAAATAATCTAAATGTGTTGGGTGAAATTCAAAAGGTAGTATGTCAATCTGTTCTCTATCTTTTTCTCTGTCAGAATCTGTTTTCAGATTGTAAAACTAAGTTAGCAAACTTTAACAATAATCAATTAAAGTTACCAATCGAGGGACACTATTCCAATCACGCCGAACCTATTTTAAGCAGTTTCCATCTGTTATGCAGGCTTTTTTGATTTTGTTTCAAATGAGGTTTGTTCACAGATTTCTTTGTGGTTAACAGTATTTCTTGTATTCGTAAGATAGCTAGACAATCAAGGTTTTCGTTTCCATCATTGAAATTGTCGATATTGATCAAAAATCAGGAGTTTGAGGCCTGTTTTCTGCGACTGATTAAAACAGGCGCTACTGCTTAAGCCGTTCCTTACCCTAGTTTCATTATCGACTTATCAAAAACATTGTATTGGATCGAAAATAGAACTTCGGAGCCGTTCCAATAGCAGCTAAATGCCAAAAAGTGAATAAAATAAACTTTTGTGATACAACCGAGTTAAATTATCACCAATTATAATGTCTGCGAATTAGTAAATCTCTCCTGTTTTATATGGTCTTATCTGTACGTTTGACATTCCCAGTTGTAGCGATGCTCCTTCCCCTAATGTAGTTTTCCCTTTGGTTAGACACAAATTGTTTGCAGCACAAACCAAGTATGCTACTTTAGTTGCTCGACAAAAAAAATCGTATGGATTCTACTTTCTTCGTCATTCGTTGTTTTGCTTTCGTCTTGATTAGACGCAAATTGTTTATCTCCGTTTGATTCGCATAATAACAATACACGAGTTATCGTACGGGTGTTTTTTTTTCGATTAGTTCTTGTGTGCGATAACAATAGCCTGCAATATATCGGCAGAAACATCTTCTGCACACTGGTAGGGGCAGGCTACCCCGCCAGTGATCTGATACGCAGCTGATATATCAGCAAGAATAATTCTCCCGCACCGCTGTTACCCCGCTAGCGGCACGGACCATCATACGATCGAGCGAGTGGAAGTCAACTACAAGTGGCATCTACAAGGTCGAGTGTAAGATACGGCCACTGTGTCACAACACGAAGCTGGATTGTCATTGTTTGTTCTGCGGAGACACTCGATTAATCCAACTATCAGCCGTGAGGTCGTGACTTAGCCGTTCGGTGAAGTATTCACTTTAGAATTTTTATCATTATTATTAATATTATTATTATTATTGTTATTATTATAATTATTATTATTATTATTGTTATTATTATTATTATTATTATTATTATTATTATTATTATTATTATTATTATTATTATTATTATTATTATTATTATTATTATTATTATTATTATTATTGTTATAATTATTATTATTATTATTATTACTATTATTACTATTGTTATTAGTATTAGTATTACTGTTTTTTTTTTATTTTGATCCATTGTACAACTACTTGATCCCACCACCCCCCCCCCCCATTCGAATATATATCGTTTGTGTGCGGTAGAGCGTAACGCTCCCGCAAAATGGACGATATGCAGGTGCAACTATTCCTGGATGTGGAAACAAATGGGGAAGAGATTGAGATCTCCCCCATCAATTCCCCTCTACCTTCCCCGCTACCTAGCCCCGTACCAAGGGTACCGGCAACACGGGTGAAAGCTTACCCAGATGCTTCGAAAGGTCCGTTCGTAGTATACTTTAGGCCCATAAAGAAGCCTCTCAACATTATACAAATAGGCAAGGACCTGGCGAAACAGTTTTCGGCCGTAACCGAAATTACGAAGGTTAGACCGAACAAACTGCGAGTTGTCGTGAGTAGCTTGAAGCAAGCAAACGAAATTGCTAGCTACGAGCTCTTTACAAGGGAGTACCGCGTGTACATCCCTGCCAAGGACGTGGAGATCGACGGTGTGGTTACCGAAGGAAGCCTCACGGTCGATGACATTTTGCGTCACGGGGTTGGCTGCTTCAAGAACCCCCTGATTCAAGATGTAAAGATACTGGATGTCAAGCAATTACATTCTGTATCCATCGAAGAAGGGAAGAAGAAATTCCTCCCTTCGGATTCCTTCCGTGTAACATTCGCCGGATCCGCACTGCCGAACTACATCTCTTTGGACAGGGTTTGTCTGCCTGTACGCCTGTTTGTACCGCGGGTCATGCATTGCCAAAACTGCAAGCAGTTAGGTCATACAGCCACCTATTGCTGCAACAAGGCACGCTGCAGCAAGTGCGGAGGCAATCATGCTGAGACCGCTTGCAGTGAGGATACTGAAAAGTGTCTACTGCGAGGGAACTCGGCATGACTTTTCGGCGTGTCCCGCGTACAAACAGCGCGAGGAAAAAATTAAGCGTTCCCTTAAGGAACGATCAATGCGCTCTTTTGCAGAAATGCTTAAGAGGGCTGAGCCACCCTCGACAGGAAACATCTTTTCTTTTTTGCCAACCGATGAGGGTACATCTGACGATCCCGTCGAAGGGTGTTCTTATGCCTTGCCAGAGGGATCTAGGAAGAGGAGAATGTTCAACTCTCCTAATCTTTCTCGCAAAGGTCGTAAGATAACCCCTAGCGGAATGACCAATAAGACAACACAGAAAGGAAGCGGTGAAGAAAAACCGAAGCAAGTACCCCCCGGTTTTAATTGCAAATCAAACCAGGAGTACCCACCGCTTCCTGGGGCACCAAAAACCCCATGTGCACCCATTTCTCGATCAGAAGACATAAAAGAAACAGGGTTCATAAAATTCTCTGATATTATGGACTGGATATTTAAAACATTCAACATACCAGATCCCCTTCAAAACATTCTTCTTGCCCTTCTCCCTACAGTGAAAACCTATTTGAAGCAACTCACAGCAACTTGGCCCCTCATTTCAGCTATCGTATCTTTCGATGACTGATACGTCGAAAGAGGTTAGGAATTTTGTCACTGTGTTACAGTGGAACTGCAGAAGTATCATCCCCAATTTCGATTTATTTTCAAATTTGATAAACACATACAATTGTGATGCGTTCGCGCTCTGTGAAACTTTTCTCAATTCAAATGACCAACTTAATTTCCACGATTTCAACACACGGTGGAGGGGTACTTTTAGGGATCAAAAAGTGCTATTCTTTTTTCAAAATCGACCTCCCCTCGATCTCGAATATTGAAGTTGTTGCCATTCAAATGAATATGAAAGGAAAAGACCTTTGCCTTGTTTCGTTATATATTCCCCCATCCGCGCGGATTGAACAGAAGCAACTCCTTGATATAGCAGAATTGCTTCCCGCACCTTTTTTGATTTTGGAAGATTTTAACTCTCACTGTTCGCTATGGGGGTCGCTGTACGACGACAACCGATCTTCTTTAATCTGTAACTTGATCGACGACTTCAATATGGCAGTTTTGAATACTGGGGAAGCGACACGCGTACCTAATCCTCCAGCACGTGAAAGCGTGCTTGACCTATCCCTCTGCTCGACATCACTAGCGTTAGATTGCCAGTGGAAAGTAATCAACGATCCCCACGGTAGTGATCATCTTCCAATCGTTATATCAATTGCTAATGGTTCAACTCCCCCGAACCCAATCAATATTTCCTACGACCTTACACGTAATATTGATTGGAAGTGTTATGAGTCTATTATAGCGGAATCTATCGAGATTCACGAGGAACTTCCTCCGGAGGAAGAATACGCGTTCTTAGCTGGCTTGATAATCGACGCTGCGACTCAAGCTCAGACGAAACCGATACCCGGGGTAACGATTAGACAGCGCCCTTCCAACAAATGGTGGGACAAAGAGTGCTCTGAGCTGTACGTGCGAAGGTCCGCGGCGTATAAGGACTACCGGGAGTACGGCACTGTCAACCTGCTTCGAAAGTACGAGGCACTTGGCAGGCAGATGAAGAGCTTAGTAAAGGCGAAAAAACGTGGGTACTGGCGGCGGTTCGTAAACGCGTTGTCGAGGGAAACAGCGATGAGCACTCTTTGGGATACCGCCAGGCGCATGCGGAACCGTGACGTTTCGAATGAAAGCGAGGAGTATTCAGATCGCTGGATACTCGATTTTGCCAAAAAGGTCTGTCCGGACTCTGTACCGGAACAGAAAACCTTTCGCGACGCGTTATTAGTAACTACGGAAGAGCCTCCATTTTCGATGTTGGAATTTTCAATGGCTCTCCTGTCGTGCAACAATAAGGCTCCAGGGTTAGATAGAATAAAATTCAACCTGTTGAAGAATCTACCCGACTCTGCAAAAAGACGCTTGTTGAATTTGTTCAACAAGTTTCTTGAGCTAAATATTGTTCCGCATGACTGGAGGGAGGTAAAAGTCATTGCTATTCGGAAACCCGGGAAACCTGCGTCTGATCACAATTCATATAGGCCGATTGCGATGCTCTTTTGCCTCCGGAAATTAATGGAGAAAATGATCCTCTTACGGTTAGACAAATGGGTCGAAACAAACGGGTTACTTTCAGATACTCAATTTGGCTTTCGCCGGGGCAAAGGGACGAACGATTGCCTAGCGTTGCTTTCTACTGAAATTCAACTAGCCTTTGCTCGAAAAGAGCAAATGGCTTCTGCGTTCATAGATATTAAGGGGGCTTTTGACTCTGTCTCTGTAGAAGTTTTAAGCGCGAAACTTCATTCGCAGGGACTTTTACCAAATTTGAATAACTTTTTGCTCAATTTGTTGTCAGAAAAGCATATGTATTTCTCACATGGCGATTCGACAACTTCCCGAATTAGTTACATGGGTCTTCCCCAGGGTTCATGTTTAAGTCCTCTCTTATATAATTTTTACGTCAATGACATCGATGAATGTCTTGCAAATTCATGCACGCTAAGGCAATTTGCAGACGATAGCGTTGTATCCATTACTGGTAGCGAGGCTAGCGATCTGCAAGGACCATTGCAAGATACCTTAGACAATTTGTCTGAATGGGCTCTTAAGCTGGGTATCGAATTCTCTCCGGAGAAAACTGAGCTGGTCGTTTTTTCTAGGAAGCATGATCCAGCTCAGCTGCAGCTCCTACTAACGGGTAAAACGATCTCTCAGGTTTTAGTCGCTAAATATCTCGGGGTCTGGTTCGACTCTAAATGCACCTGGGCTTGTCATATTAGGTATCTGACACAAAAATGCCAACAGAGGATTAATTTTCTTCGTACGATTACCGGAACCTGGTGGGGAGCCCACCCAGGAGACCTTCTACGGCTTTACCAAACAACGATATTGTCTGTAATTGAGTACGGGTGTTTCTGCTTCCGCTCCGCAGCAAACACACATTTGATCAAACTGGAATGATTACAGTATCGTTGTTTGCGTATTGCCTTAGGTAGCATGCAGTCGACCCATACGATGAGTCTTGAAGTGCTAGCGGGTATTCTTCCGTTGAAACATCGTTTTTGGAATCTCTCTTACCGGTTGCTAATTCGATGCACAGTTATGAACCCATTAGTAATTGAAAATTTCGAGAGGTTGGTCGACCTTCAATCTCAATCCAGATTTATGACTTTATATTTTGACTATATGGCTCAAGATATTAATCCTTCTTCATACGATTCCTCCAATGTCGCACTTTTACATACTTCTAATAATGCTATATTCTTCGACAGCACCATGAAACAAGACATTTCTGGTATCCCGGATCAATTGCGACCCCAAGAGATCCCTGAAAATTTTTCCAATAAGTTTAAACATGTTAGTTATGATAAAAGGTTTTACACTGACGGATCTAATCTAGATGAGTCCACTGGCTTCGGTGTTTTCCACGAAAATTTTACCGCCTCCTACAAACTCGATGCTCCTGCTTCCGTGTACGTCGCAGAGCTTGCTGCCATTCAGTACTCTTTTGGGATCATCGAAACCCTGCCCATAGACCACTACTTCATCTTCACAGACAGTCTCAGTGCCATTGAGGCTCTGCGATCGATGAAGACTGTGAAGCACACCCCGTATTTCCTGGGGAAAATACGGCGGTTTTTAGGTGCTTTAACAGATAAAAATTACCGGGTTACTTTAGCGTGGGTCCCTTCTCATTGTTCCATTCCGGGCAATGAAAAGGCTGACGCTTTAGCTAAGGTGGGCGCTATCGATGGCGATATTTATGTAAGACCAATTGCTTATGATGAATTTTATAGCATTTTGCGTCAGAGAACACTCAACAGTTGGCAATCATCATGGAACTCAGATGAACTGGGACGGTGGCTACATTCCATTTTTCCTAAGGTATCGACGAAAGCATGGTTCAAGGGGTTGGATGTAGGTCGGGACTTCATTCGCGTGATGTCCAGACTTATGTCCAATCACTATACCTTAAACACGCATCTCTTTCGTATAGGGCTTGTAGACAGTCATCACTGCGTTTGTGGCGATGGCTACCATGACATCGAGCACGTTGTTTGGTCGTGTACCGAATACTGTGGTGTTAGGTCTGAGCTTATAGATTCCCTTCGGGCCCGAGGAAAACAACCGAACGTACCCGTTAGAGACATTCTGGGAAGCGGTGATCTCCAGTACATGACACAGCTATACGGGTTTATAAAAAATGCTGGCATTAAAATTTGATTTCTTTTATCTATTTGCTAGAATACAATTTCTGTCACAAACTGAAAGAGAATGATACACCCGGCTGGAGACACTAAAACGAAGACTCGGCATCTCTATGTTTACGCAGACACCTCAGACCAAAACTGCTCAAATAGAACATCACTGGTTAGCCACGTACAAATGAATACATTCTGTATAGTTAACAACAAAATTGTAACACCCCTCATCTCACCTTTAATCCCCACTAGCGCGTAGTCGGCCGTGAGATATAAAAAATGTGCCTCCCTCTTTTCCCTGCTAATTTAGAATTTAAAAAAAATGTACTTGGCTCAGTTAAACATAAATTGTATCGTGCCGTGTCAAATAAACTATTTAAAAACTACTTTCTTCGTCGCGGATCGTCCTCTACTGTAAAGCTTTCCTGTGCTTGATTGCCTCACTCTTCATCTTTCTCTCTCTCGCACTAGCTTACTCAATCAGTGCTTGCTGCAGTTGCACCATAAATCCTCGCCCGCCACCACCCTCTCGATTTTCCGTGCCGAGGCGCATACACACATGTCTGATTATGCTTTGACCTGACAGCCGCTCAGACAATTGGAATGTAAACAAAGAAGCATTAATGTTTGATGGTGTGTGTGTAATCCAGCCAGTGTTACCGGCGTTCCTCTCTCACGGTTTTGTCGGGAACATGGGAGCATTGCTCGGCATTCTCTCCGTAAGCTTGATATTGCAGTTTGGGAATAGTATTGAAATATTGTTCAATCGTAACTTATGCACCGATAACGTGCATAACAAGACACTGCTCGGTGATTACAATGCGCGAAACTCTTCTTCAGCCAGACGATGGTAAAGGGAGCAGCAGCAGTAGAGCAGCATTATTGGTCGCGTAAAGTTGAGCTGGGAGTTTTATTCGGGAGTTTTAAGCGGTCGGCCAATGCAAAACGAACCGAACCAACCGAAGGGGACTCCAAAAACCAGTTTCTGCTTGCCGGTCGTAGCGTTCGGTTGTGCGTTGTTGTGTTGCCAACTTCGACTTTGGGTGTAATAATTGTTTCACAGCCCTTCCTGGCGCTGGATGTAGGATACAGATCTGCGGTTGTTTTCTTATTGCCATAATCACCCCCTTCAACTGGGTAGAAAACTAGCGGCCGCTGGGTCGGACCCGCTCGGATTTAGAGCCATATTGGTGCGTAGTGGGTGGAGTAGTGTTTCGGAGGTGCTCTTTTAGGCCAGTGGTTGTTTGCATTGCAACTGCGGGACATTCTTAGTTCGTTCAATACACAAGCACGTGAAAAACGGGCGCTCCTGCCGCTTTAAATCAACGCGAAATTCCAAGAGGACGAACGCCGGTGCAGCAAGGTTGCGCAAAAATAACTGTCTCCCTGATAAAATATGTGTACAAAATCGCTGCGCTCTGGGAGCAGTTTTAACGCCTGAGTTTTGTGCAATTTTTAATTAAAATTTTTATAGAAGCCTGCGTCGTGTAAATAAACGTGAAATTGGAAGAAGTGCCACTCGGGTGAGTATGTGTGTTGGTGCTGGAGGAGGAATGGATTGAAGTCGCAAAGAAAACGAAGAAACGAGATAAAATCGAAAAGTGCCGCGCTGTGAAGAGAGTAGGCAGGAAGAATGAATGCGTGAATAAAAATTGAGTGATAAAAGGTGAAGCGAGGAGAGATAAAGTACAACAGTAGGCGATTGTGGAAGATAATAAATAAGTTCTGTTTTTATCGTTCGGTACTGGAGAGGCAGGGGTAATTTACCACGAGGAAATCACTGGACGCGGGTGGAAGAAAGAGGGGCAGTCGCGTTCGAAATGTATAAGAAAAGTTCATTCACTATCGTGGTCGTGGCGCTGGCGGCGTTCTTTGGTGAGTTGTGTTTTGCATTTTATCAAGGCGGAGATACTTTTCCATTGGAATTAAAGCCGGATTAAAGTTTCGGCAGAAAATAGTTATTTCATCATTCTAGCAGAGTTGGTATTATCAACCTCCTTTCGACTTTCATAAGACAGACTTAATAAATAAGAGTAATTCCATGCCATATGACAAAAAAAAACTAATTTTTATTTCCAGATTTTGATTAAAATTGGCATTATTGTTTAGTTTTGATAGAGATGTTGAAATGATATAGATGAAAAAAACAAAAAGAAATTTTTGTCATATCGCATAGAATTACTCACGTTATAAGTAAGTCTACAGTCCGAACGACTGCTGGCCGAAGATGCCAAGCAATAGGGTAGAAGAAACCAGCGGCAAATGTTTAGCATGGAAATGTGCTATTATTGCAAAAAGGCTCCCAGACATGCAAACGGAGTCTGAATCAGAAAGGATTTATTTATTTTATTTCTTTTCGGTCACGAATGGAGTCTCATATAACGCTGAGTCGGCCAGCATGATTAAAAGGTTTGATCATGCTGGCGAAAATAGAATGCAGTCCGGTTCGGGACCAACCTGATTCGAAGCTTTCTCTAGAATCATCTAATCTTTAGCTGAGAAATGTAAAGTAATAGAATGAAATTGAGTTTGAAGCCAAAGCATTTTTTTGTCAAATGTTTTTTTAATAAACGATTATTTTTCCATCGCATGTACTTTTGTGTAAAATTTTCTCCATAAGTTATTATACGGAGATAGTTACTGGTATAAACCAGAAATTATTGCGGTGCAGGGACCTGTGTCGTATTGGAGATTTACAACGATTTTTGTCGAAAATTGGTAATAATTTTATTTGACAAAGCTTTTAATGTTTTAACACCAGTAAGTCTATGTAATTCGAGAGTACCGAACCAAGAATGACGCTTCAAATCATTCAAAGAACTTTATCCTGAATCCTTCAAAGCGTTTTTTCCTTGTTTAACAACAACTTGACCAGATCGGAAAACATAGAGCATTGCTGGTTTAAAAGTTTGTTCGTAAATCAAAAGTTTATTCTTCAAACAAGGTTTAGAAATTTGTATTTATGAGAGGATATAAACAACTCGTATATTTGATACAATGTGTTTGTATACTCTTAATGTGTTCTTCGAAAATAAGTTTTTATCGTGGATTAGTCCCAAGCAGGGTTGATATTTGTTGACACTCTTGAGTGAAAGTGAAAAAAAGCATCCATAAACGTTATTTTTTTTACAATCCTTTCAGAGTTCTCCCTTCCCGCTTTTTGCATGAAAGTGAACTGTCAAAACACCTCATTATATTTCATGCGATGGAAGCAAGACAACAAAATCAGTTTATCAGTTAACGAAGATTGTCAAGGCATCGGTCAGTGTCAGTGAAAAAGTGTTTCGGTGAGGTTCATTTTGGTTGAGTGGTCTGTTTGTTTTTCTTTTTCGCTTTGAAGTGAAGATCATTTGGTTGGATTTGTCGTCAAATTTTATTCCGTAACCGTGAATCCGAGTATAACAGCACGTTACTAGGACAAAAATCTAGTGTATCTGAAAGAGTGCTGCGATCATTGGAAGTGAAAATTGAAAATGATTGGCTGTAATTTTCGAAGAATTTTACTGGGGAAAATGACTTTTATCAGCACTGGTCCCAAGTAATTAACCTTGTAAGACCAACTTGAAAATAAACCCATTCGTATTGACAACGTGATTATCGTTTGGTTTGAAAAAAAAAAAATCGAGGCTTATGAGGAAAAATTATCAATATTGCATTTTTGCAAATACTTCCTAAAAATGTCTAAAGTATAAGCCAACTGCATCGCCGATTCTATTGCATTTACATGATGCAGGATTTATTCTGTTAATGATGACCTTGTGCTTCCAAAAACTGTGGTTTGACTATCAAGCAAATGAACGAATGTTTGAACTCGACTCCATTTGTACCCCAAATATGCAATCCAACGAATCTACCTCACTGTCGTCCAATCGTAGATTTCGTCGGGATTCAAAGGTTTTTCGTTGCAAAAATAACTGAAAATCAACGAACTGCATACAGTTGATTGGTAGAAACAAGAGATGTATTCGGAAAGTTGACGTGAAGACTGTACAACCACAGACAGACGTCCAAGCAAGAACAAAATTGATCGAAAATTCCGTGTAAATTTTCAAAGAGAATTGCGTTATAAATCACATGTATACTAGCGCCGCCTGGTGACCTTATCGCTACAATACATTTTTTTGCTGGTGTATGAGGCTGGCGTCACTGGTAGCGCTATCTGGTTACGAACTGCTACTACAAAAATCTTTACACAAGTTTAGAACTCAGCTTGGACGTCTGTCTGCGGTACAACGCTCTTGATCCGGCATCATGAGAAAGTTTCGTCGGAAGGCTGGTAACGAACCTTTCTCAAATGTTCAATTTTTGTTTCGTTCATAATGAATGTAACTTTATGAGAAATGAATAATTTTTCTAAAAAGTCCATCCACCTTTTTTGACAACAGTAGAAAAAGAAAAACAAATTTTCAGTTGTCCTCCGTTATGTATAAAGTGACGTAAATTATTTTCTGACCAACATAATTTTCCAATAGTTGGGATATCTTGTTATTGTAATGACCCAGTAAAAGTATACACCTCTAAGTATACATTCTTATTAACTGTAAATATTAGTCACAATATTGGCAGCACGGTATGCTGGCGAAAAGTAAATGATGATTGCTGACGATCGGTTCAGCGAGCTCACTTTTAGATCAAACTAATAACCGTTAAGTACTAGTGTCCGCGAACGGAAAAGAAACGTCCTCTTAAAGACATCTCGGATAATTCGTTTTAGTTATATTGACAATATATCTATAGAAACATTTCAAAAGGGGTTTGCTAATCAGAGATAAAACGAGCTATAGGTTTGAAATTTTGTCGATTGCCAATTTCAATAGAAATAAAATTTGATCGTCAAAAAGTGCTTCTAAAGGCCTAGAAAAACTTTTCATACGTGTCACCTTCAAAAGGGTGACTCCCGTGAGATTAATTATCAATTAGGTCGAGGTCGATTGTATGGGGGTAGATTCAGTGCAATTAAAAACGAGCGTGCTAACTCTCACAATTTTCAATAACAAGATAAGAAAGGGGTGACACCCAATTTTTCTGCCCCGGGTGTCCCTCGGTCACGGTACGCCACTGCTTAGAACTGCATTTCCGTAAACATTTTTTTGACTCTAGATGCGCTTCAGCCATCGTTTTCTTTAAATAAAATAAAGAAAGTAACATCTCTCGAATGATGATAATTTAACACAAAATCAGACATCAAAGAGGTTTGTTTACCATATGTTTTGGTTTGGTTCATCAGGTTTCAGATATGTGAGAATATTCAAAGCTCAGCGCACCAATGAAAACGGCCTTCGACTCTGCCGCCCCCAAAAACACGGCCATACGTGGTACCTGCTTCCAGCATAGCCTCCCATATCGGTACATCTGGA
This sequence comes from Wyeomyia smithii, assembly GCF_029784165.1. NCBI lineage: Eukaryota > Metazoa > Arthropoda > Insecta > Diptera > Culicidae > Wyeomyia > Wyeomyia smithii. Next base: position 265,004,116 of record NC_073695.1, read on the forward strand.
TTACCCCATAACAGACTGAAACACAAATCGGGCACGTTTTAATTGACCAAACCTGTCGTGGCGCAAACGTCGATTCTGACCACTACCTCCTGAAGGTCAGAATGCGCCGAAGACTTTCGGTTGTCAACAATATCCGCTACCGTCGCCAATCACGGTATAATCTGGAGCGACTTAAACTCCGCGAAGTCGCTACTCAGTACGTGCAAAGCCTTGAGGCAGCGTTGTTGGATGAGGGAGGACTGCTGGAGTAACTGTGAAAGCAGCCATTGCCAACACAGCGGAAGGATTCGTCGAGAGGAATCGACGTAGCGGCTGGTTTGACTAGGAGTGTCAAAGAACTCAAGACGAGAAGAGGCAGGACAGCGCGAGCATTGATGCTGCAGCAAAGGACCCGTCATAACGTGAGTGGATACAAACAAAAACGAAGACTTTTCCGAGACAAAAAGTGCCGCCTGGAAGAGCTGAAGTATGAGGAAATGGAGCAGCTATATCGTTTAAAAAACACGCAGGTTCTACAAGAAGCTAAAATGTGTCGGGGTAAAGATTCAGGAATCTTAACGAATGAACGTGAGGTGATCGATAGGTGGAAGCTGCACTCCCTACACTATGAACATTTGAATGGCGCAGAGGCAGAGGACCAAGACGGTAGAAGGAACGACTTCGTCAGCACAGCGGGTACCATCCCACCATAAGTGAAGTTAAGGATGCTATCAATCAACTCGAGAACAACAATACAGCTGGAATGGATGGCATTGCAACGGAGCAGGATAGGTTGGCTTTCTGTCCGCATCAGCTGATAGTCAGGATCTAGGATACAGAACAGCTACCGGAGGAGTGGAAGGAGTAAGTAATATGCCTAGTATATAAGAAAAACGGCAAGTAGGAATGAGAGAACTACCGTGCAATCACGACTCTCAACGCAGCCTACAAGGTGCTCTCTCAGATCATCTTTCGCCGTCTCTCGCTGCTAGCACGAAAGTTTGTGGGAAGTTATCAAGCCGGTTTCGTGAATGGGCAATCGACGATGGACCAAATCTTTACGCTGTGGCAAATCCTCCAAACGTTTCGCGAATACCAAGCCCCTACGCATCAGCTATTCAGCGATTTCAAGGCCGCTCACGACACTATAGACTGTGTAGAGCTATGGACGAAAATGGCTCCCCTGCCTGACCAACAAGACTGATTAGCGTCACGATGGAGGGTGTCTAGTACTGCGTGAAGATTCCGAGTGCGGTATTAAACCCGTTTGAAGCACCCAAGACGCTTCGACAAGGCGACGGTCTTCCCTGCCATTATTGCGCTTGAAGGTGTTATGAAACGTGCGGCCTTTAACACGCGGGGCATGATCCTCAATAAATCCAGTCAGTCATCTGCTTCGCGGTTGCTGAACAGTACATCTAACTGAACCGTGAAGCAAAATGTTGGGTTTAAGATAAATACGTCGAAGATTAAGTATCTGCAAGAGGTAGCGTAGTGCTCGACGAAGTTGAGTTGGAGGTGGTTGACGAATTTGGGACCTCGGATTATTGATAACATCTAACAACAAGTGCAGCAGATAAATTCGTAGACGTATTGTATCTGGAAGTTGTGTCTACTACGGACTCCACAAGACGTTGAGGTCTGGCAAACTTCGTTGCCATACAAAGCGCACCATGTACAAGACGCTCATAAGACCAGTAGTCCTCTAAGGGAACGAGACATGGACAATGCTCGAGGAGGACTTGTAAGTACTAGCCGTTTTCGAGCGACCTGTGCCTAGGACAATCTTCAATATGAACTAGAGATGGTCGGGTTTTATGTTTTTCAAACCCATACCCACTGTTGTCAACTGTACAGATTTAACTGGAAACGTACAGATTTTCTCGGCTTTTTCGGTACAGATTCTGTACCGTACAGATTACAGATTTTTGTGAAAAAGTATAGATAAGTACAGATTTTTTTAAATCACAAAAGATTAAACTGAACATTGTGACAGACTCCACAACTATGCAATGAATGCGATGTTGCAACCCATACACTTAGAATATACTGCTTACTTACTTTACTTTTAAGGCGAGAGACCGATTGTCGATCCAGTGCCGAATCCAGAATACGTCGCCATGTCCCTCGGTCTTGGGCTGATATCCTCCAATCGCCCCTAACATTTTCTAGTCCTATTTCGCGTACATCCTCGTCGACAGCACACATCCAACGAGTGCGGGGTCTACCCCGAAGTCGACGACCTCTATCGGGATTCCTGCTAAATATAGTCTTCGCTTGACGCTCATCCGGCATTCTCGCTACATGCCCAGCCCACTGAAGCTTGCCGTGTTTTATCCGCTTGACTATATCCGCCGATTCGTATGCCTGGTACACTTCATGGTTCATGCGTCTGCGCCAAATACCATTTTCTAGTTTGCCGCCACGGATTGAACGCAAAATCCTACGCAAAAACACCAAGAGCTCGCCGATCAGCCTCTTTCAGCGTCCACGATTCATGGCCGTAGAGAGCCTCCAGAAGAATCAGTGTTTTATAGAGTGCAAGTTTAAGACGGATTTGCAGACTGCGGGACCTTAGCTGGTTACGTAATCCGTAAAAGGCCCTGTTTGCGGCTGCTATCCGCCTCTTTATCTCACGGCTAACCTCGTTGTCACGTTCCCAGGTGAATAAATTCGTCGACTACTTCAAATGTTTCCCCATCTAGCACCACTGCAGCACCAACCTCCGACGGACTACCACGCACTCTGCCAGCTACCATGTATTTCATTTTGGCAGAGTTTAAGACAAGCCCTAATCTCGCAGCTTCCCTCCTGAGAGGTCCGAAGGCCTCTTTTACAGCTCTACGGTTGATACCAATGATGTCGATATCGTCCGCAAAACCGAGAAGCATGTGTATAGCACCTTCCAATGCGACGTTCAACAATAAGTTCGACAGCCCGTCACCCTGCTTCAAACCTTCTAAAGTCACGAACGAGTCCGATATCTCACCGGCTATCCTGACGCTTGATGTAGAACCTTCAAGGGTGGCACGTATCAGCCTAATCAGCTTTGTTGGGAAGCCATGTTCGATCATAATCTGCCATATCTCATTTCTCTTAACTGAATTGTACGCTGCCCTGAAGTCTATGAACTGATGGTGCGTCTGCAAGTCTCGAAAGTTATCGAGGATTTTTCGCAAAGTAAACATTTGGTCCGTCGTGGAGCGTCCCCCTCAAAAACCGCATTGGTACTCGCCAACAAAGGTCTCGTGCAACAGCCTCAGTTTGTGGAACAGGATGCGAGAGTGAATTTTGTATTGAGAAGAGTTATGCCCCGATAATTGCTACAGTCCAGGCGAAGACCTTTTTTGTAGATCGGGCGTATGAGACCCTCCAGCCAGTCCGAGGGCAATTCTTCATCAGACCACACTCTCAGCATGATCCGATGGAGGGCACGATACACCTGTTCGCTCTCGACTTTGAAGAGTTCGGCGGGAATGCCGTCCTTCCCGGCTGCCTTGCACATGACAGGGGCTGACACGTTTCGATTCCTGATTCCGTTGACCTTCTTGTAGAAGCTTCTCGCATCGTGCCTGGAGAAGCAACCTTCCGCCTCCGCAAGAATACTCCCCCAATACTGTCGTTTCTTCCGGCGATGTAGTCTCTTTTCAGCGGCTCTAGCATCACGATATCTACCCATGCTCTGACGAGTCACAGCGGTGGCCAACATGTGACCCCTGGCGCGGTTCATCTCCTCCGTCACTCGCTGGCACTCAGCGTCAAACCACTCATTGGACGCAGTTGTACCCAACACTTCTCGCGCTGTAGTGCTGATCGAACTGTGGATGTGCCTCCACTGTTCATTCAGGTTCCCTTCAACTCTTTCCCCAATCCGTTCATCAACCTTCTGCGAGTAGTCTGCAGCCACTCCTTCAGTTGATAGCCGCTGGATGTTCAACTGCATCCTCCTCGTTGCCTTAGATTTCAACACGTTGGACAGCCGGGCGCGGATTTTGGCTACTACGAGATAGTGATCCGAGTCAACGTTCGGTCTTCTGAACGACCTCACGTCTGTAACGTCTGAAAAGTGCCGTCCATCAATCAGAACGTGGCCAATTTGAGAGCAAAGCTCTCCATTCGGGTGCATCCAGGTGTGCTTACGTATGTTCCGGCGTGCAAAATAAGTGCTACAGATAGCCATCCCCCTAGCTGCAGCAAAATTAACATGCCATTGTCGTTCGTAGTAGAGTGAAAGCTTTTCCTACCAGTTACGGGGCGGAAGAAGTCTTCCTGCCCGACCTGTGCATTTGCATCTCCGATGACAATCTTTATATCGTGTCCTGGGCACTCATTGTATGTCTTTCCCAGGAGCTCATAGAACTCCTCCTTTTCGTCATCGGGTTTCTCGTTGGTCGGTGCGTACACATTTATTAGGCTGTAGTTGAAGAATTTGCCCTTAATTCTTAACACGCATATACGGTCACTGATCGGCCTCCATCTAATGACCATCTTCATCTGTTTTCCAATTAACACGAAACCGACTCCTCTTTCTGCTTTCACGCCGCCGCTATAGTAGATGTGGTACTTAAATGAAGTGTCCGCAATAGGATCTACTGCTCGGAATTCGCGTTCTCCCGATTTCGGCCACCGCACCTCTTGGATAGCTGCAACCTCCACATTCACCTTCCGTAGCCAGGATACTTGCGCGTGCCGGTTCGAGTAGAGTCCTTTTATTCCAAGTACCGAGTTTCCAATAATCGTTGTCCTTTTTTGTTCGCCTAGGTCCATGCCGATTATTCCGTTCCGTCCGTCTCGCGACGGGGCTGCCGTCTTTGATATAGCTGGCGAGACACCGCGTTTTATGATTCAGCCGCCCGCTCCGGATCAGACGCTGTTGTACGCCGCCCCTAACATGGGGAAACAGCCGCGTACGTTCCCCTTCCCAGTCAGCATACGACCAAAGTTTCCACCGGGATTGGTTACCCGATCTCCACTAAGGTTACTCGTATCCCGGTCGGCACCACGTGGAGGTTGGGATAGATTTATTTCCGATGGAACTGAGAGAGGTTTTTGTTCTGCTGCTTTTCGAGACAGATTTACTCTGATAGAAATGTTTTTATTATTACAAGTTTCTCATGTGTTTTATAATGGAATAGGTTACAATGTTTGTAAGAACAAAAAAAAAGCGATGATTCGCTCGTAGTTTTAACATCTTGTACATATACCTTTCGTAATTGTAAAAATGTAAGGTTAGGCCGCCCTTTACAATGATCTATTGAGACAGTGATCAGTTTCATTCGAAATAACTCGATAAATACCAGACGAGAAAGTAAATCGTAATCAAAACTATTTGACAGCAAAAATGCTCATCGTGATTCGCAGACAGTAGCAGAAAGGAATCGAAAAAAATGAAATCTTTCGAATCAGAATGACCGCGCGAGATATTCAGACTCAGCAATTTGAGCAATTTGAGCTGGCAAATTTTGAAAAATCCGTGGACGTTGTAGTACTTAAAATCTTATGCTCTGGATACTAAGTTGAACAATACGTGTTAGATTACGAATCCGAAATTCTAGATGAATTATGGATTTTTGAAGTTGGAGCATGGCCTAAAAATTATAGAACGAATTCTAGATTGTTGTTTTGGTCTTGCGTTAGTATTCCTAGAATCGAAAACTGAACCTTAGTTTTAGGATTACAAACTTTGAATTTTGGTATGTTGGATTTTTGACTGCAGGTTGTCTATTTTTGGTTGGTTTTATTTTGTGCTTTTATTTTGTTGCTAGAATACAGCAAATCTACCCTCCCAATTGGTCTCGAGGTACGGTGCTGGCCTAACAAGCCAGTCGTCGTAGGCTCGAGTCTCGGCTCGGGAGAGACTGTTAGTGTCAGTAGGATCGTAGCGCTAGCCCCGCAATTGTCCTGTACACTTTAACAGTTGGCTGCGAAGTCTATGTACAAGCATAGAAAAGTTCACTCACTAGCAATATTTCATGCAAATGTGTTCTTTGATTCACCAGTTATCGTTCAACTATTTCCACTCGCGTACAAGTTTTCCATAGAAAGGCTGCTGATTGTTTTTTGCTTCTAAGAGTTCCGAATACCATAGAAGGAGACTGAATGATTCAAACACAATAGTATTTATTGTATCTAAGTTCACTTGCATTCAACATTACCGCGAGAATCTTCGAGATATTATCGCCAGTGATACAAAATTATGAATCCAAATGAACGTTAGATTGCGTTCAATTGTTTGCATACCGGAGCATGCAGGTACCATCAATGCTAACGGAAATTGTAGCATGGTGCATTAGCATGTGATAGTTGAAATCACCAAGAATCATCGTGATATATCACGGTGAAAGCCCACGTGGAGTAGCCGAATTCCGCCTACAAGCAGCCAACATTTGAAAGAATCATTGCGATCGCTTGAGTGCAATCGTTTAAGATTCTTTCGTGAAACACTCGCTATATGTTGCTCGCTCCGCCTAAAGCAGGCAATACTGAAACAAAATCATCAAAGAAAGCTACCATATATTTCTTTGCTCTAAGTTGTCTCTTGCAAGCTTGAGATTGTGTAACTTTTAATAGCGATGGTTTGCTAGGATTGAAAGCTTATAAATAGCACGTTCAGAAATGATACCCGAATGATTGTTATGCGATACGAGTTTTTCCATCCTTGTCTGTGTATAATAAACAGAAAGTCGAGTTCCGAATCGGAATGTAGCACAAAGGCTTTGCTTTGCTTTATTCTAGCAAATGACATTTTTCAGAAGCAGGATTACAGGTGCGGAGCTTCGGTCTGAAATTTCTTTGCTTCGGGTACACAGCCCATTATAATGGATTCTGGCTTGCACATTTCAATTTAATGATATCTGCTTCAGGATACTGAAGATTGATTCTGAAATGTACGACACAAGTTCTAAAACTAAATAAAATGAAAATAGGATGAAATTGAATGCTCTAGGAGCAAAGCATTCTAAACTTCAAATGTTGTTTATATAACTGTGGATTCGGATTAATCACAATAAATAAACAATAAACACTTAACTATATGTTCGAGTTTTCGGATAATGCATTCGAACCTGCAAGTTTATTGCGAATCTGCGGAAACAACGAAAGCATTTTCGGTTTTCCCGGTTCGGGTTGGCTTTTTAAAAATTAACACAAAATCGAGTCAGTCAGTGAAACTCTACCTTCAAGTGATCTCGGAAAATATATTCTTCTAAGTAATAAGCAACTTCCAGCGGTGACATTCTGCTCCGAAAACCTGCAGGCTATCGTGTGTATACGTTTTTTGAAGGGGGTGTCCTGAACGGATCTGACACATTGTTTTCCTGAAAGCATTATTGTTGCCAGCGACTTTGTCAAGCTGTCTGACACAATGAAGCAGGCGTTGGAAATGCAGTTTATAACCCCTAGAAGGCGAAGGATTTCATACAATTGAGTGTCAAACGCTGGAAAGGATGTTCTATCAACCGTCGTATTCAGTGAGCGTTGTGCCGGTCGCTTGTTAGCGAACTTGTTTTTTAACCTACTTCATCTCAGTTCGTAATGGCATGGCCGGGAGTGAGGTCAAAACACTCTTTTATTAAATCGAAGCTCATCTCGGTAGAAGTGTTCATTTCAACTGTCAAACTTCAAATAGCACTCATTATTTATTTAATAGGTAACATATTTTTCTTTACAGTATTAATTATTTGAAAACATTTTTGTTTAGTTAGGTACAAGCTTTGAAGCTGCTAAGAAAACCTAATTTGTTGCGATACAATCTCTCTATGTTATGCGGTACGCATACCGAAACAAAACGGTGCTGATACGAAAAACCAGGCAAATAATTGACACATAGCACTGTCACGACAAACGATGGTTTTCCGGGAAAACGTGAATGTCTTCCTCCGCTGATAACGAGATAGTAAAAAGTGAATATCATGCTGGGTCTTTTCGGTACTGATTCTGATGATGACTATGCTCTGACGAGGGTGGTGGTGGTGACATCAGATAATGTCGGCAATGAAGGTGACACCTTGCCAAGCGAAACTTCATTCAGAAGTGTCAACTTGTCCCACTTTTCATTGTGGTCTGCTAGAATGCTGGAATTGTGAAAATGTAGTTCTCTGGCATAGGAAAACCCACTGAGTTGTGCGATGACTAATTCCGAGTTTTTCTGTTTTTTATTTGCAGCTTCATTCGCCCGGTCCGAGTTCCAATTTACGGTTCTGCCCAAGTACACCCAGGTGTACGAGGGCGAATCGGTTGTGCTCAAATGCCGTGCATTCTTCGACGACGAAATCGACTTTTCCTGGACGCTGAATGGTGAGTGTAGTTTGAGTGCTCGAATGTTTTAGCAGCAGGAGAGAGAACGGCAGTAGGGAGACATCAATTTGCATTAATTTCCCTCAAATTTTTGATTTCGAATTCAATTTCCACTGTCCTTCTCTAGCTTTTCCTAAACGGAAGAAGTAGCACATAGGATATATACAAAACTTCTCCGCCGTGTGCTTCTTTTTCTTCCGGTGTGGTGGTGACATGGCATGGACAGTGCTTTCGGCTGTGTCTTCTCCTCTGCGGAACATTAATTTCCATTGTAAATGTACGGCTCCGGTATACACGCTGTGCTCTCTTTCTAGGCAATCCTATTCGGCCGGATCATCGGGTGTTTTTGAATGGTTCCAATCTGCATATAAACAGCGTCTCCCAGCGGCTGGACAGCGGGGATTACGTATGCCTGGCAACGGCCGAATCCTCCGGAGCACGGGTCGCCACACCACCAGCTAAGCTGGAAGTCATTCGTAAGTCTACATTTTATGATCTTGTTTTCGTTCCCGGCGTTCGCTCGGATTCACTTGTCCCTGGAGCTACTCAACCGAAAGCTAGCCGATGTGGTGAATTTTTAATTTAATAGTGTCAGGTTTTTGGCACATTTTCGATTGTCCACTGTGGAAGTAGTTTTAAAGGTTAAGCAATGATTCTATTGGAAGTATATTATTCTCGAACAATAGAAAATGTGACAGATGGCCTTGTGAATCTTGTAAACGGGTTTTTAAAAATGAAAATCACCTGCACTAACCGAGACGAATTTTGAATGGCAGCGTACACAGACCAGCGTTAATTTTTTTCTAGTGGTGACTCGTGTGAAGTTAAACTGTTCAAGCTGTGTTTTTGATTGAGAAAAATTTTTTTGACATGTTTCGTGTCGCTTGGAAATTGTATATATAATTAAAAAAATCAAAATCTAAGTCCAAGCAATCACGATTTAATAGATAAATAATAATACGAATACAATCATACCTCGATATAAGGCAACTTTATTTTTTTAATTGATTTTTTAATTGATGCAAAACTGTGAACTGTTACTGAAGGATGCGTGAAAACCTATTTCCCATCACCTGTTAGTATTTTTAAACCTTCCTTATGCCCATTTTGGACAATTTTCGCACAAAACTTACTACAAACATTTTTTTTAAGCAATTTATAGCCCAAAAACAGTTACTGTATCATTTATTTTCAATTTCAATCCATTTTAAGGGGGGGGGGGGGGTAAAGGGTAAATAAGTATACCTTATATTTCAACAAAACAATTTCAAAAATAGATGAAACATTGAAAATAGACAAATTACGAATAGCGATTTTTATTTTTTCCTCATCGACCGATGACAGGTTTTAAAAAGATGATTTTTCGTACTTTTCTGTAACAAAAAATCGAGAGATTCTAAGCTTAGTTTGGGATCATTTGTTTTTCTGGCTTTTTTGGCCTTTGAAAGCATTTCTTTAGGTTTCTGAGCTCAATTTAGGATCATTTTCTATTCTGGGCTTTTCTGGCCTTTAAAAGTACTTTTTTACCATTCTGAGCTCAATTTGGGATAATTTTCTATTCTGGGCTTTTCTGGCCTTTAGACGTACTTTTTTACCAATCTGAGCTCAATTTGGGATCATTTTCTATTTTGAGATTTTTGGGCCTTTAAAAGTACTTTTTTACCATTCTGAGCTCAATCATTTTCTGTTTTGGCCTTTTCTGGCCTTTGAAAGCACTTTTTGGCCATTCTGAGCTCAATTTGGGATCATTTTCTATTTTGGCCTTTTCTGGCCTTTAAAAGTACTTTTTACCATTCTGAGCTCAATTTGGGATCATTTTCTGTTTTGGCCTTTTCTGGCCTTCAAAAGCACTTTTTGGCCATTCTGAGCTCATTTGGGGTCATTATTATTTTGGCCTTTAAAGCACTATTTGACGATTTTGGGCTTAATTTAGGATCATTTTCTATTTTGGCCTTTTCTGGCCTTCAAAAGTACTTTTCTACCATTCTGAGCTCAATTTGGGATCATTTTCTATTTTGAGATTTTCGGGCCTTTAAAAGTACTTTCTATCATTCTGAACTCAATTTGGAATCATTTTCTATTTAGGGTTTTTCTGGCCTTCAAAAGCACTTTTTGGCCATTCTGAGCTCAATTTGGGATCATTTTCTATTTTGAGATTTTTGGGCCTTGAAAAGTACCTTTTATTCTGAGCTCAATTTGGGATCATTTTCTATTTTGGCCTTTTCTGGTCTTTAAAAGTACTTTTTACCATTCTGAGCTCAATTTGGGATCATTTTCTATTTTGGCTCTTTCTTATCTTTTGTAGCACTTTTTGACGATTCTGAGCTTAATTTGCGATCAATTTCTATTTTGGTCAAAAGAAGCACTTTTTGACGATTCTGAGCTAAATTTGCGATCATTTTCTATTCGGACTTTTTTGGTCTTTAAATGCACTTTTTGACGATTCTGAGCTCAGTTTGGAATCATTTTCTATTTTATTTTTTCTGGCCTTTAAAAGTGCTTTTTGAGAATTTTTAGCTCATTTTCCATTTTGCATTTTCCTGACCTTGAAAAGCACTTTTTCTCTTCTATTTTGGGCTTTTCTGGCCTTTAGAAGTACTTTTTGACCATTCTGAGCTCAATTAGGATCATTTTCTATTGTGGCTATTTCTGTCCTTTAAAGAGAAGTTTCAACGATTCTAGGGCTAAATTTTGGATCATTTCTGGCATTTAGAAGCACTTTTTGACGATTCTGAGCTCAATTTGGGATCATTTTCTATTTTGTATTTTCCTGGTCTTTAAAAGCACTTTTTCTCTTCTATTTTGGGCTTTTTTGACCTTTAGAAGTACTTTTTGACCATTCTGAGCTAAATTGGGATCATTTCCTATTGTGACTATTTCTGGGGTTTCAGCGATTATGAGGTAAATTTAGGATTACTTTCTATTTTGGCCTTTTTCATGGCCTGGAAATTCTGAGCTCAATTTTGTTTCTGTCCTTCAAAAGAGGACACACATTGATATTACACCTCAGTCATACGCCCTCTTTGATTTGAGATTGAGTGTAAAGATTGGGATGTGCGGTTAAAATCATAAAAGCCAAGCATTATTTTAAAAGGCGCCAAACCTCTAAAACTCGAGCACTAAATAGGCTATAACTTTGTTCTCCCCTGAGGTAGAACAGCTTGGATATTCGGCAGAACACCCCATAAAACGCCGGATAGAAGCTTGTTCAATTCCTCGTCGTTGCGGATTGCTAACAGATGGCGTGAGATAATTCTCGTTTTATATCCTCTAGCAGCGTTCCCCGCCAATTCTAGTATTTCTGCAGCAAGGTACTTGATTACAGCCGCCAGATACTCCAGCACCAACACGAATTATTTTCATTACGCAGCAGACGATGAATCTGACCTAGCGGGAATTGAAGCAAAGCACAAGATGAACGGGACGTTGTCTTTTCCTCGACTAGATGTAGTAACATGTAAATTCAATTGAACGGAATCGCGATCTGACGATGAACAAAACTGTTGCCAGTATAATACAAAAAAAAGTGTGATTGTCTTAAATGCCTACGGCGAGTACTAACGCAAAAACAAGGCGGCGTGGCGTTGGTAATAAAATGAAAGAATGTGAAAAAAGACAATACCAAAAATTCACAGCTTTTTTCACAAAAAATTGACTGACCTAATTCTTGGGAGTTTTCGGAGAGCAGATTTGATTCAACAGCACATTTGGACTGAGTTTGGAAACTCATTTTACACACTATTTATGTCATATTATCGACTGGACCTAATTTATAACTAAACTGATGCAGATTAATTCTGTTAGAGCTTACAGATAGCATAAGCCTACTAAACGTGCCAAACAGCGAATGAGAGTTTTTTTTAATATGAATTTGTCCGCTGCTGTGTCGATTTTTAGTTCGATTTGTTTTTCATTAATCGAAAACTACCTGATTGCACTACGCTGGATATGCAGTGCAAAGGCATTTCTAGTTTCGCGTATCCAGGATTTGAACAAGCGCACGGTACGGGACTAATCACTCGTGTCGTGAATTCTTTCAGTTCCATCCGACCGAATCATTTAATTCATTAAAAGCTCAACTGCCTGACTGGCTATTCGAAACTCTCCTACCCTCCTCTCCTGTGTGTGCCCCGGATAACTGAAACAAAAGTCTCGCTGATTCTATTTACAAAAGCGCATGTAAATGAACGTGGTTTCGACTGAAAGAAGGGAACGATCGCCTTCCAACCCCTTTTCGAGAGCCTCTAAACGCAACATAATAAGCCAAAGGTTGCACCAGCGCACCGAAACAACAGCAAACCCGATTGTACGGCTCGAGTGTGGTTGCAACCCTCCCCCATCAATCGACAAACAACAGAAAAAAATAACGAGTATTTTCTCAAGTTATCCTAACGTCATTGACTGCATCGACCAGTCAGATCGGAGTGTGTACTTTTCGTACTTTTGCCGAGCTGCAGAAGTGGGGTTTTATTTTTCCAGTATACACATATTAGGCCCGGCAGATTGCGATAGCTGAAATATGATACCGATGAGAGCGAAAAGTGCACGCATCAGACAGATCCTGAAGCAAAAAAAAGTGCCCACGCAAGTGGCTACAGACGGATCGGGGGCAACGCCAGGGGCAGTCAGGGGATTACAAACTGTTTTCGGGGGTTGTTGATTTGATTAACCCTGCTTTGAACATGCTGGGTACGAGCGTCAGGTTTCCGAACCGCTATTCAATTACAAACACTGGTCCGGCGAGGGGTGGCGGGGCAAGATTTACAGAGAGAATAAATTAATCCAGCAGGTAGTTCTATTAGCTCTATATATGAAAAACGGTAGACACATTTTACCCCAGAGTAGCAGTCGCTTGCAGACAGACGGTTATTACCGAAAAATGCAAATGTGCAATGTATCCTTTATTGAATGTTTTGAGAGGAATTTTTAATAGAAAAGGGAAACAGTATTATTCGGACATTATGCTGCTGATGTAATTTCCCCCGTCTTTTTTGGTTAGATCATGCGGCTTTCTCCTGCAGCACCGCTGTCACGTACGAAACTAAATTCCAACTTTACTTCTTCGTTCAAAGCTTGCAAAAATTGGCTGTGAGAAGCATGGAGCATATTGACGAGACTTAGTACTGCATCAAAAGCTTCTTCAATTGTACCGCCAATCTATCATATAAGAACATTTGTGTCTGCTTAGTTATGCGCGCAACGTTTTACCGTGCACCGTGCAGCGAAATCCTGGTTCGTGCTCTACGATCCGGAATGGATTACAGAACTAAAACACAATAGAACATGTGTTAATGAAGCATGGATGAAATGCAAAATAGTTTTGTGCGTGACTGGGTAAGGGAGGCGAACAACACTGGGTCTTTGAGGCGAATTGAACCGATAAAATACTTTAATCCTAATTGCTGTTGTTGTTTATAATCCAACTTTTTCGGATACTAAATGAAAATCATCCACTGTGCACAGAAGACGAGAAACGATGATGCTCCCACTCACTCTAATCAGTTGGAATAATAAGGTTTCTCGCTACACATTTCATCGAATGTGATTTAAATATTTGTTTTTGTTTTTCGGCTTGGTGCGTACATATGAAATAGATTTGCACAAAACTGGCGACGGCGGCATCGTTACTATGCAGCGGATGAAATGGTGGAGTTTCACATTGACTTGATAGATTGCAATTGTACAGTTGTTTCGTTCTTTAATGGGTTGAATATACAATTTAGTTCTGGTTTTAATGGTCCATGTAGCTTCAGAAACGAAACTGTAACTAAATAAATTGGGTTACAAGCAGGCTTGTTGTTTTTGTTCGCAGAATCAATAGTCTACACACTATCTTAATATCTTCAACTGCGGAGGCAAACGCTCTCACACTGGGCACAGCGGGCACAGCGACGCACTTGATTGAATGATATATTTATCCAAAGATATATTTCTCCAAAGATATAATAAACTGGTGTGAGCTCCCTCTTACGAAAGGACAGTACGCACAATAACTATACAGCGGAGCTCACTGCAGCGGGTATACTGTGTGTCTCTTAGGCATATATCAAATAAGGGGAACATCTAGGTAGAACAGCAGATTGCGTTGTTCACTTTGCATTTCTAAACTAGAAAAAATAAGCTTCGAATGCTTTTGAATTTATCTTAGTAGTGCGCACCGCGGTGTACTTTTGTGTATTCTCACTAGAGTGATTCACCACTATTGTTTTGCTTAGCTGTGGTGTAATCAGCAAGTGTATTCTTTTTTTCTGCGAGCGGCAGAAACACAGCACAGAGCAGAAGAAAGGAGGGTGGTGCAAAAAATCGCTACACGCAGCGCTCGTATTCCAGTTTGAGCCTGTGTTGTCCACTGGTCGATAAAAGCAAACAAAATCTCTAAAGCTCAAATTGGTAAAAGTAAAAGATTATAAATCGATTTCGCGTCAACTCGACCAGCTGTTGGCAGCACTCTCTCAGAAATTACCGAAAATTTGTGGATATATTGGCCTTACTAAACCCAGCAGATTTGCATATTTCCTTCAAAAATTTATTAGGAAAGGGCGGAAGTTTTTTTAATAAATAAATACATCTGCATGAAGACAAGAGATAGAGCAAAGTTGTCAATGGATGACGTCTAGGGAGTTGTATGAACTTTTATTTGAAAAGTAATTACATGGGGTTGTGTGTAAAGCTACGACCGCAAGGTTGCCGTAGAACTTCTTAACGACTGTTTTAATCATTCATTTTTTTGTCCTAATGAGAACATTTTTGAGATCGAAGTTTTTTGGCTCTACTTTTCGATGTCACTCGAGGACATCAAGGACTCGTTAGGAGGTTTCAAACTGTGCCAGCTTTTATCGCAGCAAAAAAAATTGTTTCCGAAATTCAGTGACTGAAAATATTTTGACTTTCGTTTAATTATGAGGTGAGAGGTGAATGTATCGCTCTTGTATGCAGTGGTGCTATATTGCATAAAATTTTGTGAAAACGAAGTGCTGAAGTGCTACCGAATTTTTTGCACATAAAAAGACGGCATCACTGACTGAACAGGAATGAAAGAAACACTATGGGGCGCAAACAAGTTGAACCAGTCAAAGTGCATGCAACATAAGATGATATTTATTATAAATTCTAGTGCTAAACCTTTTGAGAAAATATCTAATCTTTAATCATTTATTTGTTGTGCAAATAAGCTAAGAAGAGCAATTTGTTGTTCAAATCTACATCGAATATAGTGCTGATCGCAATAAATCCAAAAATGTCCAGTAAAAATGAAAAGCCCTAAAATTTGGACTTTTTTTTTGAAAATTTAAAATGGATTTTTTTACAGCAATTTTCCAAACCGTTTTACTCGAAATTATAAATTTAGAGTTGTTCCAGTGTTGCACGAAACCGACGATTTGTTTGCCCCGAAAGCAGACTCGAAAAGTCTGTCGCTACTGGTACTCGCTGCCGCTGAATTATGTTCGACGGTCGTATCAACCGGAATTCCGTAACGCTTGATCTTATTGAATTCCGTAACGCTTGATCTTATTGATATTATTCCGGTGATGTTCAGGAAAGATATTTGAGAAAAAATAATAGGTATCTAATTACTAAAACTTGAGATATTATTCACAAAACTACGTAAAACATGCAAAACTATGACTTCCTGTGCTAAATTTGCCTCTAAATCAAAATTCAAAGCGATGACATATGATTCGTTTTTCACTGAAATGTTTGTTAATGTTCAGGAAAGATATTTGAGGAAAAATAATTAGTATCTGATCACTAAAACTTGAGATATTATTCACAAAACTACGTAAAACACACAAAATTATGACTTTTTTACTAATTTGTCTCCAAAGCAAAATTTGAATTCCGAGTGTTTGATTTGATGAAGTGTTCCGAGGGTTGTCGAGTACGGTTGGGGATAGTGCAATAATGTCGACGTATTTTATTTAGCCTTCCCGTCGCGTAATCGTTATATTTTAAGTGCAAGGGGTGGAGTAAAAGGTAATACGAAATGTGGCGGTTTCGTATTTTCGGTGAGAGTGACGTCAATGTTGAAATCCGTGAAAGATTCGTGCAATTTTGTGGGTAATTTGTGAGAGCTGCATTTCTTTTTCGGTGGCGGAGCACGTTTCCCGCGAGCCCTTGCCTTGTCATAAGTGTGTGTGAGTAAGTGCAAGGTGAACAAGGAAAAGCGAGAGAAGTGCGAGTGCAGGATGACCGTTGCTCTTGCGTGCGGCACGTTCTCGCACTAGCATGATGGTTCAGAGAGGACGCGGGAATTAAAGGATAAGTATTAGTGTTGGTGATGTTTTGCCTGTGTTTTTTGTTTGATTTGCATGGCAAATGGGAACCAATGTTTTTTTTTTTGTTTTTTTTTCTCTGCTTTCATTTTGAGCAGTTTTATGCCCTTGTTTTATGATTTTTCTAGCTTTTGAGTAAATACTGAAACACATAGACAATTTTTAATTTAATTAAGTAGAAATCTTGTCGGTCAGCATGGCAAATAAATTTTGATTGCGATTGTTTTGGCATTTTGTTGAATCTAATTAATATTCGGTCTAGTTAGATATGCATATTTGCATTTTTTAAAAATTTTCTAGCTATGAATGCATGAAACTTTGCCAGTTTTTCATACTCAATAGGTATCTTCGCTTCATTATTCTAGAAGTAAGTGGTAATCAACGCGAAATATCGTGTCTCCGCGTATGCATCGGTAAGAGGGATCAGAGCGGTCGCGCATAACTTTCCGGGGTAAACGTGTTTTCGGCCCAGGTGAGCTTTGCTCTACTATGGATTTCCGGTGTGTTGTGACTTCCGAGGTGTACCAAACCATTTATTCGCAGACTGTCCACCCGTAGATTCTATTTCAACACGCAGTGATTCGGAGTAGGTTCCGTTCGTTCGATAAATATCGTAAATAATTAATCGCGGCAAAACATCGTTATTACTCGCCACCAAATATCGCAATTATTTGCAATTAATATCAGGATTATACGCGACTCGTCTGTCAACGCACACATACTTTTTTTTCTTTTTCTTTCTTTTTCGTTCGTTTCAAACGGCGATGGCCAAGCAAATAGGCCGTTTTTGAAGTTATCTTGCTGACCGCTTGCAGTATGTGTTGAGGGCCTATATATTTACTTTTTTCTTGTTTTTGGTTAATGCATATCTGGTTGCTTCGTAACATTGTGTAGTCAGCTGAGATAAATCAATGAGAGATACGTTTCGGTAGTTGCATAAGGACTTCATAAACAGATTTTCGAATATTTGAGTCTGTCTTGATTAGGTTATAGGTCCGGTATCCTTGCGTGCGCTTTATTTTTGCGGTGTTACATCATCAACCGGAATGAGTTCGGATCGCGTTATGATTTCCGTAAAAGATATAATGAACTCGTACGCGCGATATTTGGTATTATGAACCCGGTATTAGAACTCAGCGCATCGTTTACCAAAACGAAATCTGCTGCAAACCTTACCCTTTTCTCCAACATCCCAGTGATTTCTCGTGGAAGTGCAGAGGTGTTCTCGGCTTCCAATAAAGCGAGTATCACGTCAACATATTCCTATACACACTCCTTCTTTGACCTGCATTCGGATGCGGCCGGCGCTGGTATTGCCTAATATAAAGATTAGGGTCACCAGTTTTTACACACTGAGGATGAATGTTAATCCCAAGCATCATCCATTGGTTCTCTGTGTAATTACAGCTGATCTGGCAATAACGGAGTAGCAACCGCGGGCGGTCAATCATGCTCATGCTCATGCTCAATTTGTCTCCAAAGCAAAATTCAAAGCGATGACATGTGATTTTTTTTCTCATTAAAATGTTCGTTGTGTTTAGGAAAGATATTTGAGGGAAGAATAATAGGTATCTGATTATTTGAAATTTAAATATTTTACACAAAACCACATGAGAAATGCAAAACCATAATTTTTTAGGCTCAATTTGTCTCTAAATCAGAATTCAAAGCGATGACACGTGATTTTTTTCAATAAAATGTTCGTTGATATTCAGGAATGACATTCGAGATAAAAAATAGTTATCTGATAACTGAAAATAGAGATATTATTCACAAAACTAAGTAAAACATGCAATATCGTAAATATTTTGGCTCAATTTGTCTCTAAATCTTAATTCAAAGCTACGATATATGATTTTTTCCATTAAAATGATTATTTATGTTCAGGAAAGACTTTTGAGTAAAAATAACAGATTTTTGGTTATTGAAAATTGAGATATTATTTACAACACTACGTTAAACAAGCAAAATCATGAATATTTGAACTCAATTTGCCTCTAAATCGAAATTCAAAGCTATGATATGTAATTGTTTTACATTGAAGTGTTTGTTAATGTTCAGGAAAGACATTTGAGGAAAAATAACAGGTATCTTATTACTAAAAGTTGAGATATTACTTTAAAAACTACGTCTGTTTGAAGATGATTTTCTGCATACAGAAAAGCACATTAAAATACTCTTTTTAAAATTTATATATATTATACTATAATACATGCAAAATTTTGACTCTTTGAGCATGAGCTCAATTCGCCTGTTAATTGAATTTTTTTTTCAATAAAATGTTCGTTGTTCCTTCTACTTCTGCAAATATTTTCTTGCAGAAGAATTTATGTTTTAATTTTGTGCGAGTCGAGCAGAAAAAAATTACATTTCTAATGTTTTCGTAGTTTTGTGAATAGTAACACATTACGGGATTCGAAATACTTTTTTACTTTTACCAAAACTAGATCTTGGCACATTTAGCTGGAGGAAAGGCCGCATTTCATTGGTTTAATCAATTTTTTTTTCCAATTTCTACGTAGTTTTGTGGATTAAAACGTTAACTTCTTCTCAGACGTGTTCCTTGGACATCAACAAACATTTTCGTTATAAAAATTCACATGTTATCTCTTTAGATATGATTATAGAGGAGAACTAAGCATGAATGGTCGCGCTAAATTCTTCTTACTTTGATTTCTTTCTTCTAAAAGTTACATAAAAAGAAGTTTTACTGTGAACGATTGACGAATATCCGGTTATTACCCGAATGTGGTGTATTCGGAACTGGGATGACCCCACATAACATTTTCAGAAATAACGACTTTTGGTTTTAGGAAAATAATCTAAAGTGGTATTTGGCCAACCATTTCAATACTTCCGAAACTTTCGAACTCCATACGTCATTTTGAAATCCGAAATGGCGACTTCCAGTTTCTGTTAAACACCCCAAATCACAAAATTCAATCCAATATGGGTATTTCCGTTCTGTGCGTTCTCAGAATGTTAAAGTCCTTAAGGTGATGTTGGACGTATAACTGTGTCGACTGTGTTTGGAAAAGCATGCATTTAGAGACCAATAGTGCCATAGTTTGCATAATCAAATTACAGTTTTCTGGATTTGACAGGTGCTCAGAAAGTTTTCCAATCGATTACTACAAGAACGTACGAAATCTGTTGAAGACTAAAGCTTTTAGCATTTGAAAAGAGACAAATTCGGTCTCATTTCCCATTTTTTGTTTTTGATTTTACACCCCAATGTAACATGTAAGAATATTAAAAAAAATTACTCGAGATCCTACTTCAAAAAAAAAATCTTTTCAAAACAAAATGTGATTTAAGAAAATCATTTTTTTTTTATTTAAAATAAGTTATTAGATAGACAACTTAGTCATCTAAAACTCTTCTGAACAAATCAAAGTGGGCACACTAAAAACTTAGTTCGAAGGAAATCCAAAACTCTGTTAAGTTGTTTTCTCTAAGACATTGAAAACGACCAGCTTCGTAAACGCAGAAGCGAGAATGATAGAACTTGAAAAAGTTGTATAATTGCATGTGCTTCATATGCATCATCTTTCGGCAGAAATTTAAAAACTGCTGCTGGTGCTTCTGTTTCAGAAGCCAGCTTAAAAATGAAAGCGCGCCGCATGTCGCTTGTACTGCTTTTATTCATGAAAAGAATCTCAAGACTATGTTCTCCAACCAACATTTATATTGAGAAAAGAAAAAGTGAGCGTCAGACTCCAATTGCAATGTTGGTGGAGGACCGTGGTGCAAAAGGCAACCGGATATTATACCGTTTCCAACTGTATAATAGACAATTGTGAGATTGTGAGGCTGCTGTACAAACAGCAGAAAATGCGCCTATAATCTAATAACCGAAACGAAATTCGATTTTTGTTTGATGATTTGGGCAATAGTTTCAATACGAACACTGTCCTTCTCAGGACAAACAAATCTACAGTTGAAAAGTTAATGAACTTTGTGTATTAAAAAACGATCGTTCAACGACCGGGGAATTTTATAACGAACATTGAAAAAAAAAAACGAAGAAAATCGGTTTAGTAATTTTACCGCAATCGTAAACATTTTTTGTGAAACACCATTCTGAGATGAACTCGTATAAAGTTTTAACCCCTTAATATATGAGGGTTGATGGTTCGAGTATAGGCACACTGTCTGTCCTCTATGAACGACATGAACGATGCCAACATTTCCGTTCGCCGTGTCAAGTTATGTGCTGAATATGTCGTTACAATCAAACCAAATAATATTAAAGCGGTGAAAAAATTGAAACCAATGACTGGCAAGTAATAATTAAGTAGTTGGTCAATTTTTTTTTTTTCAGTATTTTTAAATAAAAGTTCAGACATTTTTTGACCGTTTTTCTCTATCTCTCGTCATACTTTAGATATATGGGTCATTCCATACGAAGTGTACATGCCACTTGGATACGACCATCACGGATTTGGCTCAAAGCTGGGGGAATTATTCATCTAGGTTCACTATGAAAAAATCCCAATTTTGATGTCGATTGGAATACCCCCCGCTCTGTGGGACCCTCCTCTTCGTGACAAAGTCAGGCAATTTTTGTTCAAAATTCCGTTTTTCTTTTTCCTACAATTCATAGATGTAGGACGTCCGCAAAATACTGATAGATGATTTTTAAAGGAAATAAACCAAGGAATCCAAAAAAAATATAATTTTTGACCGGAAGTGTTGCCAGATAGATTATTTTTGTATTTGAAAACTAAATTTACATTTTTCGGCAAATGCAGCCATTTTTATTTTAAATTTGATAATTTCATCGTATTCCTTGGAAAATTTCACGTACGAAACAACTATCATCCCGAGATAATATGAGCCAATCTCGAAATATAACATTTTTACGAAAATAGTTGTAAATTTCGTAATTATTTTTATTTCATAGTTTAGGCCGTTACAAATTTTATTTTCATTTTATGTTACCCCCCCCCCCCCCCTTCAAAAATCTTGAATATTGGAAGGGGAAGAAAAAAAAAGCCCAAACCGTTTTGTTCATTTTATTGGTTTTCCGACATTATTTAGCAACAAACAAGTCCAGTGACAGCGAGAGTGTCGTCAAAAGGCAAGCGAATTAAATAATAATAATAATAATAAAGTGTTATTTTTCAACATTTATTTGAGTGCAAGTTACAAACGTCATAACTTGCACACAAACTTTGATCAAAGATATTTCTTTTTTTTTCGTCTCGGTGTTATTTATTTTTTGCCACCCCCTTTGCTAACTTTGATAACCTTGGACATAAAAAGAATTCGAAATTTGTATCAGCCTTATCTCTGGCAGAATTTCCTGCCATGCTTGCAACTACCAACCAAGTACTCCTTAACAATCACCGAATATACGGGCAAAACCCGGCTCAAGATGACCGGTACTATTAGCACCTGGTGTCCGTATGATGCCGGTACGGTTTTGGAAGGAAGGAAATCAAGGTTTCGTCAGTTACTTGAAAAGAAGGCAGAGTGCAACAGAATAGGGAATGACAAGTTCAGACACCTAACTTCCAGATAGCCGTAGTCCTACGTCAAAAGTCGTCCGTATTAGGATCGTAAGCGTAAAATTTTCGAGCAGGATGCCAAATCCCGAGCTGGATTACGTACGTTTAAGGTTCGCAAAAAGCCATGCCCAGAAAATATTTGACCGAAAGCTGACGAGACCACACTGCCGCCTTATAGACAATGAGACTTATGTTAGGGCGGACTTCAACAGATTCTAGAAGAATATGCTGGAGTGGTATAAGGCGAATAATGTCGATTTCGTGCTGAAAGTCCAAATACACCGGAGATGCGACCAATTTCCCATAAAAACCTTTTCCTTCTTTGAATGTCTGAAATAACTTGAGCAAAAGTGTCAAGAAACAATTGGGGCGGATTTAAACTCATACATCTTTTGACCATTGAACAAATACTGCTTGAAAAAAAATGTAGCCTTTAAAAATGACCCTATTTTTTCAGAGTGGGGGGAACTGGGTTGGAAAAAAAGAAATAAAAATGTGAACTTTTTTTTGCATAAGTCATTTTGTCGTTGACTAATAACTAATAAATGGAAGCGAAATAATTTACATGTTGTGGTTCGGAAATTGGGAAAATGACGAAACAACTACCGGGCGTTTTGAATTGTATTTGGAGAAAAGTTCAATCCCTTTCGCTAGCAGCGCCAAGAATTAGCATTTATTAGGGCAGATGTGGTTCGTAATCAGACTAGATTTCAAGTAGATTAGTTTCACAACAGCAGCCCTCAACCCTCTTCGATACAAGCCACAAGCCGTTTTTAGCGTGCAGCTCGGTGGGGGCAGTTTAGGCGTTGTACAACATATAGAACCACAACGCTTTCAATGACGAGAATTTCTGCTGCAAAACAAAACTGCCAATTCAGCCGGATACACAAAAGTGTATATATGCTAATAAATGAAAACTTTTTCTTTTTTTTTTTGAAAAATGGCTTATCTGCAAACAGGAACACTTTGATGCTTGCCATTCGTGTGCATGTGGAGGTACCTGGGATGACGATATAGGTCCACTGAAAAGCATCTCTCTCCCGGGGGCTCTGGCATATTTTGTTTTGTGCATACAACGAGCGCGCGGTGAACCGATCCAGTGCCGCTCTAACCGCGCTTGGACCATTCCCGGCGAGGAGAAGCGATAAATAATGAGTGCGAGCATTCACGTAAATCCGACTTATTATTTATTAGCAGACTGAAAGATGCCATTTAGCAGGGGCTTTTGTTTGCACGGTTCCTGCGGGGACCAACCTTTCCGGGGTGCCGGCGGCGGCGGCGGGCACACAATTCGTCTGCTCGGATGGTTGCAATTGCATTCAACGTTCAGCTCTCGGCAGCAGCATTCTCAACGGCTAAGGAAATTGAAATTGTGAAAAGCCCATTATGCATTTTTCCACTCACGGGTTTGCTGCTATGCCAACATTTTAAGCATGCACGACCAGTGACGTGCAGCTGAATATTAGCTATGACGGAGGAGATGTCCGCTATATTCTTGCAAGAACAAACACAATATATAACCACTCAAATGAATAGATGTTGGTTCCTAGGGAGGCAACTTATTGAAATTGAATATGTTACCTTAAAATTAACATAATTAAAACTCATTTGGAAGCTTCATCCAATGCAGGCAGCGACTGCCGGCACATGGCGTCAAGTTCAAAGAGTGCACCGAGTTCATAAACATAATTATTTATGATTTATTCTTCCGAATCTGAGCGTACGAGCCATAAGAAACTGTACACTGTACGCTTCGGAAAGTGTAATAAACAACTGCATAATCTGCGGCTCGCGTGTTCGCTCGGGTCCAGATGATGAAAACGACGACTTCATCGTGCGCAGACAGCAGCAATGCATCTTTCGGTTGGCTCGAACTACAGGCCACAACCTCCGTCTCCGTCAGAATCGTTTATACAATATTACAACGGACGGTTTCATTTCCCTCCGATATCTGTTTTCATCGGTTTTTCTCCAGCGGAGACCTGATCTAATGTTTATCTTCGGCCTCATGAGAAAAAAATACGAAAAAAACTGTACATACACGTATATATACATTCGTTTAAAGCTAGCCCTGCTAATAACTGTCAGAACCCATTTATGTCATCTCAGTCTCCATCTTGACGGCTGGTATCATATTCCATCAGCCTCGACGATGATGTGCTCGAGCTCGACGATGGAAACCCCAAAGTAACTTCAAAGAAACCGTCGGCTCACACCTTCCGCACGTCGATTCTAGGGATCCATTTTCCGGATAGGGCTGCTGCTGCTGTGGGACGGGTTGTTTGCTGCTAGCTGCACACATGTGATGGACGTAAGTTAACGCATTAACGGCAGTTACACACTCACTCCAAGTCATTCAAGTGCCTCAAGCAAACAAACCGTCGCTAAAAGCTACATTACTCGATTACTGTAAGCTAGAATACTTGTTTTTTTGTTTGTACCTGGGCTATGAAATCCATAGCTGTGTGCAAAATTTTCGTTAAAAAAATTCTATTATGTCATCTGCATTATTTTTGAAGAGAATTTTACGGAATTGGAACTATTACTATCGTCTCGGCTTCAGCTACTTCAGCTGTTGATCATATAATTTTAATACAAATTCGACATTATCTTTTGCATTACACACAAACGTGTTCTTTTCTTTAACACTGATTTTACTAATTCAACAAAGTTCTCTGACTGTAATATTCCAAATCACCGTTTTTATGTTTTTGCTTTGAGCAACTTGCATTATAAGCATCTAGTTTATTGATGCATTTTAAGGGATTCTCTGATACGAATCTCCAACAATTTTTGGAGACATTCAGCAAATTTAAAATTTTGCTGTTTCAGTAAGCTTTTTTTCTACACTAAGGAAAAGAAGGTATTAGAGACCGCCCTCCTCGGTTATGATGAAATCTTAGCAGAAGAAGTTTAGTCCAGTTAAAAAAAAGAGGAATTTCGAAACTGTACTGTCCAAAATAAATAAATTACTCATGCAAGCAAATCCAGCACACTGTTAACTTTGAATCAAGCACATTCGGGTCACACTGAAAGTTCAAATCTTCAAATTTAAATATATTATCCAGGAATAAAAAAAAAAGCAGTTGCAACAAGCACCGTTTCCGACACAGCACCAGCCGGAACGGCGGTTACGACGTTGCAAATTTCTGCCCTCTGGTCGTGACTGCATCAGCAGTAGCTAGGTATCTGCTGCTAGAGCAGGAATGCTCTTTTGTTTTTTATTTTCGCTGCGATTGTGAACCGTTTTTCAGAGTTCCCGGCCAAGCCGAACAAGCGCTCTTCAGTCGCTCTTCAGGCTATTTTGCTGCGAACAAGGGAATCATCGCCGGGGGGCACTTGCCAGATCCGCCATTTTCGCGACTGGCTGTATGTGTGTATACAAATTACATAATAACCATTTTGCGTCCTTTCGCTCGGTGGTGGCGATAGACTCGACTGCGATGATAGCGATGATATTTAATGCATCCTGAATCTGAATGTAGGCACTCACATGCAGGCAGGACCCCGCTATAACCGGAGTTACCGGAGCTAGGAAATAGAATGCTTGGTTTGTGGCAAGCAGACAAGAAGTGCACTGGGAGAGATAGTGAGACAGCGAGAGAGAGAGAGAGAAAGAGGGCAGTGCAAGTTAGAACCATAAGACATAGACATAAATTGTCATCATCATCATTTTCGCTGTCATTTACGCAGTATGAAAGGATCTGGTGTCATCGTACTTGAAGAGTTGACGCGGACAGAGAAAAAATATGTTGACGGTTCTCGCGTAAACCCCCTCCCCCTTCTACCTTCGCCCCACCTAAGTACTCTATGCATATTGTATGCGAATGAATAGCAGCATCGTAGTAATTTCTACCTATCTTCATTGTTTATCCACCAGTTAACTGGGGGCAACGTTATAGTTCTATGAGTATAATTTATTTGATAGCAGCTTGAATTAAATACGTACTAACTAGGATGATAATAATAATTGAAAGGGCGTGCGTGTGCGGTCTGCTACACAATTGGTCCGGGCGTCGTTTTTGTTGCTTAGTTTGACAACAGGAAACAGAATGCTGTGTCATGTCATCAAAGATTAACACTTCGATGTTTATTTAAACGAGGATAAACTATCAATCATTGCGCCAATCGTTGCATAAACTGATTCCAATGGAACGGTAAAATATATATAAAGCCATTTTACACTGCGTGAGCGGAAAAATATTCTGAATACCACACAATGTTTTGGCTGTCAGTACAGTACAAACTAATTGCATCCGTAATTATTGTCTGCATGTTTGTCCAATACTTTCTAACGCATAAAAAAAAACTTTCGAAACGGTGGGGAAATGGGTATATCGTGTGGAAAATGTATTTGGAGAATTTTCAACTTAACTTTACACTAGCTTACTATTGAAAAAATTACTTAATATTGCTATTACTATTGATATTTTAAAAGCTCAGGGAAGATTTTACCTGTAGATCGAAATATTGATGGCCGTTCATTGATACGATGGTTTAATGTACTTAGAAAGAATTTCCCTCATGCAGACGGGACACGA
This sequence comes from Wyeomyia smithii, assembly GCF_029784165.1. Taxonomy (NCBI): domain Eukaryota; kingdom Metazoa; phylum Arthropoda; class Insecta; order Diptera; family Culicidae; genus Wyeomyia; species Wyeomyia smithii. Next base: position 265,030,717 of record NC_073695.1, read on the forward strand.
ACCCGCAATTTTTGATGTCTCCGGCATGGTGTTTTGGCCAATTAAACTACTGGGGAGTTAGTTTCCTCTAAGACCAATATCGATCACCCTTCACTGTTGTGCCTTGTTCCAAGCACGCTTCGATCAACCACACACACTGCCTTGTAGAAGTTATTTTCATAACTGAAAGATTGCCGCTCTCACACTTTGTATAGCGACTTACTGTATCTGCTGGAGAGAGACGACTAGACGATTCAGTTAGTTGCGGACTTTCCGCCGAAACGCATCTAACGAAAAAACTCCGTTAATCTAGGATTACTTTATGAACTAATTTCATTTTCTGTCTTATGACTTACATTTTAAGTTTTAGGAAAGTAGGTAATGTTTGTAAGTTTTTTCGAGGATGCGAAAAATTAACAAGGACTGAGGGTGTGATTGAAACTTAGAAAAAATTTCTCTCGTCCAGACGGGATTAAATGTACTTTTTCTCGATATTTTTCACTCACGGCTTTGTACTAAAATAAGACATAGTCCTACATCAAAAACTATGCAACGCATCTGAACACGGTAACGACAACTCACACACAAAGTAGTTTTTCTCCTGAGCTTCCTTTCAGAATATAGAGCAAAATCATTTCAAATCGCCTGGAAATACGCGAAAATTTAATCGACCATTTTTGATTTGAATGAAACTTTGCACACGTATTTGGCTTAGCAAACTTAGCATTTTTCACAGGTGGAGAGATTTTTTACACCCATGAGTTACATTCTAAAAGGGCGTATGCCTTTTGGCATAGGTTTTATTCGAAGCATTGTAGCCCAGAAATCGTTGGTTGCATAGAAAAACTGTCTGAGAATGAGTTGCAGGGAATTAAAAATGCACCATAAAAAATATACACGTACAAAAAAAAATTTTTTTGACCAAAAAAAATTAAAAATAAACATTGAATTTCAATTTAAAAAAAAAAGAGTTGAATTTTTTTTATTTTTTTTTTTTAAAGAAACTTGACGTCAATACGCAACTTTTAAAAAAAAGTCCTGAATGGAGAAATGAAAAATAATTTTTTTATGGTAGATTAGTTTTTTTTATGAAAATTCTAATTCAAACAATTTTCAAAATATTTGTATTCTGATGCTTTTAAAAGATGCAGAGAGTCATTTTAAATCAAAAAGCTCTTGGTAGTTAACATTCTAAAGGCATTGGTTTTCGAGTTATTTCTAATTTAATCTCGAACAATTATTAAAATTTAGGAAAATACACGTTTTTCTTAATTGGTCCATGGTTCTCCAGCAAAAACCATACGTTTATTGGAATGCTTGATCAAAAATATACAATTCATTCTTTGACAACAAAACGATTGGGCGAACGGTTCTCAAGAAAAGAGTTAAATGTTCTAAGTGATATAAATATATATAAGAATCAAATATTTATTTTCGAGTTTTATTATCTTAGGAACATATTTTTTATGACATAGATACTTTACAGAGCTAGTTTCACCTTATATTTTATATACATCATAAGTAAATGATTCGTCTTCTTTTGAAAACAGCTTCGTTTGTATCTTATTTTCTGAAGTCGGAACAAAAGAGTAATAGGGTAACCGCTCCTACATTCATCTCAGTACCTATATTCATCTCATCACGCCTTTTGGATCAATTTATTGTCAAATTTTACCATATTTTCAACGTACAACTTTCAACCACCTGACAAAATCGAGAAGCAAATAGATTTATTTTCAAACATTGGTAGAAATTTGACGATAAATTGGGCAGATGAGAGAAATAAGATGAATATAGGTGCAGCTGGCTGTTGAGATGAATAATGGAGCAGTTCCCCTACTTTTGTGTGGCAGCTATCATTATAGATTTTTTGATTGCTTTTTATTGTTCCATTTTGATTGACTGATTTTTATTGCTCCTTGATTTTTTGATTGATTTTTATTGCTCCATTCTGTTACTCCTTGTTCATATTCTTCATATGATATCCAACTAAATGACATTTTTGAAGAATTTTTATTACAATCATAAGATATTTTTTTCGCTTGTAATGGGATGTTCATGTTCTTTAGCTAAACTTGCATTTCCTGCCATTCGTTTTAATATGCCACCAATTGCATCGCATGGGCCTTTACCATGAGATGTCGCAAAAAAATGCCACTCTGCATCGACGTTATATTTTGTTGCAAAGTTTTTTCTATTTTTATATTGTGAGGCAGCTCCATCAGACATTAATATCGCTTTTTTCAACTCTATTGTTGTTTTCAAAAAACTCATTAATTTGGTAATGAACACCTGAACCGCAACAGTATCATGATGGAGTACTCCCGATAGTATGATGAAGCTGATATTTCTAAGTGTTCCAGATTCTGAATAGTAAACAACGAAGGGATGAATGATGGCTTGACTATCATTCCAATAACTACACGAATCACAAATTGATAAAGACGTATTAAAATGAGCTTGACTGTTCAATATTTTTGATTTTGCAATAACGTTTTCGTTTAATTTGCGTAAGCTTGATGAGCACCGATGATCAGGAAAGGGTTTACAGCATTTGGGCTTGGTGTATTCCATTTTCACTTCATTCATCTTCACAAAATGCAAACTGTTACTAACACATCTGGAGTAGTGCAATCGTATTTATATACGAAAACAGATATTATAGGTGACCCAGTAGTTATTGGTTGCGTACTTTACAAACAGTTATTATTAGTAAACAAATAGGTAGTGTTGCACGACAAACATATTATTTTATAAAACATTTTTATAAAACATCCGAGCAAACTTATGATGTATATAAAATATAAGGTGAAACTAGTTCTGAAAAGTATTTATGTCATAAAAAATATGTTCCTAAGATAATAAAACTCGAAAATAAATATTTGATTCTTATATATATTTATATTACTTACAACATTTAACTCTTTTCTTGAGAACCGTTCGCCCAATCGTTTTGTTGTCAAAGAATGAATTGTATATATTTGATCAAGCATTCCAATGAACGTATGGTTTTTGCTGGAGAACCATGGACCAATTAAAAAAACGTGTATTTTCCGAAATATTAATAATTGTTCGAGATTAAATTAGAAATAACTCGAAAACCAATGCCTTTAGAATGTTAACTACCAAGAGCTTTTTGATTTAAAATGACTCTCTGCATCTTTTAAAATCATCAGAATACAAATATTTTAACAAATGTTTAAATTAGAATTTTTATAAAAAAATTAATCTACCATAAAAAAATTATTTTTCATTTTTCCATTCAGGACTTTTTTTTTAAAAGTTGCGTATTAACGTCAAGTTTCTTTAAAAAAAAAAATAAAAAAAAATTCAACTCTTTTGTTTTTAAATTGAAATTTAATATTTATTTTTAATTTTTTTTGGTCAAAAAATTTTTTTTGTACAGTGTATATTCTTTTATGGTGCATTTTTAATTTCCTACAACTCATTCTCAGAGAGTTTTTCTATACAACTAACGGTTTCTGGGCTACAATGCTTCGAATAAAACCTATGCCAAAAGGCATACGCTCTTTCAGAATGTAACTCATTGGTGTAAAAAATCGCTCCATCTGTGGAACATGCTCAGTTTGCTGAGCCAAATACGTGTGCAAAGTTTCATTCAATTAAAAACTGGTCGATATTCGACCATCGGTGATTTGGCGCGATCTTGCTCTATATTATTATCGTCAGTTCTAATTCTGCAATAAACACACAAACAGTCATACCCATTGTTTTTTCTCGGTATCTTATTCCATACAAATTTTTCGAAAACTATAATGGAATATTGATTTCTTTCGTGTTTGGTACATTACAAGGTTTAAATTATTAATTTTTTCAATTGGGTTTTTTTAAATGATTACTGTCACTTAACCGTCTAGTGCGCAGTGCCGCCTTTAGACGGTCTTCAGTTGAACCTCTAAAATGCTTCAATAAGAACTGCAAAAATGTTTATAAAGCTTCATGGTGATTTTTTCGAAGTCCGCCCATAAATTAATTTAGGCACTAGAGGGTTAAGGTCACTAAAATAAAGAGAGGCCAGCAGAAATGTTTACTAAAAACCTATTTCTGAAAGTTTAATATCAACAACACAAACAGATTAATTGTACCTCAGAGAAGTAATCTGGGACACGCGGACTGTTCGAGAAAACCAGAAAAGCCAGAAATGTCAGAGAGTTTATCTTTCGATTCGGAAAATCAGGAAATTAAAAAAAATGGTTAACAATCAGGGAAATTTTTTACACCGAGATGCGATCTTTTTTAATGGCTGATTTCTTTCAGTGTTAAATTTGGTTCCATACATGATCGGATAACTGGTCAACACAGGGTTCCGCCCTAGAGCTCGAACTTGAAAAAAATGAAGAGTTGCAGCTTATAAACAGGTTTTGTAAATTTTGGTTTCTCTGGCGGCCTTGAAAATGCGTCGCCGTGTTCGTCGTTTCTCCGTTTGCTTACGGAATGCACAGGAACGATTAAGAAGTTATAGATGCATCAAACTTCGTGAGCCTTACTACTAAGCAACGATAAGAAAAGCTTACCTTTTTTTCGAAAATTTACCTGGACTAGCATTTGGAAAGGTCCGATGTTTTGAAACTGTTTTATAAATCGATATGGGTCATTCCATACGAAGTGTCCACGGAAAAGAATAAACTTGGACACGACGATCACGGATTTGGCTCAAAGCTGGGGGAATCATTCATCTAGGTTCACTATGAAAAATCCCAATTTTGTTGTCTTTGTGACAAAGTCAGGTAATTTTTGTTCAAAATTCCGTTTTTCTTTTTCTTACAATTCATAGATGTAGGACGTCCGCAAAATACTGATAGATGATTTTTAAAGGAAATAAACCAAGGAATCAAAAAAAAAAATATAATTTTTGACTGGAAGTATTGCCAGATAGATTATTTTTGTATTTGAAAACTAAATTTACATTTTTCGGCAAATGCAGCCATTTTTATTTTAAATTTGATAACTTCATCGTGTTCCTTGGAAAATTTCACGTCAGAAACAACTATTATCCCGAGGTAATATGAGCCAATCTTGAGATATAACATTTTTACGAAAATAGTTGTAAATTTCGTAATTAATTTATTTCATAGTTTATAGCCGTAAGACACTCGAAAAATAGTGATGAGTGAATTTTGAAGAAAATAAGCCAAAAAAATATTATTTTTGACCGGAAGTGTTGCCAGATAGATTATTCTACTATTTTAAAACTAAATTTGCATTTTTCGGCAAATGTAGCTGAGTTTATTTTAAATTTAAATTTTCGCGTTTCTCGGAAAATTTTACGTAAGAAACACTTATCACCCCGTGGTAATATGAGCCAATCTCGAGATATAGCATTTTTACGAAAAACTAATTACGAAATTTAAAACCATTTTGTAAAAATGCTATATCTCGAGATTGGCTCATATTACCACGGGGTAATAAGTGTTCCTTACGTAAAATTTTCCGAGAAACACGATGAAACCTTCAAATTTAAAATAAACTCAGCTACATTTGCCGAAAAATGCAAATTTAGTTTTAAAATAGAAAAACAATCTATCTGGCAACACTTCCGGTCAAAAATAATATTTTTCATGGATTCCTTGGTTTATTTTCTTCAAAATTCACCCATCACTATTTTTCGGGTGTCTTACGGCTATAAGGCTGATACAAATTTCGAATTCTTTTTATGTCCAAGGTTATCAAAGTTAGCAGAGGGGGTGGCAAACGAAAAAATAGCACCGAGACGAAAAAAAAGAAATATCTTTGATCAAAGTTTGTGTGCAAGTTATGACGTTTGTAACTTGCACTCAAATAAATGTTGAAAAATAATACTTTATTATTATTATTATTATTTCGCTTGCCTTTCGACGACACTCTCGCTGTCACCTGACTTGTTTGTTGCTAAATTAAGCGTTTATGCTGTCGGAAAACCAATGAAATGAACAAAACGGTTTGGGCTTTTTTTTTCTTCCCCTTCCAATATTCAAGATTTTTGAAGGGGGGGGGGGGGGGGGGGGGGTTTGTGACATAAAATGAAAATAAAATTTGTAACGGCCTAATCAGAAAAAAAGAGTATGAGAAAATCCTCAAATTGGATTATCAACAAATATGGGATTAGTTTAAAATAACAAAAAACAAAATTAGGCTGATACAAATTTCGAATTCTTTTTATGTCCAAGGTTATCAAAGTTAGTAAAGGGGGTGGCAAAACATAAATAACACCGAGACGAAAAAAAGAAAAATCTTCGATCAAAGTTTGTGTGCAAGTTATGACGTTTGTAACTTGCACTCAAATAAATGTTGAAAAATAACACTTTATTATTATTATTATTATTTATTTCGCTTGCCTATTAACGACACTCTCGTTGCCACTGGACTTGTTTGTTGCTAAATTAAGCATTTATGCTGTGGAAAACTAATAAAATGAACAAAACGGTTTGAGCTTTTTTTCCCCTTCCAATATTCAAGATTTTTGAAGGGGGGGGGGGTGACATAAAATGAAAATTAAATTTGTAACGGCCTTAGAGAACAAAAAAAATCAGAATCAAGAATCAGAAGAATAGAGAATAAGAGAACAAGAGAAAAACAGAATAGACGAAAAAGATAATAAGAAAAAAAGGAATCAAGAGAATAAGCGAAAAAAGAAAACACGAGGACAAGGAGGACAAGAGGGTTTCAGAGAAATGGTGTCCTCTGAAAAGTTGTAAACAACGTTGGTACAAAAAGCTTTACTGAAGCTAAACTTCACCTGTTTTGGAGATATACCGTTTCATATCCGACTAGTCCTTGAAATGAGATTTTTTGACGCAGAATTACGTCTTATGGTACGCATATATACAACTTGAAAAACCGAGAACATCGAGAGTGTCACGAAAATTGTTCACTTTTGAATGCTTGAAAGTCAGTCAATGAGGAAAATCCAACGAATTTTCTTCATTCTTCAGCAATCGATTGGAAAATTAGCTATTTGTCTACCAAAATGCGGAAAGTTGTGATTTTGTGATACTAACTATTGTACAATTGATTAATATAAAGCCTTGCTGAATGCATGTTTCGACCAATCAGAGCTGAAACAATGCCTTTGCCTCCAGCACAGCCGATGCTAAAGTATACAAATGATTTGACTTAATAACCGGTTTGTTGCTGTTTAACTCGCTCTAGTTCATAAAGATACGCTATCTGGAAGTTTAACCCTCAGTAGTGACGTATAAAAGCTAGCATGCAGAAATTTAGTCACTATTATAGAACCGATTGCAGCAGCGATGAACCGGTTGGCTCTGTCAGCCTGCAGAGCTGTAACTGATTTCAACGCAGCAAGGCTGAGCAGGCGACTCATTCAATCGCAACGTTCCACACGGAGCAAACGGCGGACCGCAGCACTGCATAGCACTGTTGAACATGTCCGAACATGTGTCATCGGTAAATGATAATCTGAAATCAACGCTTTTCTTCTAGGCTACCAGTCAATTCATAAAAATAGAAAGTTGAAAGAGTATTATAAATTTTAACATTGTAATGTGTAGTTTGAAAACAAAAAACACTTAAAAAAAGTTCAGAGTGAAAATGTCAAAATACTAAAACGTTCATACTTTTTTTGTTTTTCATTTTACCATTACCAAATTTTGACAGATAATAGTACATATTGTCATCTTCAATGTTTAAAGAAAGTGGTTTTTAAAAAAGGTACTTTTTGAGATATTTAATATTTTGTGACAATTTGGAAAATTTGACACAGAAAAGATTTTTTTTACAGTTTATAGATTTTTTCTAGAACCGCATTTTTACTACCTACAACTTTGCTGAAGACACCATTTCAATCAAACAAGCCGTTTTTATAATATTGAAATTTTATCCATCAGTCACCATTTTAGATAGGCCCTTTTGAGACAGCAGTCGCGAGTCTACATAAAGAACTTATATCATTAAATGACCTCTTTATCAGAAAGGAACAACTGTGAAAAGTTTCAGCGAAATCGGAAATGGTAATCAGGATCGATTGTCAAAGTAGTATGGAATAACTCTGCTACAGTTTTTTGGATAACAAAAAAAAATTAAGGACTTGTACTAATATAAAACATTATATCTCTGTGTAAAGAGCAAGACTGAAAGGTTGGATTTTGCAGTGCCACCATCGGCAGAGTTCCGAGCTAAAGCTTACTGTCATTCTCTGAGTTTGTCAACGAAACCAGTATTTGGAGAGTAAATGAAATAAGTTCACGGTTTTGAGCTCTTGCACTACTGTGAACAGGGAGTTGTTAAAAACGATTTAAGTTATGTTTTTTTGAAAGCCCATGTCGTGAACTGGAAATTGTTAGTTTTCATAGACCCTTCGATTTTCGTTAAAACTTAGCTCACCAAAGTTGCTCTGTTGAATTTCTTTATGGAATTATTCAAAACCAATCATCGAAGTAGGCTGTCACCATATTGAGTTTGGCAGCCATATTGGATTTTTTTAGGGAAAAATCGATTTCTGGACAACTATGCGAAAATAAGCGAACTGGAAAAATGGGTTATAAGCTCAGAAAAATGTACCTTATTCAGACGGGTCTCGATCTCACAATCTCTCGGTCTGCGGCAATTACTGATAAGCTATGTCCTTGCCCATCCATTCCCAACATCGTATCACATTTTCCCAGTCAACCACAAATCGTATATCAATGTATGAGAACAAGGATTATAAAATTGGAACATTCAAGGAAATTGAACAAAAAGCATAATACCAATTTATTCAACTCTTCAGATACAAAGTAGCAAAATCAAATAAAAATCAAACAAAAATAAAAGAAATGCAAATCTGAACATTAGAACTTATAGTCAAATGTCCACTGATTGAAATATAAGTTCGAAATTTGCTACTGGTTGAAAAAAAAGTATAAGTGTGAACGTAGCGAATTTGACTACTCGAGATAATCAAGACTAAAATTATTACGATGTTATATTTAATTTTTCTCATATTCATATAACATAATTCAGTCTCCATCGCACTGCATTCGTTTGTCATCTTCCCAAAGAAGCTTATCGCTTGGCGTTGCTTTAACTAGCGCCGGAAAACATCGTAGCAGTTAAACTAATGGGCGACGGAAAAGTTTTTCAACGAAACTTGCACCAGCTATTCATGCAGACGGCGGAAAAAGCAAGTACAGAATTATCCGAACGGAAAAGACTAAACAATAGAAAGCGGCGGGGGTATTGTGTGTCACGTTTGTCGTTTCTATGCAAAATGGAGAATGGAAATGTGGGTGACGTTTCGGAGCAAGAGTCAGCAGCTCGAGCTGAACCGTACGGGACGATAGTTCCGCTGTCGTGACAATGGGACTAAACATTGCGAATAGTATGTATATTATTATTATTTTCAACCAAATTTCCTTTTGGAAACGCAACTGTACTGAATTGTCGGCGGAAAAATCCTGCACCTTGGCCTTCCAAACGCAGCAACGATACGCACATATCGCTACGAGGGTAACCTTTTTTCTCGGACCACCTCAGGTTTAATTTAGTTTTCGCCTGCCGCCCGCGTCGTAAATTTTCCTATTATTATCGCTTTAATTCGGTATTAACGCGCCGTGAAAGTCCCCACCGTACGGCATTTTGTGCGTATCCCTTGCCACGGCACGGTATGGCTACGGTGCTATGAGTCGAAAATGACGTGAGCGAGGGTCTCTGTTCGAGTCGTCCGTTGCTGCTTGAAACAAGGGGTGAAACCCCGAAAACGGTTCTCTTCTACGGCTGTCGTTGTCCGCGTCAGTTCGATCGAGTTCTTGAAAGCTCGTAAATTATCCGATTTTATTACCGCTCAGGACATTTTTCGTTTTGTTCCCCTGTTGTCCTGTTCGGGATTAGACTGCGGCATCGAAGGAATGAGTGATTCGTTGCCGGGGATTGAGGAAAGAATGATTTTTTTTCTTCTGCAGAATCAATTTGATAGAATTAGCTAAACAGGATTGCGATTAGGTTTAGATGAACAGAAAAACACGTTGAAAACCCTCGTAAGACATGGATAAGACCACCAATAAATATTGGTGGGTACAAACATTTGAAGTTTTTCTAGCTGCTGTTTGTTTCCACGAATATCAGTGATCTGCTAAGATGAAAAAAAGGTGAACCTATTGTTTACTCTTCTCTCGCAAAGTCAATATTCCTGATCTTTGCCACTGATCTTCGAGGCCCCCTCTTTGAACTCTGTCTGGGCAGCTGGGCTGGCTGAGAAAATGCAGCAGCATCAAAGTCTTAGCGCAACTAATGTACTGTAAATAATGAACCGAAATCTTCGGCAAGTTTACACCATCCTACTCGCCGGCGCGGCAAAGAAACTCCCGTTTGTTTATCCAGTTTAGATATATTAGAATCGACGATGATCGTTGTGTGCGCTTGCGCGGAGTTAGATATGGTAGCAAGTGATGGTTAGGGTGTCTCATGCTTGAATCATTATTGTATGAAAGAATGATTCATGACTGGATGGTTATTGAACCAGCGTTACTGGGTGTACTAATTTATCTGGAAAGCTGAAAATATTTTCAGTTTTCTTCCAGGAGATTCCATGCCGTATAAATTTCAAATTTTTGGAAACAAGTAAATATAGGTAAAGAATTTATTTCCCAAATTTTTTTCTAATTCGTTGAGAGAATCAGAATGTTTCCTAACACAGTGGAGAAAAACATAGTCTTTCGTAGATCCAATATCTAAGCCTGTATCCATATGGGTTGTTTGTGTAATGCTTCAAATTTAAAACTCACCCTTAGCGACGTATCAAGTAAAAAAAACGTAACTTGAACCGACTAACTGTAAACAAATGAAAAAGAGAAATTCAAGCTGAAATATCAATCAAAGATGAAGGTAAATTTAGACTTGGTCAGAATTTACCTGATAATCGAGTGTGTAATCGTTGTTAACACTCTTAATTACGCTTCCACATTGTCACATTTTGTACTACCCAATTGCTACAAAAATTGAGCTTCCGTGACAAACACTAGGGTAGAAAAAAAAATGCCACGAAATTCCTTTTCCGCAAATAACTAACCTTCCCGTGGCCGTCCGGAAAGCTGCGCCTGTTGTTCCGCTATCCTGTTGGCAGGCGTAACCATCATCCACAGCACGGACGACGGCGACCGACGACGGTGTGGTGATGCCGTCGTCGTCGCCACCGTAAATGCTAATGTCGGAATGAATTTGTTTACCCTCGAGTGAAGTTCCCGAGAGTAGCGTAGCGCAAGCCGCATCAAAGCAAACGAATCCGACAGGCCACAAATCCGGTAACTCAACTGCGCTCAGTCAGTCACCGGAGCTGGAACTGCAGTGGGAAACCACGTGCGAGTTAAAAATACAGACACTCGCACCTCTTCGCTGGCAGTCTGTCTACAGGACTGGCCTTATCTCTGTGCTCGACGATTCTACGGAGATCTTCGTTCCGCCACCAACGATGCCGCCAGCTGGCGTCGCGTTCGGTGCCATAGCAACCCACTCTCGGTAGTAGTGTTGATGATGCCTGGGAGTTGGGAGCCATAAAATTTTATAGTTCTTTTGCCTGAGAATGAAATTGTTTGCCGACACAAACCGACTGATCTGCTGCAGAAGCTATCTCCGGGCGTAAGGGGGAGTCATAGATAAATGTTGCTTCTGCTTTTTTGGCTCCGTACGGAAAAACACACGAAGGGAATATTTTCCAGACAGGGGTAGAGTTACTGAAAGGTACATTTTACTATACTATCCAAAAGTTTCTGCTACGGCATGTTGGTGATCTATTGAACATATTTTCAACTTTCTGTGTTTACACTCTACTAGACTGTTTGATTTTGATTATCTTTTTCAACAGACTCCTGTTTGCTCACTTATCCGCAAATAGCCCGCGTATGCTCGGGTACTGACAGGGAAAATCTTCTGCGTAATAAAATATTAGGAAAATCGCACCAGCACTTCTACTAACGTGTTCATTATACTGGAAAGTATTAATTAAAAGTAATATTTTCCCCCGAACGCTCGGGACCGGCGAGCTGTAGCATGTCCTTCTATGTGACTGTCGTCGTAGCTTTCACTTCGGCTAACCAGAAAGCCGTCTGATCCAAATACAACATCGGCGTGAGAGTTTGCCTTTTGTGTGCATGAACCACATCTAATCTAAATACGGTAATTATTTCGCTGGTATTTCTGTGTCCCTTTCCCAGTCGGTCGATTTTCCACTCTCTCTACTGGTGGATACTTAACTGGTTCGTTACACATTAGGATGCCATTTCCACGCTCGGGAGGAGCTTTAACATAGAGGAACCGAGGCATGAGTTTGGGGGGTTGCCGGAATATATTTTGCTTTGATCCGCTTCCCTTTGATAGGATTACGCAGTGATTTTCACTAGCAGAGCGCCATGTCAGGTCATAACTAGTTTGCGACTACTACAGAACACTATCGATGATAAATCATTATTTATGCTTTCACATCTATAGGCTCGCTGTATTTTGTTTGTTTTCGCTGCTGCGAATTCTGTTCCCGATGTTGGATGGTAGTATGAGTAGAAATTAGACATTAAAGCGCTCATTCAGAGACAGTTTAAAGAGTAGCGATAACAGCCGAAAATTGAACGGTGATTAAATTTGTCAAACCAGTTATGAATGCATTAAAAATGTCGAAGTTTTAAAATGCCTAAAATTTGAAAACATTGTCAAAATTCGAACAAATCGAACGATCATTAAATTTCAAAAATTACCCAGAAATATAGAAGATTTTAAGAACGTCGAAAATTACACGAAGAAATATAAGCCTTTTAAAATAATGTCAATAATTTAAATAAAACTAAGAATGGAAAGAATGAAAAAAAAAATGCGAAAAATAAAAACAATTTCAATAAAATATCAATACGAAAAATATTGCGAATTTGGTAACATAAAATCATCAAGTTTTGCTATCAGAAATGTTTAAATGCCATAGGTATCAATAAATTTACCAAATGAAAAAAAAAATTAAAAATGTGAAAATTGTACATTATCGTTTTGACATCAAAAATGACTGAATATTAAAAATTTCAGCGAATGATTTCGTCGTATTTGTTGAAAATTTTGTGTATGTGTGGGTGGAAACCTATTTCTAGATCCCACTGTCTTCTAGTCCCAGCCGCAATAATCTTTCTTTTCTGTAACTTATCTTAGTTTCGTGAGTTTCCAGAGAGTGTTAGCTCTACAGACCTTCCAAAGACCCTCAACAGAACGACATTGCGGAGAAATTTTCCATCCGGGAAGCCCCGCCTAAAGATAATATCAGAAACATAGAGATTTTATTATTATTTTCAGAATTTCAAATCATTTGATACATTCATATAGAAAAATTGACTCGTATTTAATATTATGTTATATTTATTTAATAGAGCAGCGGCTCTCAACCTGGGGTACGTGTACCCCAAGGGGTACGCGAAAACCTCCAGGGGGTACGCGAAAGAAAAATCAGTAATGGCGGATAAAGCAGTTTTTCTTCATAATACTTCATTTGTTGTTCAAACCTGCTCTTAAAACATGACTGTACCAATCAAACAAACCATAGTTCATTTAAAAACGTAAACTAGACTACCACATAGAGTGGTTTACCGGTAAAACAAAAACCGGTAAAAAAGAAGCAAAGCCTTGGTGCTACATTCCGATCCGGAACTTGACCTTCTGTTTATTTATACACAGACTTCGCAGCCGACTGTTTAGTGTACAGGACAATTGCGGGGCTAGCGCTACGATCCTACTGACACTAACAGTCTCTCCCGAGCCGAGACTCAAACCTACGACGACTGGCTTGATAGGCCAGCATCGTATCTCGAGATCATCTGGGTAGAACCGATATTTTTTCCAGTACCGAAATACCGGTATGGGAGAGGCGAAAAAACCGGTATTTTCGGTATTTTTCTTTAAATTGAAAAAAAACTTCACAATATTCATAAATCATTGTTAGGATAATGAATGCTACTCACTTAGGTAGGCGTTACAAATCACATGACAATGTATACAGGGTGTTATGTAGCTCACTTTTAATCAAATCCTTTAAGGGGTGACAGAGGACCTTATTTGATGAAAAAAAAATTTTTGCGTATATAGTCAAAATTTAACTACTGAAGAGTGAGCGGGGGGCTCGACGCCTGGGTTCGAATCCCACCGCCGACATAGGTGTCGATGGTTGTGAGGTGGCGTGATCCACTCACAACCAACCCAACTGGTCTAGATTCAATCTTAGCCGACACCGGGAGATTTTCTGAGGCGAAAAATCTCTGGGATCACGCCTTCCATCGCATGAGGAAGTAAAGCCGTTGGCGCCGGTCCGTTAATAAACGGGCCGTGAGTTAGGGTCCTGGGTGGAGTCGCCTCCCCGGGTGTCGGTGATTGGCACAACAACAGTGGCGGAACTAGACCGACGGAAAATAAGCGAGAAAAAAAAACTACTGAAGAGTTATTCTCTTTTTTTAGTTTCCGGGTATGTTCACCTTCAACGAGGTCTATCACAAAAAGTATGATAGCTAGCTTAGTTCTGTTGGTTCCCTTGGAGAACTGAGAAAACTTCGTAATCAAAAGTGTCTCAAAAATTCACAATTTTCTGCTCGTTAAAGGCAAACATAACCGAAAACTGAAAATAGTGAATAACTCTGCAGTAGTTGACTTTTGGCCATATGCGTAGAAGGTTTTTTTTTCATCAAATATGGTCCTCTATCACCCCTTGAAAGATTTCATGTGAGCTCCCTAACACCCTGTATAATAAATACATTTAGACAGAAGCAACATTAAATATTAATTTACCTTTACCTATGTATCAAATTTTGTTATTTTCTAACAATCTGCTCGGATTCAGACGATGTGTTTGTGTGTATCGATAATATGTCAAACAACTTCATATCAATAAAGCAAAACATTTATTGTTTAAGTAGAACAGCTAATCTCTTAACACACTCATACTCACAGAGGCAACGCGTGGGTTTTAAACCTACCAGTTTAACTACAAATTATGAAAATCATAGTTTGAGGCAGTGATCACAATCATATCAGCAAAAATACGCAAGTCATTATTACTTTTGTGCTATTTAAAAGTAAAACTAAAAAACCTAAATTAATCCACCTGGCGGTCAGACTCAGCCTTTCTCATTCAAACTTATTATTTATAAAAATAGATTTACATGAATGCTTAAATCCAATAAAGGTATATTCAGTAATTGAAGTATAAAACATAAAATTTGACGTAATTTTAGTGCTTAAGAAATAGCGAAATAAAAGAAATGACTCTCAATTTCGAACAATTTAATCAGAAGCGATACCGGGAACCATCTGAACGTACGATACCACATTAAAATTATGTTGAAGCCACATATATCGATCGAAGCAGGTATAGTTTTGAATAGTCTTTGAATTTCTTTTCTTTCCAAAACTTTTGAACAGCATATCAAATTGTTATGAAGTCGTTATTTGTAAGTTTGAGAAATGATTCGTTTGTATGACACTAGTTATGTTCAAATAAGTCGTGCAATACTTGAGATAATAGACTTTCGTTGTTTTACAAATTAAAACATAACGATTGCTTAAGTTCGATTACAATCAAATGAGACGGTAACGTATAGCAGCCAAACTTTGAAACCACGTGTTCAATCATAATTCATCAGTTAACCCTTAACTAGCCCGTTCATCTGATATCAATATTGTTCAAATCGGTTGTGTAGTTTCTAAGATAATAAAGTTTCGTGATTGTCACATTTCGATACATTACAGACGAAGTTACAGTCCGATTACAGAAAAATTCAAAAGGGTGTTATGAGGCAGCCTAGACCTTTCATTTGATACTAATTCTGTGGAAATCGGGTCAACCATCTCTGAGAAAAGTGAGTGAGTCCAAGTAGTCTTTGAAATATGTTTCTTTTCATAGCTGGATTTCACATTTTTAAACATTACAAGCAAAGTAATAATCCGATTGCAAAATAAATCAATAGGGTCTTATGGGGCAACAAGACCTTCCATTTTACCATTGATTTTATGAAAATCGGTCCAGCCATCTCTGAGAAACATGAGTGAGATTAAATAGTCTCCACAACACGTTTCTTTCCATAACTTCTGAACCACATGTTCAATCTCCATAAAATGCAAAAGTTAAAGGTTGTTTAGGTAGCCCGTTAATTTGAAACTGATTTTGTACAAATCGATTGTATAGTTTCTGAGGTATTGATGTTATTGATGTTAGAAATCAGATTACAATAAAATTCAATAGGGTCTTATAGGGCAACTAGACCTTTCATTTGCAATTAATTTCATTGAAATCGGTTCAGCCATCTCTGAGAAAATCGAGTGAGATTGGGAGAGCGTTACACACACACACACATGCAGAAAATGCTCAGTTCGTCGAACTGAGTCGAGTGATATACGACATTCGGCCCTTTTGAGCACTTTTATACCTTTAGTTTTTGCAGTGATTGCTATACCTTTCTAGGAGAAAGGCAAAAATTGAAATGATAGAAATGACTTTTAATTCCAACTTCAATCCCGAGCAAGGACGCAAACATTGAAATTGTACAATATCGAATTTAAATGATGTTGAGGCCACATATTTTAATCGTAGCTATAGTTTTGAACAGTCTGCGGGTTGATAACTTTCTAACCACATGTTTAAACTTTATGAAATTCATTGTTTAAGGGTTTAAAAGCCCATTAATTTGAATACAACTATGTTCATAGCTTCTGAGATATAAAAGCGTTTTTCACATTCTGACGCAGCGCCAAAACTAAAAGTTTGATAACAATGCAATTCAATAGCAACCTTAGCGGCAAATAGACCCTTCATTTGACACCAAGATAGAAAGAATCGGTCAGACCATCTCTGAGAAAAATGAGTGCGAAAAAAAGGTGCACATACACACGTACACACCCACACACAAACATATACACCTATACATGCATATATGCAGAAAATGCTCGATTCGTCGAACTGAGTCGAGTAGTATATGACACTCGGCCATTTGGATCACTTTTCTACCTTTTAATTAGCCAGTGATCGTTAGGAGAAAGTCAATATGTTTACATTCAATAAATGATTTCACATTTTTATGAACAACGGACAAAGTTACAATCCGATTGCAATGAAATTCAATAGCAACCTATGGGGCAACTAGACCTTTCATTTGACATTAGTTTTGTGAAAATCGGTTCAGCCATCTCTGAGAAAAATGAGTGAGTTCAAACAACCTCAGGATAACTTTTCTTTACATAACTTTTGAACCATAAGTTCAATCATAACGAAATTTAAAAGTTTAGAGTTTTGGAGACAGCCCGATCATTCGAAACTAGTTTTATTGAAATCGGTTGTGTGGTTTCTGAGATATTGATGTTTCGTGATTTTTACATTTTGATACATAACCTCTAAACTAAAAATCCGATTACAATGAAATTCAATAGCAACCTATGGCGCAACTAGACCTTTCATTTCAATTTTATCAAAATCGGTCCAGCCATCTCTGAGAAAAGTGAGTGAGAAAAAAAGTTGCACATACACACACCCACACACACATACACACATACATACATACATACAGAAAATGCTCAGTTCGTCGAAGGGGGTCGAGTAGTATATGACATTCGGCCATTGGGACCACTTTTATACCCTTGGTTTTTCCAGTGATTGCTATACCTTTCTAGGAGAAAGGCAAAAATAATAAATAAATATAAATTTGGCTTAGGAATTTATTTTTTGTTGATACAGAGTGTTTACAGGATGAAATAATCAACCAATGAAGAATTTCATCCTAAAAATTACTGCTCCTTAAAAAAGTGAAATTTAAATAGCTGTAGCATGGTCAAAGCTTCGACGCCCGTATCACAGTGGGCTATTATTAGCAACTAGCTGAATGTACCCGGCCTCACTCGTGTAAAAGTTTCTGCTTTTTCTATAATTTCATATATTTTTTACCCTCCTCTCATTTTAAATATTTATTTCTATTTCAGTTACAAATTTGTTCATATGCCAAATCTTTCGTTTCTCCATCAGGAGCTAAAGTTAATATAATAATTATAATAAATAAACGAACGAACTGTTCAAAGAGCATCGAACAGAATAAACAAGTATTTACCTTCGATTCATTCGGATTCGTAAAAAGTAAATTCTGGTCTGATCGTCATTTCTTTTTGCCTTTCTCCTAGAAAGGTATAGGAATCACTCGCAAAACTGAAAGTATAAAAGTGCTATAAAGGGCCGAATGGCATATATCACTCGACTCAGCTCGACGAGCTGAGCATTTTTTGTATGTGTTTGTGTATGTGTGTGTGTATGTGCAGATTTCTATTCTCATTCACTTTTCTCAGAGATGACTGGACCGATTTTCATGAAATTGATTGCAAATGAAAGGTCTCGTTGTCCCATAAGACCCCATTAAATTTCATTGTAATCGGATTTTTAGTTTAGAGGTTATGTATCAAAATGTAAAAATCATGAAACATCATTATCTCAAAAACTACACAACCGATTTGAACAAAATTGATTTCAAATGAACGGGCTACCTGAAATACCCTTAACTTTTGAATTTCATAAAGATTGAACTTGTGGTTCAAAAGTTATGACAAGAAATGTGTTTTGAAGACTACTTAATCTCACTCATGTTTCTCAGAGATGGCTGATCCGATTTTCATAAAATCAGTGTCAATTGGAAGGTCTAGTTGCCCCATAAGACCCTATTGATTTGTTTTGCAATAGGACTATTACTTTGCCTGTTATGTTTAAAAATGTGAAATCCAGCTATTAAAACGAACATATTCCAAAGACTACTTGAACTCACTCACTTTTCTCAGAGATGGCTGACCCGATTTCCACAAAATTAGTGTCAACTAATAAGTCTAGCTGCCTCGTAACACTCTATTGAATTTTACTGTAATCGGATTGTAACTTGGTCTGTAAAGTACCAAAATGTGAAAATCACGAAACTTCATTACCTCAGAAACTACACAACCGATTTGATCAATATTATTATCAGATGAGCGGGCTTGTTAAGGGTTAACTGATGAATTGTGATTGAACACGTGGTTTCAAAGTATGGCTGCCCTATACGTTCCCATTTCATTTGATTATAATTGGTCGGTGTTAAGTCAGACCGGACCAAGTCGCAAAATTGAAAAAAAAAACGAGTTAATGATAGCATTTAATCAAGATTTACTTGAGCTACATCACACAACAACCAGAGTTGATTTATCTTTCAAATAGCGAAACTTATGGCATATTTTTTTCTGAATAATCAAAGAAAAGCAATCATAGTGTGCAGTCAGAACGAACCAAGTGTTAGGTTATTGGCAAATACAACCCAGTCACATGTTGGTAAAATTCAGCAAATAGACAAATATTCTAGCGATTTTTCGGATTTCTCTTTATTAGAGGATACTTTCTTCATCATTTATCGGAATCATATATGTTTTACACACAGAAATGTACTTGAATGTACTTTTTGACGAATTTTGTTATCGCTACGCTGACCATATATCACGCTTTATAGTATTCAGACAGAGTGGACCATGTGCCAAGCAGAAAAAAGTTGTAATTACCGGAATTATTTGCATTGGTTTGAAGTCAGCATAAGTCGATTTCAAAGCTGCCAGGTACCTTATAAAAAAGTTCCAGAGCCCGTTAGCCAAACGAGTGTACTTTACCAGTAAAAGAAAAAAGTGTAAATGGTCCACTATGATTGAACATATAACTAGAAAATGTTAGTCTTTAGTGTAACACAAAAATTTTCATTTATGAAAACAAGTTCTGATTGAAATAGTGATTCTGACCTCAAGAATAATGATTCTACCAAGGAATCATATCCTAATAAGGTTGATAAAAATGATAAAAAAGTGAGAGAGGATGATTGCGAAAACATTCATTGAGTTTGTTCAATTACATTTTACGTATTATATTGTATTATTTTCAGTGCTGAAGAAGCGAAAAATAAAATTTTAAAACTTTTTAACTGTTCGAT
The DNA here is from genome assembly GCF_029784165.1 of Wyeomyia smithii. Classification (NCBI taxonomy): domain Eukaryota; kingdom Metazoa; phylum Arthropoda; class Insecta; order Diptera; family Culicidae; genus Wyeomyia; species Wyeomyia smithii. Next base: position 265,050,618 of record NC_073695.1, read on the forward strand.
TGATTGGATATAAATATTTTATTCAATTGATCAGTCACAATGAACCAACTCATTACATATCATTCTTTTGTTCAGTCAGAGTGGACCAACTTCACCTAGTCATTGTCGAATTCATAACGCTATATTTCTTAATTGTCACTTTACATGATACAGTCAAAGAGTAACTCTAGCTCATAATACCAAGATTACGCGGAAATATGGAAATCTTCAAAATTCACTACCTTCAAACTCGTTTTTCTCGAAATAACTAAAATGTCACTTGGTCCGATCTGACTTAACACCGATCAATTTAACTTAAGCCATCGTTATATATTGAATTGTTAATAAAACAACGAAAGTCTATTATTTCAAAGATTACATGACTTATTTGAACATAACTAGTGTCATACGAACGAGTCATCTCTCAAACTTACAAATAACAAACTTCATAACAATTTGATATGTGGCTTAAAAGTTATGGAAAGAAAAGAAATTCAAAGGCTTTTTAAAACTATACCTGCTTTGATTGATATATGTGGTCTCAACATAATTTAAATGTGGTTTTGTACCTCTGAACGTTCCAAATTCATTGATTCCTTGCGATGTGTTTAAAGTCTGCAAATGCACGACGAATCGGCCATAGGATATGATCAAAGTCAAAAGACAAATTGTTTGAAATGATTGGTTTTATCGAAATGACAATATCCTCGACTTTTGGTTTCTGTACATTCTGAATATATTCATATTGGGTGGTATTCGGTCGTTTTCAGCGAATTTTCTGGCATCAATCTAACACCGGAAATACCCATATTGGGAGGTATTTAGTTATTTTGGTTGTTTTCCAGAAACTAACAGTGGTCGTCTTTAAATTCAAAATGGTGTCAAGAGTCAATGTTTGGTTTCTATGCATCATCTCGATTACGGAAATATCCATGTTGAGTATTATTTGGTCATTTTCGACTGTTTCCTATAAGTTGCCATTTAGCGATTCAAAATGGTGCCTGAGGTCAATTGTTAGCTCATTGCATCATTCTGGTTCCAGAGATACTCATATTGGATGCTATTTGGTTATTTTAGGCTGTTTTTCAGAAACCGGAAGTCGCTATCTTGGATTTAAAATGGTATTTAAAACAATTTCTGGCCTCTGAGCGTCATTCTGGTTGAAGAAACACCCATATTGGGTGTAATTTGATCATTTTCCGCTGTTTCCTAGGAACCGGAAGTCGCCAACCTAGAATCTGAAATGGGGTCTGTGGTCGATTTCAGCTGCTGTGTATCATTCTAGATCCGGAGATACTCATATTAGACGGAAATCGGCCATTGTTGGCTGTTTTCCAGAAACCACAAGTTGCCATTCTACAATTCATAATGGTGTCTGAAGTCGATTTGTGGCTCCAGTGCATCGTTACGATTCCGAAAATACCCATATTGGGTGGTATTTGGTCGTTTGCCGCTGTTTTTCCGAAACCGGAAGTCGCCATATTAGAATTCAAAATGGTATCTGTGGTCGAATTCAGCTCCTGTGTATCTTTCTTGTGGTCCCCGTGGCTCTCTGGTTAGCGATGTCGGTCGGCTAGCTCTCCAACACGGTTGTGATATTGGGTTTGATTCCCGATCGAGTCGAGGATCTTTACGATCTGGAATTTTTCTCGACTCAGCACTGGGACACGGTGTATCGTTGTACTTATCATACACATGCAAAATGTGCCGAAAACAATATTCAAAATGTTGCCTGAGGTCGATTATGGAACATATTTGTTACCACTAAAAACATTCACCTGCCAAATATGGTTCCATTTAGTTGATTAGTTCGCGAGATGTGCAGAAATTTGTGCAGAAACATATGCTTCCATAAGAGGGAGGGGCGTCGAACCATTATGGACATATTTAAGCAAAAGCAAGGCCTGGGTGCTACATTTCGATTCGGAACTTGACCTTCTGTTTACTATACACAGACTTCGCAGCCAACCGTTAAGTGTACAGGACAATTGTGGGGCTAGCGCTACGATCCTACTGACACTAACAGTCTCTCCCGAGACAAGACTCGAACCTACGACGACTGGCTTATTAGGCCAGCATCGTACCTCGAGACCAGCTGGGTACATATTTATTACCCTAACCCCCCCCCCCCTTACCCCCTGCTGGACATATTTATTACCCTTTAAAACATCCACATGCCAAATTCGGTTTCATTTGCTTGGTTTGTTCTTGAGTTGTGCTGAAATGTATGTTTCATTTGTATTGGACCCCTCCTTTCCAGAAGAGGGAGGGGTCTCTAACTATCATAGGAACCTTTATCGGGACTAAAAAACCCTACATACAAATTTTCACGTCGATCGGCTCCATAGTTTTCGAGCCTATATGGATCAATGTTGTGTGCAAAGCCACGACCGCAAGGTTGACGTAGAAATAAGTATCATAAACTAATAACAATCACGATCACTTCAATACTATACGATATAATACAACAACAATTTTCTAGTTCGTCATTTGGAGTAAAAAACACAGAAGATCTACGGTGGATCGTATCACGAAATTAATTCAAATTAAACACGGATACTACCTTGTTTGAAACTCGCTGTATACCTAACAAAGCGCTTTTTTGTTCACATCCTTCCAGTCCTCTTTTTTGTGGATGGGAAATAGTATGCAGTTTTCAATGCCTACGGAGAAACCTCACTTGAGTATACACCATTTTGGTTGTTTCCTAGAAATCGGAAGTCACCATCTTGGATTTAAAAATTGCGTTTGGATTGAGGTTTCGAACTCTAATTCCAAAAACATCATCCCGATGACGGAACTAATTATATTGGATGGTATTTGGTCATTTCTGGAAACCGGAAGTCGCCACCTTCAATTTCAAGATAGTGTCTGGACTTATGTTGCAGTTTCTGGGCATCATGTCGATTCCAGAAATACCCATATTGGATCGTTTTTCGGCATTTTTGCCTGTTTTCCAGAAACCGGAAGTCGCTATCTTGGATTTCAAAATAGTGTCTAGATTTCATTTCCTGTCACTAGCTATCATTTCGATTTCGGAAATATTCATATTGGGTTGTATTTGACTATTTTCTGGCTGTTTCCCGGAAACCTGAAATAACTTTATCTTGAATGTGGTCCCCGTGGTTCTGTGGTTAGCGATGTCGGTCGGCTAGCTCTCCCACACGGTTGTGCTATCGGGTTCAATTCCCGATCAGGTCGAGGATCTTTTCGAGGTGGAAATTTTCTCGACTCAGCGCTGGACGGTGTATCGTTGTACTTATCCTACAACATGCAAAATGTGCCGAAAACAATATCGATAGCGAATTCTCTCAACTAATCTAGTTGATCGAGACCGCTATTAGCCCCAAGGCTAAGCGTGCGATATTGTTTTTTCAGAAGTTATGGGAAGACTATTTAAAACTAGACTATTTAAATCTTGGCGGTTCAACAATTTCCATATTTTCCGGTCATCAAAGAGTGAAAATATTAGGAAAAGAAATCTAAATTTGACAAAGGGCGGGCAAAACTAAAAAAAAAAAAACACTAGAATAAAACAATCCCCAGAATGATGAATAATTAAAAACAAAATTGAAAATGTATACTTTTTCTACAAAATAAAGAGTGCTAGTGGATTTGAAGTGCAAATCTCAAGATTGGTGGCACATACAATGTAAACGAACGATGAAAAGAAAAATAGATTTCCGATCATAAATGCATTTCCCAACGTGCCGGCTGGATAATACCCCGTTGGCGCTGTAGCGAAAAATTCTCCACAGCAGTCCCAGCCGGCATCAAAGTGAAGTGCCCTGTTTTGTAACGGAGAGTACAAATTTCACATCGCGCCGGTTTGACGCCTGCATATGATGACATATTTATAACAACTTTTATTGGCACGGATACTGTATACTGTACTGCACTCCACACGACTGAATATAATGGCATGCAAATGCGACAAGACGATTGAAAATGCCGACCAGAATGCGCATCATAACGGGCGTCTTTGCTGTTGCCGAGATGCGTGCCAAGAGGACGGGTGGCAGTGAACTGGTGGAGCTGTTATAGGACGTGCGTTTGGGGGTATGACGCCAGAGCAAGCAGCATCGGCCAGAACATTGATTTGCAGGCGCACAGTCAGTCTGCTTCGCTGGATGAGTGCTTGGTACAACCAGTTTTTTGATAGCACTAGTCAATTATGTTTGATAGAAACATCTTGTTTTGTTTGGAGATTGTGGAATCCCATGGTAGTCGTTAAACTGTCTAGGTTGTCGAACATGGGGTAGTTTTTGAAAATTTCTGGAACTTACACATTAGTTAAATCTGGATTATATTTTATTTCAATTTTCCCATACTTATCAGGATTACATAAGTTGTGCATATCAAGTTTCCACACAACGAAAAACCATACTGTCAGTCTGCATGCATGCAGTTTTCGAGACAAGATGCCTTTATGACCTCTTCCCGATCGAATACGGTACGTTTGTACTAACTTCATTTTCCACTCTTTCTCCTCTGCAGCCCCCAAGCGTCATACAGGGCACCCATCTATGATAGTGCGAAACGATGTCTTCCCGATTGACAGTCTTTTATGGTTTCGCACTATGGTTTTACATATGTTGAGCGTTTTCTCTGTCGGCTTCGGCCAAGCGGCATCCAATCCTGGCTGACGAGCGCAAATGGAGTACCGAACAGACAAGTCGCACCACTGACTGGAATGGGCACTGAATGAATGGATTCACTTACAATTTGGTTTATGCTAAGTAATTGCCATTACCAGTTGCTAGATGAAGAGCGAGACTGTGGCGTCTGAATGTGTGTGTGTGACCCATTAAAAACCATAAATAACTGAGGGTTCATGTTGTGCTTATCTTCAGTGATGCAATGATCCACAGAAATGTGATGACACAACAACTTTCGCAACTTGATTTTTAAAACGTTGTACTAGAATATTTTTCACATTGTCAGTTTCGTCAGCATTTTGAATTTATTCCTGTCAATATTGTAGTTTACTTATTTTATCTCCATCTTGTATCATTTCTGTAGCAATGTGAGATGGACGGAGGCTTGTATGAGAAGCATACCGTACCTTCTTATGGTTTCCCATGTTTTTCAGATTTGCTATGTGCGAAAACGAACAGTATTTCGAATTGTCAAAAACAACAGGAGTACTATAACGAATTCTCGGCAGCTGGAATATTGATTGGATTTTAATTAACATTGGATAAGTTCGTAGCTACTATCAGTTTTCAGAATTTTACAAGCAACCAACGACAAGTTGGTTGTACCATCTGAGCGTAGCATGCTCAAGAAAAGATGATATCTTTTGTGCCGCAGTTTCCGCATCCCGGAAGAGTGTAGGCATATTTCGCTTTCCTGCACAATGCAGTACTAATTAAAGCTAGTCGGTGTATCCACCCTCTCAAGCAATAGCAGACTACTAGAGTGCAGTACGGTGCAGTTGGCACTTCATATCCCTAGTAGTAGAGGTACAGTCGACGACGAGGATGGCAATGATTTTCAAATGGGTGTTGGTTCGGCTGCTGCCAAGAGATCGGACTGCGGCAGTCTATTGTAGAGCAACTTTTTCTTTGTTTGCAATGTCTAGTCATCAGTCGTCCGGAAGCTGGTATGCGTAATGAAAGGGGACAAACTTTTCCGGCAGATTTATCTGGGCTTTAGTAATGGCTAAAGTTCGAATACTATGGGAGATAAACTACACTGAAGATGGTCCCTAGGTAGTATATCAAGAAATGTTATGCTTCCGAGCGGGCGGTGTTGAGAATCTATTGTGCATCGCAGTTTCCAGATCTCATGGGCAGCTATTAATATGCTATATAGCAATTAGTTTTCATCTTTAAATACTGGAATTATTAACGGTAATTGTAACTATTTAATACCACAAATCGTATATTTTATGCAAATGGGAAAACGATTGTTCTAAATCAAAGATAAAAAATGGAATCTAGTTCTTCCTTGAGGATGATTCCAAAATTCATTATTTTTGCCTATAAACCTAATTTTCGATAATCATAACTTTTACACTGTTTGAAATCGTTCGAGAAAAATGAAAAACAAGAACAATTAGCGGCTCTCTTGGGAAATACTGATTTGCAGATGTAAATGTTTAAATACAGAAAATATGGATAATAATAAAAACTGTTTTTTTTTTCAATAGGAGGAGATGTATTGTAATGAATTATTTATTTACTTATAAATATTATTAATAAATACTAATAAATATTATTAATAAATATTCAGACTTTATATTGTGTGTTCTGCCACAAACGGTGACATATCAACACTATCTAAACATATAAAAATGCAGCTCTCTCTGTCTGTCTGTCTGATTTATATAGGCTTGGAAACTACTGAACCGATCGGCATGAAATTTTGTATATAGGGGTTTTAGGGACCGAGAAAGGTGACTAAGATAGTTTGAGACCCCTCCCTCATCTGGAAGGGAGTGGTCCCATACAAATGAAACACAAATTCATGCACATCTCGAAAACTAACCAAACAAATGGAACCAAATTTGGCATGTGGATGTTTTAAGGAGTGACAAATATGTCCATATTGGTTCGACACCCTTCCCTTTTCTGAAAGGGAGGGGTTCCATACAAATGAAATACAAATTTCTGCATATCGCAAGAACTAACCAAGTAAATGGAACCTAATTTGGCGGGTGGTTGTTTCTAGGGGTAACAAATATATCCATAATGGTTTGATACCCCTCCCTTTTCTATAAGAGAGGCATTCTACACAAATGAAACACAAATTTCGCACAGCTCGAGAACCAATCAAGCAAATACAACCAAACTTGACAGGTGAATGTTTTCAGGTGTAACAAACATGTCCATAATGATTCGACATCCTTCCTTCTGGCATGTCTCCAAATACATACCATTTTGAAAACCAAGATGGCGACTTCCGGGTTCTAAAAAATAGCGGCAAATGACCAACTACCACCCAACATGAGTATTTCCGGAATTGTTATGATGCACTGAAGCCACAAATCGACCTAAGACAACACATTGAATTGTAAGATGGCGACTTCCGGTGTCTGGAAAACAGCGGAAAATGACCAAATACCACCCAATAAGAGTGTTTATTTAACCAGAATGACGCTCAGAGGCCAGAAATTGTTTCCAAATGCCTATTTTAAACTCAAGATGGCGACTTCCGGTTTCTGAAAAACAGCGGCAAATGACCAAATACCACCCAATATGGGAATTTCCGAAATTGTTATGATGCACTAAAACCATAAATCGACCTCACACAATATTTTGAATTGTAAGATAGTGACTTCCGGTGATTGGAAAACAGCCGAAAATTACCAAATACTACCCAATATGGGCGAAATAACGCTCAGAGGCCAGAAATTGTCTCCAAATGCCATTTTGAAATGCAAGATGGCGACTTCCGGTTTCTGAAAAACAGCCAAAAATGACCGATTTCCATCCAATATGAGATTCTTCGGAACCAGAATACACAGGAGCTAGAATCGACCATAGACACTATTTTGAATTCTAAGATGGTGACTTCCAGTTTCTGGAAAACAGCCGTAAAAGATCAAATAACACCTATTAAACTAGAATAACGCTCAAGAGCCAGAAATGGTCTCCAAATGCCATTTTAAAATCCAGGCTGGCGACTTCCGGTTTCTGAAAAATAGCCTAAAGTGAAAAATAGCCTAAGGAGCTAGAAATTGACCTCAGACACCATTTTGAATTATAAGATGGCAACTTCTGGGAAACAGCCGAATACTACTACATATGGCTATTTCCGTAATCGAAATAATGTATAGAAGCCAAGTATCGACCCTGGACATTCGAAAATGACCGCTTTCAGTTTCTGGAAAACAACGAAAATAACTGAATACCACCCGATATGAGTATTTCCGGAATAAAGGCTATGTACTAACGGCTAAAGTCGAGGTTGTTGTCATTCCGATAAAACCAATCATTTCAAACGATATAAAAAAATCGCAAGAAATCAATAGATTTGGGATGTATACAATTATTAAATTAAACACAAAAAAAGGCGGGACGAAGTTTGTCGGGTCAGCTAGTTACATATATTTTAAGTTTTGTTTCATTAGAGGATTGTAATTGCTCCCGCATTTAAGTGAATATTATGGTAGGAAAAATGTAAACCTTGTCAACTTGTCAAGAAAAAAAATGAATTTGAAAATAAAACCCTAAGCTTGTCTTTCTCCTATCTTACTGACTATTTTTTTTTTCACAACATTTATTTGACATGGCACAATACAAATTAATGTTTTACGGAGCCAATCAAATCTAATGCCTTATGGTCTAAAATATCTTATAAGCTAAAGGCAAATTCTTTACCCTCGCTGCCGACTACGAGCTGAAACTAAATCTAATACTAAAACTAACATGTTTTTTTTTTGTTTCGCTGTTAAATTGGCACCTTGATGCTCTTCAAGTAGCTATAAACATGTAGCATGTATGGCAAGTTTCGCTGAGCGAGAATATCACGAACTGGCACATAGGGCTGTATTCCTCGGGCCCTGAGGGTATCCAAAAGTAGAGATCTGGCGCCGCAGAATTCAGCACACACCCAAACCACGTGTTCAATGTCTTGATACCCCAATCCACAAACGCAATGATCACTGCTCGCCAGCCCAATACGCAAGAGATGTGCATCTAGCCCGTAGTGGTTGGACATAATCCGAGACATCATGCGAATTAAATCTCGTCCTACATCCAACCCCCGAAACCAAGGTTTGGTGGAAGCCTTGGGAATGATGCTGTGTGCCACCTCCCCAGTTCTCCCTTATCCCACGAGGCCTACCAGTTGATAAGTGTATTCTGACGTGAAAATTTAAAAAATTCATTGTAGGCAATTGGTCTGTTGTAGATATTACAGTTTGTTGCGCCCACCTTAGCCAAAGTGTCCGCTTTCTCATTGCCCGGAATGGAACAATGAGAAGGGACCCACACTAAGGTAATCTGAGAAGATTTTTCGGATAAAGCACTCAGATGTTCCCGTATTTTCCCCAGGAAATACGGAGAGTGCCTTACATTCTTCATCGATCGGAGAGCCTCAATAGAACTGAGACTGTCCGTAAAGATGAAGTAATGGTCCGTGGGCATTTTTTCAATAATCCCTAAGGTATACTGAATAGCAGCCAATTCTGCGACGTAAACAGAAGCAGGATTATCGAGCTTGTAGGAGGCGGTAAAATTATTGTTGAAGATACCGAAGCCAGTGGACCCGTTGAGAAGTGATCCATCAGTATAAAACGCATTGTCGCAGTTGATGTTTTTATATTTGTTATAAAATATTTTAGGGATCTGCTGCACGCGTAAATGATTCGGGATTCCACGAGTTTCTTCCATCATGGATGTATCGAAAAACACAGTAGAAACAGAAGTATCTAATAAGTTGACACGATTGGAGGTGTATGAGGAAGGATTTATACTTTGAGACATGTGATTGAAATACACAGTCATGAAACGGGTTTGAGAATTAAGTTCAACTAACCTATCGAAATTTTCATTTACCAAGGAGTTCAAAACCTCACATTTGATGAGAATACGAGTAGTCAGATCCCAAAAGCGGTCTTTTAATGGGAGAACGCCCGCCAAAACTTCCAAACTCATCGTATGGGTCGAATGCATGCAACCTAAGGCAATACGCAACCAACGATACTGCAATCGTTCCAGCTTGATTAAATGGGTGTTTGCAGCGGAGCGGAAGCAGAAACACCCGTACTCAAGCACCGACAATATCGTTGTTTGGTAAAGCCTTATGAGGTCTCCTGGGTGGGCGCCCCACCATGATCCAGTAATTGTCCGGAGAAAATTCACTCTTTGTTGACATTTTTTCATCAAATACCGAACGTGACATCCCCAGGTGCCTTTCGAATCGAACCAGACACCAAGATATTTAGATACCAAAACCAGAGAAATCGTTTCACCTATTAACTGTAAGTGGAGCTGAGCAGGCTCACGCTTCCTAGAAAAAACTACTGTCTCAGTCTTCTCCGGAGAGAATTCGATACCTAGCTGTAAAGCCCAAGCAGACAAATTGTCCAAGGTATCTTGCAATGGTCCTTGCAAATCGGCAGCTTTGGCTCCTGTAACAGAGACCACGCTGTCGTCTGCAAGTTGTCTTATCGTGCATAAATTTGCCAGACATGCGTCAATGTCATTCACATAAAAATTGTAAAGAAGGGGGCTTAAGCATGAGCCCTGGGGAAGACCCATGTAGCTAATACGAAAAGTTGCCAAATCGCCATGCGTAAAATGCATATGCTTTTCGGACAACAAATTATGAAAAAAATTGTTCAAAATTGGTGAAAATCCTTGCCGCTAAAGTTTGCCCGAAAGAATGTCAATAGAAACGGAATCAAAAGCCCCCTTGATGTCCAAGAACACAGATGCCATTTGTTCTTTGCGAGCATAGGCTAGCTGAATATCTGTTGAAAGCAACGCAAGACAGTCATTCGTTCCTTTGGCACGGCGGAAGCCAAATTGAGTATCTGATAGTAGACCGTTCGATTCGACCCAATGGTCTAAACGACGGTGTATCATTTTCTCCATCAATTTCCGGATACAGGATAGCATTGCAATCGGCCTATAAGAGTTGTGATCAGAAGCTGGTTTCCCTGGTTTTTGGATGGCGATCACCTTCACTTGCCTCCAATCCTACGGTACAATGTTTTGCTCCAGGAACTTATTGAACAAGTTCAACAAGCGCCTCTTGGCATTGCCGGGTAGATTCTTCAACAAGTTGAATTTGATTCTATCTAACCTAGGCGCGTTATTGTTACAGGACAAGAGGGCAACTGAAAGTTCTGCCATCGTAAAAGGTGATTCTATCGCATCGTGGCCCGGAGACATATCGCGAACAAAGTTTTGCGCAGGAACAGAGTCCGGACATACTTTCCTGGCAAAATCAAATATCCACCGACTTGAAGACTCCTCGCTTTCGTTGACCGTTATACGATTTCGCATTCTTCGGGCTGTGTTCCAAAGAGTGCTCATCGATGTCTCCCTCGACGTTTCGTTTACGAACCGGCGCCAATATCCACGTTTCTTTGCTCGGACCAAGCTTTTGAACTTGGTCTCAAGCTCCAAATACCGCTTAAAGTCGTCGGGTTGACCTTTCACCCAAAAGAAGAACTTAAACGCGTCGGATTTTTCCGTGTAGACATCGGAGCACTCTTTGTCCCACCACGGAGTGGGAGGCCGTTCTTTGATCGTCACGCCGGGATATTTCTTCGTTTGGGCTTGCAACGCGGCGTCGAGAATCAAGCCCGCGAGGAGGTTGTATTCTTCAAGTGGTGGGTGATGTTGAATCGACTCGACAGCTTCTGATATCATTTCCTCGTATAATTTCCAATCGATATTCCGTGTGAATATTCCGTACGGAATATTTACTGATCGCGTGCGAGTTGAACCATTATCAATTGAAATTTTAATAGGCAAATGATCGCTACCGTGGGGATCAAGGACTACCTTCCATATGCAATCCAACCGTAGCGATGTTGAACATAAAGATAAATCTAAAGCACTGGGGCGCGCTGGAGGTTTCGGAACGCGTGTCATATCCCCGTTGTTTAATATTGTCATGTCAAAGTCGTCGCAGAGGTTATAGATCAAAGAGGAACGGTTATCATTAGAAGGGGAACCCCAAGCCACGCCGTGAGGGTTAAAATCTCCCAAAATCAAACGTGGCGAGGGAAGAAGCTCTATTAAATCAAAGAGCAGCCGTTGCTCAACCTGTGCTCTGGGAGGAATATATATTCAGGCAATACAAAACTCTTTACCTTATATTGTCATTTGACATGCGACAGCTTCGACGCCTGGGACCGTGGGGAGGTTAATACGATAGAAGGAATAGCACTTCTTAATCCCTAGAAGTACTCCTCCGTAAGGAGTGTCTCGGTCGAGGCGAATTATATTAAAATCATGGAAGCTGAGATCTACATTTGAAGTGAGCCAAGTTTCACAGAGAGAAAATGCATCGCATTTATAAGCATTCAAATAATCAAAACTTTAAATGAATCAATTTTGGGGATGATACTTCTACAATTCCACTGTAAAATAGAGATAGAATCCTTCATCTCAGCCGATGAATTAGCCATCGAAGAATACGATCGCTGCAAGGAGGGGCCATTTAGCAGTCAACTGCTTCAAAAACGTTTTAACTGTTGGTGGAAATGCCAGCAGAAGACTTTTAAGAGGATCAGTTATGTTGAAATTTTCAAAAATCCAGTCCACAATATCTGAAAACTTCAGCAGTCCAGATTCTGGCTGAATCTTGGACGAAAAAGAAGGAACAGTTGGGTTTTTTGACGTTCCTGGAAGTGCCGGAAACTCCTTACTTGAATTCAGTTTTGCCAATCCCGGAGGAGTTTGCTTCGGATTTTCAACAGCACTTTTTTGTTTCTTAATATCAGTCACTTCAGATGGAGACCTTCTCTGTCCTTTCCTAGGAAGCCTAGGAGAAGAAAGGTTTTTCCTCTTCCTAGATTTACCGGGTTCAACAAAAGAAGATTCCCCAACTGAATCGTCAGAATCAGACTCATCGGATGGCAAGACCTCGAAAAGATTCGGGGAAACCAGTTTGGTGGCAGCGGCCTCATTGAGCATTTCTGCGAAAGTGCGCTTAGAGCGCTCTTTCAGAGACCGCTTGATCTTGTCTTGGCGCTGTTTGTACGCGGGACATGCAGACAGCTCATGCGGAGTCTGCCCATAATAAAGGCACTTTTCAGCACCCTTATTACAGGCGTCATCCGCATGTTCAGTCACGGCTGTAAACCGTGCCAGATCTTTACATATTTGCATTGTGTTCAATGCTTTCACTTTCGGCCGGAAAAATACAGCCCCAATACCAGCTTTGCCCTCCGGATACTGCTTAAGCCGATGGGTAGCCTTCTGCGGGGTTCCATTGTTAACCCTTGGAACTTTGTATCCGGGAGGGCTAGGCGGTAGAACGAGCGGGTTTTCATCCCCGCGTTCGTCGTCCATGTTGGACGCGTAAGCCACACACGCAAAATGCCAATCAACAAATAATATTGTAGAAAAAAACCAAGAAAAAAAAATATTTATCTTCTGCAGCCGCTCTCCACCGCAATCAGCGCACGGGCGATGCAAATCTCCAGTCCTTCACACAAGAGTCCGGTAGCAAAAGCTGCAGCCGCACAGCAGCACCAGTACAGCCAAACAGCAGTACGCCGGGTACTGGATCTCTCGCAGTAGCGACACAACGTACAGTCTGTGGCGTACGGTACCAATAGGCGATGATGCGTTCCTTTGTCTTCAATAGACGACGGCAACGAGCAGCAGTGCATACGCAATACAATGCACGGTGACCTTGAAGGCGATTAACTGGTCGGCACTATCGGGATCGAAATGAAATTGCGACCGAACACGACGAGAGCACAACTCGGAATGAGTCTTACTGACTACGATCGTATTGATTTAGGATTGCAACGATTTTTGTCGGAACTTATTGATAATTTGATTTGACATATTTTTTTATGCTCCCACATTAGTAAGCCTGTTTATTCTGAATCCTTTAAAGCATTTTCAACTTGTCCAGATGGGAACTGCATATAACATTGCTGGTCTAAAAATATTTGATTGTAAATTAACAGTTTATTCTTGAGACAAAGTCTAGAATTTCTGTTGATAAAAGGATACAAACCTTTTATATATTTATTGCACTTTGTTTGGATATTCTCAATGTGCTTTTTGAAAATAAGCGCTAAACACATTGTTTTGAGTAATTAGCATTTGAAGTTTGACCACCCATAATATAATCGTGTTTGAACTTGTCGTTAATTCAATGCAAACATGTAATGAACAGGGCTTAATGAATGTCCTTTTATCATAAATACACGAAAAATAGCAATAATTGATAAAATATTTGGTTTTTATTTTTGACACCTATGAACTCAGTTCACTCTGGTCGAACAAAAATTTTAAAAGTTGGTCTTCAGTTCGGTCTGGTCAAACGTATTTATTACAACATATCAACTTGTCTATTAAACAAGCTAATTTTTCTCACTAGTCAAACGTAATACATAGATACCAACGCTGCTTTATCTCTTACTCCAATCTGTATAAGAAATTATACAGCTGATAGAGAAGCAAAGCTTTTTTTCTGTTGCTTTATTTCATGATGCCAAAGCGCACCAATTGCTAAGTGTTAAGATAGTATCAATATGAAATGCTCTGGTATTTTGAAGCGGGTATTGTCTAAATTTATTGATTTAACGTATATAGACCCAGTCCTGACGTTTGTTACAAGAAAAATTTAATATTATTTGAAAAATATCAAATTGAAATAAAATGCACTTGGTTCGGTCTGGCTCAACAAGATCTTGAAATAAAGTGATGTGCCCATTGAAACGAAATTCGGCTCTACGAAAACCACCTGGATGTTTATTTATCTGATTCTTATGACAGTCGTATTAACGAGCTGTCCGAAGCGGAGAAATCAGTTACTGATTGAAATAAATTGCAAAGTTAGCTTTTGAATCACAAACCATGTCTGTGTTTATGGTTCACTCTGGTCGAACGCAATTTCGTTCTTTTCACAAAGTGCTACAGAGATTTTTTACTATAGCACGCCTATGAACTGTTCAAATGATTTCATTCTTTAATGGAACATAGATCATCAGTTTGCACATCCACTGGTGCTAATAACTCAATTTTTAAGAAAATGGCGCTTGGCTCGGTCTGGTCGCACGCCGACCAAATTAGCCCTAAATATTTAACTTGGTCAGACCAGTTTAAGATTGCACCGTTCATCTTAACAACATGATTATTGGTGGGTTTGAGAAAAGAAACTATTGGTTTATGAGGAAAAATTAACTAATTGTGTTTTTGATGCATTAGGAGAAATCTTCCATTTCTGCGAATATGAAGAAAATATATCTAGACTTTTTTGCAGCCTAGCAGATGACACGAAGGCTTTTTCCTTTAATGGTAATGCTCGTATCGTCACAAAACAGAGATTTCTCACATCCTGGTGGTAAATCAGGAAGATCAGAGGTAAAAATATTACATAAGACTGGGCCCAAGATACTTTCTTGAGGTACACCAGCTCTAACAAGCAATCTATCAGATTTACCATATAAAAAGTTAACCTGGAGAGTGCGGTCAGTCATGTAACTTTGAATCATTTTCGTGATGTAAAGAGGAAAACGGAGATTGGACATTTTAGCTATCAAACCTTTATGCCAAACACTGTCGAATGCCTTTTGTGTATCTAGAAGAGCAGCTCCAGTGGAATAACCTTTCTTTATTTGAATTATGTAACTTAAGATATGTATCTTTTTTAATGTTACAACGCGGATAGATTTGGATTCTAGTTGTTAATTTTTCTGCTCATTTGCTTGAATTGAATTTTCATTTATATGTGTCATTATTTTATTAAAAATAATTTTTTTAAAAAGTTTGCTTATAGAAGAGTGTAAACTAATTGGACGATAACTTGATGCTTCAGCTGGATTTTTTCAGGTTTTGAAAATGAAGTGACTTTGGCATTTTTCTATTTTGAGGGAAAATATACTAATTCAAAGCATCTGTTGAAAATTCTCACCAAGAAATTCAAAGAGCTTTCGGGAAGTCTTTTGAGGAGGATATAGGCTTTCGGGAAGTTTTTTGAGGGGGATGTAAAAAAAATGAAGTTCTTGATAATAGTTCGTATTTCATTCAAGTTTGTTTCCAGTACCTCTTCAGGAAGAAATCCTTAAGTGGTGATCATACTTTTGTGATATTTCATTTTCAATAGGACTAATTACGTTCAAATTGAAATTATGAACACTTTCGAACTGCTGAGCATGTTGTTGAGCTTTTTGTTCATTCGTAAGATATATGTAGTCACTATCTTTGAGGACTGGAATGGGCTTAGAAGGCTTCTTAAAAACCTTCGAAAGCTTCCAGAAAGGTTTGGAATATGGTTTTAGTTGTTCAACTTCGCTCATGAAATTTTCATTTCGCAAGGGAGCAAATCTATGTTTGATTTCCTTTTGTAAATCTTTAAAAATAACTTTCAAAGCAGGATCACGAGTTCTTTGATATTGACGTCTCTGTATGTTGTTCAAACGTATAAACGTTTTTGTGCGACTGTTTTTGAGCGAATTTTTTTGTGCGGTGTATGAAAAAGGACCACTTCTGGGAACATTTTCAGCCATTTAATTTTTCCGATTCTTGGAATGAATTCCAACGCATTACAGAAGTGTTGGGTCCAAAAATTACTATTTGAGCCAGTTTTACGTAGGAAAAGTCAGGAATTGCTTGCCTATGAAGGAAAGCGGCTGAAAGGATTAGTATGTTTAAAAAAGTTTCGTTTATCAATTCGATGTTTCAAAATTGTTTTCATAGGTATTCTAAATCCGAATCAACAACTTTCGAGTTATTTTTAACTGATAATTTTTTTTATGCGGTCCCTATCCACCGCATAAAAAGTTTTTTTTAAGAAAGCTGTGGAAATATTGTTTCAAATGTTTTTTTTTTATGCGATTTATTTTGTGCGGTCCCTATCCCTCACACAAAAACAGGTTTGACTGTATGATGTTGTTCAAAAGTTTATATTGTACGCAAACATAGTGGTACATAATTCGTATACGGAGCGTCCATACCGCTTGGACACGACCTTCACGGATTTTAAACTTGAAGGAACTATTCATGAAAAAATCCAACTTGATGGAACCCCCCCAGCTTGTTGCAAAATATCATATTAAATCATATTCATTGGAAACAACAAATTGAATTGAAGATTGAAATAGAACTGCAGTCGAATCCCTCTATTACGATAATTTATATAGCGACAAATCTCTCTATAGCAACATTCTCAATTCTCCCTTCAGCTTTATATTCATTAAACTTATTCTTTTTTTTGCGACATTTCTCTATAAGTCACTTGCGATCTATAAAGCGAGCGAGTTAAAAAGCGATTCGACTGTATTTTCAATTTGTTATTACCGCAGAATAAAACAATATTGAAAAAAATAATGACGAAATTGAAAAGAAGAAACGAGAAGAAGAAGAAAGAAAAAAGGAAGAGAGATAAATTCATAACTTTTAATTGTAAAATTGTATTTCTGGGAAATAACTTTAAAAAAATGGTAACACTGTTCCTTTCCTTGATAGGCAGAAAAATCCTAAAAATCATTTGTTGGGTTATTCTTTGAGTCAGAAAGTTAACAGACATTTTCCAATGAATATGATTGTTTGATATAAAATAAAAAAATCAAAACTGTTTTTGTAAAAATGATATGTATCTCGAGTTTGACTAATCTATCTGGCAATATTTCCGGTAAAAAATTACATTTTTTGTTGATTCCTTGGTTTATTTTTCTTTAAATTTCTGAATTCCTTGGATCATTTTCTTTAAGAATCATCTATCAGTATTTTTACGACATATTATGTCTACGAATTGTGACAAAAAGAAAGTGATTTTACATTAAAAATGCGCTATTTTGCAACAAAAAGCGGCGGGTTATCCAATTGATAGCAAAATTGTGTTTTTTCGAAGTGAACCTAGATGAATAATTCCTTTAACTTTAAGCCAAATCCTTGATGTGCTGTTTCATGGTCACTTCGTATGGAATGACTCATAGGCAGCGAAGAACTAATTCCCTGCACCACAAGTATTTTCGCTAAAAGAATACGATGTCTGCGTAAGAGAAACAAGCCAATCGTATAAAAATGCATTGGGATACTCGACTTGAAAAGTTATGTAATACGAATTTTTACTCAAAAGTTAACTCTTACACAATTTTTCATATTTCAATTTTTGTAAGAATAATCGAATTCCAATGATGCAATATGATTCTAATAGTAATTTCAATTTATAAAGGTCTTAGTGACGGTAACTTTCAAAATGCATCCGTTCTAAAGATATTTCGCTATTTTGTGAGTTAATCGTGGTTCTCCAGCAACGAACATAAATTTATTGTAGTGAAATATGATTAACCAAGAATTGACGAAAGTCTTTAACTTCTAATTCGTTTGAAAATACGTCGCATATGTCGATATCAACGTTTTCGTGATCCTGTTTTTAAAACTATTTATAAAGATTCTCCCAGCTGGTTTCGAGGTACGATGCTGGCCTAACAAGCCAGTCGTCGTAAGTTCGGGTATCGGCTGCGAAGTCCGAATCGGAATGAAGCACCAGGCTTTGCTTATAAAGATTTACAGAAAGATATTAAACATAGGTTTACTCTTCTGAAAAATCAAAATTTTGAGACTAAAGTTAAAAAATTGAAACCATATTTAAAACTTTTTTGGAAGCTGTCGAAGATTCTAAAGAAACCTTCAAATAGAGATGGGAGAACGACTCACGAACCGTTCATATGAATCGGTTCTTAGAAAGGGGCGAAAGAACGCACGGCTCACGAAAAAGAGCCACGGTTCTTCGAGCGCACCAGAACTGATGGGTTCGCACGAACCCGAAGTTCACCGAGAAAACACGAACTGTCAACGCTCGTGAATCATTGCGAACCATGAGCCGTTCATATGAGTCGGTTCAGAACCTTCAAAGCCTATTCCAGTTTAAAAAGATGGTGAACGTTTTCTTGTATCCAAAAAACAAAAGGCTAAAATACTTGCTCAGCAGTTAGACAGTGTTCATAACTTAAATTTGAATTTTGTTAGTCTAATTTAAGATGAAGTCACACGTCAATATAATTCGATTTCTTCCCAGGGTTTTTTACCTGCAGAAATAATTGGAACTAACTTGATGAAATTAAATCAATTATTAAAAATTTCAAAAATATGAAAGCACCCGGAGACAATGGGATCTTTGACATATTAATCAAACTTCCGGAGAGCACAACGAAATTTTGGTTAATATTTTCAATAGCTGTTTTTAAAGTGCATATTTTCCCAAATTATGGAAAAATGCAAAAAATACTCCAATCTTAAAGCCGGATAAGAATCTAGCTGAAGTTTTAAGTTATTGACCAATCAGTTTGATTTCTTCGATAAGTAAACTGTTTGAGAGAATTATTCTCAACAAGATTATGTCACACATCGATGAAAATTCAACTTTTGCGGATGAACAGTTTGAATTTCGCCATGGGCACTCTACTACTCATCAAATGATCAGAGTTACTAATATGATACGAGCTAACAAGGTTATTCCACTGGAGCTGCTCTTTTAGACACAGAAAAAGCATTCGACAGTGTTTGGCATAACATAATTCATTCTTTGACAGCAAAGAGATTGGATGAATGATTTAGCCCATGCAAATAAATCTCCGTGCATGTGAACATAACCATAAATTCAAACGATACGTCAATAAACGTGGTACCTATGTCTTTTAAAAAAGAAGCGAACCCAAGCACTGCCTAAAATCTCAAGTATTCCCGATCAGAAGAGCATAACTAAAAAATAACAGAATTCTATCAACACGAGATACAAATAACATTTTTTGATACGATTTTGTATTTTCCCATATGCTTTCAATAACAAAATAAAATCTAAATGAGTTATAATAAATCTTGGAATAAAGTTGTTTTGAAACAATTCTAAAGAATTATTCGTCTCTATCAAAACTTGCTGTTTCTAACAATGGTTGTTATTATACTGTTCTATATGCTATCACATTTCGTTAGAAAACTGATACGTTAGTAACAAAGTTTGATATGGTTTTGATTTAGTAGAATTATTTTTGTTTTAATTTCTGTTATTTTAACACCTAACGGGATCAAGTTGAAAACACAAGTTGAAATGTTTTCCACGTAACAAACTAACAGCTTCTGTTACATTTTTGGTTTTTCTTTCTGATCGGGTTGCTTCCTCATGACTTACTGTTTGATAAATTCAACAAATAACGCTGAAAACAAGAAGATACCGTTTGTTTCCTGTAGAGCGTAACATGAGCAAAATCATTTGAAATGACCTGGAAATACGCGGAAATTTAATCGACCATTTTTGATTTGAATGAAACTTTGCACACGTATTTGGCTTAGCAAACTGAGCATTTTTCACAGATGGAGAGATTTTTTACACCCATGAGTTACATTCTGAAAGGGCGCATGCGTTCTGGCATAGGTTTTATTCGAAGCATTGTAGCCCAGAAATCGTTGGTTGTAAAGAAAAACTGTCTGTGAATGAGTTGAGAATGAGTAGTAAACAACGAAGGGATGAATTTATTCCAATAACTACGCGAATAAAAAATTGATAAAGACGTATTAAAATGAGCTTGACTGTTCAATATTTTCAATAACGTTTTCGTTTAATTTGCGTAAGCTTGATGAGCACCGATGATCAGGAAAGGGTTTACAGCATTTGGGCTTGGTGTATTCCATTTTCACTTTATTCATCTCCACAAAATGCAAACTGTTACTAACACTTCTGGAGAAGTGCAATCGTATTTATATACGAAAACAGATATTATAGGTAACCCAGCAGTTATTGGTTGCGTACTTTACAAACAATTATTAATAGTAAACAAATAGGTAGTGTTGCACGACAAACATATTTTTTATCAAACATTCGGCAAGGGGGAACGTGTAGGTAAGCTAAGGTACAGCACTTGAGTTATTTATCCAATCGTTTTGTTGTCAAAGAATGAATTGTATATTTTTGATCAAGCATTCCAATGAACGTATGGTTTTTGCTGGAGAACCACGGAGAAATTAAGAAAACGTGTATTTTCCTAAATATTAATAATTTTTCGGGCTTAAATTTAAAATAACTCGAAAACCGATGCCTTTAGAATGTTAACTACCAAGAGCTTTTTGATTCAAAATGACTCTCTGCATCTTTTAAAATCATCAGAATACAAATATTTTGAAAAATGTTTGAATTAGAATTTTTATAAAAAAAATAATCCACCATAAAAAATTGTTTTTCATTTCTCCATCCTGGACTTTTTTTTAAAGTTGCGTTTTAACGTCGTTTTTTTTAAATTAAATAAAAAAAATTCAACTCTTTTTTTTAAGTTGAAATTTAATGTTTATTTTTAATTTTTTTTGGTAAAAAAAAATTTTTTTTGGTAAAAAAAAAATTTTTTTTGTACAGTGTATATTTTTATGATGCATTTTTGATTCCCTACAACTCATTCTCAGACAGTTTTTCTATACAACCAACAATTTCTGGGCTACAATGCTTCGAATAAAACCTATGCCAAAAGGCATATGCCCTTTCAGAATATAACTCATGAGTGTAAAAAATCACTCCATCTGTAAAAAATGCTCAATTTGCTAAGCTATTAAATACGTGTGCAAAGTTTCATTCAAATCAAAAATGGTCGATATTCGACCATAGGTCATTTGGCGCGATCTTGCACACATGTTTCAGCTTTGGAGTTAAATTGAAATATGTACTCGATTTTGAGCTCGACAGTGTGTTCATAAGAACGGGAGCGTCAGCATGAGGCGTTGCTCAATACATTCCTCGAATTCCCGGAAAGGGTTTGACCGAATCGAACCTGTCTTCGATGGTTTATTTATCTTCAATATAAAAGGAGCTAGGCTTGTTATTCTACTACTTTCCTCTGCTTTGTTGGGAGCTTCTGCCGCTCGCAGAAAGAAATAACGCACTTGCTGACTTTAGCGAGAATACAGAGAAAAACACCGCAGTGCGCACTGCTGAGATATTACAAAGGGACAATTTGAGTTTTCTCATACGAGAATGTAATACGCGAAGTGGCGCCTGGATTTTTTTCAGTTTCGAAATGCAAAGCAAACGCAATCTACTCTCCTACCCAGATGCTCCCCTAATTTGGTATATGCTCAAGAGACTCATAGTGTTTTTTTTTTGCAAGCTCCTCAAATACATACGATTCGCTGCTCTCTTCAAGCACGTGCGTCAATTTGCTCACCAGTGTGAGAGCAGTGGTTTCCACAGTGAAAGATATTCGCTTACACGCTAGTGATTCTCTGAGGAAAAACAGCAAGCCTGAAGTGAGCTTCGTAGCCCCAAGGTTGCAGAGTCCGCTTTGACAAGCGGGTGGTCGTGGGTTTTCTAATCTTAGTAGAATCAAGTCGTTCGCGGTCGGCGGACTTTAAGCATGTGTTTATTCTCAGGCTCCCCACTAATCTTTCCTTCACGTTGTATTAAACAAAACCTCGTCAAATGCCTTTTGACAGAATTAAGTTCCACTTACAACGAAACTAACCAGAAGGAAATTTAGTTGGAACCCCTCAGAGAATCAAATTAAATTGAAAATTCTCCAGCCTCGGAACAGTAAGTGTGAAAAAGGGCGATAAAACATTATACACAAGCACGGATATCAATATAAGCTTACTGTCAAGAGTGATAATAGAAGTGTGGAAAACAGCAGAAAGTAATTGCGAATTTGTGAATTTGTGTATCAAAGTTTAAACCGCACTATACTACTAAACGTTAATTTGCTTTTCAATTCACTCCCATTTTTGGAGAACACAAAAAGAAATAAAATGACTATCGATAAATGGCAACATAAACATATATAGATAAATAAACGATTTAGATAAATAAACGATTAATCAGAGAGATTTTTTTTAAGCTTCTATAAATGAAAAATGTCCCAATTTCAATCAAGTCAAAAAAGTCGAGAGAATCAACAAATTCAGATATATCGAGAAAAGCAAAAATGTCCAAACCGACCAAAAATGTCCAAACCGACCAAAGCAACATAAATAACTAATCGCCCGATTGATTTCGACCCCCGTAACAATATAGCAATCGTAAACATCAGATAAGCATCCGCTTATCATTTGAAATTACTGCTTCCACGTGCCCAAAGGACAGCCAAATTATATCTGTTACATTATTGGTCTTACAAAGCAGGAAATAACAACAGGCAATACACTTAGAACTACATCAGCAAACCGCCGCGGTTCGCCTCACGCATATAATTAACCCATTTCCACCAATCACGAACTCCGAAAACAAGCTTCCTGTTCGTAATTCCTGCCGGAGAAGGAAGGAGGAAGGGGACCGATGGTACTACGTGTACAAGCACCTTGATTGTCGTTCGACTAGCGATGATCAGAACCATCGACGGGAATTAAATCATACCGACGGTTTAAAAGCTATAGCATCCCCGGCTCTGACCGGATTGCGGCTGTTGGTGATGTACGAACGAACTTTCTTCCTCCTAGCAAAGTTAGATCACGACGTACGGCACCTACGTCTGTATAGGTAGAACACCATTTAACTTTGTGCACTTTTGCAAAAGCGCGTCTATACACTACCTATAAGCGAAATCGGAAATTGAGCTGTAATGAACTAACCAACCAGGGTAACTAACTAACTAACCATTGAAGGTCTCAAGGCAGGCAACAACAGGAGGGTTGAGGAGGATGATGATGATGTGGCATGTGGGTACGATAATAGCAAGCGAGAGCTGCGGTACATATTGTTCTGAGTTGTTGAGGTCGAACTTCATTCAGTGCACACGGGATGTTGGCGTTAGTGGAGCACGAGTTCAACGCCGAGTGGAACCGGGCTAGTGGAAGGGGATGGAAAGGGCATGAAAAACCACAAGCAAAAAGTAGACATTATTCATTAAAGCGTTACCTGTGAAGCATATAAATGCTCTTTAAGCGTTTCCATCAGCAGTTTCAGCGGTACTCTGCTTTGGCGCAGGAGAAATGTGGGGTAAAATATGTCCGAATGTTCGAAGTGGACTGAATTCCAAATCCTTAACTGCGCGTTTGATCTCACGCTCCCGGTCGATCGCAAAGTTCGCACGGCTCGAGCTGAGCTGAGAAGAGCTTCGGCTGGCAGCAAATTAAAAGAGGTAAAACGATAAAACGATAATGATGATGGAAGGCGGGAATCGCAGAATTTCACTACAGACCAACATTCCACTTTCGGGTCGGGCTGGCAGGAATCGAGCATTGAAGCTCTTACGAAACATCAAAAGCAGAGTTGTACATTGGTACGTACGTATGTAGGAAGATTTAAAAATTTCACGTTCCCAGGATAAAGGTGCGAGTGTACGACGAACGTATTTTGGTTGGAGCTTTCTTAAGCTGGGACGCGAATGGACCGAACCAAACGACAGTTTTGTGTTAATAAAACGGCAGGCTCTGGCGGTATACGGAATCGCCCAAGACAGATCATTCGTCCGGCATGGTTCCCGACACGGGGACCTCCGGACATGGCGCGAGGTATAATTTCTCTCGAATCGCGGTTTTTGTTGCACCCGAGTGAGATTGTATATTTGGCGATGCAGGAAAGAGGGAGACATCACTTTGATCGTAACAACTTCAAAGGCATGAAATGAAAACAGTTCGCATCTCGTCTATGTACTTGCTGTACCAGTATCGGTAGCGAGTTTGGATGGAAGTTTGGTTTGCTGTCTTTTTATTATTTATTCATTTTAGATCTAGATCTTACGCGCATTTCTGCATTTGATTGGTGGCGGTTGGACATAGTGGATTTCGTAAGAACAATGAGATTATAAACAGTGCTTGTGGACTGGTCTTTGACTGCCTATAGCTTCAAAGTTTGTGTTTTGTCAGTGTGTCTTTTAAAGATTACCTGAAAGTTATTTTCCATCAGTCTTTCTCAAGACTACCTACTTTTGAATTTAACATTTGTTTTAACTTTTTTCGTATCACCTGAAATGGCTGGACGTAAAAAGAAACCTCGCATCGCTGCGGGGAGGAAAAGAGAGGCATCTCTTTCTGACACATCGAGTGTCTGTAGTGACAATCCTTTTGATATTTTGCCTGAGCAAGAAGCTGGTGAAATGGAAGTTATTAATAATGAAACTATACAAAATATAAAATCTTTAAAAAAGGAGAAAGTTCCACCTATTGTGGTAACTATTTCTTCTGAATTGAATATATTCAAAAAGGAACTTTCAACGTTTGTTTCTGACGTTAAAGTTACCTATCAAATTGGCCGTAGAGGTGAATGTCGCTTATTAGCCGACTCAGTAAAGAGTCGTGATCGTCTTGTTCAGTATTTAACTGACAAGATGTACAAATTTTTTACATATGACACCAAGAACGCCAAGCCGTTCAAGGTTGTCTTGAAAGGTCTCACCAACGATCAAACCGTTGATGAGATCAAACTTACTTTAACAGAATTACTTGGCATAGCCCCTACCCAAGTAATTCTAATGAAACAAAAATCACGAGGCGAAAACAGTCAGAGAACTGGAATTTCCCTTGTTAATTATTTAATTCATTTTAACCGCAATAAGGTTAACAACTTAAAATTTTTTGAAAAAGCACATGCTTTGTATAATGTGCGTGTAAAGTGGGAAATTTATAGGAAGTATGGCGGAGGTGAAAAGCATATCACCCAATGCCGTACTTGCCAACGTTATGGCCATGGTTCCAAATTCTGTAACATGGACCAAAAATGTCTTAATTGTGGAGACTCTTCTCACAAAAAGGACACATGTCCTGTGAAAGAGAGTAAAAATTTTCGCTGTGCGAATTGTAACGGCAACCATATGTCAAATTTTTATCAATGCCCAGTCCGTTTAGCAATTGTTAAGGCAAGGCAAGGTAAACAAAATTCAATTTCTCAATTAAAACCAACTTCAAAACAAAATTCTCCAAGCGTACCAGTGACGCATAGTTTACCTACTCCTTTGCATACCCGTTTAACTTATGCACAGGTTACAGGTAATTCGAACACTATACCGCCTAGTGTTGGTAGTTCGAAAATGACCGTTAATATGGGTAAGCAAAACACGCTAGAAAATCATTGTACACCTATTACTCCAGCTAATATTGCTGCCGAAAATATTTTTTCTAATGTCAACTGCCTGGGGCCTATTACGGCAGGTAAACTTTCTTTTTTGCAACAGGCAATGTTCGATCTTATGAACGCCATGTTGCAGGCAAAATCAATGTTTGAAGCCATTCAAATAGGCACAAATTTTACTATTAAAATTGTTTCTAACTTAAAATTTAGCAATGATTTTAAATAAAACAATTAAAATATTAAATTGGAATGCTCGCTTATTGAAGGCCAATGAGAATGAGCTTTTTAATTTTTTAACAGTAAATAATGTGCATATTGCAATTATTACTGAAACATTTTTGAAACCTAACATAAAATTAAAATATGATCCCAATTACGTGGTTCATAGATATGATAGGATTCAGGGTTCCGGCGGTGGAGTTGCAATTGTTATTCATCGCCGAATCAAACATCGTGCTCTTCCCCATTTTGAGACGAAAGTTATTGAAACTTTGGGAATTGAAGTTCAAACTGAACTTGGGATTTTATTTATTGCCGCAGCATATTTACCATTTCAATGCACACGCGAGCACAAAAATTATTTTAAAGGTGATTTACAAAAACTCACCAGAAATCGTTCGAAATTTTTCATAATCGGCGATTTTAACGCTAAACATCGTTCATGGAATAATTCTCAAAGTAATTCCAATGGCAAAATTTTATTCAATGATTGTTCTTCAGGATACTATTCTATTTTGTCTCCGAATAGTCCTACATGCTTCTCTTTTGTAAGAAACCCTTCAACAATTGATTTGGTGCTAACAGATCAAAGTCATGTATGTAGTGATTTGATCACACATGCTGACTTTGACTCTGACCATCTTCCAATAACTTTTTCTTTATCCCATGAATCAGTTTTAAACCCTATGAGCTCTGTTTTTAATTATTACAAGGCTAATTGGGAAAGTTACAAAACTCATATTGAGAGAAATTTCAATAATGAGCTTGATTTGCAAAACGAAGTGAATATTGATTCCGCTTTGGAAGCATTAAAATGTGCAATTGTTGATGCCAGGAATTATTCTGTTCCAAAGGCTCAAGTGAAATTCGATTCATCAATAATTGACGAAAATCTTCAACTTCTAATTCGTTTGAAAAATGTCCGCAGACGTCAATATCAACGTTCTCGTGACCCTGTTTTTAATACTATTTATAAAGATTTACAGAAAGAGATTAAGCATAAATTTACTCTTCTGAGAAATCAAAATTTTGAGACTAAAGTTGAAAAATTGAAACCATATTCAAAACCATTTTGGAAGCTGTCAAAGATTCTTAAGAAACCTTCAAAGCCTATTCCAGTTTTAAAAGATGGTGAACGTTTTCTTGTATCCAATAAACAAAAGGCTCAAAGACTTGCTCAGCAGTTTGAGAGTGTTCATAACTCAAATTTGAATTTTGTGAGTCCAAATGAAAATGAAGTCACACGTCAATTTGATTTAATTTCTTCCCAGAATTTTTTACCTGCAGAAATAATTGAAACTAACTTGAATGAGATTAAATCAATTATTAAAAATTTCAAAAATATGAAAGCACCTGGTGACGATGGAATCTTTAATATACTAATCAAACATCTCCCTGAGAGCACAATGGAATTTTTAGTGTAAATTTTCAATTGCTGCTTCAAAATTGCATATTTTCCCAAATTATGGAAAAATGCAAAAATTACTCCCATTTTAAAACCGGATAAGAACCCAGCTGAAGTTTCAAGTTATCGACCAATCAGTTTGCTTTCTTCAATAAGTAAACTGTTTGAGAGAATTATTCTTAACAGAATTATGTCACACATCAACGAAAATTCAATTTTTGCAGATGAACAGTTTGGATTTCGCCATGGGCATTCCACAACTCATCAATTGCTCAGAGTTACTAATATGATACGAGCTAACAAATCTGAAGGTTATTCCACTGGAGCTGCTCTTTTAGACATAGAAAAAGCATTCGACAGTGTTTGGCATAAAGGTTTGATTGCGAAATTGCAAACTTTTAATTTTCCAATTTTCCTAATCAAAATTTTAAAAAATTATCTTACTGATCGAACTCTGCAGGTTGTCTATCAGAATTCAAAATCTGATAGATTTCCTGTCAGAGCAGGTGTACCTCAAGGTTCAGTCTTGGGTCCAGTCCTGTACAACATATTCACTTCAGATCTTCCTGATTTGCCTCCAGGATGCACAAAGTCATTGTTCTGCGATGACACAAGCATTTCCGTAAAAGGAAAAAGTCTTCGTGTCATATGCAGTCGATTGCAGAAAAGTTTAGATATTTTTTCTTCCTACTTGCAAAAGTGGAAAATCTCTCCCAATGCTTCTAAAACTCAAATGATAATTTTTCCGCATAAGCCTAGGGCTTCTTTCCTCAAGCCAAACAATAATCACGTTGTCAAGATGAATGGGGTTATTTTAAGTTGGTCCGACAAGGTTAAGTACTTGGGACTAATTTATGATAAAAAACTTATTTTCAAAGAGCACATTGAGAGTATACAAGCCAAGTGCATCAAATATACGAGATGTTTATATCCTCTCATTAACAGGAATTCTAAACTTTGTTTAAAGAACAAACTTTTGATTTACAAACAAATTTTAGACCAGCAATGCTTTATGCTGTACCGATCTGGTCAAGTTGCTGTTCAACAAGGAGGAAAACGCTCCAAAGGATTCAGAATAAAATTCTGAAAATGATTTTGAAGCGTCCTCCTTGGTTTAGTACACTCGAATTACATAGACTTACTGGTGTTGAACCATTAGAAGCTATGTCAAATAGAATTATTAACAATTTTCGACAAAAATCGTTGCAATCCTCAATTGCTACGATAAGCTCTCTTTATAGCCAATAAGTTAGCAATTAAGTTAGTTGTAAGTTTACTTCCCCTTTTCTGACAAGTAGGTTTAAATCCCTACGAATGATAAGTCCTAATTGCGAAAGCAAACAAATCCTAACAATTAAAATTACAATTTTCTAACAGTGTTGAGAAGTCACCATTTGTGATTGGACACACATACTCATTATTTACTAATATTTATCATAAATACTTAAGCTACTAACAAATCCCCCCTTAAAAAAAAAAAAAAAATGAGATTATAAACTTCTCTGGAATTCTAAGATAACGTATCAGTTGTGTAGGCTTCACTAACCGAATGTAGAGTATCCAACCAAATACTTGAAAAGGTCTCTGAATTCATTCGAACAGTTCACAATACTGTTGTGACAAAAAATTAAATTACCTAAAATAATGTTTTTGGCACTTGGTTCGGTTTTGCTGTTCATCAATACATCGAAATAATGACGAGTGATAGAGCAAAGTTGTCAACTATTGACTGACGTCTTAAGAAAAACTTTGCCCTACCTACGACAAACATGAATAAACAAAACATTCAATCCCGTGATAAAATTCATCACCTTTTTGCTAGTGTTTTTTTTTTTTTCATCAGCCGTCGGCAAGGCAAAGTGCGTTGGTTGAACGTGCCTTCCAGACGCAGCTCCTGTCTGAGACGATTCCAATCCAACGGACGACGCACTCGCAGGCGTTCCCTAGGCGAGCACAATCGAACGCAAAGTCTGCCATTAGGGCGGCAATCATTTGCATATGCAAATACTGCAAAGTCTTCATTCACCAGCCAGACCGCCCGAACCACTGACTGCTGCTGGTATTCCTAATGCACATATGCTGCATTTATGATTTCCTGGAATGCAACGATCTCTGCGAGTCGCGCCTTTTTATCCAGTCTTAATGCTTCACCTCGCCTGTATGCGCGTGAGATTTATTCAAGTAAACGTTCCACAAGTGAGGCATGGTCCCACAATTGTCACCAATCCAATCCAAGCTCTACAACAGGAGGAGGTGGAGAAGGTTCCCTTTCAAACACACTTTCACATGTAGGTATGAGCTGGTGGTACCATTGAAGTTTAACCAAACAGGCAAAACGAACGCGCGAAGAAACTGGTACTTACAAAGGATTCCGACACCCGGCTAACATGTGCAATGATACGTGATTGAAGAGACGGGATCCTGCGGCGCGAGAGTAAGGATAACGAACTGCACCATCACGACAGGTGCGAAGTTGAATTCCGAGTTCCGACAATTGCAATGAACAGTCATGGATTACTACCGCAGCCGCAGCAGCAATCGGCGTCAGAGTAGATGTTGGTTTCCTAGGTTTGTGGTTAGGATTCCGGGTACGTGCAAGCCCTCGCGGTATGTTTGCTCCATGACGTGACACTACTTATGCACGTCATCATAAGTTATGAATGAACTTATGGCTGAACGTGCTCATAAATCGCTTTCATCCGGTTCCGCAGAGAAGAAACAGCGAAGGTGTGAAGTATGTGTTGATAATTAAAAGAGGCAGAATTGCAGTTGAAGATAGCATACAGCAGCAGGAAGTATGCTTCAATAGTCGGTAGAGAATACTAATTTTTGACTTTTTGATTATGGAAGTTTTTCATCTGAAAATGTTTCATTCAGGTGAAATGAAAGCAAAAAGGGAAGCAGACGTTTACGGCCCGTAGAAAGGAAATTCGCTCGATGTGAAAACGTTCTGATGGTGAAGTTTTGTTTTCAAAATAGATGATGCATGAATTAACAATGGTTCTACGAAAACTCTTAGAAGTTTAAAATTCACCAGTTCGATGTGAATATTAAAAATTTTCTGTATTTTGTGCTTTTAACCCCTCCCACAATTACCCAGTGTGATCAGTGACAAGTTCTGGATGAGATTCTTTCACTAGAATAATAAGTCGAAAAAGACTAAATATCCGATGGAAACTTTGTGCAATGTACATACAAGTCATAATTGGACTTTTTCCCAGCTGTGCTCTCGCCACTTCCGGGTACAACACATGTGTACCGAGGCACAGGATAGCACGAAAGAATCTTGAACTCGGATCATGTTCCTGTTCCGGCTGACAATAATAGCTTTCGTCGGTTTATGTGCAAAGTTTTACTCCTTTCGGAAGGCGGCACCTTCTCCCGGGCCGGCAGCAGCAGACAATTGCTTTGTCACACATATTTTCCAACAGAACTGTACAACTGTTTCATTTCATATTCCCAGCTCATAGGCACTCGCGTGTAATTGAAAGGTGGGAGGGAGTGAATTGTGGTCCGTTTCCGCTTCGCTATTAGCAGTAAAGTTAGGAACGGCAGGTCGGGTATTCTTGTCACTCCACGCCCCCTGGGAGGACCTCCGGAGTAGCTCCGGAAAGGTTGCAAACAAGACGGAATGAGTTAGAATATTTATGCTGTAAATAGTGGTTTTTAAATTATTACTCTCCTGCGCTCAATGATTCTGTCTCAGCTGTACGGTATACGTATATACGGTTAGTTGTCGAATGCCAATGTAGCCAGTATTAGCCCGGATTAGGATGTCTCGAATTTCCTGGGAAGAAGATTGGTGAACCAATTTAAAACAAAGACAAGAAGCAGCAATACCAGATTGGGTACTCGAATTAAAAGTTGAGTCCTGGTTGTGGATAATTTTGAATGCCGCATCCAATAGAGATGTTCGGCTTCAGTTACGAGTCCTCTCATTGGATGTTACTCGCGGACTAAAATAGAAAAACAAACAAGAATGAGACTGCTCAATGGTTGGGGTTCTCGGTTTGCTGTTCGAAGGATTCAGGATTGAGTTGATAGATGATGGTGTGTCCCTGTTCCTGTTAATAGAGTTCCTACATTTTTGAAAGCATTTTGCAGTCGAGTTGATTCAAATACTTTGACTTCTTTTGTTATGTGAAAAAGTTTTCTCTTTTTTAATGTCTTGGTGATTTGGAATCAATTTTGACTGGATTTACATGAAACTGTTTGTTACATTACTTGCATTGTTGCATTCGCTAAACGAATTTTGAACGCAAATATCTTAATCAATAGGTTTTTTTTACAAATTTTGATTTAATAATAAGCATATCTTTTCAATTACAAACCTGTAAAAAGTGAACCTAAAATCAATTGGAAAAGCAGGGGCTAAAAACTACTTGTTCGCTTCCTGTTCGTGGTGCTTGTCATACAGGGTGTCACTGTGGAAGTGATACACATTATTTATGCTATAAAAATCGAACGCACGTCGGTATTTCAGTCCAGGTTTTCACCAACATCATTTATTATTATTTTATGCATAGTGAGTGACTTATTTTATTTAACGTGTCGTTTTTCTTGCCGACTGGGCTAGGTTTCGTCGGATGCGTTCCAAAGCGGTTGGCTTTGACCATCGCTGCAGCACTATGTTTTACTTAGTTTGTTCCTGGAGATAACTGTGTCAGTTTCTGTCAGATGTGACAATTTCTTTTTGATCTGTATGTTACTCGTTCCAGCAAGATACGAAATGTTGATTTGTTCTCCACTGGAATCCATTGCATTTTTCCTCTGAAAAAAAGTCTTTTCCTACTTACAAACAAGTGAACTTCAAACATGTGTCGCAATCAAAACAAACACAGCTGATTAACAAGGTAGGCCTCCCGATGCGAAAAGAGACACTCAAATGTGTGTATCAGTTTCACGGTGACAGCTGCAAGTTGCTCCGCCTTTTTTCACATAATGTCATTTTCCGAGTTTCGCAAGACGCAAAAAGGAACGCTCGGAAGAAGGGCAATCGAATTCTTCTCGTGTCAGATGAAAGTTAATAGCAGAAGGTAGCGTACTCACAGTCACACAACAGTTCAGTATGCTATTGCGTGTTACAGATTGCTCTTGTGCGGCTGAAGAGCAACCAAATCTCTTTCGTGCCGCCGTTGACTGAGCACACATGAGAAAGGAGGTCGAAATGCTGCTGTTAAGTCGAACTAATCGTCTTGCTTAAAACGTCGTAACACTGTTAAAAAAGTGTAACACGTTTTTTTAACGAATTCAGCGTAACTTTCGCTTGAAATCGGAATAGCTTTGCCTATACCGCTGTTTATTCACAGTACTGTCGAGCTGTGGTAAACAGTAAACTACTGCATATCTCTAACGGATTTTTATTACAGAAACAATTAGAAACTTGAAAAGACCGAATAATGCAGTTGCAAATTTCAATACAACTTCCGCACTGACATGATGAGGTTTGTTCCACTTAGTATTTGGACGTTTTCTTTTACTTACTGCAGCGCCTCTAGTTGTCGTACCGAGAAACTAGCGACAGTGTTTTAATCTGGAAAGTTTGTTTATTTGGTGGTGAAAATTTCATCAGGATTGGTACACGCGTTGATAAGTTATCCAAGATGGAATGCGAGAGACGAGAAAAAATTGTGCACACTCACGTTGAAAACCCATATGATCAAGAGGAATGATCGACAAAGCTCTCAAACAACCGAAATTGACTGTGAATACCGCGCTCAAACGTTACTGGGACACTTTGACGGTGAGTCGCGCTAAACAAACCAAAGTAGAAGTGGAACATTGGACCGGAAACTACAAGCGAAGGTCATCAGGGCAGTTTGGAATAATCCTGGGGTCTCCCTCCGTGATTTGGCAAAATGTTTAATGCAACACATAGTACAGTTCGTTGAATCTGTATGCGTGAAGGATTGCGGTCATGTCATGCAGCAAACAACCCAACAGGACGCTGAAACAGAATCTGGTTGCCAAAACTTTAGCTAGAAAGCTATACGAGCAAGTCCTGACAGAGTACGACGGCTGTATTTTGATGGACGATGACACATAAGTCAAAATGGACTTTGGACAAATCCCGGGTCGAATTATACCTTGCTAACCGTAAAGTGAATGCTCCAGGCAGGTTCTAATTTGTTCTCGCGGATGATTTGGCAAGCCATCTATAGCTGTAGAAAGAAGACAAAAGTTTTCATCGCTGGAGCAACCTTGAATGGACAAGTTTACAAAGAGAAGTGTCTTCAGAAGATAGTTTTGCCGTTCATCCAGCCACACGAAGGCCCCGTGAAGTTCTGGCCCGATCTAGCTAGCTGCCACTACGCTCGGGATGTATTGGAATGGTACAAGCAGAATAATATTGATGTAATTCAATAAAGGATTAATTCATCAAACTGCTCATGGTTTCATCCATCGAAAGATGTTTGGCAATAGTCTAGTGTTAATTGAAGAAGTGTGGCAAAGCAATCAAAACATCATCTGACATGGCGAAGTGGTGGAAAAAAATGACCGTTACGGTTGATGTTGCCACTGTCGAAACTGATGGGAAGTATTTGACGAAAAGTTCGAGAATTCATCAGAACAGCAGGCAAATAATTTTTCTTGTATTTTTCCTTGAAATTTAAAAATAACCGTGCAAAAACATATTTTCACCAATTTTGTACGTTATTTCCTCATGGACGCCTCCCCAGCTGGTCTCGAGGTACGATGCTGGCCTAACAAGCCAGTCGTCGTAGGTTCGAGTCTTGACTCGGGAGAGACTGTTAGTGTCAGTAGGATCGTAGCGCTAGCCCCGCAATTGTCCTGTACACTTAACGGTTGGCTGCGAAGTCTGTGTATAGTAAACAGAAGGTCAAGTTCCGAATCGGAATGTAGCACCAAGGCTTTGCTTTGCCTTCCTCATGAAAAAATCGGAAATTGTTTGCGGCCAAATTCTAAATGAAACAAACCTTATCATCCTTCTTCTTGTCTGGTTTTTGTTTCAGAAAGATTTTAACCATAATATCATCTCGCTTTGCGATGTTTATTTGGGACCTTAATTTTAAGTGACTCCGCTTTTTTTTCAAGTTATGTCATTTTCCCAGTTCCGCAAGACGCAAGGGGTTTTTATTACGCATATAATACGAGTATGGCGCTGCGACTTTTCTCTTTTAAACGCTAGGGTTTTACGGTTTTCACAAAGTTGTAGATCATTAAATTTGATGAAACTTTGTAGATATTATTAAATTTCTATCTCTTCCTTTTTCGGAAATATCTGGGATTTTGTAAAATTTATCTTCAGCATAAAAATATCTTTTTTAAAAAAGTGTTCAGGTAGTTTCTAGGTAAGTAGTGCTAGCCATTTTGTTTCTTCGGGAAAGTTGTTTTTATCATCAATTGACATAAAAGCGAAGCCTTGGTACTACATTCGATTCGGATTTGACCTTCTGTTTATTTATACACAGACTTCGCAGCCGACTGTTTAGCGTTCAGGACAATTGGTGGGCTGGCACTACGATCCTACTGACACTAACAGTCTCCCCCGAGCCGAGACTCGAACCTACGACGACTGGCTTGATAGGCCAGCATCGTACCTCGAGACCATCTGGGAGGTTGACATGAGGTTGTCGAAAATTTTGATGTAGGGTTGACTGTAAACGATATACAATTATTTTAATAAATTATCAGAGGCCCCCAATAGAACAAAAAAAAACTTGGTTCTGGCTTTAAACTATCATGTTTCATTTTTGAAGTAGAATACTTCTCTCAGGAAGTTCGGCTACATAGGGATGTGAAATGAAAATCTAAAACCGAAAAGAGTGAAAAATATGTCCAATTTCAAATGCTAATAAATCGGTTAGTATTCGATGGATTTCCTTCGTTCTTGAAGCAATAGATTGGAAAATCTTTTAAGATTCTTCCCAAAAGAAGATAATTGTAATTTTATTATTCACACTATTGTGTTATTGCAAATAATCAAGCCTTGTCAAAAAGAAAAATTCGACCTCTGATTGGTCGTTATATGATTGCTTCCCAAGCACGGTCGACAGAACCATACACCTTGCAATTGAAAACATGCTATTTGGCCTATATAAGAGCCTGTTTCAGCCGAAACCGCTCATAATAGTTCTAGACAGCGACAACAGCAGTAGTCCTTCCTTAGCAGCAGTACTAGCCCTGTGGTTGGTCACCACGTCTCAGGAGCAGTGCGGTTCTTCTCAGCGTGTGTCGCCAGACTGCCATTATTCCCCCCGTGTTGGGGCAGCATGAAGATTGCCATCAGGAAATCCAATTTTGAAAATCAAAAT
This sequence comes from Wyeomyia smithii, assembly GCF_029784165.1. Taxonomy (NCBI): domain Eukaryota; kingdom Metazoa; phylum Arthropoda; class Insecta; order Diptera; family Culicidae; genus Wyeomyia; species Wyeomyia smithii. The sequence continues at coordinate 265,086,126 of NC_073695.1, forward strand.
GCCTTTTTCAAGGCAAATAAACAAGTCATTGAAAGTTAATAATTTTTTAGGGATGGGAAATATCGACTAAAATGGCTATCGACAATTATCGATAAATTCCCTAATACCATCGATAACTATCGATAATTATCGATAGTTTGACAACTAGAACCTGATGAAGAAAAACAACAAAATGTTGCTCCCGTTGTGGACAGGAACAATATTTAAAAGTTTATTCGCACACATAATTCGCACTTAGGCGAAATCTTATCGTTGTCCGTATAAGGTAGAGTAAGCGAAAATGAGTATCCCTCAATTTTCTAACAATTTTAAAGAGGATTTCATGTGAAAGCAAACAATCATCGAATTCTCTTTAAACAAAGTCTAGGCCATTATATTTTTTCAGTTCTGGCATCATTGTGGAGTATAAATGCCAATGCGAGGAAAAGATCAATAACTATCGATAACGCGGAAAACTTAACGATTCTATCGATAGCCGGCAACTATCGATACTATCGATAATTATCGATAGGTTTCCCATTCCTATTTTTGACAACGCAAGCAAGCATTCTGTGTTGAATCCTAGCAATTTGAATCTGTCACACCCGTCTAATTTACTGAATTTAAAATTGCTTCCACAGTGCATGTTGTCCGTATATCTTAATTCCCCCACTGTTAGGGCAGCTCAAAGGTTGCGATCAGCATCCGATTTTGAAATGCCTTTTTCAAGGCATAATAATTGAAGGTTAATAATTTTCTGGCATCAACACAAGCGGACATTCTGTGCGGGATGCAATCAAATTTTGATCTAGTTGTCTAATTTTCACTTTGGTTAGTAAACCCCCCACTGTAGGGGCAGCGCAAAGGCTGCGATCAGCATAACCGACTTTGAATAACAAACTGCCCTGTTAGAACGCATTCACAAAGACAGTTAGTTCGACTATGCAGAGCTAATATGAAGTCGATTCAAACAATCAGCATGAACAGAAATCGTCGTCTCCCAGCTGTCAAGTTGCAACATGATGCAACACGCAACAGCGAGCAAACGAAATCGCTTGATGTTACAAACCGCAATATGATACGGGTAAAAACAGATGCGTGAGTGAGAGCACCATAGGTGTTTATTCGCTGGATACAAAAATCAAATGCGAATTGTGGAATAATTCGTCTGAAGAACATTAGAGAATGGTAAAACTGAACAGGAAGGCGTGGCCTATCTCGTAGCACCCTTCGGCTATAAAAGAGTTTTTTTCTGGGAAAACTAGCTACATTCATCAGTCGGATGGTGAGCTGGATGAACCGTCCACAACGTTGACAGCAGTAGCAGCAGATATCAGCACTCAGCAGTAACAGAAGATAGCAGCGGGTTGCGCCTGTGGCTGCCTTCAAATTAAACAAATCACTTGCCCTGTGGTTGGTCACCACGTCTCAGGCCTCTGCCAGGCTGAACGCCAACGCGAGCGATCGGGCGAGATTTTTGCCGTACATCAGCCGGCACTTCCTCTAATGGAAAAGTTGGATCATTTTGTTCAGAAGAATATTACTGTCGGTAATATTACACAGATGCGATTGCATTATATCCGATATGGAATTGAACAATTGTTCTCTTGAGGACAAATCAAACACTTAAATTGAAGAGTTAATAGCTTTAGGTACCAGTAGCAGTATGGTAACAGCCTCAGCGGTAGGTGCAGCCGGTACTTCCATGAGGCGGATGTAATAAGGAAGTAAATGGAATCGGCATGGCGAAACAGTTCGGGTGTGCTTAGACGCGCGTCATTTTTCGTTGTTGATATTATTCCCCACATGAAACGACGCGCTTTCGTACGATAGCGGCGGTATTAGCGGTAGATGCATTTGCCAACACTTACTCCAGTAAAGCCGTGTCTAATTTTCAATGTGAAAACACCTTTCTATTGTATTGACCGTGCGCATTAGGCCTCTGCCAGGCTAAACGCGAAAAGCTGCGCGAACCGATTCGCCCGGCCGTAGGTTAATGTACAGCCGTAAGTGGAGCTGTGTAAAAGTATTCTACTTCAACCTTGCGGTCGTGGCTTTGCACACAACCTTCCTGTGATTTTTCCATATAACGACGCCTCACTTAAAAAGATACAGACCTCCACAAAGACGTATAGTTCTACGTCGAAAATTGAAAGATTCTAATAAAATTGGAAGAACCGACAATCGGCATTGGTAACATCATTATCTCGTATAATTGCGTACGACTGCAGGTATAACATTCTAGAAAAAGAGGTATCTAAAATAAACAAATATTCCTAACAATGGACGCCAATAAGTGGAAAAATTTGGAAAAATGATCTGATATTTGAGATTCACTATTTTCGAGCTCTTCTCATTTCAATGTCGAAATTTTATGTTTTTGATGACCGGGATTATCTTGGATAAAGGTTGTTTGTCTCGAAAAATTCAAGTAAGTTATTTTTCAAGCGCAACTATACTTTTTCGAGAATGCAATAAGTAAATATATCGCGATACTGAAAGAAATCTTGTTGCACAAGAAGTTTAAGTTTTTAAGGCGTTTTATGAGGAATTTACAAAACCGTCAACAAGTATGGCGAACAGACTGCTTGACTCCGCCAAATGATGCCATGTGTTAATAAACGTTGATAAAGCCGTGACTTTCAATGCCGCTAATTGTTCTGGCATATTATTAGTGAATATTGGCTTGAGTTCAATATCTAGTAAATTTAACAATAATCAGATGAATCCCGAGCTCAATGACAATTCAATTTTTTTGTTTAAATAAATTATCAATTTGACAATTATATCATGGCGTGTGTGAAAAATAACAAACTTCTATGCCACATTATACGTATAAACTGAGCGCGGCCATAAAAGTTCTCAATTATAAACTTAGGAATGTCTTTAGATGTAGCTATTTATTTTATTAAACAACGGTGACATTCATTTTGATTCATTTTGGGTCGATGGGTTTTATTTCATAAACTGCTCTATGTAAATAAAGAACGAATTTCGTACATTACAAAATCAGCTAAACAAGAAGAATACAAATTCTTATAGTTTTGAGCAGAATGCCATCATAGGTTTATATCTATAAAACTACAGAATGTTTTGCAAGTCTTGCGAACTATTTTTGAACCACTCCTCTAGCATAGGCCTCTTTTAATCTCATGAATCATTTATTGCTGTTTTGTAGCAGTTTGGGTAAACAACAACCCTTATGACCAGTTCTAAGAGACAAGTAATCAGTACTTCTATAAGTGCACTGCAGAACTAGTATTATTATATAGGTAGGGTGCCGCTAGAAATTTTCGAATTTCGTTAATCTCAAAATTTTCGTCTTCTGCAAAAGAGTCATCATGTAAACTTCCAGCCCAATTGTGCAGCATCCTGTTTCCCAGAACCGACTATAGTCACAAAATTCCATCAGACAGGCATGCATTCGATACAACCTTCCGTTACATAGTCTGAAATAGTATGTTTTCTCGACATTCCTTCGCCGGGATAAAGTGTTGATACTAGACACCTTGTTCCCCGTAGAAGAAACAACGACGAGTGCATAGCTGAGAAATAAGCAGACAACAAAAATGTAGCAATAAGGTTTATCTTCTTGGTAACTGCACTGGTCAGGAAAGCTGTAAAGGACAGGGAAAAAAATCCGGGGTTGCAGTGGGTTTCGTTTAAGTAGAATTTAAATCTAGTAACAGACCTAACTCTGCGCGGTCACCATTAATGTATTACAAGTTTTGGGCGAAGGTCTACAAGATGAAGTTAGCGATCGCAATCGGACTTCCGTAAGCGCATTTTAAAAGAAATCGACTTCCAGGAGTCAAAATCTGAAGTTAGTGAAAAAATTTTTACACCGAGCTATGTTTTGGGAAAGTTGAATTTTTAATTAAATATGAATCAGCTCAAATATTATCAAAATTCAACAAAGCGGTAATCGTTAGGCACTCACTAGAAAAAAAAGTCATTCGAAAATACCTTTGTAACTGTACGAATTTTGTATTAACTTGTGTGCAAGTCTTCTAGTTGCATTGAAATTTACGATGCAAGCCATCCCAATTGACTTTGGCGTCATCCATTAATTATGTAAGGACTTTTTTCGAAAATTTAGACCCCCCCCCCTCCCCCCATAATAAGGCTAAGATTTTGCATTACCCCTCTCCCCCCCCCCACAAATCTTACGTACGATTGTCTTTTTAGAGAAAAAAAATTTTCGAAGGTAAAACATTTTTTTTACACATAGCATATTCGTAGAGGATAAAACAAAACAAGTTAATACAGTTAATACTATGTTAAAGTAAACAAAATTCAAAATTAGGTAGAAATTGAGTAAAGCACGCAATCACCTAGCGACGGCGAATTCACTGCTTCCCCAATGTTCAACTGTTAAGATCGTAGCGATAAATAATTCAACTAATTTTATTTTTTTTAGTTTAGTAAAAAAATTTTTTCAGTTTTTTTTTTAATTTTTTCAATCTTACGTAAGATTCTCTTGAATCCCCCTCTCCCCCTCGTAAGCATTCGTAAGAAATTTGGATACCCCCCTCTCCCTCTAAACCCTTTACGTAATTTGTGGATGACCCCTTTCTTGAACAACATCAAGAATACTTCTCGCATAATCGAAAAGTTTCTCAAGAACTCTATTTGTTTTGACACCAGAACACTTCTTATATATAATTTACCAAGCTACATCATGTTTTAACTGTGTACTGTGACACGATACTCTCGATGGTGCTACTTTTTCCAGCCTGGCATTTTTCTTTTCAAAAGCAAAAATTTCCACAAGCCAGCCAGCAGAGCCAACAGTCAGTTGACCCATCTGAATTCAACGCAGTTCTGAAAAGCTGAATAGCTCGAGGATTCTTCGGCACGGAGCGCGACATCAATTTAAAGCCGTTCGTTCGTTCGTTCTTGGCTCTAGGCGTTTTCATAGAGTAAACCCCGTCGTAGAAATATTTTTTTTTCAAGCAGCTGCGGCAGTAGTGCTACTAGCTGCCGCGGGGCAGTTGGGTAGACTGTCTCCCTCATAAGTGCTACTTATGTTGTCGGGAAACTTTCAGAGTGGCAGATAAGGTGGATTTGATCCGGCCTTCATAAATGCCTCAATAAGTCACCACTTTTTTTAGCTTCTATTTTGCGCTACCCGTAATCTTTTCTAGAAGGAATTTTTTTTCGCGGAATTCTTCGTACGAAAATTCTTGAAAAAGCTATAGTTTAAAACTATCATTTTGTTCTGCATCAAATAGCTCCCAATTTTATGTTCATCCAGTATTATCGCCAAAATTAAAAGCCCGTTCGCATTAAAAATGCAAAACCGATCCGAGAGAGACAGACACAAAATGCCGGAACCTGTTTGACCCACACTCACCCTGTTTTGGACTGAACGGCGGGACGGGATCGCAAAGGTGGCTACTGACCCATGCCGAGAGTTGGTGGCCGGCCGTTCGTTGGCCCAAAAACCGGGCGCGCTCTGCCAGCGAAGAATGACGATAATAATTCGGAGTCATTAGTTTTCTTTCAGCACCTACATTTAAAAGCATTTTGTGCTCATCAATGGAGTGCGAGGATAAGATATCAAATGATGCGAGACCTGCTTTTTTCGGCAAAGGGTGTGTCCAAGGAACGACGAAACGTTCGGTTTACACTGGGAACCTTTCTCCGCCCGTTTCGTAATCGCTGGACCAGGGGCACTGTTTGCCGTTCGCTGGGGGGTCGTTCCCAAATTACTGAAAGAGTAAAGAGGGGGTGCCTTTATTTAAAATTTTCTTTAATTAAACATAAGATAAAACAAAAAATCAATGAAGCCAATAAAAAATTTAGAACCAAGATTAGCCACTCTGGGGAGGGGATTGTATATAAGTTGATCAAAAAATGACCACGTGGTTTAGGAACAACCCCCTCGGTGACTTCATAGTACAGCCGGTTATACGAATTGGTCGGATTTCAGATTTTGCAAAACCGCTGGTAAAGCGTAAGAGCCTAAAGCGAGAACCAGTCCCCGATAAAGAGTGGATATAAAGGTGTATTTTATTCTTATTATTATTTGACTCGTAAATTCTTATGCTTGCGAACAGAGTAAACGATTCGAGAAATGGGACGAGACGAAGTGGGATTAAGCTGCAAAAATGAAAAGCAAAAAAAACTCCAAACGAAAGCTGTCGTTTGGACGTGAAGGAGAGTGAAAAATATGCTTTATCCGATGAGAAAGATCGATTTTTTTGCGGAGGTAGCGTGAAGCATTTTCCACTTTTAGTTTGTGGGCCAATGAAGAAAGGTGCCGCTGCGAAATAAGCAAAAAAAATGTGGGCCATTGGGGGAATAAAAAAAAATTATTTTAAATTCATAATAATAATAGATAGACTCGTAAAATATTTGGCCCAGAATTAACACCCGTAGGCCCAAACTGCAGCAACAACGTTTGGAAACGGACAAAGGAAGAATCTATTGTAACGAAAATTGTCTCGATTATGCGCTTTATGTACCCAGTGAATATTGCAGTGCGGCATTATTAATATGTCGTAAACGTCAGACCTTCCACAATTAAAAGAAAAATCCACTCCACTCGCTGCTGCCCTATGTCGTAATGCTTGAATGGGCATACATATGGCTCCGTTAGGACGCTCCAGTCTAGTGTCTTTTGATCCCTCTCTACGAGCAAGATACAGCCAACAGCCAGTGGACGAAAAATCGACTAAAGATATTCTGAAAGCTGGCTACCAAGTCGGCCAAAAGCTACCCGCCGCCAGCAATAATATTCCTCACTGTATAATTCCATTATGCTGAGATTATGGCCTAGTCCTGCTGATCCTGCTGCACTCGAGGGCCCAACAGGCTGAGGAAAACAGACCAAACCGAATTACTTCATTCATTGTGCTATCTCATTGGCTCGGTTTCATGAGACAAAAATGACAAAAATGAAAAACGACCGCACAGTGGTTTAAAAGTGGAAATTCGTAAACTTAATTATTTTGTGACGTTTGTGTGCATTTTAGCCTTTCGGTTTGTTCTGATGACTTTTAACATTTTTGATTTCACAACTTATGGAATATTCTCCATTTTGTTTTTTTAAGGTGAAACTGTATTTAGAGAAATTAATTTTTCTTATTTGAACCGATAGCGAATAAATGTGTTCTACAATGTTGTAGTACTTGAAATTTTAATAAAGTTTGCTTTGGACATCAAGTTGCCATGACTTCAATTTATTGAGATATGATATTGTCTTTGGAAGTAGTACCTTAAAATTAGTTTTTTGGACTTTTTCACACTTAAACCACATCATATAACATGGGTATGTTAAGCAAAGTTTTAGGTGATAGTAAAACAAACAACTTTGCTGTAGACACGCATTCGTTTAGATCTCATCTGTAGAAGATACTATGATTTTTATGTTAAAAAAGTGCTCTTTTCAAAATGTTAATACTAAGTAAGCTGCAAACGGTTGCACTTGCAATAAGTTTAGTCTGATAGCTCGAAATTTAGTCTTTAATAATTGTGAAGATACTCAGTGGCCGTCAGTGGCCTGAATTATGTGGTGGTTTTTAGTTTATTACGATTGTTGATTCCAAAAATCAGTTTTTCAGGTTTATTCTTATTTTATCTACGTAATACCACTTGGGTATGTTCAGCAAAGTTTTAGATAATAGTAAAATAGGCAACTTTGCTTAAGACACCGAAACGCATGATGTATTTCAATGGAATATGTTATGATTTTAGGGCACATTTTTTAGCATACCGTTACAAACCAATCAGCAAACTTGCTTGGGATTCATATTTGTAAACTTTTGTGATGTTCATGGGACATTTTCATAGTTAATCAATGTATATGGGAATTTTGCATTTACTTAAAAACTTTGCATTTACTCAAAAACTCTAATTTATTACAAATCTAAAATACAATAAAAATTAAATTTCGAAATCGTCAGAAGATTCATCTTGAACCTCTGAACTGTCTGAACCACTGTGTCCTACCAAATCTATACCTAACAAATACTTTGCATCTTGAGATGATATTTTGGATTTTCGTTTGGTATTTTTAAACATACCGGAGATGAGTGGGTCCGACGATACCAACAAGCGGCGAGTAAGGTCGAGATTCAAGATAGTTCTTGAGCGTTTTCTGGTATGATCACGTCGGTATCGCTTGAGATCTTTGTTTCTCGATTCCTGAGCCTCTTCGGAAAGTTGACCTATTGGAACATTAAAGTGTTCAATAATTTCGCTACCGTGGATAAGTATTTTATGCACTGAAGCTGGCATATAGTACCACGGGTATAGATGCACTAGATATGTTGCTGTCTCTGCACAATATTCGGAAAACCGCTTAGTGTTGATTTCGCATCCAGATGCTAACACCTGATAATACATTTACATTTTATTTTAGGTTGAAAACTGTAGTTTTATCTTTATATTGCCTGCAATATTGCTCCGCATCGTTCCAAAGCTTTTACGTCTAGCCCAGTTACGCATGCCGTTTTAGAAGCATTGGAAAAGAAACGACGAACAGTGTTTCCCCATCATTTGATGTTCCTGTTCCTTCTGGCTTTGGTTTAATATTTCAAAAATCGATGGGTTTACCCGAAGAATCATAACATATTCCATTGAAAAGCATCATGCGTTTCGGTGTCTCAAGCAAAGTTGCTTATTTTACTATTATCTAAAGCTTTGCTGAACATACCCAAGTGGTATTACGTGGATAAAATACGAATAAACCTGAAAAACTAATTTTTGCAATCAACAATCGTAAGAAATTAAAAACCACCACATATTTCAGGCCACTGACGGCCACTGAGTATCTTCACAATTATTAAAGACTAAATTTCGAGCTATCAGACTAAACTTATTGCAAGTGCAACCGTTTGCAGCTTACTTAGTAATAACATTTTGAAAAGAGCATTTTTTTAACATAAAAATCATAGTATCTTCTACAGATAAGATCTAAACGAATGAGTGTCTACAGCAAAGTTGTTTGTTTTACTATCACCTAGAACTTTGTTTAACATACCCATGTTATATAATGTGGTTGAAGTGTGAAAAAGTCCAAAAAACTAATTTTAAGGTACTACTTTCAAAGACCATATCATATCTCAATAAATTGAAACCATGGCAACTCGATGTCTAAAGCAAACTTTATTAAAATTTCAAGTACTACAACATTGTAGAACACATTTATTTGCTATCGGTTCAAATAAAAAAGTTAATTTTTCTAAATACAGTTTCACCTTAAAAAACAAAATGGCAACTATTCCATATGTTGTGAAATCGAAAATGATAAAAGTCATCAGAACAAACCGAAAGGCTGAAATATACACAAACGTCACAAAATAATTAAGTTCACGAATTTCCACTTTTAAACCACTGTGGACCGGTCCCATAAAGACTATTGCTTTTTTATATGCTTTTAGTATATACTGAACTGAGCTGACGTTCAATTGGTGCGTCTATAAATCGCGCTTTTCTGCGGTGACCTATATTTTGAGAGATTTGAGCATATTTTAATAAGGAAAAGCTGCAATGAGTTGTTGTTCCGTGTGATCGCTTTTGAATCGGTCAAACTTGCGAAGTAATATACATTTTGGACAGTTGACAAGTGCTGGTGTGAGCACAAACAAAAACCCAATAGAAATATTTGTTTTTTTTTTTTTGCTCTCGAATTATTTATTGCAAGCTAGTATTGCACTGATAGAAGAATAATATAGGGTACTTGACGGCTTCGTCAGGTGATTTGCATTGAGGGCAGGATTCAGTTTGCCAAGCTCTACTGCTTTTATTCCACTTAGAAACTCAATGTATATTAACTTACCTTGAACGTTGAAGTTTTTCTGTTAGCATGAATGAATCACTCCATTGAAAACTCAAACATATTTATTTTACATATTATTTCAAGCCTGCCAAAAATTGATGTTCAAAAACTGCTGAAACCATAAAATTGCTGTAACTTTGAGTAAACTGAATCGATTTTCATGAAAATTGACATGTTTGTTCTACTCTATGAAGGATACAAAATGACGGTTATTGGAAGTTGCTGTCGAATTACATGAAGAGAAATCTCAGCTCTTTTTCTCTTACCAACAGACTTAGGTTCAAAATCCAAACAATACGTTCTGTAGTGCAACTCAAGAGCTTTTATTCGATATATTCTAAAAATGTGCCGTTATAAAGATGTGTGAGAAAATATAATTTTCTAAAGCATGTTTTTGATTATTATTTTGAACCCATTGTGCGAGAAGCGTAACTTCGTTTTGTGTCGATGTTTTTTAGTTGGCCTGTAATTTCCAGGTTCTGTTTGTTTATGCATTAATGCAATAGGTTGCACAATTTGAGGTTTCTGGACAAGGGGTCAATGGGGTAAGCAGGCCCTGCAGTGTCTTGTGTTCGAAAAGTGCTCAGATCGTAGAATAATTCCTCTCGGCTTACTCTCGAAAGTTTACGGTGAAATAGCAGGTTGTTATTAAAGCCAACAAGAAAATAATTGAATGCCAAATGCAAATTTGTTGAGCTTTTTTTTAAATGTGTCCTTTACAGAATTAAATTACCAAGGAGTCGAATGTAGTTTGAAACCAAATAAATTCTATATTTCATCATCCATATTTCTATTCTGAATTATGCTGCTGTTTTCATTTAGTGACAAAATAGGAAAATAAAGTTGAAAAAAGGATGATTAATAGTTGAAGAGGTTGTTTATAAGATACGACCGCAAGGTTAACGTAGAATTATGGCAGTCTGTCTTATGTCAATAAAACTTTTTGCAATAGGTTTGGAAATACACTCGAAGCGGTTTTTTTTCGTAAAATTTCTTTCGTATATTTTTTTCGTAAATTATTTTTGCTTTAAAAATAAACGAAACCTGTTGGAAACTAATTGAATTGAAAACATTTGAAAGTAGGCAATTTCCGTGACGCCCTCGATGTTTTCGGTTTGTGTTTCGGTTCACAATTTGTACCGCTATATCAATGCTGCCGTAAGACGTAATTCTAGTCAAAAGCGCACTTATCGATGTGCTTAAGTTGACTCTGTTGAAAGAGTTATGAAAAATGTAAATAAATTGTATTGATTAATAAATGCTTCATGATCGCGTGCCATATCCGTTCTGACATAATGAATCTCATTTTATTTTGGTTTACAGCTATTTTCTGAATAGCCCCGCCTTAATTGCAAGTTCCCACATTTTGTGTTAGTTTCGTACAAATGATGTGCAAAAAATGATTTTTTGTGGAAATTCTGTCAAGCCGGACCGATAGAGCTCTCATAAAAGCAACAAAATAACATTGTATCGTGTCGTGCTGCGGCTCGAAAAAAGACAATGTTCCCGTTCCCATGTTGAATGGGAGCAGGTTGTTGCGTGTTTGATATTGCCGATGGTAGACATGAGTATAAAGGTCGAAATTCTGTTCTAATGTCATATTATAACCGTCTTCTTCGTTACATCCTTACTATAACCGTTTTCTTCGTTACATCCTTGTTAGGGAACATTCATAAATGACGTAGAATTCGAGGGGGGAGGAGGGGGTTGGCAGTTTTGTGACGAAAGCTGACGAGGGGGAGGGTGGGGGGTCAAGCCAAGCTACGTAGAAAATGTTAAACTAAGAAAAAAAAAAAGTTTTAAAGCTACGTTATTATCTAGAGGGGGGTTCTGATTTTGTGACGAAATGCTACGATGGGGGAGGGGGTTGTCAAAAAAGCCTAAAAAAATCTACGTCATTTATGAATGTTCCCTTAATGAAATGTATTGGATTTTCTAAAACGGACTCAGCACCGTGAGCAGAAGGAACTTGCTGAACTTTTCGTTTGGAATCGGATTTGTTTCGTATATACCGCCGGTTATGCATAGTATCAACGAATCGTAATAAACATCACAATGCTGCGCATCTGCAGCAGCGTCAAACCACAGTTGCAGTTTAATAATAACCATTCATTGTGTTCTTTCAAATACATGTAGTTGCCTCGAAAAAGGCCGTTTTTTGCTGTGTGGACTCATCACTGTGACCAGAGATTAGATCTATTGAGATATTGCCCAGGTGTTTTCTGTACTCCGCACTTCATATTGTTGGCAGTATCACTATTGAAGTAAGTGATACACCTATCATTCATATCTGTGCTTGTGTGTAAGTTTTACCTTTCCATTTCATGCTTACTACTCTGTACCGAGCTTCTGTCCATCCTAACAATATCGCCCAATTACAATTCCCTGGAGAGAACTTCCATACGTTACTCACACAGTCGGAATATATATAGTTTTGTAAGCTGTCAGTTGTCACGCACACGTCAAACGCAAGTTACTAAAATTGCCTTCTTTCCTAGCAAACTATGAGCCTGAAGTACACCAAAGTTTGTTATTTTTTCGTGTGTGGAAACGCAAACACTACTATCGTGACGACAAGTTACCATTGATGGCATGTAGTCCTCTACACACCTCCTCTCGCCTGGGACGGACCCATTGAAGCGTAAGAAAATCAGAGTGAACTGAGTCTTAACTTTTTTAGGTCCACGTGTTATTATTCGCACATGGGTAAATATTCTGATCCAGTTGCATCGACAAAAACCGCCAAAAATATAATGTTTCGCTATAGACAGAGGAAGATGATTTCGGGGTGTGAAAGGAACGTAGTGTCATAAATATTCAGCATGTCAGAGAGATTTGAAATTAACCAAACCTCTATTTGTTGATTATGAACGTTAATCTATAGTTACATATGCAATCAGTCCTGTAACATCATACAGCTTCATCAAAATTAGGTTGTTAAGTGACGGCACAAGACAGTACCCGACTATGAAAAAGTCAAGTAAAACATGGGTAATTCAAAACAAGACCAAAATACTGTGTGCTCCAACGTAATCCTTCAACTATACTCCGACGTTTAAACTGTACGGATAAAGTGATAATTCACTTGCCGATATATGAAAACATCACCAGTCATAACGACATTAAATCTTAAGATATTACGTCATTGCTTGATAAATACAGATACAGAATAAGATTACACTATTTGTCATTTTTTTGAAACATGATGTCAAATTTGATCACCGGTTTTTATTTTAGATGTTTGGACGCTATTAGTTTTCGATTTTTTCAAATGCACAAATGCACAAAAATTGTGCTAAAAGAAGAACAAAACAAATTCCGAAATCGGCGTAAAAACCGTGTAAATTCCGAAGTTCGCGTTAAAAATATACTTCATTAGCTAAAAGTTTTTTAACCATTTCTGCTAGAAAACAAAATCGAAAAGCAATAAACAGCAGTATTATTACCACCTACGAATCGAACTCAATATCAAGGAAAAATATAAAACGATCAGGCCAAATCAGTGAATATTCAGTAATTGGATTAAGTAAACTCATTGGACACTACGAATAAGCAATTTGAAAATTAAAAACTAATAAAAACATACCGCGTAAGAAAAACATTTCTAAACAATCTGCGTAAAATCTGGAATTTGCGTATAAAAACGCGTAAATGCCGAAATTCGCCTAAAAAATTTTTTAGTGTGTTTTCCGTTGGCACCCTCATACGGATTTAAGGCTTGCACCACGCATTTCAGGTTTAACATCAGGAACAAGGTCTCTATGATGGAACGCGGGGGACAGAGTTTTCATCCGCGAAATTGATCATGTGTGAGGTTATATCGGAGTATCTCAGAGTGATTATATCTACCCAATAATCGTTAGGAGACATCAGTATCATGTTATTCTAGGCTTTGCTATGACTGTCAAAAAGTACGGAGACAAACTTTTGCACGTGTGAATGTTTTCTGGAGTTCGGTATTTTCTCATGGACAACCATTTTGCAAACCGTTACTTTTTTCTCAATTACATTCCTTTTTATTTGTTTTGTAAGTTTTACTTGAAACCTAACATCATACAGTTGAAAAATTGGACTCTTATTCAAGTAATACAGTTTCAACGAAAATTTATAAATTATTAAAAAACAATTTTCCGAAAACGGGTTAATAATGGAAAGAAAAGTTCTGTGCAGTGGCTCCGTATGAGAAGGAAGTTGTTGATTCGTTTTCAAATGAACAATCAATCCAAGCGTTTTCATGATATACTGACAGAAGGATGTTTCTCACATTTAAGGTTAAGAGTTAAGGTAAAATTAGCGTTGACCATCTATATCGAAATGGCGAATTGTCATAGTTGAATCTTGATTCCATGCTAGATTATTTTAAGGAGGTTAATCATTTTAGAATAAATTCCAGCATTTATAGTAAATTTATTAGTCCAACATGCATTTTAAAAGTGGCTAGCCACTACGAGCCAACTCATCATTTCATTTTATTTATCATTTTAAGGCGACAGACCGATTATCGATCCAGTGCCGAATCCAGAATACGTCGCCATGTCCCTCGGTCTTGGGCTGCTATCCTCCAATCGCCCCTAACACCTATTTCGCGTGCAGCCTCGTCGACAGCACACATCCAACGAGTGCGGGGTCTACCTCGAAGTCGACGACCTCCATCGGGATTCCTGCTAAAAAAAACCTTCGCTTGACGCTCATCCGGCATTCTCGCTACATGCCCAGCCCACTGAAGCCTGCCGTGTTTTATCCTCTTGACTATATCCGCCGATTTGTATGCCTGGTACACTTCATGGTTCATGCGTCAGCGCCAAACACCATTTTCAAGTTTGCCGCCAAGGATTGAACGCAAAATCCTACGCTCAAAAACATCAAGAGCTCGCCGATCAGCCTCTTTCAGCGTCCATGATTCATGGCTGTAGAGAGCCACCGGAAGAATCAGTGTTTTATAGAGTGCGAGTTTAGTACGGATTTGCAGACTGTGGGACCTTAGCTGGTTGCGTAGTCCGTAAAAGGCCCTGTTTGCGGCTGCTATCCGCCTCTTTATCTCACGGCTAACCTCGTTGTCACATGTCACTAATGTTCCCAGGTAAATAAATTCGTCGACTACTTCAAATGTTTCCTCATCTAGCACCACCGCAGCACCAACCTCCGACGGACTACCACGCACTCTGCCAGCCACCATGTATTTCGTTTTGGCAGAGTTTATGGCGAGCCCTAATCTCGCAGCTTCCCTCCTGAGAGGTCCGAAGGCCTCTTCCACAGCTCTACGGTTGATATCAATGATGTCGAAATCGTCCGCAAAACCCGAGAAGCATGTGCGACTTCGTAATGATGTTGCCGCTTCTTTGCACACCAGCCCTCCGTATAGCACCTTCCAATGCGATGTTGAACAATAAGTTCGACAGCCCGTCACCCTGCTTCAAACCATCTAACGTCACGAACTAGTACGATTTCCTACCGGCTATCCTGACGCTTGATGTAGAACCTTCAAGGGTGGCACGAATCAGCCTAATCAGCTTTGTTGGGAAGCCATGTTCAATCATAATCTGCCATAACTCATTTCTCTTGACTGAATCGTACGCTGCCCTGAAGTCTATGAACAGATGGTGCGTCTGCAAGTTGTATTCTCGAAATTTATCGAGGATTTGTCGCAAGGTAAACATTTGGTCCGTCGGGGACCTTCCCCTCGAAAACCGCATTGGTACTCGCCAACAAAGGTCTCCTGCAACGGCCTCAGTCTGTGGAACAGGATGCGGGAGAGAATTTTGTAAACGGTATTGAGAAGAGTTATGCCCCGATAATTGCTACAGTCCAGGCGATGGCCTTTTTTGTAGATCGGGCATATGAGACCCTCCAACCAGTCCGAGGGCAATTCTTCATCAGACCACACTCTCAGCATGATCCGATGGATGGCACGATACAGCTGTTCGCTCCCGACTTTGAAGAGTTCGGCGGGAATGCCGTCCTTCCCGGCTGCCTTGCAGTTTCTCAGCTCTTTCACTGCTTTCTTCACCTCGTTCATGGATGGTGGATTCACAGCTTGACCATCATTCTCAATAGTCATCCTGCTCCTTTTGACTCCACTGTTTTCCTCACCGTTCAACAGCACACCGAAGTGTTTCTTCCAACGCCTGGCCACCTCTGTTTTATCGGTTATCAGGTTCCCCTCCCTATCGTTGCACATGACAGGGGCTGACACGTTTCGATTCCTGATTCCGTTGACCTTCTTGTAGAAGCTCCTCGCATCGTGCCTGGAGAAGCCGCAAGAATACGCTCCCAATGCTGTCGTTTCTTCCGGCGATGGAGTCTCTTTTCAGCAGCTCTTGCATCTCGATATCTACCCATGCTCTGACGAGTCACAGCCGTGACCAACATGTGACCCCTGGCGCGGTTCTTCTCTTCCGTCACTCGCTGGCACTCAGCGTCAAACCACTCATTGGGCGCAGCTGCCGCAGTTGTACCCAACACTTCTCGCGCTGTAGTGCTGATCGAACCTTGGATGTGCCTCCACTGTTCATTCAGGTTCCCTTCAACTCTTTCCCCAATCCGTTCATCGACTTTCTGCGAGTACTCTGCAGCTACTCCTTCAGTTGATAGCCGCTGGATGTTCAACTGCATCCTTCTCGTTGCCTTAGATTTCAGCACGTTGGACAGCCGGGCGCGGATTTTGGCTACTACGAGATAGTGATCCGAGTCAACGTTCGGTCTTCTGAACGACCTCACGTCTGTAACGTCTGAAAAGTGCCGTCCATCAATCAGAACGTGGTCAATTTGAGAGCAAAGCTCTCCATTCGGGTGCATCCAGGTGTGCTTACGTATGTTCCGGCGTGCAAAATAAGTGCTACATATAGCCATCCCCCTAGCTGCAGCGAAATTAACAAGCCTCAGACCATTTTCGTTCGTAGTAGAGTGGAAGCTTTCCCCACCAGTTACGGGGCGGAAGAAGTCTTCCTGCCCTACCTGTGCATTTGCATCTCCGATGACAATCTTTATATCGTGTCCTGGGCACTCATTGTATGGCTTTTCCAGGAGCTCATAGAACTCCTCCCTTTCGTCATCGGGTTTCTCGTTGGTCGGTGCGTACACATTTATTAGGCTGTAGTTGAAGAATTTGCCCTTAATTCTCAACACGCATATACGGTCACTGATCGGCCTCCATCTAAGATGGTCATTAGATCATCATCTGTTTTCCAATTAACACGAAACCGACTCCTCTTTCTGCTTTCACGCCGCCGCTATAGTAGATGTGGTACTTAAATGAAGTGTCCGCAATAGGATCTACTGCTCGGAATTCGCGTTCTCCCGATTTCGGCCACCGCACCTCTTGGATAGCTGCAACTTCCACATTCACCTTTCGCAGCTCTCTAGCCAGGATACTTGCGCGTGCCGGTTCGAGTAGAGTCCTTACATTCCAAGTACCGAGTTTCCAATAATCGTTGTCCTTTTTCGTTCGCCTAGGTCCATACCGATTATTCCGTTCCGTATTTATATCTGGATTGTTCGTAGTATATAATATTCAGTATGCTGCCTCACTAGGGCTGCGATACCTAGTCTCGCGACGGGGCTGCCGTCTTTGATATAGCTGGCGAGAAACCGCGTTTCATGATTCAGCCGCCCGCTCCGGATCAGACGCTGTTGTACGCCGCCCCTAACATGGGGAAACAGCCGCGTACGTTCCCCCTTCCCAGTCAGCATACGACCAAAGTTTCCACCGGGGTTGGTTACCCGATCTCCGCTAAGGTTACTCGTATCCCGGTTGGCACCACGTGGAGGTTGGGATAGGAGTTGCTGGACAGAGTTGAATGACCACAATAGGATCTCAAGTGACACGTGTCCAACTATTCGCCAACCACGAGCCAACTAGTTTTATTATAATAGGGACTTATTTTTGTTAGACGGAGAGTCAACAAGAGTACTGTAGAATTTAGATCGAAGGGAGGGTACGTGGTGGGGAGCCTGTGAATAAATCCATGCTATAGTCCTTTGACAACTAAAAGGCCTGATCCACTACTAAGATTCGAACCCACGACCTCCCGCTTACCAGAGCGAACTTTGGAGCCTTGCGACTACGGAGCTCCCCCAATTGCAATTTTCAGCCAATTATCGTATAAATGCTTCATGGTCAAATCGCGTGTGATATCCGCTCTAACATAATAATTTTTTCGAACGTTGGAGAATGATATAACTGGAAATAGCGGCGTGAAAGTATCCGCACTAACAAAATAAATAAGTCACTTCTTTATTTTTCAGTTATACCATTCGCCAACGTTCGAAACATTTTATTTCGTATGTCGCTATACTAATGTATGAAAAATGAATCTAATTATATTCTGGTTTAGTGCTATTTTCTGAATAACCCCGCCTCACAGTTTGTCTCAGTTTCGTAACATGGATGTACAAAAATGATTTCTGGTGGACAATCTGTCGAGCCGGACCGATAGAGCTCTCATAAAGTCATCAAAATAACATGCATTTTGTCGTGTTGCGCGGCTTGGAAGAAGAAAATGTTTCCGTCCCCGTGTCGCATGGAAGCAGATTGTTGTGTGTTTAATATTTCCGATGTTGGACATGAGTATAAAGGTCGAAATTCTGCTGTGATGTCAAACTATATCCGTTTTTTTAAGACGCAATAGCGTAAGCGCTGCATTTCCGTTATCTGCTGCCATCTAGCACGAGAACAAGCCTAAATTACAACCGGCCCTTCTCAGAGGCACCAGCACGTTCTTGAGGCAATGTTGAATTTTTCTTGCCTTGCAAATGCTAAAATTTGCAGTTTTACGTGTGTTACACATGATGAAAAATCTCAACTACTTCAATCACATAATTGTAGAGCACCAAATATTTCACAACAGTAACAACACTGGCAAGTTTTTTCAATTATCATCATTTCGGATAACCATTCGCCGACGATTCTAGTTCTCTCGTTTTCTCTAATAGTATTTTCTGTCATTTCCAATAATTCTGCAGCCACCGAAAACTCCATAACAGCCGCCAGATAGACAGGTGCCTAAGTATCAACACGTCCAGCGCGATCAACCAGAAATTGGAACCCGGCTTTTCTTTCTTTGCCACGATTAGCATTCAAAGTCCGTGTCAACTAGGTACACAGTAAAAAAAATTTACATTACTTTAAATGCACATAAATGCATGTTATATTCACATGCAAAGTAAATGAATGTATTGTGAATTTGCATGCATATTTATATTCGAAGCTTTAAGTTTATATCAATTAACGTACAAATTTACATGGCTTAAAACGATTCTGTATTCTACATTATTAACGGTGTGAAATTGTACAGTAAGGTCGCTTTTTACGCGGTTTTTTTTTACGCGGGTTGCTTTCCTCCATTACTCAAAAACGGTACAAGATATCGACTTCATTTCAATCTCGTTTTCCGTTTTAGGCCACGAGTGATCATATATCAGTTTTCAAAAAAAATCACAATTTTTGGTGTAAATACTCAAAATTCAAAATATTGCATTTTGGTCACTAGATTGGCCACTATCATATTCAAACGAGGTTTGAACGTTTAAGAACGGTTTTATTTGTTATATTTGCAACTCAAAAAATTTTTTTTTGTACGCGGGCCCATACAAATTTGGAACGCATCCCCCGCGTAAAACGCGACCTTAGTGTATATGTTTTTCACTTCATGTGCTAGAAATCGTTATGTGCTTTCACTTGTATTAGTTGTAAATTTCATTTTTGGTACTGTGTATATTCTGTCGACTTTGTTAGGGAAAGAAGCATTAAGCGACCATTCGGAGGTTCGACGAGGCTCGACTATTTTCAATAGAACAATAGTTCGAACAACCAGATTACAATTCCCTGCATTTGGACGGGTGCTTAGATGATTTTCCAATCGATTGCTGCAAAAACGACGGAAATCGGTTGGAAACTGACTGAGTTTGAAACGTTTGGAATTGGACAACTTTCGTGACGCTCTCGATGTTTTCGGTTTTTGAAATTGGATCCCTGTATTGAAATTGGTTGCTGTAATTCTACGTCAAAAAAAAAACAGACTATGTATTTTTGGAAGGACAAAATTACTATCTACAACTTTACCGAAGACAATATAACGATCAAACAAACCGTTTTGACTTTGAACACATTTTTATCATCGATAGTAGTTTAAATGAAAAACAAAACTTAGAGCAGCAAAAGCAAAGCCTTGGTGCTACATTCCATATCGGAACTCGACCTTTTGCTTATTATACACAGACTTCGCAGCCAACTGTTAAGTGTACAGGACAATTGCGGGGCTAGCGCTACGATCCTACTGATACTAACAGTCTCTCCCGAGTCAAGACTCGAACCTACGACGACTGGCTTGTTAGGCCAGCATCGTACCTCGAAACCAGCTGGGGAGGCTTAGCAGCATTTTCGTTAATTTTTTCAACTCTCGATGCACTTTAGCCGCCGTTTTCTTTGAATGAAACGAGAAAAGTAACACTTCCCTACAACTTACCACTTATCTGCACCTTTACCAATATACAGATAAAACAAACCCTTTTGGCTTTAAAAATATATCATTGTTATGAAATAGTTTATACAGTTGAAAAACAATACCTTTTTTACACAAGGCCTTTCCAAATATTATTCGCGATTTGAAAAAAAAAAAATAACTAATAGCACTAAATGACATCTCAGCGCGTGGGAACAAGTTTCAACCAATTCCAAAATGACAATTGAAAAAAATATAAAAGTTGTCACAGTTTCCATGGAATTGCCCTTAAGTAACTTCTTTGACTAACATTGATTACGAGCACAGTTCAAGCCTCGATTTTTCAGCCAAAGGTTTGCGGAAAAACAATAAATAACTTTAAGCGTTTCATCAATACAAGTTACTAACTTTCCAAACCGCTTCTCTTCGAATAAAGGATACCTTACTTCAAAGTATTTTGGCAACCGCCTTAGTTTGATTTTGCGTCATACAAAAAGTTCCTAAGAGAAACAAAAGCAGTAGAGCTAGACAAACTGAAACCGGCCTATAGTCGATTTGAAACTGTCAGATATCATGTTTAATTTTTATTCATTTTTTTGCCCTTATAAACATGGTTTTTTACTGACAAAATTATTATCTACAGTAAGTATAGAAGACGTCACACCAATCAAACAAACCGTTTTGTCTCTAGAGATATCTGTAATCATGAAAATAGCCGTGACTAATAGCACAAAATGACATCTTCACCCCATAGGAACATTCTGTGATCATCAAGTTTCAGCCATATTGAAACTGGTCGAATAAAATGGTTTCCTTATATCGCATGAAATTGCATTTAATGAATTTGAAGTCAGTAGAATGCAATATCCGTTGATAATATCATAATACGAAAATGAAAGTTATAATTATGTGAATTTCATTTCAGCGCTAACGACGAAAGCTACGCAATGACAGATGAGTGGATGCTGACATTTATAACTTGTTGTAGTTGATAAAAAATGAGTTCTCCCTTTTGTGTACGTATATGGACGCACTTTGAATGCGAGATTTCAGTGGCATTTTTTTTACCCACCGACGAAGGGTTTTATGATAACTAACCTTAGAAAAATTGTTTTAATTTAACATTGTTAGAATACTTTCCGTTCGAATCGTTTAAACTTGTTATGAGTTTTAGTTACACTAAATTTGAGAGAATTTCCACTTGATTTTAGCCGCGTCTTGATGATACTGCATTTTTATAGTGAATGTTTTTCCCACGTAATCACAAGTTGCTTCTATCAATTATAGGATGAAAACACATTTACTGATTTACAATGACGCAAAATCGGGTCATTGAATTGCACTATCCTGCGGTTGGTAATCCTCGCAACAGAGTACGACAAAGTTATTGAAACATTCCCTTCATCGAAGCCTCACCCACACGGTACCGTAGTCAGTCAGACAAGTCCTTATGGCTTTCTTCGTCTATTCGCAACCCCTATTTGGGCAAACGATGCAGTAATTACTGCAAGGGTAAATGACCAATTAATATTTGCTCGTGGGAAAAGTTGTGATTTATCTTTTCCGGTGTTGGTTTCCTGCTCAAAAGCGTTTATTTCTCTTCAGAAGGCCCATTGCTCTTTCAGGGCGGATAGAAGGATGAATCGAGCTTCTCTTTTCGAAAACAAGACTGTTTTGCGGGAGGTATTTTTCATCTGCTAATTAGGGATAATGACCTGCTTTTTTCCTAACTATGAGCAAAACAGATTTTGGGGAAAGTGCAGTGTAACGGTGCTTACGGTCATATTTTTTTATCAGTTATAAAAATGGATTGATAATTGACTGTTCAGCGCTTTCAAAATACAATAGAGAAGATCACATCGTATTCGAAAAAGTAAATCCGTTTTTAAGTGTTTAAAAAAGTATTAAAACTATTCTTCGAAGTCAATTTCTCTTATTAAATGGTTTTCTAGACAATGGAAAGCAACCAAACTTAATAAAGTTCACCACTCTTGTCAATTCATTACCCATGTACGAGCATGCAACCCACAACATAATAATTTATTGATTGAGAGGTGACTCGTAGCATACGATGATCTTCGCCATCCACGGAATCGTATGTACACAAACCCTTCTGATGATTAAACACGAAATGAAAATATTAAGCAGAAAAAAAACCGAACAAACATTTCCAATGCACAACAGTGGACACAGAGTCCACTCGAAACTGACTGGCGGCGGAACAAAAAAAAATCAAGTAAACCTTAGATGACCGCACAAGGAAAAGTAAACTTTTCCTTCTCTTGCAGTTATTGGCTTGTTGCATTTTCTTTCCCATTTCGGGTTGTTCGTCCTGCTGTGGTGGAAAGCAGCTAGCTTTTAACCGCACGACACCACTTTCAACCCCGTCGCCGCCGCAGCCTGGCAAAACTTAGTCCGTCTTTCTATAATTGGATATCGACTGAGAATCATCGAACTGACAGTGCTCAAGCACAAATACCGTACAATTGCAGCAGCATCCGAAGGAAGAGCCGAACCGAGCGAGAGTGGGTGATAACAAGTGCCATAATAGACTGGGAAATGGCAGCGAACTTTGCAGATTCCGGCTGGGCCATTATGGTACAAGCGGCACTCGGCACTCGATAGTCGTATGTTTGCTTTGTTCGGCAGCGATAAACGAACAACGTCGGAGTCAGGGGGAAGAGGAGGTTGCTTTCAGACGGGGATTGATTATAACTCTGAAGGCAATCAGGGCGAAGAAAAGAAAGTTGCCAGTCCCATGTGAAGATTCCGATAGCCAAAATCACATAACGCCCCAAGTTATTCAAGAGACATTTTTTGCGGCAACTGATTTTGGCAACACTACTTGCCACAAGATGTATGCACTAGAGATGGTCGGGTACGGGTATTTTTACCCGAAACCCGTACCCGACCCGTACCCGACGGGTTCGGGTCGGGTTTCGGGTAACGCCAAAAAATATTTTACGGGTTCGGGTCGGGTACGGGTAATTTAAAAACCAAGGCTTCGGGTTCGGGTCGGGTACGGGTTTGAAAAATTCTCAATTGGTCGGGTACGGGTCGGGTACGGGTAATTCGATTTTCGTGCATTATAAGAATTTAATTTTTAACATTTCAAACCTAGGTGTTTCTTAGTGTCGATAATCGGAAAGATCGGAGAAGAAATTGCCCATTCTCACTCAACGAGAGATCGGCCAATACCTATTCTGACAGTTGTCGGCAGTCTTTGCACCAAGGGAATGACATCGTGTTATCTTTTTCTAATGTGAAAGTGAATAGTTCTTCCTGCAACCGTTTTGAGTTAATTGGAATTTTTGCCGGGCTTTTTTCATATCTGTCAGCGAAACCGCGGAGCATTGTACAGTAAGGCAAATTAATACAAAGGCTGGCTAAGCAAAAAAAGTGTGGATAAATGCGATAAAATTATGGTATTTACTTAATTTTGGGGTGCTGAACACCAATCTCCATTCCATTTTTTATTTGAGGCCGACGTTACCTAATTTTTATTGATTTTGGCACTTTTTCCCTTACTTTTTTACTAAATAGAATTTAATCTTCAACCACAAGCAACGCCACAGGGCGTCCTCCTCACAGAAACAAATTACATAGCTTTCGCACAACCCCTCAAATCAACCAAATTTTGCGAAAAAAAAGTTTTTTTTTAATTAAAACAAAATAGGTAATACACACTAACTACAAATCAACTTTTTCTTTGACGCCAAAAAAATCCAAGCTGTCATTGAAGCTGCGGAGCGATTTAAAGTAATGATTTTTTTTTAACATATGTCAAAAAACGTCAGTATGCCAAACTTCGAAAAGTCATATAAAAATCAGATCTCATGATATTGCACCCAAATTTTGGATTAAACCCCTTGAATGTTATAGCAACGATGGAAAATATTATGAAACAGCTGACGTAAAAAAAATTCAGGCGGGTGGCCACCGATTCCCCACTGTGCATTGTGATGTTTGGTACGAAGCAAATATGTATACGAGATATGACAGCGATAGCATAGTCTTGGTTTGCACTGTGAACAGGGATGCCGCATGTACAGAAATATTTGTGTTATACCGATTTTTAGATTGAATCGATGACATCGAATCTGTACTCAAAAATTAAAGGTTTTCGGCAAATGCAAATGCAAATTTCTCAAGTTATAAACAATATTAACTTTGACCTTATTATAATATTTAGATTTCAGTTTGCTGAGATGTTCACATAAAACTCGTCGTTTTTTTTTAACTCTACCAGACATGCACTTTTAATAATGGACCCCTTCCGTATAGTGGACCATCCCCCTGGAACTCTGGGTTCATCAACATTCGTTCACATTCACACTCGGTTCTTGTCTAACTTCGGCCATCACCTCGAGAAACCACATATGACAATCAGTGCGTATAACGTGCGAGGTACCCAGGTATTTTTCCAGGACGGGTCGGGTACGGGTCGGGTTCAAGCAATTTCGGCGTTTTTTTCATTCGGGTACGGGTCGGGTACGAGTTGTTGTAATAGATATTTTCCGGGTTCGGGTCGGGTACGGGTATTTTCAACAAACCAGACATCGGGTTCGGGTCGGGTACGGGTTTGAAAATTTTCGGTTAGACGGGTACGGGTCGGGTACGGGTAACAAATTTCCCATACCCGACCATCTCTAGTATGCACTGTACATGCGTCAAAACCAATTCGACAATTGGGTGAGATCGTAAAAAAATATGAACAGCGGAGGACCTCCTCAGTCTTTCCGGCAAGCAAACATACGGAAAGCTTTGAGCGCCGGAATCCATGCAGAGTGTGGTGTAGTATAATAAGATAAAATGAAATTTTATTCAATTGATGGTCAATACGTTTTTATTGCTTTGGAAGTTCGTTCCAAGTTTCGCCTCGCCTGGGAGGACTTTCCGCGTAGCGCGACAAATAATTTTGCACCTTATCGCGGAAAGACTCGGATGGAGAAGTTTTCCCATAAACGTTGATAACGGTAATGAACCGAGGCAGCCAGTCAGAAAGTCATTCCAGCGTAAAGTGTGTCAAAACAGTTAAAATTGTTTTATGCAACCACATCGGATCAGAGGTTGGGTAGTGAACAGGCTGGTCCGCTCGATATATTTGTCAGATTTTCAATACATTGAATCAAAATTGGAAAATGGTTAACGATTCAATCGTGTTTGTTTTTTTCTCTCTCTCTCTCTTCAGGAACTTCGACGCCGGTGGTGCAGCTGATGAAGCATGAGTCGGAAAAGGGCGGTTCGATCGTGTTGAAATGTCACATCGGAAATGGCAGCAGTTCCGGCGCTGCCCGGGACGAGGATGAATTTCGCATCGAATGGTACAGGTAAGCTGATGTCAGCAACATATAGAACAACGATTCTGGTTCGAAATGTGCACGGATGTCGATGCAACTGAAAAACCAAACAAGACCAGTGCGACACGTTGGGAAGAAGGATGAATGTGTTGTTTGTTGTCTTTCCATTGTTTCTGATTAAACATAACAATTGACTGGCTGTGTGATTCAGGTTTTAATTGTTTGCCAGCTAATTGAGTGACTCGTTTGAGGAGTTGTAATTATGTTTATCTCCTTCATTGGGGGTAGCTGAAACGCAAATAAACTTTACGCTGATGAAGAAGGATTTTTTCGAAGTTGCTTCAGATTGAATGAATTAACGTAAACAAATATTGCATTGCATTTTCTGTTGCTCTAAAATAGTATGAATTTTGCCTACAATTTTTCCAATTGTTTCTCTAAAAATATAATTTTGTGCTCAACATATATACAATTTTTTTAAATCCCTTAGCTTAGGTTAGCTTGACTGATTGCACATATTAAAGGAGTAGTCCGTGATTGATCCTAATCAGTATAATTGCACAGTGAATCAACTGATTGAGGCTGGGAGTGACCGACCATTTTCATCGTACAAGTATTAGTTACTCAACACTTTTTAGAATCAATAACGGCGCCATCCACGTCGTTGCAATGAGTGGGAGGTGTTAGAAGAAAGAAAAAATGTTAGTGTGACCTTTGCTGGTGGGAGATCGGGTTAATTTCTGCATCTCCACATAGATCACAGTGAGGAGATTTGTTGTTGGTAGGGAAGGTGTACATTGGATCAGGATTCATCTTAATGCAACTCCGAGAGGCATACAAATGTTCACGAAGTCAATTTATAACAAAATGACCGAATCGATTTAAAATATGCTTCTATATCAGTTATAAATCTGACGAGAAATTTCATACGAAAAGTTAGAGAAACACTGAGAAAAAGCTTCAACGAAATTAGAAAAATCAGATCGTCAGATCGTCAATTGCCATTTTGCTTTTGCTAAAAACTAAAGATTTCATTGTTTTGAGTACTCATTCTAAACATACTTTAAACCATTGAAAACATAAGGGCCATTCTGTAAAAAGCGTCTAAAAATAGTAGGAGAATGGTAGCCACGACACGAACGCATGACGTTGGACTACGGTATTTTTATATTCCAACAAAACAAATAGTAGACGCAATTGTAACGTTGGTATTTCCTGTAATTTAATCTAACAGTGCGTTTCTAAATGCTGAAACGTTAAAGTGGCATAAACAATAACACTAGTCGACAAAGGTGAAAAAAATGCTGCTCTACAAGGTGAGGAGTAATTATCCGTGTTTTTTTGTTTCAGTGTATAATGTTCGTTCAGAGGTCGACTGTAGATTTTTAATATGTGGTGATTACGGCTTAGCAGTCAAAAATCCTAATTAAGAACGACTCTATTTCAATTCGTCCCAACGTTTCGACGCTTGGTTTGCGTCTTTTTCAGGGGAAAAATATTTTGTCCCTTGAAAAAGACGCAAACCAAGCGTCGAATCGTCGGGACGAATTGAAATAGAGTCGTTCTTAATTAGGATTTTTGACTGCTAAGCCGTAATCACCACATATCAGTGTATAATTAAAATTTGACAGATGTTGGAATGAGCTTACCCATGCAATTTTTAACCTTGGCTATGTGTAAACAAAACCACGAAATTCCCTTTGAAACAGTGTGCATTAAGTGTCATAATGAATTCAAGTCCATTACGCAGTGCGGTGATCGAGTTGTATAAACAAGGAAAGCGTGCAGTAAGTATCACTAGTATGTTAAAAATGCCTATACAAATCATTAGAGACGCTATAAAACGATATGATGAGCTGGAAAATTTAGAGGACTGTTTAGGAAGAGGCAGAAAAAGAACCGCTAGGACCCCTGGGAAGCGGATATTTCTACGTCACCGGATTAACCGTGATTCTAGAAGGTCAATTCGAAAAATGGCAAAATCATCAAAAAATTGACCCGTAATCTATACGAACTATTCTTTACAGGGATTTAGGATTACGTTGTTACAAATTTTCGAAAAAATCATTACCTAAATGACAGGATGAAAAACAATCGGTACCGAAAATCGAAGATTCTGCTGAAAGCATTTATCGATGGACGCTATCGCTCAATTTTATTCACCGATGAGAAAATTTTCACTGTGGAGCAATTTCATAACCACCAAAATGACCGTCAGCCTTTGCCTAAAAGCTCTTCTAAGCGTATGAACGTAGCTCGATCACATCATCCAATTTCGGTGATGGTTTGGGCGGGAATTACGGCTACCGGTAAAACCCCCTCAATATTCATTGAAAAGGGTGTAAAAATCAATCAATTTGTTTACCAAAAGCTTTTAACCGACACAGTGGCACCTTGGACACGTGTACATTTCAGTTAAAGTAAAAGGACATTACAACAAGATTGGGCTCCATCGCATGGAGCGAAAAAAACACTGGAGCTCTGTAGCAGACTTTTTCCAAAATATTTAATTAAAGATGAATTGCTTTCAAACTCTCCTGATTTACATCCAATGGACTATTCCGTTTGGTCTATTTTTAAATCCAGAGCCTGTACTAAACCACACAAAGCATTGGATCATTTGAAAGCTAGTCTAACCAAAGCCTAGGATGCCGTATCTGTGGAAGAACTATCGTCCATCGTCGATAATTTCCCTTAACGATTGAAGGCGTGCGTTGAAGAGAGACATTTAGAGTCCGTGATTTAATATTACAAACCATGTATAAATATGTTGTTGTTTAATATTGAAAGATGAAGTTATGACTAATACATTGAAAACGGATGATTTTTCCTCACCCTGTACTTTTTCTACCGCTATCAAACACTGGAGAATTCTCCATTTAAGCTATTTTTCGTTCCTTTTTGCTTTCTTGCTTGCTCGCATTCGCTCGCGAATTCCGCACTCCCGTTTACTCTCCTCGTGTGTACTCGTGTGTACCTACTCCCCTACTCGCGAGAACGACCAGCCAAAAACAATTGTTTCAAGATGCTTTGCGATGGTTGTAGAGGGACAAAAAAGTAGTAGAGTATCAGACTACTTCGGCAGCGATTTGTTTCGGCAGGTTTTGCTTAAGACTGCTGTAAAAAACCGAAACAGTCCGATATTCTACACGTTGCGATACTTTACATATTCTTCGCTACACTGTTGGCTGTCGGTGCATGAAGCAAAACTGGTTAAAAAGCATTTTCGTTTTCGAGCACAGTTTTTCAAGCACTCCTCGTCGGGTACAAGTCGGACTCGATTATCCGGAACTTAAAAAAAAATTATTCCGGATAATCGATTTTTCCGTATAATCGAATCACAGAGAAAATATTCAAATTTGCTATTAACGAACATAAAATAAATACACTGAGGTCGCTTTTTACGCGGTTACTTTTTACGCAGCACGTATCCCCCGCGTAAAAAAAACGACTTTGGCGTATTTCTTTTTTTATTTTACTTGTATGATTCAGTGGCATAACCAGAAATTTTTTTCTGAAGCGAAAAGGGGTAAAATCTTGAGCAGCAAAAAAAAAATGGACATTGATTATTTTCACTTAATTCGAACATTTCCCAACCATGCCGGAAGTGACATAAATGGTCACAAATATGCCAGAAGGGATGGTAAAGGTAAAATAAAATAAAAAATAGAAACCCAACGCAAAAAAAATCCGGATAATCGAGTTTCCAGATAATCGATTCTCCGTATAATTGAGTCCGACCTGTACGCCTACTCGCAAGCCTGCTGCTACTCAGGGGAATGCATGAAGAATAAAGAGTATGGCGAAAGCGTGTGTGTAAAAGACTTGAGAAGCGTAGCGTATGTCTCGTTATCAAGTAGAAAGGAGAAGAAAGGTTCTTCTCGCTTGCTTTGCAACGCTGGTATAAATGCTGAATAAAACGAAGTACTGCTATATATTATGGCTTGCTTTGCTTACGAGCCTGCTTCCGCTCAAACCAATCAGTTTACTAGTTGATGGCCACTAGGACGGTCCTAACTAAGCAGCAACGTGTAGTAGCAGTAAAAAGCTATAGTCTTTCATTTTTTTCCAGTTTGAGCTTCAATGCCACACCTGTGTGAACTGTTGTAATTTATGCTAAATGAATGGAAGAAACTTTTTTATATAAGCACCTCCGTTTAATACATATTCGAAATAGGAAAATCCTTTGTTTGTAGTTTAACTACCAAGGCAAACATTTAATTTAGCGAATTTAGTATAATTTTCCTTTCTAAACAAACAGCAAACGTAACGAAGCTATTTGAAATTGGAGATCATAAAGAGTCAGTTCTCAGATTGAAACTTGTTTGACAATAAACCGATAAAACTCATGCTAGGTTAGCTCCAGCCTAGAATATAGCTTCATGTATTGAAAAAAAAAGGTAATTGCAGCAACTTTCAAAAAAGAAAAGCATAAACTCAATAATACGCTATTTACGTAGCTGTTATCGCTGCCAAAGTTTTGGTAAGGGACAGAAAAATATATTAAACTCTTCAATTATGGTTTAGAGCATTTCAAAATCCTTTGTTGTTTCTCACAATAAAGACGAAGTCGGTTGCGGGTCAAACCAGTTTCCAGTGAGAGTCAACCGTTCTCTCGCTGCAGTAATCGGTTATACAATGAAGGCTAAATTTCTGCAAGCTGGAGCTTTTATATATGGCTACTGAGAGTTAAACTTTCGGTAGGCGTAGCATGTGCACTAGAGCACAACAACAATAGCAACAATTCGTTTACAAATTCAGATCGGTTGTATATTTGTTTGTACCAGCTGTGCTAGAAGGGTGGTTGGTTGCTCGGTGTGATTTAGCCAATCCATGCTTTTACCAATTTTCAGGGTGTATCTCTATAGTTGTTTTTGTTACACAAATCTCGGTTATCTAATAATAAATGACTACTGTTCAAGTTGCTCAAAGTGGGGGAAATTATTCATCTAGAGTCACCCCTGCAAAATCCAGATTTGGGTTTAGATTGGAAAATCCCCTGATGTGCCCCCCTACTTGTAGCATCAGAATAAAGCATTTTTTGCTTAAAATATTATTTATTCAATTATTTATTTGTATTTTTCGGCAAATTAAGTCAATTTTATTTAAAATTTATTAGTTCCATCGTGTTCCTTGGAACGTTGTACATAAGATACATTTATCACTCTAAGGAAATATGAGTCAATTTCGAGATATAACATTTTTACAAAAACAGTTTTAAATTTCTCAATTTTCATGACACAGTCATATTTATTTGTAAATGTCTGCATACTTTCTAACCCAAGAACAACTCAGAAACAATTTCAAGGATTTTTCTGTTTATAAATAAATAAAAAAAAAGATCTGGCCCCTCATGTTTTAACAACGTTTTTTGTTGTTGAATCTACCACGACAATAATTTTACCATGAAAAATATTGTCAGTGACTTCTAAATGTATGGGAAAAATGCCTGAAAAAATGCTGTTAAGATACATAACGACCCTCCTTTTTCATTGTAAAAATGGCAAAAACGATGTTTTTCATTGTTCTGGACAATGATATTTAATGTAAAATTGATGTATCTACGAGGAAAAACATAGTTAAATTATGGTATAACTATGTACAGTTACAGCAATTTTTAAGGTTTTTTTTAATGTTTGATTGATGTTCTTTTTTTTCGGGATGCTGCGGTTTAGGTAAAATATGCTGTTTTTCATCAATTTGCCGGTAACCTTTTTGCACTTTTCGTTTTTTTCTTGTACTCTTATAGCGCTTCTAAATAGAGTCGCTTATGTTTCATACAGTAACAAAAGTCATGAGCTATGACAATGACTAAGATTATGCTCAAACTATTAAAAATATAGCATTTTTATATATTTTATTTCGACATATTGTCGCAATTTTTCACACTAAATCTAAATTAATATCAATTTCTAGTGTGTTTCGACTGGAGATTCACTCTTCAACCAAAAAAATCAGATATAGAACAACATAAAACGAGAAATTTCCAAAAAATGTTCTAAATTCCATACAAAACGCGAAATTTTTCATAACAAGATTTGTTTGTGTGCGTGAGTAGACAAAAATGTAGCATACCTTGTAGAACTGTCATCATACTTGGGCCAAAGTGAGATGTGCTATTGTACAAAACATTGGCGTTTCCAATCAGGCAATTGAGCCCGGAGCGCTGTGGAAGAGATTCGGCATATGTGTGAGAAAAGGGGAGTGGAATTAACAAGAACGTCGCATCAACACAAATGCAGTGGGTGAATTCTCATTAATACACGCATTGTGACTCTTGGTAGTATGCGTCTCTGCAATGACACATACAAACGTGTAGCCGTAATTTATTTTGTTACTTTCAGTTTAGTATTTTTGTGTCCTATGCGCGATTATAAGACACAAAAAGTAATAAAATAATAAAATCTTCTCCGTTTCTTTTGGGTGTAACTGTGGACAAATGTTATCGCATTGTATCATATGGTTGCTGTGTACGATAGGCAAGCAAAACGATCAAAAATAGGAAAACATTCTCTTTTTTTTTTGAAACTCCGTGGAAAATAATCGAGGATAACCAATAATAATCTGAAAATCTTTTGAAAACTGGCGCATCTTGATATGAAAGAGGGCGTTTTGTGCAAATGATCATCGAAGTCTAATCAGAGCAAATTAGACCGAGGAATAGGGCGGCATACAACAGTGTCCGATCTGAAGCAGTCAGCAGCGTTACTAAATGCCCTGTCTCGCCACCTAAGTAACAAAACTGGTTATATTTATAGGTTCATAGCGCTTTTTTGGCTGTATTAATCACTAATAAACTTTTAAAAACCAATATCCAATCCAATCCAATCCAACATCCAAAACTTCAGACGAAAAACATTCGACAAAATCCAGCCATAAATTTGCTTCGGAACAATTAGTATAGAACCGATAGGACAATCGATATTTGAAAAGCCAAGATTTTACAGAATGTACGGTGAACGGTGCTGAACAATAGTTCCGGATGGGAAGATAAGCCTTTTTCGAATCAAAACGCGCGGTGCTGCCCATCCGCTGGACGGTGCTTCGAGTCGAGCATTATTAGTGTCGTCGAAGTTTTTACTTTTCACAAACAAAACGTATGGAAGTGCTTGAACCATAGAATAATGGTTCAACATCGTCTTCGAAGACGGCTTAAAGAAGCAAGTTCTTGCTACTCTAAAATCGGAATGGGTAGTACACATAGTACAACGAATGAGAACGACTCGAGACATTCCTCAATTTTGCTTTGGAAATTCAGTGTATTGGGAAAAGTCAAAACTTATTTCAAAAGAGCTTCGTTACTGAGTTTTGGTGCAATTTTCGTGAGATCTGCAATTGGCTTAATATTCGCCCTTCGACAATTCTTTTATTTTTTAAACTTCAAGGAAGCGTACGTTTTAGTTAAGTGAAACACATTTTTCAACAAGATTGATTATTTCTGTAACGAAGTTGCAGACGCAAGGATTATGGGAAAGACAGTGTAAATCTCCGATTCTGAGTTCACATTAATGGTGATGAAACCACAAAATCCAACTAATATTATCAGTGATTTCAGACTGAATAACCCAGCAAACTGCTTTTCGAAGAAAAATTACTTTACCAAAATTGTAATTTCCATAGTGAAAATTTCACTGCAGTCCATCTTCAAATTACACTACTGTTACAGTTCTGCTGAAAACTTTACGAACGCGAAAATTTTGCGTTGAAGTAAAGAAAAAAAAAGCTTGGTGACACAAAGGAAAAGCCGTTTTCCATTTCACCTATTTACTATTATTATTCAAGAGGACGCTTCACTCAGGAGGCAGGACCGTGCCCTTTTTCGATAGAACAAAGCCCCTTAGTCTTGTTGTTTGCTCCTGCTTTGTAATGCGATGGTTACTTCATCCGTCCATTAACTTGCGAGTTTCCATTGTTCGAAGGAACAAATGTCTTTCTCTTGTTGACACTTCCTTAATTAAGACCATCCATTTAGCAAGCGAATATCATATTTCGCATACAAGTTAGGTGACTAAGTTCAGTTTATAATCGGGAAAAATTGAAACAGCACATTGAACAGACTACCTAATCAAAATTCTGAAAACGGTTTCATCTCATCTATTTGTCTACTTCTCCCAATTATCATTCAGTGGTCATTCACTCACCGCATAAAATGCACATGCCGCACCCAGCAACCGCTTTGTTTTCGTCTATTCATCCGCCAACCGCGTATCCGCTCAGGATTAAATCCTTTTCTCTTTTGACTTTCTCTAACTGTCTCTATCTCCCTCCCGCCAGGAACAACGAACGGCTCACCAAATCGGCGCATATCGATTTTCAGCGTCGGAAGCTGCACATAAAAAATGCAACAGCCAAAGATAACGGCGTCTACAGCTGTCGGATCGTGCGCCGGGCAGCAACGGGAATCCCAAATCTCCAGCCGGAAGCGGTGGCGAGCGTCAAGAACTACCGTCTCAAGTTGAAGGCCACATCTGCAGTACCAGCATCATGGTCATCGGTTGCTGCCGCCACCGGCGGCGGGCACCGAGCCGGTAAGTTTTGGCCTGATGAATATTTAATGTGTGGGATTTTGTCTATATGACGGTGCAGCGCGCCGATAGAAATTGTTATGAAGTTAACCCTTGTGCCGTTAGCGTGAAGAGCATAAAATTTAACGATTATCTGTGCCGGGTATTTTTGCAAATTCATATTTGACGTTATTGCGACTATCTGTTAGAACAGTCTTGGTCGGTTTAACGTACAAGTTCATAAAAACGAGTTTATTCAAATTTTTGAACTTCTAACCACAATGACCACAGATTTAAAGTACTCCTACTTTAAGCTAACACTCTGCAAACTGACCGAGCCCTCCGCACACTACACTGGATATTGGGTGCTGGAATCCCTATTCATCGAACTCTCGCTGTTTCGAGATGATATTGCGAAACGTTGAATAGTGGGGCATATTTGAGGGTGGTCGAAAATTTATGACATATTTGGCCCTCTATGTAATATGACGAGTCGAGAGTTAGTTTCCTAGACAGACTAATTTGAAGATTCGTTTGATACTCGAGTCGTATCGAGTAACTCGACTAAATCGACTGCTCGAAAGATCTTGACCCAGTTTTTACAGAGAAATACCAATAGCTCGAGATCTAGTTCAACAATTTAGTTAGGGTTGGCTAATGCCCACCGTCCATACAATTTTTTGTTGAGATTAATATAGGCAGTTGTCCACGGAGGGGGAGGGGGGGGGGGGGTCAAAATCGTTAAAAATCAGTCCACGTGGTATGTGGATGGCCCCTTATTTATTTTTGCCCTCCCCTAGGCTCACTTTGATAATCTTGGACAAAAAAAATATTCAAAACTTGTATCAGCTTCATTGGAAGTTTGGGAAGTTAAATTTGAACAGACATTGGCAGTTTATTTATAGCCGCAGTGTATTTAGGCGTCGTACACAAAGTACGTAACGCTAAAAACTTAGATTTCAGACCCCCTCCCCCCTATGTAACGATAAGTAACGTTCGATATGACTCCCCCCCTAAAATTACGTAACGCGGGACAACCTGCCCCCATCCAAATTTGCAATTTTGAGCAAACATCACAGTTACGTAACGGTCACAACTACCCCTCCCCCCCTTATATAACAAAATGCGTTACGTAATTTGTGTACGACGCCTTATTTTTTTCAATACACTGGTGAGCGGAAAAATCATTTCAAGGCAAAGTTACAAAAAATCACAAGGAGCAAATCAAAATTTTCCATCATTAATTAATCATTGTTGCCAACCCAAAGCTACAAAAACGTGATCGAAATTATTTTAACCCAAAAAATAATTTTAGAGCCGTAGTGTTTTCAGCAAAGTTATTTTATTATTAATTTTTTGTTTTAAAAAAATCCATTTTGTGAACAATGCATCTAAAAGTGAAAAACGAGTTTTGTTTTCCATTTTTTTGCATATAACAATTCGGTAAAGTTGTGACACATTATATAAAAAGCAACTTCATCGAAAATACCATACTTCTCTCTGCTTATTTAAATGAGCTTTTGTAGGGTTTTCCATAGAATGTCCCTGAAAATCTTTTTTTTTCAATATAACTTTTTATAGTAATTTCCTACAAATTTTCAATGTTCCACAATATTGTTTAAAATAACAAAACACACAATTTCACCGGAGAAAGTTCATTTTTATGTCTTATACTTCTTTAGTTATTTAAGATTATATATGGCTTCAAAAAGTTTAGATATATTTTGTAATGGGAGATTTTTCCTAATGCATCGAAAACACAATCAAATATTTTTCCTCATAAGCCAAAAGTTTCTGTTCTCAACCGTTAAGAGGAACGGTGCGATCTTCAAGTGGTCTGATCTCGTGACGAGCCATTTCTCAAGAAACGCAGCCACCTTTCTAAGGGAAGTTGTTTCGTGTTCTCCTATTGGGCGTATGTTAGTCTATTCAAGGTTAAAAAAAATGTTTTTCAATGTCATCAAATTCACTAAAAACTGCAAGAACTCAGGTTACACTTGATAAATTTGTTGTAACTCAAATTATCACTCTAGCTGAAAATTTGTTTTTTAGTGTTAGTGTTCATGTTCATCCTTTTATTTCAAACTTGCCTTTAAAATCTATTGTCAGCGTGGGACCATTCATTGTATTCCTCTCTTATTTTTTCCAAAGTGTTGGCCGAAACATCGTGGTGCTCTTGTTACTATTGTAAAAAAAATTTCAGCCCGATTGGAGAACATCCAAACAACATGCGGTTGCGTCTCTCGCGAACTTTTTCTTAAGCACATAGGGGTCATTTATGATACAAAAAAAACTTATTTTTAAGCAGCACAAGTTGCGGACTTCAGCAAACTTGTTCAGCATAATAAGGGTTTCTGGATGATAACAGTTCAGTATAAAATTCCGCCGCACGCAAATGTTTGAGTGTTTTGACCTCATCCCGCGATTTTTCCTTCCTAGAAAGTTGCGCTTTCGACTAGTGCCACCAATGCACAGTGGTACGAGAGCAAAAAATCATGAGCATGGCAATAATTTAAGCATACATCCGAAGCATACAGCATCATCCGAACACACAACTTTGTAGAAGACAAGACAATGATAGTTTCTACACAGATCGAGTTTTTCCAAAAAAAATAAGCTCAAAACCGTGAGATTTTCTCATTTACTTTTCAAATACATAAGCAGAAGATATTTAGTATATAAAAAGCCTCAAATAATGACAACCAGTTTAATTTCGGAACACCGCCGCTAGTGTCGCTGCAATGTCTAACTTTTCAGTCTAAGACTTAAGAGAAATGGTGTCTTCAGAAAAGTTGTAGATAATGTTGTCACGAAAAACTTACCGAAGAAACTTTTCTTCGATCTTTTTTTGCTTTGGAGAGTCATAGTTAAATACAAATTGTTTTGAACAATCATAATGTCATTTTGTTTGTTAATGATTCAATGATGTTTTTAAATAACCGTGTTGACCGGATTTCATTAATCTTAGCGAACCTATACATTAGAGAAATGACAAGACACTCACCGTTAAGGCAACTGTCAACATCAAAACGGATAACGGCAATGCAAAATGATACAACTCGCCCGTTTTGATGTTGACAGTTGCCTTAACGGTGAGTGTCTTGTCATTTCTCTAATGTATAGGTTCGCTAATTAATCTAGTCGGTACTCAAATTATCAGTATTGATTGCTGGTGGCACTGTTTCAACGAGAGCAACCTTCTGAAAAACATTATCAATACCAGTACAAATCAACATGACGACACTAACACCAGTTGAAACTTTATAAGTGTAGTAGTTTGGAGCTGCGAAGCAGAGTTCAAGGTGAAACCTCTCGCAATCCATTGTGTCTAGTGCACCAATACTATCGTGTTTTCGGTGTTTATGTATACGTGAAGGCTATGAATGCGATGTTGTATGTATGGATGAGGCCTGTAATAAATATCCTGAACGTTATTTTGTCTACCTGTCAAACATTGTTTACAAATTTTGCCGAAAATCAATTCACATTAAAGGGCAATTGAACCTATTATGTGTGATGATGTACATTGGCATTCAAAAACGCTCAGGAATCTTAACTGTTTAAATATTATTCCAAAATATGGGATAGCCTCCCGTGTGGACGCATCGTGCCTTCCACACGGCGCATTTTTTTGTGTCGCCTTTTTCTGCTTTCTATCGGCGAAGGTGCTGGTAACGCCGTGTTGTATCATTTTTCGCATACCGGTTATTCGAGTTTTGATCGAGAAGTATATTGTTTTATTTTTTCCTCCAAAAAAACATAAAAAAACATAAATTGGGAAGCACGACGATAAGAAGGCGTACATACGGCGAAGCTCACTACGGCGCAATTGCGCCTTCCATGTAGACGAGTAGGTGGTAGGGACTAGAAGGCACATTGGAAGGTTTCAAGAAGGTACTGTCAATTTTCGTCAGAAAAGCGATGTCATGCCGTGAGTGTATTCGGCCCTCAAAGATCAACTCATCTCACAGGCAAGGGAACCTGTTATGTACAACGGGAACGGGGAGCAAATGGTTAAATCTAGATTAACTAGCATTCAGTTTTTTCATCTGATTCACTCACCTCTTGAAGTAATCCTCCACGGATCTGTCACAGCCCAAATCAAGGGATCAGGAACATCGCGTTTCGCTTTCTTTTTGATTTCCCGCTGCAAGGCAGCTCTACGACGTTTAGTGCATCGGCCCATTTTCTCTAGCGGCAATACTTTTCTAGTTATGTTTTTGTTTACACTGGTTGGTTGTCGTCAAGACAACCATCGCGAATAACATTGTGACCAGTTTTGCGGTTGAATAGATTATCTTAAAAATTAACTGAACGAAACTTTAACTGCAAAGTAGCAAATGGAACAACTTTTGAATGTTTTCAAAATATTTCAGTGATTCCTTTGATTACCCCAATTGTAAAAGTAATTAGGACAGGGTTTTTATCAGGGGGAATCTATCTGTCAAATATCGTGAAACCGTGACCAACTCATTTGGCAACAAGGCGTCTGTATGTTTTGGTTTTCGTCGTTTTGATCGAAGTGAAATGGAACGTTCTCTTTTAACAAAACTCGAGAAATCGCGGAAAACTTTTAATAATAATGCGTTTCGTAGTGAAATTTTGGGACAGCAACAAGTTTTTGACGAAAATTGATGGTGTTTTATCGTCACATTGGTAATTTATCAAACTTCATGGACCAGAGTTGATCTGCGATAACGCACACATATATGAAATTTGACAGCGGTAAATCCCTCCTGGTTTTTATGCAATTACTCAACAATGAACAAAATATCATAAAATCGAAACTTCCAGCACTGCACTCATGCTGATGCAATAAAGATGTGTTGGAAGACGGTTTCGTTTTTGCGTTGTAATTAGGGTTAATTGACAAACAGTGGACCTCCTGGTACATACGATGGCTGATTTGATGCGATTTTATTATCTTGTCCATACGAAGTTGTTTTTTGATTTGTCATCATTTTTAATAAACAGTTTCAAGCGAGGGAAGTTTTCAGACAAGAAGTAGGTATGTAATAAAGATATACAATTGGTTGCACAAATAAAGATTCGGAATGCAAAATCGCTAAAAACCTCGAAGGGTTCCACTCTAGGCTGATTTACCCTACACACCGGAACCATTTTGTAAACAAAAATGATGTGATACTGAGGTGACTACGAAGTGAAAAAAATTCATTTATTGGAATAAATTTACAGTTACCGGTAAATTGAAACAGTTTTCGTGCTAGAAATCATCAATCGGTAGGTGAATAAACAATCTCCGAGTGTAACTTAAAAATATAGGTAATGCAGCTACAGTGAAAGTGGTGAAAAAAACTGATTTAAACCAGCCTTGCCGAGCGATAGGATTTTTGCCTAGGTGATGGTGGACCCACTGCACCCCAACAAATTTGCAGAAATCTTTTGAAAACATGTGAAAATCATGGAGGTAGCTATCAAACAGTGAAGATACCATTATAATGATCTTAAAATAGCAAGATTTTGAAAATTGGCGCAGGTATGTTAGTGAATTTAAGTAAAAATTATGATTCGCTGGTTGAGAGTGAAAGTTGTAGATGTGTGCGACGTGTACGCATAGCGTAAAATTGATGAGAGAGTGTGAGAGAGGATCCGGCCATTTTGGTAGCCATTATTGGATTGCGAACCGTTCAACCTTGGAACATGATTTGTGTTATGCCCAACACGCTATCATTGTACTGGTTCCAAACTATATCAACAAATGCGCTCGAAACGCACCATTCAATTTTTGCGTGTAGTTTTAGCTGACTATCCTTTGTTAGATTGCTGTTCCTCAAAATTATCGAGTAAATAAAATATGTGAGATAACTTCGGACTTGGATTTGGACGGACGGAATTCGGTCAAACGTTAACGAATAAGAAAGAATTTATTGAAAAACGATCCAAATAATTGAATGATTGAATCTCTTCTCCATGAGCGCTTGTTTACTCTGCAACTTCTCAACTCGTCGGCTTGACAGTTACTACTTCGTGTCCCTTTTGATTATGGAGCCCAATCGGTCCAATAGGTTGCACTCGTAAGCGTTCAGCTGCGATGCGGTCCACTGTGTCCGCTTCAGTATAAAGGAAACATTCTTTCGTTGAACGTCATTTGCAATTACGGTTTTGCTCGCCAATTTGTGCCAAAGCTGGTATCCATTCGATGCGTAGCCAGTCTTTACTATTGCCTGCCCTTGGGTTGGGATCATGAGCATTATATACTAAAATTCATATCTTATCAAGGTCTGGCTTTTCGTTTATACGCCACGCTGATCAGATTATCGTCCTTCTTGAGCTTCGCACGGTCCTGGCCATCGCAAGCAGTGAATAGTACATCAATACTATCTTGTGAGAGCTTCTTGACCAAGAACAAATTTTCCCGAAAATACGGCAACAGTACAACATTCTGGATTGTAAATTCAACTCCTTTTTTTAACGTTGATTT
The DNA here is from genome assembly GCF_029784165.1 of Wyeomyia smithii. Lineage (NCBI taxonomy): Eukaryota > Metazoa > Arthropoda > Insecta > Diptera > Culicidae > Wyeomyia > Wyeomyia smithii. The sequence continues at coordinate 265,126,577 of NC_073695.1, forward strand.
CTCCAGTATGCTTCACGACTAGTGTCAAGGCATTCTTGATCGCATCGATGTTGAAAGGGTCTCTCTGTTTCAGCATAGACCGCGGATGATTTGCATCCTTCACTGCATCCTTAGTCTGGACAGAACTGGATCTTCCTGGTTTCACGCTTTTTCTGGTCACCATTTATCATGACCGCGACTGCCTTTTTATCAATTGCCGCTATAGCATTTCCTTTCGGTTTCTTCGAACGTCAGTTCTTCTGCATGTCGCCGATAAACTTCTTCTGCTGCATCTTCCTGGCAATCTACCTTTTTCTCGCTTCGGCAAATAGCCGCTGCCTGACGGTCCTTATCCTCTATATTCTCGTGTACTTCACTAGGGGATCAAAGCTATCGCGTAAAGTTAAGAATAGTTGAGCTAACAAGTCATCTTCTTCCATTTTCACTCCTGCGGTCTCAATTGCCGGATAAGATAATCAAATGCAACAAAATGAACTAGCATGGAGATTTCTCTCTTCTTCCGTAATAGTGCCAACTACTTCCTCAGCAACGTTTGACTTGAAACGGATTTTTGTCAACGGTTTTTTTCTTTTAGAGCCCTCCATTTTGAACAAATTCAAAGATTTCACCCGCTGTGTATCCAACGAGAATTGACTTCGCCTTTCTGTCGGTTTGATTCCACTTCATGAGAGCATCATCTGCTGTCGAAGCTGGTTCTGTCAGTACAGATGAAACTTCAACTGGGTCATTCCATACGAGGTGTACATGCCACTTGGACACGACCATCACAGATTTTGTTCAAAGTTGGGGGAATTATTCATTTACTGTCTGTTTGGAAAAATCCCAATTTTGGTGTCGATTGGAATACCCCTCGCTCTCTAGGACCCCCCTGTTTATTGCAAAGTCGCGCAATTTTTGTCAAAAATCTCTTTTTTCTCTTTCTTACAATTCATAGACGTAAGATGTCCGAAAAATACTGATAGTTGATTTTTGAAGAAAATAAACCAAGAAATCCAGAAAAAATATAAGTTTTGATCGGAAGTGTTGCCAGAGAAGTTATTTTTGTATTTGAAAACTAAATTTACACTTTTCGGCAAATGCAGCCATTTTTATTATAAATTTGATGATTTCATCGTGTTCCTTGAAAAATTTCACATAAGAAACATAATTACGAAGTTTACAACTTTTTTCGTAAAAATGTTATACCTCGAGATTGACTCATATTACCTCGGGATGATAGTTGATTCTTATGTGAAATTTTCCAAGGAACACGATGAAATTATCAAATTTAAAATAAAAATGGCTGCATTTGCCGAAAAATGTAAGTTTAGTTTTCAAATACAAAAATAATTTATCTGGCAACTCTTCCGGTAAAAACTTATATTTTTTCTGGATCCCTTGGTTTATTTTCTTCAAAAATTATCTATCAGTATCTTTCGGACATCTTTCGTCAATGAATTGTAAGCAAAATAAAAAAGAGATTATGAACAAAAAATGCGTGACTTTGCAACAAACAGGAGGTTCCCACAGAGCGGGGGGTACTCCAAACGAAACCAAATTTGGTATTTTTCTAAAGTGACAGTAGATGAATAATTCTCCCATCTTTGAGCAAAATTTGTGATGGTCGTGCCCAAGTTTGTACTTTTTCGTGCTCACTTCGTTAGAATGACCCAACTGCATTGAAGTAACGCTTATCTCAGAAACACCAATTTTCGATATTCGGTCCGGTCAGTTAAGCGATGCGTTAATTTGAATTGTAATAACCCTTAAGCCTGTAGTACACTCTTTGACCCATGGTCAAATATTTGACCTTCTGACATAATAGTCATTTTGTTTTTGACATCATGATTTTTGTTTGCCCGTGTTTGCAGCATGTAAAAATTGGAGAGTGACAAACAATTATCTTTGACAAAATTTTTATCTGTCAAAAAGCGACAAATATTTGACGCTTGGTCAAAGAGTGTAATCCAGGCTTTAGTATAACTTCGGATTTTGACTTGAACAGACAAAGACAAACTTAGACAAACGTTAACGACCTAGAAACAGTTTGTTGAATACGGGTTCTCATGAGCGCTTATCAACTTTGCAAGGACTGCTTTGGTTTTTTCAATAATTCGTTTAAGCAGAAAATGTATGTAATTAGGTAAGCGAAAGTGAACTGATAAATTTGTGCAGGCTTGGGTCCCTAACACTGCAAAACTAAAATCATAAAATATCTGAAGTTTGTGCAAAAATTCAGACCACTCTCACGTGCAACTCTCGCTCATTGTTTGACCCATCGCATCTAAAAGCTATCGCAATGTTACAATCAGTGTTGTTGTTGTGTTCGGTTACCAAAATATTCATCTCTATTTATAGAACGTATGTTGATTTTTTGTTTTGTTTTGCATCCGTTTCATACCCGTACCCCGCTCTTCTCTCCCGGACGGCACGGCACAGACAATACCTATGGCATCGACTGCACAAAGAGCCAAAATTCGCTACTATGCCGTGGAAAGCGTGGTGATAAGCCTATGGCCGCCGCCCTGACCGCCAGTGTTTCATCGTCGTCGTTCGTTTCGGCACTGACGACTGCAGCAGCAGCAGCAGATAACCTAGCGCTGCCGTTGGTGCAGATCGTAGACCATCCGGCCAATGCGGTGGTTAATGAGAGCGCTCCAGCGGTTTTTAATTGTGGCTTTCAAGCGCTCCCCAACGAGACGGCGGTCATCGTCAAGTGGCGCAAGGATGGTAAGGTTATCCGGAAGTGGGATAGCGGCTTCGGTGATCTAATGGACGGTGGCGGCGATGGGGTCACGGAGAGTTCCATGTTTCGGGACGATGGTAGGTTGCTTTTTCGGTTAGCTAAACGATGCAGGCTAAATCATTTGACTGTTCTCATTTTTCTAGCTCGCATCCATGTGGATAGAGTGAACGGATCGCTCGTGTTCAACTCGGTTATTGCCAGCGACGAAGGAAGCTACGATTGTCAGATAACGAACAATGGGACCGAGTTCCTGGTGACATCCAACACGGCCGAGCTACAAATCATATGTAAGTATTATGTTGAGATATGGTAGAATGATGCCCTAAAGAGTTCATTCGTTGCAGCTAATCTACGCTTTACGCCGAAGCCACCAACGACGAGAAATCTCGAGCTCGGTTCGGTGGCAAAGATACACTGCAAAGCTCAGGGAACGCCAGCGCCTGCGGTGCACTGGCTCACGGAAGCAGGTAGAACAGAGTTGCCAGAATCGGTTGAGGATGTGAACGGTACACTGATTTTCCGCACCGTGACGACGGATCACCGTGGCAATTACACCTGCGTCGCTTCTAACAGTCAGGGTGAAATCAGTGCCTCGGTTGTGGTCAATGTCGTGGTGGCACCTAAATTCGAAGTGGCACCGGAAGGTTCCATGCAGGTAGCCGAAATGGGTACGGTTCACATTCATTGCGTCGCGACGGGGGATCCGAAACCGACGATTCAATGGGACAAAGATCTCCAGTATCTGCACAGTTCCAACCAGTCGGAGGAGAATCGCTACCGAATACTGGACAATGGAACGCTGATGCTCAGCGAAGTCCATCTGGAAGATGATGGCAAGTATGGCTGTACGATTGGAAACAGTGCGGGCTTAAAGCGCGAAGAGGTTCATCTGATTGTGAGACGTAAGTCTGTCAATACTTGAAAATCACCTCAAACTGATTTTTGTTTTATTTTTTACAGCTGCCGATAGCATGCCTCTACCGGAGGAAACCCCCGAGGATGGTTTCCTAATCACACGAGCGGTTCTTATTACCATGTCCGTGGCATTTGCTTACATAATTTTGGTGGTGGGCTTAATGTTGTGGTGCCGTCACAGACGGGCTGCTCGCAAGGCACGGCTCAACATGAGCTCCAAGGAAAACGGGGACGTTGATTTGAAGAACTGTGAAATTGAACCGTGTCTCCCGGAGAAGTCTTCTCAGGAGGCGAAATCGAAGCCTTCCAAAAAGTCGGGCCACCAGAAGAATGGCTCTACCGCTGATGGGCAGGATAAAAGTGATGATACCGTGAATTCCACCAAATCGAAGAAATCCAGCGGCTCCAGTGGCTATCTGGAGCAGCTTTCCGTACCTCGAACCAGCGTCATTGATACACTGCAAATCGGAAAGTGTGATTTCGGTGATGTGTTTATTGGAAAAATCAAGGAGAACGATTGTCGAACGGCTACCGTGAAGGAGGAAACGTCCCGTGAACCGGTCGCCGGTGACGAGGTTGTCCACGGCGATAAGGTTGGAGTGGCTATCGAGGATGAGAAAATTACCAAAAAACCATCGAACGAAGAGCTGAATGAAATTAAACTGGAGAACGACTACAAACCGGTTATGGTGAAGGCACTTACGAAGGTGAAAGACGAGCACTGCTGTTCCGAGTTCCGCCGGCAGCTCGAACTGTTCCGGACTGTATCGCACAAAAATGTAGTGAAGCTGTTCGGGTTGTGTCGCGACAAGGATCCACATTATCTGCTGCTAGAGTACACCGATTGGGTAAGAATATGAACGAATAGCTTGACAAAAGAATCGTCTAATTTAATCAATTTTTCAGGGTGATCTCAAACAATTCCTCCTGGCAACGGCGCCCAACTCATCACCGAATGGAAGTGTAGAATCCAAGAGTACTACTGCTAAGCCCCCACCGTTGAACGTACCACAAACATTGGCGTTGGCCCACCAAATAGGCCGAGGAATGGACGCAATCTACAAGGCTCGCATCATTCACAAGTAAGAGTTGTTCTTTTGCTGGGTTCGAAACATTACTAAATAAAATGTTTAAACAGGGACCTCGCCACACGAAATTGCATCATCAGTAGCGACTTCTCGGCCAAAATAAGTCTGCCCGCTCTCAGCCGGGATAAGTACAGTAAGGAGTACTTTAAGTTCAAGAACCAACTGCTGCCGGTTCGGTGGATGGCACCCGAGTGCCTGCAGGATGACGATTACTCTATCAAGAGCGATATCTTTTCGTTTGCGGTGCTGGTATGGGAACTGTTTACCCAAGCCACCGAGCTGCCCTTCAAGGATCTGAGCGAAGAGGAGTACGTAACGCAGGCGCAGGCTGGCAAGCTCGAGTGGAAGGTGGCGGAGAAAACTCCTGAAGCGTTGCACAAGATTCTGGTAAGTATATCATGGGACAATTTCATTAATTCATGATCACATTTACTCCCACCTTTTTCAATGCAGACATCCTGTTGGTCTCTGAGCCCGAAGGAGCGACCCTCGTTCAGTCAACTGGTGGTAGCGATAGGAAATTGCCTGCAAAGTGAATACCCGAAGGAACCAACGGAAATGACGGTTTGAATTCTGCGTACTCTTCCAACCTAATTTAGCAAGACAAGCGAGACGAGCGAGAATGCAAGCAGTTGTGTACTACTAGAGACGTCGTGACGAGGGGCTGCTTCTGCGAACACATTATACAACGACATTTTATGCTGATGAATGTAAGCAACTTTTTGATTATTGCTATTAACTGTATCATAGTATTTATTGCAAGCAAAGTATTAGAATCTTTATACACATATTTTATATCCTTCCCGTAAGAAAAAGAAGGATGTAAAACTTTTAGATTTTAAGCGAACTAATTTGTGAATGGTTAAAAGCAAGTACTGCCAGTGTTTGATTATTTTGTCTGTGACAGATTTTTAGATAAAAGCTTATAAAGAGTTGATGAATCAACCGGAGACAACCGTACATAACAAAACAAAATAAGTAAAAAACAAAGGCTTAATGCATTTATACATTATCATCCAAACATAGCTAAGCCAGGAAAGCATAGGTTTTCCAGTAAATCATTACTTGGACTGCATTACTGCTTCGTACTGTAATTATTAGTACTAAACATTCTCTATTGAATCGTATTTATACACATTTTATTACCATATAAGTAGGTAAGTTTATACACAGCAGACAAAAGGTCCAGCGAATAGCGGTAGAGAAAGAAATCAACATCAAGTGTGGCTGGTGAACAACAGTCAAACACTCCAGCAACCACCTACTAAAAACTAATCCACTGCCTAAGTATCTACACAGAAGAGACAAAAAACCGCTAAATATCTAACAGAAATATTCTTCGCTTTTGAATGTTCCATTATTGATACTTGGCTCTGAATCTATCCAATAGTCACGTTAGTTAACCACTCACACATCGTCATATCGTTCACATCTATTCGAACATAAAACTAAACCAAAATCCAGTGTAACCTATAAACTTTGTGCTTCACGTAACACTAATTTCGATAGCATGAAGTTAAAAAACAAGTTATATAAACTTATATCCGCCCTGTCTAAATTCGATTCAATCTATCAATTTCGTATCGACTAACGGAATATTCCATTTCTTGCCTTACGCTTTCTCGTTGTGACTTTGTGACTAAAGATAAAAAACTCTCACTAATCACAGCTGTGCGACTAACATAGTAACTAGTGAATTACAATTATCATACATAAAAACACATACACACACCCAGAAACTGTATGCCTACTTTCAATTAGAAGTTAGTTAATCAGTACTGCAGACTTTTATGCGAAAAGTTCGACAATCGAACAAGCTTTTAACGGAACTTGTCTCTAATTGAACTTGTAAATTATAACCCTACATAAGAAGCCAGAACAATTGCATTTTTAACTCTAAAACAAAACGAAGCAAAAAAAAACTCGAGCCGTAATAAATTCAACTTTACAAGTATGCTTGACTAGTGCTACTTTTGAGTCGATATTTTGTGCTATAATCTCCTGTATATAGTAACATATCAGTTAAGAGCTAGGCTATTGACTTTAAGTGTAGGTGATACTTTACCGTTAGGTTATCTGAACAGTAACAACAACAAAAAACTTCGAAGCGGTTTCTTCCATTATTAGACAAGAAAATCTAAGCTTAAAAAAACTGGAACTTATTTTAAGGTGCGAAAAAGATTTCCGTACAATTAAAATTTGTTTAGTTTTACCCTTTAAACCAGCTTAATAGTTTAACAAGAGCAGAAGGAAAACATTATCTAGTCATCCAGGTTATGTAGAAGAGGAGGCACATTGCGCAAGCGAGAAAAAGGTAATGCAAAAACAGTACAGAAATTAAAACAGATTATCATCATCCCAGAAAAAAGAGACAGTCCATGCATTCATAGCATTCTGCTCGATATTTCAATAATATCGCAACCATTTTGTGCTAAGAGAAAAAAAAATAAACACAATAAAGGAAAAATATAATGCTTAACTGTAGTCACGTCTAGTAGTTTGTAGTTTGACAATAGATCCGAAAAAATTGGTTTTACAAGTACGAGCGTATGTTGATATATTTCTATAACTGACAAATGCAGGGCGTTCTAAAATATCATGTGGTTTTATTGAGGAGAAGTTTGAGAATGATGAAAAATTACGGAACGTCTGAAAAAGTAGCATTCCAGCGATTGCTTCCAGTTTTCAGTTAGCACCCCAAAAACCCATGACGTACTTTAAGCTGCCTAAAGGGTGACAACTAAAATTTTGAAATTATTTTGAGGCTTTCTTACTCAACAACAAACATGCTCCTCACTACTGAAAGACACATGAGAGTATGTTTATGTAAGCTCTCTTTTTCTCCTCTGCATGCCAATTTTTTTTTGTTTTGTTTATGCAAGCTTAGTTTTGCTTTAAATCGTGTCGAAACAAGAACCCTTGTGCAAGCACATTGTACAGTTCTAATTAAACTGTACAACAATTTTGCCAAAAAGTCTACGGTGAACCATTTCAAAAGCAAAAATCGTTCGGTTTCGACTGTGTGTAAATACCTGCAAACGTCAACAACAATTCGCCAAAAAGGTGTTTGAAGAAAATTTCGTATTCAATGTACGCAGCCCAACAAATATTGCTTGGTGTCATTGGTAGAATCAAGAAATGCATTCGAAAATATAAGGTCGTTACGGACCTTTCTCAAATGTTTTTTGTTTTTGTTAATGAGGAAACTTCATGAGAAATGAATCGGGTTTTCTTTAAGTACATCAACCTATTTTGGCAGCAGTAGAAAATAAACAAAATTTCAGTTGTCACCTGTTATCTCTCTGTAGGGTTCTCGAGTTGGTGTTTCTTCTCGTGACAGTCTAGGTCAAGGTCTACACCTTTCTCCATTAGTGTCTCACTGTTAGCAGTGATAGCTTAAGCCAATCCACAAACCGTTCGACGACTTTTGGCACGCGCGCCTCCTGCGAAAGTGAAAGGGGTTCCAGTTTCCCGAAGTTGCGAGCCTCTCCACATCAGTCATGCAAAATACGGTTGAGAGCTCTGAGGATTCTAATTTCCTCTCTGCTTTACCGTGCTGGATCGAAATCCGTACACCTAAGCACATGATAATCTTCGACGGTCAATATAAAATCAAGAAATCACATATTGCTTTAAACTGACATGTTAGGTTATAGGTCTACTTTTATTTTATCACTATTTCCCAGCAAAATGATTGAAATCACTCCGAAACTCGAAAAAATCATGTTTAAATAGAACATGTTTTGAATCGAAATCCGTACACAGTTTTTTGTCTGAATCAAAACCCGTACACTTTTGAATCGAAATCCGCACACACGCGATATAGACTGGATCAAAGTCCATACAACAATAAATCAAACCTTGTATAGATGAAGAAGTACAAAAATGAACATCTTCAATTTTTTGGGGCGCTTAATTTTGGGGCGCTGAACACGAATTTGGCATCCATTTTTTATTTGGGGCCGTCCATAAAGCACGAAATTAAATTTTTTATTGTTTTTTAGCACTTTTTTTGTTTACGTTTTTTTTTCATAGAATTATATGATCTTTGACTACAAGTAGTGCCACTGGGCGTCCTCCCCATTGAAAAAATACGTAATTTATATACGACCCTCCGAATTAAACAAATTTTGCTCAAAATATATATTTTTTGAATTAAATTAAAACAACATAAGTAATATGTTGAATATGAATGAAGAAAAAAAAACATAAGTAATACAAACAAACTGGGAGCTGCGTAGCCGCAAGGTTACAGAGTCCGCTTCGTCAAGCGGATGGTCGTGGGTTCGAATCTTAGTAGAACCAGGCCATCCGATGTCAAAAAGGACTTAAGCATGGGTTTATTCTCAGGCTCCCCACCAGTTACCCTTCTTTTACGCTGAAATCTACAAATACCTTTGCGTGACTTCCTCTTAATAAAAAATAAGTCCCTCTTATCAATAAAACTGGCCAGAAGGACGCACGACGAAACTTCTCCAGGGAATAATAATTGGTGATATTTGGCAAGAGGAACGAGTATCGGTATAGTAGAACAGTAAGCGTGTAAGGAAGAGTAGCACATTACACACAAGCACTGATGAACAATAATAATAAGCATGTCACTTCTCAATAGAGGTATTGCTATTAACAGAAGTACGGGATACAGCAGACACCCGGGCATATCTCACAATAGATCAACGATTCTGGTCGCAGTGAGGAAGCCCATACAGGAAAAAAAAGTAATACAAACTAATTACAAATTGAAAAAATCATCATTATCATCATTATTCGCAGTGATTGCTGAAATCTCCTGTTGAATTGTTTCCAGAGAATTTGAAATTCATTATACTTATCAGCAAGAAAAATTTCTTTCGCTGCTATTTTCATTGCTTCTAGTGATTTTCGATGTTTCATTGTTTCATTTTATGTGTTGTCTCTCTAATCCGGTTTCTACGAATAAAAGAGGACATGTAAATACATGTATAAAACCATGAGTTGGAAACTTACTAGACATTAAATTAGGTGGTGACGCTGAAGTTGAAGGCTCCATAATAAAATTTAACGAATTTATGAATTTGAAAACCAAGACATATAACGTTCTAAATGAATACGAAAAGATGCGGAAGGCGACGAATGTTCTTTGTTTTCCTCATATAGCAAACTGTGTGCTTTACTTTTGTATGAAAACGAGTGCAAAGCAATAGCTATTGTTAGCTGAAGTTTGATGGTATGAATTTGCTGCTAGATTTTGACACTTCAATCAGTTTAGTGAATTTCATGATCATAAAAAAAGCTGAATGTTTTCAATATTGTTTTAAATATGCAGAAAGGGATGAATTAGTTTGACATAATTAAGATGTCATAAATGTTTGATTTCTGTTTTCTTTTTGAACACGTGCACGTATTTTTATAACTTTTTATTGATAAATTTTGTGATTTTTGCCCAAATTTATATTTTATTTTACGGATTGAGTTCTATATCATAAATTTCCATTAATGGGGTATCATGAATATGATTAAAATTAATCCTGGATAAAATTTCAACTTCAAAAAATAATAAATAAAAAAATCTGTTATCGCTTTTTCCACAAAAGTGACAATTTGCGCAGTTTTGCGCTACAGTGGACAGTATGCATTTGAAAGCTTACGTTTTACCTAAATTTTGAATGTTGTCACAACCGTGGCAAACTGCGGCAACTAAACTTTCAAGCTTCTTTTCTACAAAAAATCACGTTTTTTTTCAATTTTTTTAGTGTCAGGCCAACTATGATCAGATTTTACAATATCTAATGAAAAGGGTTTGTTTTGCATAATATTTACAACAACTTTTCCTTTGACATTAGAAAAATCCAAGCTATCAATTAAGCTTTAAAATTGTTTAAAAAAAAATGACGAAAAACGTCAATATGCCAAGCTTTGAAAAGTCAGAAAAAATTCAGATTTCATGATATTACGCCCAAATTTTAGATTTAGACACTTGAATGTTATAACAATAAAGGAAAAATATTATGAAACAGCAAACGGGAAAAAATGCATTGGCTGATGGCCAGCGATTCCCCACTGTGCAGTGGTCACCTTGATCAAGGTTGGTCAAGGTTGAATTTCTCGTTCCAGCAGCGTGGAAATCATTTATTAAAGCTTTGACGCCTTCAGGAATCTCCATGTAAATATCCGTTTTGTTAATTTGTTTGTTTTTCATCATCGCCGTCGTTGATTACAATACCACACAGACTGTATACTTATTCTAAAACTCCTAATAACGAAACTATTCTTTTATCATGTTAGAATCAAACTTCATGTGAACATCATTAAACAAGCGAACAAAATTGTCTAAAGGATTGTTGTTGGTTTTGTGGTTCAAATAGCCAGAAGATTATAACTGAGTAAACAACGAGGAGGGATATTTATCTGCATTTGCTCAAGTAACGCAGGGCAATCAATTACTCTTTGAGGCACACACAATAAAACGTTGAGCTTTGTTGCGTCTGGTTGACAGTGATTCCAAACCTATGAGTTGACAACTATCAGAGTAAGGGAATGAATAGCCACTGCAGGGACCAAACAGGTGAACCGTATTCAAGAATGCTGCGCACCAACGTGCAATAGAGTGTCACCAGAGCAACAAGTTCTGTGGATTTAGAAGCATGACGATGAATCAGCCCCCATTATCACAGAAAGAGCTCTGGCAGTTATAATCTGGATATAATTGTTGAAGTTGAGCTCTTCGTCGATGGTCACTCTGAGATCGCAGATAGACGTGGCACGTTGAAGCACTTCAACTCCCATACTATACTGGTGATGAACTGGGTTGGTAGAGCTAGTAAAAGATATAATCTTGAACTTTGCTGTTGACACACATGCCATTCCTGAAAGGCGATGTGGTCATCCGGAGACACAACTTCACGAAATACTTTCAGATAGTCGGTGAACGAGGTGGGGGATGGCTATCTGTAGCACTTATTTTGCACACCGGAACATACGTAAGCACACCTGGATGCACCCGAATGGAGAGCTTTGCTCTCAAATTGACCACGTTCTGATTGATGGACGGCACTTTTCAGACGTTACAGACGTGAGGTCGTTCAGAGGACCAGCGGCTATCAACTGCAGAGTACTCGCAGAAGGTTGATGAACGGATTAAGGAAAGAGTTGAAGGGAACCTGAATGAACAGGCACATCCACAGTTCGATCAGCACTACAGCGCGAGAAGTGTTGGGTACAACTGCGGCAGCTGCGCCCAATGAGTGGTTTGACGCTGAGTGCCAGCGAGTGACGGAGGAGAAGAACCGCGCCAGGAGTCAACTGTTGGCCACGGCTGTGACTCGTCAGAGCATGAGTTGATATCAAGATGCAAGAGCCGCTGAAAAGAGACTCCATCGCCGGAAGAAACGACAGCATTAGGAGCGTATTCTTGCGGAGGCGGAAGGTTGCTTCTCCAGGCACGATGCGGGGGGTTGCAGAGAAGCGGCACCATCATTACGAAGTCGCACATGCTTCTCGGTTTTGCGGACGATATCGACGTCATTGGTATCAACCGTAAAGCTGTGGAAGAGGTCTTCGGACCTCTCAGGAGGGAAGGTGCAAGATTAGGGCTTGTCATAAACTCTGCCAATACGAAATACATGGTGGCTGGCAGAGTGCGTGGTAGTCCGTCGGAGGTTGGTGCTGCGATGGTGCTAGATGGTGAAACATTTGAAGTAGTCGACGAGTTTATTTACCTGGGAACATAAGTGACATGTGACAACGAGGTTAGCCGTGAGATGAAGAGGCGGATAGCAGCCGCAAACAGGGCCTTTTACGGATTACGTAACCAGTTAAGGTCCCGCAGTCTGCAAACTTGTACTAAACTTGCACTCTATAAAACTCTGATTCTTCCGGTGGCTCTCTACGGCCATGAATCATGGACGCTGGAAGAGGCTGATCGGCGAGCTCTTGGTGTTTTTGAGCATAGGATTTTGCGTTCAATCCTAGGCGGCAAACTTGAAAATGGTGTATGGCGCATACGCATGAACCATGAAGTGTACCAGGCATACAAATCGGCGGATATAGTCAAGCGGATAAAACACGGCAGGCTTCAGTGGGCTGGGCATGTAGCGAGAATGCCGGATGAGCGTCAAGCGAAGGCTATATTTAGCAGGAATCCCGATAGAGGTCGACTTCGGGGTAGACCCCGCACTCGTTGGATGTGTGCTGTCGACGAAGATGCACGCGAAATAGGTGTTAGGGGCGATTGGAGGATAACAGCCCAAGACCGTGGAACATGACGACGTATTCTGGATTCGGCACTGGATCGATAATCGGTCTGTCGCCTTAAAAGTAAAGTAAGTAAGTCGGTGGACGAGAGTTTAAAAGAGTATAGGAGCAGACACAATGAATTCACGTAGATACTAGATAACAGTGGTCCTACAACACTACCTTGGGGCGGGATCCAGCTAATTTAACTACAACATGTGAGGTGCGATCGGATAAGCAAGATAGAATCCATTCCAAAATTCATCTTGGGAATCCAATATGTTTTGACGTCCATCTGGTGGAAATGGAACTGGTGGTGTACGCCGACTGCTAGCACCATGGTTAGGTGTCATGATAGGAGCATGTGTCCGCGAAGTCTACACTGTAACTTTTCAGGTAACTCTTTACTACTAATTGAGGCTTGTATCTCACGGCCAGACTATCTTCGTCCTCCTCCACGCGAATACTTACTTGGATTTGAGAGACCTAACTCCGCTCGAACAGGATATCGTCTTCACACTGTTTTCCTCCATGGATTGGCCGTATATTCACTGAATCGATTTAACACCTCTGATTCCTCTTCATCGTGATCAGCATTGCGAAATGGGTACGGTCATCGATAAAGAAAACATAGTACATTGAGCCATCCTAGTCTGCAGGTTCAACGGGTCTGCATACGTCCCAATGGATTCTCTCCAAAAGCCTTTTCGCTCGTGAAAGGGTGCTAATGGATGGTTCACAGCATTGTTTTCTGCATTTTGTTCACGCACGCCTCACAAAGTTCGAGCTTGTTTGATTGGAAGTCAGCATTTTCCCAAAGATTGTTACCTAGAATCGCTTTCATACCTTATTGACTAAGATGTCCCAGTCTTCGGTGCCACGAATTGGTTGCTTCTGCTAAGGACATATTTGCCAACAATTTCGAAATTTACACCTCAATTTCGCACAGGTTACCTTTTAGATTCGCAGATCACGCCACCGTTCTTCTTGAGAATTACCAAGGATGAATGAACCACTGCTACGCGGCCCAGCAGCTGCTATACAAAGTAGCCTTTGAGTCGTTGTCGGACGTAGCTATCGTATCAGATCCCTATCATATCCCTCTTGGAGATGTCAACTAAGTCGCGGATAAGCCCTGTATGGCGGCTTTAAGGACGACCAGTAGGTTTCTGGTTCAGCAGGTTGTGTCAAGCTCGAACGAACGCTCTGACTTCGACGCTTGGGCTTGGGGAAGTCACTGTACAAACCAGGAGGGTTAGATCTTGTTGCAAAGCTAAACCTAGATCTGGCCAACATTGGGACCGAAGGTATATTCAGCAGAAATGGTGCGGAGTCGGTCATAGAAGTGAAATTCTCCAGCCCAGGACTGATCACGAACTGGCGGGTAGACGATGGTTACACCAATAGTGACCATTAGTCGATTCGCCAGAGTGTAGAATAAAAACGTGAGGCGGCAAGCGACGGATAGAGCCAACACCCCAACCGTCCACGGGTGGAGGACATCGCATTTCGATGCTGAGGTCCTCCCGAGTGCTGACCAAAATATTCGCCACACGCTGGCGTGCGAAGCCACTATGCCTAGGACTCGCCAATCTAGAAATGGAAATCCACCGGGATTTTTCCCTTGTAGAAGGCTGAACCACTGCCCCAACCTACTCCAAGTGCGAACGAGCAGGTTCATCATGTCCTGCTACATTGCACATTTATCTCAGTTAGGCAACGCACTCCATATGAAGTTTCTTACCTCTCCGGGACTTTTCTTCCAATAATCTGCAGGTTCTACAAGTCCCTTACCAAAGATACGCAATCTGCGTGTTATTAATACTCGGCATTCGCAGAGTAGGTGTTCCGATGTTTTGCTTTCGATGCCACAAAGGCGACATTTATTATCAACAAGGAGAGTGCCCTGTGATTAGACCACTGAATGTCCTCAGGTCATTCTTATTGAACCTAAGAAGAACGATGCTTTTCTCGCGGTCTGGCTCTATGAATTTTTTCGATTGTCGTAACCCGATTGTGCTAACCCAGTTTGCTTTGATGGTTGCTTTCTCCCAAGACACCGGTTTACTGGTTGAAAAATACGATAGCGGACCTCCGCAGTGCGTTCCTCCGTACAAAACCGTACGAATTGAGGAACTTAGAGTAGGGCGCCGTGCAGCATTCGGGTGACAAATAGGCGAAAACGAGCGCTCTAGCTTTTGATCTAGATTTTTATTTCTAGGTGTTATTGCGATCACCAGCAATGCTGGAGCGTATCATCGAGGAACTTATTACACGCCACGAGCCTAGTCCTTGGCCGCCGGCGGTCCAATCTCGGGTCCGACGTTTCAGTATCTCAGACACAGACTAGGGTGTAATCGGTCTGGCAACTAATCAGTTCGGCTTTCGGAAGTTCACGCTGAATGCTATTCTCTGCGTCACCAAGACAGCGGAGATAGCAGTCCAGCGCAAAAGAAGAGGCAATCGCTATGCCGCAATCATCACGCTTGACGTAAAGAATGCGTTCAATAGCGCCAGCTGGGACTCCATAGCGCTCCATATTCCGGTGCCGTTGTACAAAATTTTGGAAAATTGCTTCCGAAATCGAGTATTAGATTACAACAACTAGCGCACCATAAGACGAAGTGGTCAGGCCACTTCGTGGGCAGTGGTCAGATTGGGTGATTGCATCATAACCTCAAAATGATCTCTGAAACTCTTGGAAGTTATGGTTGACGACAAGCTTACGTTCAAGAGTCAACTATATCTGTCTGAAACTTCTTGCCAGCGTAGTTTAGTCCATATTCAGGTATGGTAGGCCAGCGTGGTTCAAAGCGCTAGGTACTAATAGTTATCGTGGTAAACTGAAAAGTACGTACAGGCTCATGGGCCTGAGGCTTGTGACTGCGAATCATACAGTCTCGCATGCCACAATCTGCATCTTTTTTGACATGCTACCTATCAGCATTACTGTTAAGGAGAATGTAGAGTGCTCCGATTGATGTGACACAAGAGGCATACGAGATACCAGGTCATTCTCGATGGGATCCGGGAGGCGCCATGGAGAAGTAATAAGATGGTGGTAATGAGTGGGCCAGACACTACTCCGGACAACTAAGTCGGAAGATGTGCGAAGACCCGGACATCTGGAGTGCGGTTTGTGCAGCCGCCTCTCAGATACTCCTGGAGCTACAACGTGTGTGACGGATCAACTACCAACACGCCAGTGGTAGCTGACTGCCACCTCAACAGGTGGTTAGTTATGTGTCGTTCCGGAAAGGTACGGGCTGGAGACTAGAGGGATGTCAGTGGCTTCGGTTAAACTCAACCCCACTCTCTGAGCGATGTCCTCAGATGTCTGTAAGCAGATTTTCCCGCCACCTTGAAAAAAGGGTTAAAGCTTAATACGTTGTACATAAAAATTTGAACTAAGTTTACATAAAATAGGGTTATTCAGTGTTTTTTTAAACTTTGATGATGTTAAAAAGACAATATTCAAAAACTTTTAAAACTTATTAAAAGATTGAGCGAATTTATGTATAATTTGAGTAACAAATTTTTGTACATTTTTTAAACTCGTATTTTTATATAACGTGTACGGTTTAGTGGGCAAAAAACGATTTTTGATGCAACTAAATCAAAAAGTTCTAAGTGAACGAACAAATGTACCTAAGTATAATCGTTTTAGAGATAATCCAAGAAAACATTTAGAATCTATGAAATATGTATATCTCACAATAGATCTACGATTCTGGTCGCAGTGAGGAAGTCCATACAGGATAAAATATGTACTGCTTATGGTCACTAATTCTTCGTTGCTACTGAGAGGCTCTTTTGAATTGTTTTAAACAGAAAAAAACGTCACTTTTGACTAAATGAAATGTGATATTAGAACGAACTACCCCGTTGTTTCAAGAGGTTGTTGCCGAAGATCATTACTTGCGAAACCAACATTATCACAGATTGGTTCAAAACTGAGAATTCGAAACAATTTTACCAAAGATTTTCTTTAGTAAAATTCAATGAAAATTATTTAATTATCAGTAGGACAGTTAAAACCTTTAGACAAATGTTTTTTTTCGTGTTTGGCTCGAAAATTTTTCCTGTCCAATAGTGTTCTAGATGGTAATTCTCACTTTAATCTGTGGCAGGTCAGCACACTTTTCTGTAAATTATTAACACAACTTGTTGGTTTCAAGTTCTTTAGTTTTTCTTTTTAATTATTTCTGACGGTGGTATAATTTTTTGCAGTATTATGCCTAATATGCACAAAATTTTCGTCAGCTACAGAGAGAAATATTTAAATTGCGACACGAATTATAACACGAAATTGGAAAGCGTGGCCTACTATGAAACAGTCATGTAATTAATTTTCATGGGAATGACATGCTTGACATGACATGATGACATTGTGCTGTTGTTTAAAATGTCGTTTGAAAAAGACTAAGTCAACATCTTTTATCTTAATTTCATGATTAAAGTTATAATCTGAGAAATATTCTACCAACATTGCTTACAGCAGTGGTTCTCGTTATTAAATCCACAATTTACAGAACCACACACCGAGATGGAAAAAGAAAACGCTAATTCTCGGAGGAAAAATGGGAGCACTTCAAAACGGTCATTCGCAGTTTCACCACCACATCATGTATCACGTATATTTTTTATTGCCTCCGACGAACGGGTTTTCATGTTAAAACGAAACCATTGAAAAACGCCGGCGAAAAATCTATCTAAAACGTTTACACTCTATCAAGTCTGAGCTACAGGGATTGTTAACATTCTATAACTACTTAGACTACAGTTGCTTTCACTCAATGTTTGAATTTAATTCATATTCCTGTACAACGTTATTAAACGTTCTTATTCCGTATAAGAGAGAGAAAGGGGGAAAAATGTCCACGAATGTGACTGCAAAATCTATCAATTCAGTTGAATTCAATCTAGTCTTGTTATTCTACGTTATCTCCTAAACAGAAGAACAATAGGTTGGCACTTACCTCCACTCCCACCATCGATCCGTCGAGTTTTTGGTAGCCCCATCCACCTAGTAGCTTTCATCCCGATAGGTGCGGAAAAATCTAACCACTATTTCCGGCAAATTTGGCGCTCGACAGATGTACCGATGACCGTAATGGCTGGTCTTCTCGAACCGATGAAACTCGATTGGACCCCAGGCTTTGCCGCGTGTATCCAGTGCGACACGGTATAGCTGAAAGAAGAAATTTAGTTTAGTGTTTTTTGTTTTGAAAGCGGGCCCTAGAGTAGTACCTTATAGCCTAATTTGAAGGGAACAACGTTATCATCTTCGGCATGCAGAATCAGCACAGGTTGTCGAAATTCCGAAATGTGGTGATCCGACTCGAACCGTAGCTGATTTTCGTACATCGGACTGGTGATCATAAAATCGAACCACGGCAGATGTCGGTAGAGCTGAAATATTAGGGCAATCCGTTAAGCAATCCTTTGTTTTGAACTTTCATTTGAGGTATACTTTTGAAAATGGATGAGCGCATATCTCCTCGCGGATGTTATTGAACGGGCTTTCCAGCACTAGCGCCTTCGGCCCTGGCAGATTCATATCAGTCAGCAGCGAAAGTAGGTGCGTTGCCACTCCGGTTCCTAGTGAGTGACCCCACAGATAGACGGGACTGTTGCTGACGCTGGTTATATACTGATAGACAGCGAGAGCATCATACACGATACCTCGCTCGGTTGGGGAAATGTTGGTCGAATCACCGTACCCACGGTAGTCCAGCGTTATCACATGGTAGTTAAGGCTGCGCAGCATCTTGTACAGCTCGACACGATGCGAGGCACCCCGTGAAGCCGTATTGCCGTGCAGGTACAGCACGATATCGTTACTGGATGCCTTGAGGGTTTGCTCGAACAGCTCCTTCTGGGTTGCTTCGTCGTTGAGGTTCAGATTGGCACGATGTAGAATGTTTTCAATCTCCCGGTACTTTGCGGCGCTCTGCTGCCTCGACAGGGCGTCCGCTTTGTCCCTCACCTCTTCTGGAGCCGTCATGTTGGATAGAGTTGCCTGGAAGTTCAAAAGATAATATAGTGAATGCTCGCTCTAGCTATTATCGTAAATTATTCTGATAGCCAGACACGCGATGGAATTATTGTAACGATTGTTGCATAATGGTTACTCTTGATAACACACTAAGCACTTAAAGCTAATTCCAGCTGGATTCGATGTACGACAATGTGTTTCAATGATAGTTTTCAAAGCATCAACTAAATATTGAGGGATTTCACGCAAACTCGTCTGTAGAGTGACATCAGATTTACTGTTTTCGTTTGTTTGCCTCAAAACTCACTGAAATTTGAGAGGACGCTGCCGGCGGCTTGGTGAACTGACATGAAATCCCTCTGTACATAATTTTAAAACAATCAACAAGATATTACAGCATTACCGCACAATATGCGCTCCGCGTGTAATCGACCCGACCCGAACTGCTGACACGAACGCATCGCACATCACTTACCTCGTCAATTTGCAATTCTTTCCCGAACCGGCGCACCAGATCGTTTGGTAGCACGTGCCACACCGCAATGTCAACATCGAAATCTTCCTCCTGGTCCCGGTAGGTGACGTAGAAGTTTCGCGTCGCATAGAGGCCACTTTTTTCCGGACGCTTCAAGTCCAAGTTGGGTGGATAGGTAACTGCAAAAGATCGAGCTTCCGTTAGGCCTAGACTAGCGCTCGTAATCGATCAAGCCGATGCTTACTGAATGTGAGAAACAAAATTCCTTTCTGCAGTGCGTATGAATATTTGAATATCAACGGCAGCACCACGAAGATGACCACAAACACCAGGATACAGATTTTACATGTCGCAAGGCATATTCTGAAATGAGAGCAAGCAAATAAAAATAATGCTAAACCAGTGATTACGTAAATTCAAGGAAAAATAAATGCGTTTCTGGCACTGACGTTTTGCGCATCGCAAAGTAGGGCATTCTCCTGTTCGAACATAGACGGTACAATCCAGATTATCCGTCAAAGACCGCCCGATCGGAAAAGCGCAAGATGCACAGTATTTGAACTTGACCCTCCGACGAATTGCCGAGAATGTCGCCTAGCGAGTGCTGATCTTGATCGATAGTTTACACGAATTTGTCGCAGCAGTGTTGTCTCTTTCTCCTAATTGCACCGAAAACACGAGAGTTCGTAGCCTGCCACAGCCAGGGACAGTTGCACTAATGTCGTCCCGGTGAATTAACACACTCGAGTAGATCTACCGTGCAGGACGGTTGTTAGTCAGTCAGTGGGTCGACCCAGACCAGAAGAGAAGAAGATATTCGTTCACATGCAGCGTTTCGCAAATATAGATTTTACACACTGTACATAGTTTGATTGCTTGTGGTGGAAATGTGCCCGACAGTGCTAGTGCCCCAGCGTGGACGCCACTCTTGAAATGTTTATTTTCTTTTTTAATCTGTTCGCGGCATTTTCACTGTTGCGTTTCAGGACAAATATTGTATGTTTACTTTTTGGAAGCAGGGAAGTTATTTATTTAGAAACAAACTTCAAGGTTTAGTGCAAAAAAGCCCCTCGTCAATCTGCACACTTTTTTCTCATTGCAATACCAGCTTGGATGTCTTGGGTCCTATTCATATCAGAACTGTGTATTTGACTTATTACCAGGTGTTTTTTCGCACTATATGTAGATATAGTCTTGTAATTCCGAACTATAACTCTAACTAATCTATCAGCGAAGTTAGATAATCAATTAAAAAACTCAAAACAGAAGATGCTAATTTTGAAGTCTGAAAAAGACAGCAAGTCTAGTTTACACTTCAAATGTTTGGAAGAGCAAAAATATGACTCCGAAACTAATTTTAAATGAGCTGTGAACGCCAATATAATTAAAGTTAAGCTTGAAATTTCTAAGAAACGTTCCTGGAAATCGGTGGCAGTTCATTTCTATTGATCTATGCAAAAGTTCTTTGATGCCTTTTGAAGTGAGCATGCCGCAAGGAAGTAATCTAGATCCGCTTCTCTTCTTTTTTATGCTATGTAAATGATTTGTACAGGCTCCGGTTGACAGATATCCCACGCCTATTTGCAGACGATAATGCTCTTTTTTATCCGCATCGTGATGTTGGATTTATAGTACGGCACATGAATAGTGATTAGAAATCTCTGGAGTGTTTTTCGAAAGTAACTTACTCTCACTTAATCCTTCAACAGCATGAAAACGTTAGGCTAAATTCATATGTAATTGAGGAAGTTGTATCATTTAAATACCCCAAGGTTGATCTTGGACCTAACACTTTGTTGATTTGAACATATCAAGCATATCGACAAGTAAGATTCTTCACTGTGCACTGCGAGAACCACAAAAAAATTACTTTGCCCATATTCATTCGTGCTTCAACTATCTGATCCTCGCCTGGGGTCGGGCTTGCAAATCCTCCTCATAAAAACTTCGAATACTTGGAGTGATGCTTGAAAGTTATTTTTAAAAAAGAATTGTTATTTCCTTGGAACTCTACTCCGATGATTCTCACAATATTTTTTTCCATACATGGCCTTTGCAATCTGCAAACTAACATGTTTATCATCCTCTATCCCTTTCCGACCGGACCCATATAATTGCGTAGGTAGAAGGCGACTTAAACAAAACCATCCCTCTCGCTTTTTGAACGTCCTATTCATTGTTTTATTGCTCTCAACACTAGGGTCAACATCGCAGCTGTAACGAAAAATAAAAAACCGGATCCGTCATTTTTCACCTACACAATTGTGTGGGTTCGGTCGGAAAGGGCTATAGCAAAATTTTCCACCATTTAATTCAGTGACTTCCTACTGCCCTCATTTATACTATCAAAAAGCAAATAATTTGCGATTCCTCAGAGAACACGCAATGTTGAGTCAAAACAGAATCTCAATTATTGATTCTAAAACATTCATTCTGTTTTACGAACTAATTTCTAGTTTTGCAACGACTTTTTACCCGTCAATATTCACGTTCATTAAGACAGACAGTGTATGCAGCTGGGAAAGTGAAAAATAAGCAGACTGAAAAATATGATACAGACTTGGAAAAAGATGCCGCATCCAGACGGGGCTTGAATTCTGGAACAGTACCACCGCCCAGTTTTGTTTTATCCTACTAATGTCGTTTTCGTTTTCGCGGTGTAGGTACACTTTTTCCGGGCTATACTTTGCAGCTTCAAATAAAACATTTTCAGTGTCGTTGCATTGGTATGCGTAATAATGGGATAGCTGTCAATTCGTTTTGTTGTGGTCATTATCGCATTCGTCATTTTGTCTCGTTTCCATTTCATATGTCCATCTCGCAAATGTGCTGAAAAAAATTTACCTGACACTTTACCACGTGTAACGAGAACCAAAACAAACCAGTTTTGACACATACGTGTGAATGTGTTGGTAACTTCCTACAGCACACTCTGCTTTTTTTCGGGTCTCGTCAGGGACAGAAAAAGGGTAGTCAGAGACAGAAAAAAGGTAGTCCGAAAAGTCAAATAAAACATTAACGGTGTCAAAAGTGTCGTTTGAGTGTAGTGTAAAACGAAAACGACATAAACTACTGGGACGGTGGTACTGTTCCAGAATCGATCTTCGTATCACCTTCCACTGCCGCCTATTCTATTGCTCACCCCTATCAACTTCACAAACTGCTGTGCAGGCTTTTTGAGATTAAAAGGAATGTCTCATCACACGCAGAAGAGTCAGCTGTTGCTTATAAGTTGCTGTTGCTCTAAGCCTATGTCGTGCCTGCAGACGCGGCACAACAACGCACTCCCAACAATATTAGAGCATATACATAACCGTAAAATAGTTTCAAATTCAAACTGAAAATTTTCTCAAATCTTCATAAAATGAAAATAAAATTTGTAATGGCCCTAATTTCGCTAATATACGTTTCTGAAGGCTTAAGCTATATCAGTTGGAACATGTTTCTGAAATCCAAATCCTAGTCAGATAATTCCATGCAAGCTTTAAAAAAGATTCTCAAGACAAAACGTGTCTAGAAACCAGAAAGGCAGATTCTGAAGGTCAGTGATTTTAAATTTATGTTTGAAATAGCTGAAAATACTATACCAGAGAAAAAGAATGCTAACAAATTAGGTTTAAAGTAGATGAGAAGCATCTTTGGAGTTAAGGTAACCAACTCTTCAATAACTTAAAATGCTTGAATTATTTAAAATATTTCTGAATAACCAAAATAAATTGTGTGGAAGGAAAAACGGCCACATTACAACAAAAGACACGACAAAGTGATTCTTTTGCACGACAACGCTCAACCACATATTGCTATCGTCATCAAAACGTATCTGGAAACAATGAATTGGGAGGTCTTACATCACACTGCTCCAACCCATTATCACCTTTGATTTATGACGCAGGATCTGGCTAACCAACGTTTCCATTCTTTCGAAGAGATCGAAATTGGGGTGTATTTATATATAGCGTTAAAAACGAGCAGTTTCTCCGACTCAGAATTTATATGCTACTTCAAAAACTGGACAAAGATGTGTAGCGTTGCACAATATTTTCATAATTATGAAAAAAATGGCGGTGAATATTAAAAATAATTTTTTTGATTTTTTTCAAATTTCATCTAACAAAATATTTGTCTTAATGAATAACTAACACAAAGTTAATAAACGACCACAAAATCTATCAACGAACACGAAGTCTGTCTTCTGTCTGTCCGTGTCTGTCTGGCCGACATCTAGCGTATTGATTCAAACTGACCATATTGCACATTGCGTTGGGGCAGGCTCAGCAGGGAGTGTCGAGATTCAGGAGGAGGCAAGGGTTACGAATGAGGAACTCATCGTGATCGCCAACTCTCTAAAGGTGAGCAAGGCACCGGGACCGGATGGTATCCCTTGTAACGGCCCCCACGCGTCCCGTAGATGCCTACAGGGTTCCGTCACATTAGATGACATAGTTAGAACCCCGAAAAGAGGCCGGTTTCCTACCGCAGCTGTGCGCGAAAGTAGGTCAGAGCTTGCTTACTGTTGAAGCCAAGTCTTCCGCTTGGCTTGGGTGACGAAAACCGACACCCGTAAGCAAATTATATTAAAACAAACCAAAGTCCGAGGTTGGCTACTTGATGGATCGGTAACTCATCGACGCGCGAGAAGTGAGTTACCGAAAATGTTTGTAAACAAGGTAGAGTGACGAGCGCACGGCGCCCCACTCTAAAATAGAGACAGGCCGAGAAAAGGCCATTAGGGTAATAAGGATAGGTGGTGATTTCGCGAGGGGAGATTGTCTCTCGCGAAATACACTCTAGGGGTAGCTGTAAGTTATCATGTAAGACTCAATTTAATCGCGAATTATAAGAGATTCCGTACGGTCCGTACCGTACGTACAGGAATTGCGTCGGTTGATCTCGAAAAATATCACAATTACTGGTACACCCTAACCTGGCAATCAGGCTGGCGATAAAAACGGCCCCCGGGCTGTTTCGAGTAGTCATGCAGAGGCGCCTGGATGACTGCCTCTTTCCGAATAGGTGGAAGCGGCAGAAATTGGTCCTACTGCCGAAGGCTGGGAAACCACCAGGTGACCCATCGACATATAGGCCTATCTGCCTGCTAGACACGGCGGACAAGGTACTTGAGAGGATTATCCTCAACAGACTGGTGAGGTACACAGAGGGTGTGAACGGTTTGGCAAGCAACCAGTTCGGCTTCCGGAAGGGCAGGTCCACGCTGGATGCTATCGTCTCCGTCACCAAGACGGCGGAGATAGCGCTCCAGCGCAAGAGAAGGGGAATACGCTATTGCGCAATCGTCACGCTCGACGTGAAGAATGCGTTCAATAGCGCCAGTTGGGACTCCATAGCGCTCGCGCTTAGGAGCATCCATGTACCGGTGTCGCTGTACAAGATTCTGGAAAACTACTTCCAGCATCGAGTACTGGTTTACAACACAGAGGAGGGTCAGAAGTGCGTTCCAATCACCGCAGGGGTTCCGCAAGGTTCCATCCTGGGTCCGGTGTTGTGGAACGTCATGTATAACGGGGTGTTGAAACTAAAGTTTCCTGTAGGGGTTGTGATCGTCGGCTTTGCAGACGACATAACGCTAGAGGTTTACGGCGAGTCGATCGAAGAGGTCGAGTTGACGGCTGCGCACTGCATAGGCATTCGCAAGGTCGAGGATTGGATGCGCTCCAGGAAACTGGAGCTCGCGCACTATAAGACGGAGGTCACGGTTGTTAACAACCGTAAATCGGAGCAACAGGCGGTGGTCAGAGTCGGTGACTGCACCATCACCTCAAAGCGTTCGTTGAAGCTCTTGGGGGTTATGGTCGACGACAAGCTCACGTTCGGGAGCCACGTCGACTATGCCTGTAAGAGGGCCTCATTGGCTATTGCAGCACTATCTCGTATGATGTCCAATAGCTCAGCGGTTTATGGCAACAAGCGAAGACTTCTTGCCAGTGTGGTTTCGTCCATACTTAAGTATGGTGGGCCAGTGTGGTCCAGAGCGTTAGGTACTAACAGTTACCGTGGTAAACTGGAAAGTACCTACAGGGTCATGTGTCTGAGAGTTGCGAGTGCGTATCGTACGGTGTCATACGATGCAATCTGTGTCTTGTCCGGCATGATGCCTATCAGCATCGCCATCAAGGAGGACAGAGAGTGCTTCGACCAACGTGACACAAGGGGCATACGAGGTACCAGAAGGTTATCTCGAAGCTCCGCTGGCAGCGAGAATGGTCCAACTCCATAAAGGGCAGATGGACGCACCGACTTATACCGAAGATATCCGGCTGGATCGGGAGACGACATGGTGAAGTGTACTTCCACCTGACACAAATCCTGTCAGGCCATGGTTGTTTCAGGCAATATCTGCACAGGTTCGGACACGCGGGGTCTCCCATGTGTCCCGAGTGCGTGGAGGGGAGGAGACTGCTGAGCATGTCTTCTTCGTATGCCCCCGTTTCGTAAGAGCGAGGAGCGACATGATGGCTGTGAGCGGGCTTGGCACTACTCCGGACAATTTAGTCCGGAGGATGGCGACGACCCGGACATCTGGAACGCGGTTTGTGCGGCCGCCTCTCAGATTGTCCTGGAGCTGCAACGGGTGTGGCGGGTCAACCACCAACACGCCAGCGGTAGCTAACTACCAGTCTCCAGGTAGTTAGCTAGAAGGTTATAAAAGTAAAGAGGATGCATCACGCACAAAAGCCACTTTCCGACGTTATACTTAACCGTCGTTCCGGAAAACCAGGGCTGGAGACTGGAGTGGTTTTAGTGGGTCGGGACAGAAATCAGTAGGTGTCTGGGGGAGTGTAACTACCCCAGCATCTCTCCCCTAGTCTCATCCCCACACCCTGAGTTCTCTTCTCAGGTGTTTGTTTGCAGATTTCCCCGCCACCTTTAAAAAAAAAGCTCAGCAGGGATATGGGTCTGAGAGATCGTTAGGGGGCATATATGTCCAGGTGATCGAGAATTTCTGGAGCAACGATTTCGCCTAGAAGCACTTTACCTATCGATAACGCTTAAGCTTCAAAACGTCTTTGTTCTAGGGTTTGCATTCCTAAGAGCCGACAGCGTTCAGCGTAGGCTGGCAGATGTGTGGGGTCGCGCCAGGAAAGGAATCTCAGGGCGTATCGTACAAATTTCCGCTGCACAGATTCAATTCTAGTAATCCAGGAGTTGTAGAATGGACACCATACAACGGAGCAGAATTCCAAGATGGATCGCACCAAAGAATAGTATAGCGATCTAAGGCAAAACGGATCGCGGAACTCGTTGGCTATCTTGAACATAAACCCGAGTTGTCGATGGGCTTTAGATTTGTTTTCTTTGTAGTGCAGTTTGAAAGAGAGCATAGTTTCCAGAATAACTCCAAGATCTCGAATTTGTATCACTTTAGATAAAGGCTGACTCGACTGCTTACAGAAAGAAGGTTGGGCATGGACTGAAAACATCCACTAGTAGCTGAAGCTTAACACAATCCGTAGTATTCTTCACAACTTCGAAAAGTTTGACGTCATCAGCGTACAATTTACGGCGACCATCCGGAAGTAGCAGAGAAATATCGTTGATGAATAACATAAAGAGTAGCGGTCCAAGATTGCTGTCTTGCGGTACTACTGAGTCCCTATCTCCATACATAGTGTTCGACTTATCAAATAGGATGCAAACCATCGCACGAGGCAAGATGATACTCACAATCTTTCGATTTTTGCTAAAAGTATTCTATGGTCTACTCAATCAAATACTGCTTTCAGATCAGTGTATACTGCTTCTATTTGGGCACGGTTACTCATGCAGGCAATACGATGAAAATTCAACTAAATTAGTAGTTATTGATCGTTTCGGATAGAAACCATGTTGATCCGATGAGATGTATTGTTTGCAGCTGGCGAAAAGAGCGTCGGTGATGATAGTTCCCATTATGTTGGAACATGCACAGAGAGAGATGTGATGCCTCTGTAGTTGTTCACGTCACGTCTATCACCTTTCTTAAACACGGGAAACATGATGGAAAACTTCCAACTAGAAGGAAACACACGTTGCTGAAGAGATAAACTGAACAGCTGGCATAAAGGATGAATTAGAACAGCGGCACATCGTTTCAGAACACACGATGCAGTTCCATCCTGGCCAGCAGGGAAAGATAATTTTAGTTTATCCATGGCATCAATAACGTGACGATTTGTAATAAAAGTAGATTGAAATCGATAACATCTCTCGGGAGATCACTCAGAGCAGCATCAACCTGAGCATCGGAAGCAGTATGCTCATGAAAATTGCGTTGAAAACTACGGGAAAATATAGTGCATTTATCAGTCCTGCCAAGAAAATTACCGAAAAACATATTCAATGGTAAGCCATCTTCTTTACGCTTGGTATTCAAGAACGACTAAAATAATCGCGGATTACATCTAAGGTTGCCCTGAATCCTGAAGGAGTATAGTTTGTAGAGGTAGCGGTTATATTTTCTATAGAGATTACTGATTCGGTTGAATTGTTGCTTAGAAATTAAACATCGTGCTCGACAGTAATCTGAGAAGCCTCTTGAGCTGACGAAAGCGAGGATTAGATCGTTTTTATATTGGTCTCCGTGAAGGAACAATATGATCGATGGCTGAATCGATCATGGGTGGAGGTGGAGAGCATTCCAAAGATTCCCAATCGGTGTGAGAGAAAGCAACGCTTAAGGACTCAATGTCAGCTCTGTGAAATTTGTGCACCCAATATATCTGAAGTAGCTTGGCCAAAAAAAGGAACCTAAACATCAAGTAGTGTGGGATTTGACCCACTTAAAACCCTCCAGTCTCCAGCTCATAATACTCCCCGGGACGACTGCTAGGTATCGCTTCAGGAAACGGCTTTATGCTCTGTGCAACCTTCTCTATGGCGCCTCCTGACCAATCCGGATACCACCACACACTGTTTCCAATGCTGCAAAAACGTGATCGAAATTATTTTGACCCAAAAAATAGGTTTTAGAGCCATAGTGCCTTCAGGAAAGTTGATCCATTAATTATTCTTCATTTTATAGAAGTTGAAATGTTGTGATTATTCCACTTAACAAAGTGAAGCGAATTTTCCTTTTTTCGTTTTTGCAAATAAAATTTCACTTTTGTGGAGTTTTCTACTGATTGCCACTAAAAATCTTTTTTTTTTCATATAACATTTAGTAGTGATTTTCTACAATTTTTAAATGTTCTACATTGTTGTTTGTAGTCACAAAACAAACAATTTTATCTAAGAAAGTTTATTTTTATCTCTTATGTTTCATTGGTTATTGACGATATTTATTGGAACAATGCACTAATTTACCAACAGATATCTGCAAATATCTGCAGACCAAACTATTTCTATATTTAAGCACAAGTAAAGCATTATTTAATACAGATATAGGCATTTGTCTCTCGCTGTCTCCTGTGCAGATATTTGTAAATAAATAAGTGCATTATTTTCATAAAAATCTTCAAACACTAAATAAACTTAAGAGATAAAAATAAACTTTCGTCGGTGAACTTGTGTGTTTTATTATATTCAACAGCATTGTAGAACTGTAAAAATTTATATTAAAAAAATGATTTTAAGGGGCATAGAGAAAACTACGCAATAGTTCATATAAAGTAGCAGATACAAGTATAGTGTCTTCGACAAAATTGTTTCTTACAAAATGTGCTTAAACTTTACTAAGCAAAGTGGATTATTATACGCAAAAATGAGAAAAATAGAACTCATTTCACACATTTAGGTAGATTAATCACAAAATTCTAGCTTCTACAAAATGGAGACTAATCAATAGAACAACTTTACTGAAGACACCATGACTCCAAAACCATTATTTTTTGAGTTAAGAGTAATTAGTGTAAATTAGCGCATTATTCTAGTAAAAATCGTCAACAACCAAAAATATATGTGAGATGAAACAAACATTCTTCGGAGATATTGTTTGTTTCGTTGTAGCAAATAATTTTCTAAAACATTCAAATTGTAGAAAATCACCATTATAAGTAACATAGCAAAAAGAGATTTTTAGTAGTGATCTAAAGAAAATTCCACAAAAGTCCATTTAATTAGATAGATAGAAGTATGATGTCTTCCACAAAGTTGTTGCTTTTAAAATTTGCTACAACTTTGCTGAACAAAGTGGATTGTTATATTCCAAAATGAGAAAAGTAAGAATCGTTTCGCACTGTTGAGTGGATTAATCACGGAATTGCAACTTCTATAACATGGAGAATAATTAATGGAACATGGAACATGGAAGACGTTACGGCTTTAAAATCAATGTTTTTGGGTCAAAATAATTTCGATCACGTTTTTGCAGCTTTGGAAACGGTGCACCGTAATAAGTCGGTCGTCCATCTACCCTTCTCGGAATTAGACCCTTCCTGCTGCCATCTGATCAGCGAGAATGATCTTCTGGTACCTCGTATACCCCTTGTGTCACGTTGGTCGAAGCATTTTACGTACTCCCTAATGGCTGTGCTAATAGGCATCATGCCGGACAGAACGCAGATGGCATCGTATGACACTGTACGAAACGCACTCGCAACCCTCAGGCACATGAGCCTGTAGGTACTTTCCAGTTTACCACGATAACTGTTAGTACCTAGCGATTTGGACCACACTGAACCATGGGTTCATTCTCAGGCTCCACATTACGTACCCTTTCTTCAATCTGAATTCTACAGTACCCCTGTTGACTTTTTTTCTAACAAAAATAAGTCCCTATTATAATTAAAGTGGTATGAGTAACGTATGAAAGTTCTCTCCAGGAAATTGTAATTAGGCGATATTGATAGAATGGACTCGGTATAGTAGAGCAGTAAGCTTGAAATGGGAAAGTAAAACTTACACACACAAGCACGGATATGAATGATAAGCGTATCACTTACTTCAATAGTGATTCTGCCAATAATATGAAGTGCGAAGTACAGAAAACACCTGGGCAATATTACAATAGATCTAATCTCTGGTCGCAGTGATGAGTCTACAGAGAAAAAAATGAACGAAACCACGCTGGCAAGAAGTTTATACTTGCTGCCATTCACCGCTGAGCTATTCAAATCACTTGAGATAGTGCTGCAATAGCCATTGACGTGACTCTCAAATGTGAGCTTATCGTCAGCCATAACCCCCAAGATCTTTAAAGATCGCTTTGAGGTAATGGTGTAGTCTCCGATTCTGACCACCGCCTGTTGCTCTGGTTTGCGATAATTCATAACCGTGACTTCCGTTTTATGATGCGCTAACTTTTCAGTCTTCAGCATTTAGTCTACGACCTTGCATTTACATTGCGCGGCCGTCAACTCGACCTCCTCAATCGACTCGCAGTAAACCTCTAGCGTTATGTCGTCTGCAAAGCCGCCGTCACAACTCCTACAGCAAACTTGTGTTTCAACACCCCGTCATACATGACACCGGTCGCAGGATAGAGCTTTGCGGAACTCCTGCGGTAAATGGAACGTATTTCTGACCCTCCTCCGTGTTGTAAACAAGTCCTTGATTCTAGAAGTAAGTTTCCAGAATCTTGTACAGCAACACTGGTACATTGATGCTCCTGAGCGCAAGTGCTATGAAGTCCCAACTAGCACTATTGAACGCATTCTTCACATCAAGCGTGATGATTGCGCAATAGCGTATGCCCCTTCTCTTGTGCTGGAGTGCACCCTCCACCGTCTTGGTAACGGAGAGGGTAGCATTCAGCGTGGACCTGTTCTTTCGGAAACCGAACTGTTTACTTGCCAGACCGTTTACACCCTCCGTGTAGCTCACCAGTCTGTTGAGAATAATCCTCTCGAGCACCTTGCCGGCAGCGTCCAGCAAGAAGATAAGCCTGTATGCCGATAGTAAGACCAATCTCTGCCGCTTCCACCTCTCCGGGAAGAGTCAGTCATCCAGGCACCTCTGCATGTGTCTGAGGTACTGGAACGTCGGACGTGGGACTCGACTGCCGGAGGCCAAGGACTGGGCTCGTAGCGCGGAAAGAGTCCCTCGATGATACGCTCCCTCTCTGCTTGCCTTAATCGCACTCTTTAGCGCCGATCTATCAGAACCGAATGCTGCGCGGCGCTCAACCCTTTGTTCGTCTGTTCGCGCCCGCTACATCCTCCATCTTGCACGGAGGCACGCACTGCGAAGGTCCGCTACCGCGTCAGTCCACCAGTAAACCGGTAAACTGTGTTGCTTTAGGAAAGGCAACAGACGTTTTTTTCAGGCACTTCTGCGCTTAAATTTTCTGGTTAAAGATATTGCTCTTCAAACCACAGTAACAGATGGCCTGCCACACGAGATATTTATTCGCAAACATCTACAGTTTATTGTGTTTGATAATCACCTTTCTTCTCACAGTTGCCTTATAATATTCCAATCCAGAAAGCTGGTTAAAGTCTGCCTTGCCGTTTTACCATCCTGTACCACGTAATCAAACTTATCAGCATCTTCATGTACAACTTTCGCGATCGTTGCCTGGCCGACTTGTTTTACTCATCGTCACGATTTGAATCATCACCTTTCTGTAAGACGACAGTCCGGTCAGAGTCAGAGTTTCTTAGCTCGATTCACAGTTGTAGACGACACTCCCAGCTTGCTTGCGACATATGGGACGGAAAGGTTAGGATTCCTCTTGAAACTGCTGGCCTTCGTTTTTGTGGTCTTCGGTTTTCGATTTCCCCCATCCTGTCTTCCTGGCAGTCGACAAACGTTCTCCAAACACTAGTATTACGTTGGTGACGGTTGATTTGGCCACATTCAACAATTTTGCCAACTTGGTATGCAACTTTGCGTACTTTGGGTTTTCGCGATGCGCTAACAAAATTTTGATGCGTTGCTCCTCTTGCTTCGACGTCATTTTCACAACTGAAGACTAAATGTCAAAATCAAACACACACATTTTAGAAATGAGGAGTGTTCAGGTTTTTTTTTTTTTATACACGATATTTTATCTATTTTTTGACCGTAACACCCATTATAACCTGCCGCTTTTTATTACCTAAACTATGTTAGCATATTTGTACACTTGGAAAAACTCGATCGGCCCTCTCAGCATCCATGATTCATGACCGTGAAGGACAACCGGGAGGATCAGCCTGCCGTGAGATGACACTGTGACGTAAATCCATTTGATCAGTTTTTCAATATGGCCCTAAAACCAACGGCTAACATGTTACTTTTGCATTGAAATAGTGCCTATACCACTTTATTTTCTTGATTTTATCCAACGTAAGTAACAACGAAAAGG
This sequence comes from Wyeomyia smithii, assembly GCF_029784165.1. NCBI lineage: Eukaryota > Metazoa > Arthropoda > Insecta > Diptera > Culicidae > Wyeomyia > Wyeomyia smithii. The sequence continues at coordinate 265,159,211 of NC_073695.1, forward strand.
GAGATACCAAAAAATCTTTGAACAACGAATAAATTGACATGAGAAACCTATATTCAAAGCTTTAGGACAGGCTCAAATTGGTATAAAAAAACGACCTTAAGAAATATCTCGGTTTAAGGCGGGTTCAGGTTTCACAATTTCGGATTCGAGTCGGGTTCGGGTTCACAAAAATAAGATTTTCGGGTCCGGCGAGGTTGGGTTTAATCGAAAAAGCAAATGTTTCGCGTTCGGGCTCGAAAAACATCAAACCTGACCATTGGAATTCGAGTCACTGAAAAACGTTTGAAAAGCTCAACAAATGACAATTTTGAAGGCAAAATATGATTTATAAAACTAAAAATAAATGGTTCTAAAATAACTAACACAAAATAAAAAATGCTGAAAAAGATAAAAAAAGATCAATACCAATTTGAACGTAAAATTGATAAAAAAGAAGGCCAGAAGTGGTCAAAACATAAAAGTATTCAAAATGTTGTTTGAATTTCCCAAAAACAATTTCTTAGAGCTAGAAACAACCAAACAGAAATGATTAGAGCTGCAACATAAAGATCATAAAAAAATAAGTTTAAAATGGATGAAAAATGGCCTTAAAGGCCAGAACAGCTTAAGCAAAAATTTAACTGTCATACAAAAATATTCTTAAGACCAGGAAAAATTCTAAATTATTCCAATTTGTGCTTCTGAATACATATAAATATAAATACGAGTAAAGAAAATTTCAAACGTTTTTATTGGCCTGAAAAAAGGACCCAAAAATGAAAAATGGGTTTGAAGGCCAAAACGAAAGTTAACCTAAACTGAGCTTGAAAGAACACAAAAAAAGTTTAATGGATGCCACAAAAATAATCTTTAATTAGACTTGAGATCACTAAAAGATCTGATGAACGGCAAAGCGAAGCCCAGAGGCTTCGATCTATTTTTCTGAAACCGCTACAAATTCGTTAGCGACTCTTATGAAGTCTCCCAGTAGACATTCGAACATACTTTAAAGGCCACAGTAGACAAGAAAGTTTCTTGACGCTATTAAAAGTTGTATTACTATGTGTCAATGTGTCACACTTCTAAATATAAGTAGGGCTGAGAACTTTTCCAGGAACCCATTTTCAAAATGCATAAAGATCTTTCACATTAGCGTAAGACTCCCCCTTGGGGCAAACTAAACAAATCGCCTCAGAGCAAATCGAGTAAACTCACGGAAACTAATTTGTTTACAGAAAGAAACAGAAACAAAGCATACACATTTCGCAAATACCCACACACACACCCTACAGCTACTTACACATCGTTGAACCAGAGCACGACCATAATCCCCGGCAGAATGGCAGTCCGGAAGATGGCATCGATAATAGTATCGATATCAATCCGTACCATGGCGTATGTGTCAGCGATATCACTACTGACTACTGAGTGGTAATTACTGTGCTTCTTTAACCTCAGCAGTAGTGGTTGTTGTTGTACTGTTGCGCTGCTGTTATCGTGATTAATGTGTAAGTAATGCACTTTCACGAAACGAATTCGGCAAATTCGCAAATCGATGCTTTCACTCCACTGACGACTCACACTGACTGACTGCACTTGATCTATTTCGAAAGTCCGCTTTGAGGTTTACTTATTCGTATAACGTATTGAGAGGGCACTTGCTTGACTCGATAACGATGTTTATCACTATATTTAATTTCTTTGTTCGGGTGTTACGTGCCCTTTGATTTAGTTAGCGGAAAAAGAAGCAATCACTCAATCGAATTTTAGGGAAATCAAAACGATTTGTTTAAAAGATTTCTAGAACATGCATCTGGAAAAGCTAGCATATGAATCAAGCTTATGTAAGCGTCTAGCGCCTCTGTTCTGACTCACTGATATTAGAATAATCACAACACAACGCTTAGAACTGTGTTCACACTTTCAGCCTGTGATATGGTTCGATCTTTGTTCAGGTTCTGCGCTGATGACGCACCAGTAATTGTTGCATCCAACTGCAACTTCTTACACAAGCAATAAAAGAACAATAAATATTCACCTCTTCAGTAGTCGCCGTCGAAACGACAAGTACATTCTGAGCGGGTGACCGGGTCGATAGCAAGTAGCGGACTAGTTAATTCCTTCGCTTTAATGTTGTTGAATTCTCTCTTGCTGCCGCTGCTGCGATTAACTGCTCTCCACGAAACACGCTGCTGATACTACCGGTGATGATGATGACGATGATGGCGAGTACGCTCACTCGTAATTGTTGCGCTCTTTCTCTTTGTAGCCCTTGAAAAATAAAACCGGTTCAGCCGGATGATTCGAACGCGATGCGTTGAAATCTCTTCTAGGGCGAGAACTTCAACAGCGCAGCACTCGACCGTATAATTGCCGGGTCAGAACGTGCCAGCATATTATGTTACTGATTCGGAGAAACGTAGTTTGCAAAAGTGCTTGTAGTAGTGCACTTTCGCGCTCGTCCTCAAGCGTGGCACATTTAGCGTTTCCGCGCTGGCTCTAAATTTATTCCCGCGTTGGGCGGTATAACGTCGACAGTGTGATTGAGTAATGATGACAATGACTTTTGCTGTCAATAACCCGTTTTACGCTGGAATTGTGCAAAATGAATTAACTGAGTTCGAACATGGAAAAAGACATGAAAAAGGATGTTTTTTTTGGCTTTTTTCGTCAATGTACTGGAGGAAAATCGGTTGGATGTTTTTTAAAACGTTCCTTTTAATGTACACAGGTGACAATTTTTGTCATCTTTGTCCAATGGTCCAATCTTTGATAACATTTTAAGGTTTTTGAGGGAAACATTTTGTTTTTGAGCTTTCAAACATTCAAACAAACATACAAAATTACTCAATATTTTACCAATCTCACGTTTTCCAGAAAATTAAGGAGGGCATTGCCAACTTTATAGAAGAGTTGGCATGCAATCCCCCATAAGCATTCTTATTCAGAGAAATAGAGAACCGCACTTAATGTCAAAAAGAATAATAAAAACTCGAAATGTATTCGTACACTTGCCAGATGTTACCTTGAACCCAAATTCGGTTTATTCATGATTCGAATATATAATTGGAGCTGGTACATTTTCAAGCTTTCGAATAACGCCCGCACAGATACAGTGACATAGATAAAAAAACAACAACTTATAGAAACTACTGTTGAATCTTATCCTTAAACAATACATGAATACTTGTATTTTTGTCCCAATCATTGCTAGAGCATGATCGAAGCACAATAACTATTTTTTCATCTGATTTTGATCAATTTGGTCACCAAATTTCTGAGACAGAGATTTCTTATAACTATAAAAAAAAACTCATCAACTTGAAATCGAATCGTTTTAATGTTGAACTCACGTGAAACGCTGACTCTTCAGTGTAAATTTATGACAGTAGTCAATAAACCAAGTTCTAAGCAATAATCGGAACGCGTGGAACTAATTTAATTTGAATCGTTAAAACTAAAACAACTCATTTCACATACTTTTTTTGTTTACCGGATTCTGGGGCTGAAAAGTATATGGAATTCTATCTTGTCATGAATTCGTGATCCCAATACAGGCACTTTAATTTTAAGAAACAAATTGATTTTGAGAAAAACCGATTACCTAACCTGCCTGTCAAGATTTTCCAGCTCCCTAATACCGTTCACACAGTTGCAGAAGAAGCAGAAAATAACTAAGAAAAGATTCTTTCACTTCGAAATCGATCTTACCCTGTTTAAGCAGCACTTGGAATCTTGTAATATTTGTCCCAATAATTATTACGGCATTTTTAAAGCACAGCACCGTCTCCTATCCTGTAAACCCAGTCAAAACAAAAACAGCTGCGATCGAACCGAATGTTGACGTTTCTCATTTTTCTCGCAAGTTTCATTCGCTCGTGAGAAAACAGTGCTGCCGTTGTTATATTACTGAGGCAGAGCTACAAATCGCCTCACATCTCTATCAATTCCACCAGTAGAAAGAACTTCTAAATGAATCTTTTTTGGAATACCTATCCTTTTTTGAACAATTTAATTTAAAATAATCAAACAAGTTTGTTTAGCAACAGGATCAAATGACAACTGTAGAGCGATAAACGATGAAAACTTAAAATAGGTTTCAGCCCAGCTGAAACTTGGGAATACAAATGTAAATTTGTTTATCAACAAGCCTCCACACGGAAATTCTCGTCATCATTTCCATTAAGAACAAGCATTTTGTAATCTTACCAATTTTTAATGTATCTCCCTAGTTTTTTATTCTGATCACCTTCCACTCAGCATCCCCCGAGTGACAAGCTTCTTCAATTGTTCGACTCCCACTTGTTAATTTCGTCGCGTTCGCGCTTAACCTCTTCCAGGTACGGTTCCAGATACTTGACATCCTCCTCGTACTTGGTCCACTGTTCCTTCGGCAGGATGGTCTTGGTCATCGAGAGCTGGAGCGCCCGCATGATGCGGTAGTTTCGTTCGTCCTTCAGCTTCTCCGGCAGACGACGGATGGCCTCCTGCACGTCGTCGTCCTCGTACAGGCAATCGTCTCGGTGTAGACCTAAAAAACGGGCTGTGTAAGTAATTTTGTTTCTTTTTTGATGTAAAAGCATCTACCGTATTGGTTGAATCCAGACCAGTTGTAAGCCCACCGTCCGAGAGCAGCTGTAAAGAACGGAATTCTGCATTATGTAATTGGGAAGGTTTTGGTTGGTATTGTATTTCACAATTTTCAAAGAGAAACAAACAGAAACGAGTACCAAGAAGTAAAGATGTTACTTACACATAACTCGGGGACCTTTTCTGGCAACGTAAGACATTTTTAGTGGAAAAATTGGCGTTAAATGTCCAGCTGAATGGAAACAACTCTCACAGGATTGCGAGTAAGAAATTCTCGAGCAAGCAAATGTCAAGTCAAATCGAGCGAGCAGATGACAGTTTGACATAGATATGTAATGATGTTTTTCTTGGTAGACAGGCACAGCAGTAACACAACATTGGTCCCCCGCTGTAAATTTCACGCTGAAAAAATAATTACAGCCGAAATTCGTTGGTTGGAACACGACTGCCACCCAACTAGCGAATCGTGTTCGTTAGTTGGATGAACTGACAACTGGGCAAATTTTTCAAAGGGGAGCGCAGATTGTTTATTTTCTTCCTGCTTTGAAAAGTTTTCTAATTTCATTGCGGTAAAACTACACACTTAACTGCATTATGTTTTCTCCGTAAAGTAAAATACCGAACTATTTGAAAACATTTTCGTTTACTGTTGTTCCGTAACAAAATTACTGAGAAATCGGAAGCCGAATGTGTTTACCGGAATACCGTAAATAAGTTTGCCGAAAAAATCCGTAAAACAGCAAATTTCCGAGTTCAGTAAACTAAAATACCGAATCTCGGAAGCTTGACATCATTTAACCGAGATCTCTTTGAACCAAAAAAGCTCTTACCGAGATTCCGAAAAATAGAACTGTCAAAATAATGAAAGCTTCACTCTCAGCTTTGTTCGTGTTTCACACCTACATTTAATCACCGAATTCGTTTTTTTGTCACCGACTTTTCAACAGCTGAGCGCTCGGTAAAACGTTCGGTAATAAAAACCACTACCGACCGATCAGTAACCAAATTGTTGTTGGTTTCTGTCATTATTACCGACCTAATTTGTGAAAACGGCGAATGCAATTAGTTGCCAAAACCACCGATCAAATCTGTAAGTTGTGTAAGACAGTACCGAAAGATCTGTGATGTTTGTTATTTGTTCACTTTTAATTATTTAAGAAAACCAGAAATATGATGTAACGTAAATTTATATTGATATTTTTATTTAAATATTATTAAAAATTTTAACTATTGAAAACTAAAAAAATCAAAAATCGACGTTCGCCGCACCAAATTTGTACGAGTGAAAATCAATTAAACGTTTTTACTGCTGTGGACTGTGCATTAACTTCATGCCAGTTGTGCTCAGAGTTTCAAAGCCGAGGATCTTCCGGATGTGTCCGTTAACATGGCAGTGTAAACTATTTACGTAGCATGCAACAGATGCTCGGAAGTAGAAGCAAATAATGTGCTGGTTTGATGCCTAAAATATTTACAAATTTTATCATCATATACTTACGAAAAATTTGTTCTATGCGATCATCTTCTTGCTGAAGTTGTTGGAAAACGTCCTTCAATTTTTTTTTTCGCAGGAACTTCAATGTTCAAACGAACCGAGAATGTAACTTGACAACCAGAAGGAGAACAACAAATAGAGAACATTTGACAGCTCTATGGTTGGTCCGTTAGTTTTTTACCAATATTCGGTACAGAGTCTCTGATTCGGTAATAAAAGTTTAATTTACCGAACAGTTCAGCAGAAAGTATAGCAGGATTCAGTGAAATTATTTGCTGAATACAGAAAATATGTAAAGTTATATCAGTTTTACAAACTACTCTGTATTTTCTCAAACTTACCGATCGAAATTGTAATAATAATTACCGAACTTTTATTATCTGATTGAGTGTGTTCGGTTTAGATGTAAAAGGAACAGGTTTCGCAGTTAATCATCATTCCGAAAAAATCTGTAATATTCAGATTAACCTAAAATGTTGAGTAAGTATACAATATTATGTCTCAGATTTTGTTTGTGTTTATTGCAAATATGATACTAAAAGAAAACAATTAATTCTTTCCTTACTCAATTTTGTAGGTTAACGACTCGCTTCGCAGGATGGAAGTTGCAGTGATGGATGTTGTTTTATTTCCAGGAAGCAACACAACTCTCCTGTTTCTACCAATACTGTAATAAGTTGAATCATTTGACAAAATAATTGATAAAATTATACGGATAATTAATCGTTTTCATCATTTCCTGGATTTATCCGAGAAATCGCAAAATGCGTACTTCAGTAAATTTTACCGAAATTTTCGTAAAAATTCGACAGTTGAAATTTCCGAGTCCCGGTTAAATATTACCGAAAATCTCGTTAAAGTTTGACAAGTTGTCAAATAATGATTTTACAGAATCTCGGTATTTACCGAGATCTCAGCTGTTGAAATCTCAGTAACTCATTTTACCGTACTCGGTGATATTATCTAAGTGTGTATGTCAAAGAAAATGAACTACGCTCACCTGTCTTGCTGCTGTAGTAAATATTTTATGTATTTGGTCATTACTTTTTCATACAAAAAATTCAACGAGAAGCCAAATGATAAAGCGTAAGCACATCACTCTACTTCTTGCTTAAAAAATGGAGGATCGCTACGCTGGATATTTCCAGTGAAGGCGCTGAAGAAATGAAAGAACAAACAACCGAACAATAAACCCCTAAATTACACACAAAATGTTGTAAATATATAACATTTACTTTTCAAATTACACGATTGATTGTGCCAGAAGTGTCCAGCCAATAGCGCTGAGAAACAAACTTATCAATGCTGAATGGTTTAAGCGTAATAATTAAACATGTTTACAATTTTTTTTAAACAAAATTATTTTAGTAATTTTTTTCCACTTTTCGGACCCCTGAGATGCATTTGAATGACGTTGAATTCTGACATTAGAGTGCTTTTTAGTTGGATGACAGCCCAACCAGCGAACATCCAACTAACGAACCCCCAACTCACGAACACCCAACGAGCGAATCATCACTGTAGTTGATTTATTTTAATAAAAACTTAAAAAATAATTTATAGCGAAAAGTTAGCAGTCCCCTCAACTGGAAATTAACCATAGCTTAGCAACTGAATATCTCTAAAAATGCCACTTGGAAGTAATCTATACATACCAAATATGCGAAAAAGGTCAAAAATTTGAATGTGTTAAAAATATTATGAATTGTTTAAATGAACAAAAACACAAAACAAAGGAAAACTGAAAAACACAAAACAGAAGGAACATGTCGGAATTATGAGAATGTGTTAATTACATCAAAAAGGTTACAAAGTTAAATATAAATGTTGTGTGTTGAGTCGAGCAGAAATGAGTACTTACAAATCAGTTAGCCCTACACACGTGTTTAAAAAAACAGTATCGATTTTATGTGATTTATCTGCGCTAGCTTTATAGAAATTTATGTTATATATTAAAAAGAACGGCAAATAAGTTATTTATGTACCTGCAGGATAAATTCTAAATTATTCAATCTAATTCACTAACTTTTCCTCTAGGCTAACCTACTCCACTTTCTAATCTGACGTCATCTCAAAACCAAAGAGATAAGCTGATTCCTCGATAAGCGATCACGGCATTAGCCGTTTATTAACGGCAAGCAAAGTTGCCAGTTCCTTCGCTTGCTTGGTAACACGTTTTCTAGATCGCAAAATTCTACTCTCGAGGACCCCAAGCGCTCTCTTCCCACGTCCATGACTCATGTCCGTAGAATGCCACCGGAAAATAAGCGTATAGTACGGCGCCAATTCAGTGAGGTTCTGCAGGCTGCGGAACATGAGCTGGTTACGAAATTCGTTAAAAGTCTCGTTCGCTGCCACAATCCGTCTCTTCACACGTTACGAGTGTACTAACTCTGTTGGCCGACGGACCATTTACCGTTGTAATGCCGACCAAATCAGAGATGTCCAGCTTCTTCTGTCTTAGGCAGCATCTTCTTCCACCATGCACATCCACCGAGTGCCAGTCCACAGAAGCCTGTTCCGCTGTATTATCTTCACTATACACTGTTCGTTCGCTAACTGGGCTGAGGGCCTAGCACAGTTATCGAATGTCGCCCGCTAACTGGGCTGACATTTCAAATGTCGTCAAATACCGAGGGGGATTTCGATGTAATGGCGCTAGGCAAAACTCCCTCAGCGAAAATTGGAAAATGTTTTAAAACAAATACACTAAAAATTCTGATTGATGAACAGTAACTGAGAAATAATAAATTGTCTTTAGCTATGCGTGTGCTTTATTTGCACTAACCGTTGCTTGGAAACATTTTCTTCCAACAAAATATTTATTTGACCTGGAAACGAGTAGATGGATATCTGGTGGATCGCATGTGTGATGACAACCAAAATCCATTGAACTGAAAAAATCAATTTCAATTTACTATTCATGTGCCCCTATCTCGTTTTGACAGCGATATGCCAAACGCTGATTTTTGACGTTCATCTGCTTTTTAACTGGGCTATAGCCCAGTTAGCGAACGCCCAGTTAAAAAGCAGCCCAGTTGAACAGCACCCAGTTAGCGAACAGTTACTGTATCAGCATTTTTGAATACCTAGTACAAATCATGATTCATGCGTCTGCGTCACATTATAGACAAACAGACGTACCACGAAATTTATTTTCGCGGATAAAAATAACGGTAAATTCAAATGAATTTCAGTTTTGCAGAATATTCTCGTCGCAGCGCTGGCGGCGTTGATGTGCCTTTTCTCTTTGAACTCAGTTGGCAATTGTCGCGCGCAGTGCTGCCAAAACAGCAGAAAGACTGAAAACTTATCTTTTGCAGGATATTTTCAGTAAGTGTCGTGTTAATAGGAAACATAATTTTCTTAGAATTTTGTGCGGAGTGGTACGTCTGTTTGTCTGTGTTTAAGCATTGGAATATTATGGAGGATTTTATATCTGAATTGACAATACCAGTCCGTTTTTTTTTTGCTTTCTGGTTTAATTGAAGCAATTACTAATTATCTAATACAGCGGTTCTCAACCTTTTGAAGTAGAATACACTAAAGTCGCTATTTACGCGGGGGATACGTGCCGCATAAAAAAAACCGCGTAAATTCCGGAATCCGCGTAAAAAAACCGCGTAAATTCCGGAATCCGCGTAAATTCCAGAATCCACGTGAAAAAAATCGCGTAAATTCTGGAATCCGCGTAAAAAAAACCATCGTTAATTTTGCATTCCGAGTGAAGGGGAACCGAAATCCGGGCAAAAAAAACCGCGTAAATTTCGGAATCCGCGTAAAAAAAAACGCGTAAATTCCGGAATCCGCGTAAAAAAAAACCGCGTAAATTCCGGAATCCGCGCAAAAAAACCGCGTAAATTCCGGAATCCGCGTAAAAAAAAACCCGCGTGAAAAACCGCGTAAAAAGCGACCTTAGTGTACTTCTCTCAGGAAGCTCGGCCACATAGGGATGTGAAATGAAAATCTAAAACCGAAAAAAGTGAAAAATATGTCCAATTTCAAATGCTCATAAATCGGTTAGTATTCGATGGATTTCCTTCGTTCTTGCAGCAATAGATTGGAAAATCTTCTAAGATTCTTCTTTCTCTGATTGGTCATTATATGATTGCTTCCCAAGCACGGTCGACAGAATCATAGACCTTGCCATTTGAAATGTGCTATTTGGCCTATATAAGAGCCTGTTTCACCCGAAGCCGCTCATTATAATCCTAGACTGCAACAACAGCAGTCCTCCCTGACCCTGACCAGGTGATGCAGGGCAGCGAATACCAATGGCAACGGAAGCGTCCACTACTGTGGCAACGGGGATAGCGCAGCGGTTGACGTTGGTCTCAGCATCTATATAAGCAGGGCCAGCTGATGCAGTGTGGCATTTTAGTGAAATGCTGTCTCTAAGCGATAGCAGGCACACTAGCAAATGCATACAATGAAAAGAACGTTCTGGAAAGCTTTTCAGTGTTTATTTTCCCCCAAGGAATACTTTATTTGCACTGCCAGTGATAACGCAAAGATGTGATCGGCATCTTATCAAACATTGAAATAAACAAATTGTCCTTTTCAGGATGAAATAAAAACCTAATTGAAGAGTTAATATTTTCTCTTAAATCAATTTACACTTCCAAGAAATTTGGAACAGATTTATATTTGATTTCATCTCCGTGTCTCAGAACGTACTGAATTATCTTTTCCTTCAGTCATGAGCACAACATCCGAAAAGCTTTCATTATCAGCATAGAAAATAATTTTTCGCATAAATAAAATTCAATAATTATCAAGTCCAAATCATGCAAGCAATTTATTGAGAATGGTCAATCCTTGTTGAAGCGCAAAATTCGACTGATCTGATTCCCAAGCACGGTCGACAGAATCATAGACCTTATCATTTTAAATTTGCTATTTGTCTGTATAAGAGTAAGGATTATCGACTGAAATGGCTATCGGTAGTTATCGATGCTTTCCTACTACTATCGATAGGTTTTTCATTCCTATATAAGAGCCTGTTTCAGTCGAAGCTGCTCATAATAGTTCTAGACAGCGACAACAGCAGTCTTCCCTTAGCAGCAGCAGTAGCAGTACAGTGGATACCAGGTGGATAGCGGCCACAGCTCTGGCATGGCAATGGATAGTGCACTAGTTGCAGCGGAACTCAGCATCGATAGCAGCTGGGCCAGCTGATGCAGGGACAGCGGATACCAATAGCAGCGTATAGCGGCTAAAACGTTGGCATGGCTACGGATAGCGTAGCAGTTGCAGCGGGTTTAGCATCGATAGCAGCTGATGCAGTGAGGCACTGTCAATCTCACTTCACGGAGGTGATTTTTGTCACCTCACTTGAGGTGGAATCGGGAATAGGTCTCAAAAAGTGAAGTGAGCGTGAAAGCACCATTGAGAAAAGGACAAGTGAAATGAGATTGTTTCCCAGCTCAAAAATCTTTAAGTCCCAGAAAGTCGTATTTTCCGATTTTTTAGATAACACCAGATCTTGACGTGTTCTGCATTTCTAAGACATTCGGCATAAAAAAAAAATGTTTTTTTCGGAATCGAAAATTTCCTGAACTACTTTGAATTTTTTTCATCAGTCAAAAAAATGAAAATTTGACCGCTTTAAGGCACGGATCAAATTCTGATTCGTTTCGTTACTGAAGGATAAATCCAATATTTACCATTAGATCACAAATCAATCAACTTTAAGACTTATGGCATCTTCGTGGAATCATTTCACCGTTCAAAGAGGTCGTGAAATGATTCCACGCGAAACGTCGCTTTTTCCGTTCTCACTTCACTGATATGACACTCATAATAACCCAGATTCCGCGGCAGATGTCACTTTGCGACGTTTTTCTCACTAACGTGAGTCCCGTAATAGGACTTCATTCACTTCACTCTGATTTCACCGTGAAGTGACTCCCGTAATAAGCACCATTATAAAGAAAAATTTCTTTGTCCGTTATTACTGATTTTTCTTCCGGGTACCCCCTGAAGGCTTTAGAGTACCCCCAGGGGTACGCGTACCCCAGGTTGAGAACCGCTGATCTAATAGATAAATCGTCTACCTCAAATCTTTGTAGAGGTGAGAGGCAGGACCATCATCATTATCACTCCAAGATCTTTATGGCCAAAAGCGAGCACTCGTCGATCAGCTTCCTTCAGCGTCCATGATTAATGGGGCTTATCACGGGAGTCACTTCACGGTGAAGTGACAACCGTAATAGGCACGGTGAAAGTGATTCCCATTTGATTTGCACGCGTCTTTTTTCATCGTGAGATTTTTTCACTTCGTTCTCACCGTGAAGTGATAAGCCCCAATATCCGTGAAGGGCAAGCGGGAGGATCAGCGTCCTATACAACGGTAGTTTTGTGCGAGTTTGCAAACTATACGGGACCTTAGCTAGTTACGTAATCCGTTGAAGGCCCTGATTGTGGCTGCAACTCGTCACATCAATGTCGTCCACAAAACTAAGGTGCATGGTGACATTTCGTGATTATCTACGTTTGCTCTTCAAGTTCGATAGTAGGTTAAAGAGTGCACCCCCCTGCTTTAGTCCATCTAACGTTACGAACGCGGCTAATGTCTTGCAAACTATCCGCATGCATGATTTCGATCCTTCCAGCGTCATACGACTCAGTTTAATTTGAGCCAGGGGCTTATTACGGGAGTCACTTCACGGTGAGAACGAAGTGGAAAAATCTCACGGTGAAAAAAGACGCGTGCAAATCAAATGGGAATCACTTTCACCGTGCCTATTACGGTTGTCACTTCACCGTGAAGTGACTCCCGTGATAAGCCCCATTGGCATCCCTATACCGAGTAACAGTGAATGACAATGAACTCATGTCATGGGCTCGAAATAATTTGTGCCCGCTGTCAGCAGTGAGATAAAGATGTATTACACATATGTTACATGTTAGCCGCCCTATGTATTACACATATGTTGAGATGTTAGCTCTTGAAACATGGTGCGATGCCATAGGCGTTGTTTAATTAGTTTCGTTCGGCCGTCCATCCTAGCGGCCATGCCGCTTTAAGGCTCACTAATCGCCTTTTAAATCTCCTCCTATGTTGGTGGCTCAACAGCTTGTTCGTCGCTCACACTCCTCATTCTGTTGCACGGTTCTTCTCGTTCGTCGCACTTTGGTACTCAGCATAAAGGCCGCTATAGCGGTGTTTTCCACACTTCATACCTACCACCATTCTCACAAGTTGTTTTAGGCCCATTCAAGTTTTCCACTCGTTCCATCTGCTGTTTTGCGATCCGTTGAACCAGCTCTCTGGCGTATTCTTTTGCCACGTCATCAGCTTTTAACCGCCGTATGTTGAAACGCATCGTTCACTCTGTGCGAGATTTCAGCGCGGTCGACAACCGTGCACGGATCTTACAAACGACAAGATAACAGTCAGACGTTTGGTTCCTCAAAAGACCTAATATCAGTAACATCCGAAATAGAACAAACTTCGTCACAAAATCTTTCGAAATTTCGTATGCTAGCATGACCCATGATGTGAAATTGTCAAGAGTAACACGTATCAGCTCAATCAGGTTTTTTAGGAAACTATGTTCAAGCTGCTCCAACTCGTTGTGTTTCACTGAATCGAACGCTGCATCGAAATCAATAAGCAAATGATGTATTTGCAAGTTTTATTCTTGAAACTTGTCGAGAACCTGTCAGGTAGTGTCTCCTCAGGTTTAGAATAGTTGAAACGAGGCGAAATGCACATTACAGCCGCTCGCTCCTGACTTTGAAAAGTTAGGCCAGTAAGCCATTCTTTGCGACGGTTTTGTGGTCTTCCAAGTTTGTTCCACCTCATGTGAGAAATTACGTTCTGAGTGTTGGAACGCTATTCTCAAAGTTGTCGCATCTAGGAAGAGACCAATTTACAGTTCACTCTGATTAGTGAGGTTACTTCGTGAAAAGGGTCATAACTGCATTCTCTTTAAGTTCTCTCCGGTAAACAAGTGTACCTTTCCTAATTTTTGCTTTTAATATGTCGTCTTCTATCCTGCTTGTTATTGTCACAATTCATCACACGAATCCATCAGCAGAGCGCTTAACAGTTATCTAATTTGGTAAAGTGTTATAATCACTCTACAGTATATGTGCGATGTTCGGTAAAATAAAAGGCATCCTTTTTCGGCAACGGGTATAATATTCTTCAGTTTAGTACTCAGATTCAGCTACTCATGATTAAAAAGTCTAAGTCTAAATATAAGCATACGTTTGCAAAATGGTTAATAAGCTTTTTTTTTTCAACCTACATCAACTGTCAGTGAATAAAAAATCGCGAAAGCAGTGTTAAAATTGTGATGTTTTTTTTGTAACTGGGTTAGCAAATATTGTACTCAGACTGGAAAATTAATAAGTTGTTTGTTAACTAATAGCTCACAGAATAAGAAAACAAAAACCCATCCTAAACGTAAATGATATGACTCGTATTCTTGATTAAGCTATTACACGTTTTCAAGAAGTAGAAAAACTGATTGAAAAGTACGACATAGCTAACAAGTAGAAGGCTTGTAAGTAAACACAACGAAAAGAAACTTATCAGCAATCAAAAAGAATGAAATATACATCTTGCGGTATTGTTATTATAAACTATGAAATTAATTGATTAAGCTAACTTCAAACGATACTAAGCTAAACCCAACGGGCGATGATTTCCAACTTTTTTGTTTTTTTTTTGCGAATTAAATTAGCTCGCGGGGGCGTGGAATCGACTCCTGCTGGTTTACACTTATAGTACGAAAACGCTCTAGAGTTAGACAGAAAATTTTGAACAAATTTTCATTCCATCTGGCTAGGATACATTCTAATAATTTTGGTATCAGTCTTTTGTTGTTAAAAAATCAATTTGGTTCGACGGCGGTGACTAACTGTGTGTAATTAGTATTTCACCTTGCCGGTCCGACTTGTTTCGACAGATGTTTATACGTTTCGCAGCACGTTTTGCTTTGAAACAACAAAGGGAATCAATTACGAGCGACAAACAGAAAGGGAAAAACAAACGGCCACTAGAGCAAACGTAAAACGTCGCAAATGTTTGCGCTAATTCTAATCTACATTTCTGATGAGTAAGAGGGTGCGCCACGCCACAGTGCCTGCTATCGAATTACGTCTGCGAATGCAGCGGGCAATAGCGTAGCGCTTTCCACCACAGGCACTGTGGCAGCAGCCGAAGACGGAGGTCGTTTCGGTTCACTTTTCCCGGCTAGGATCTCATAAACCCATTGCGTGTTTCATGCTTTCAGCACTGGCTCCCTTCATTGCTTCCAGGATGCCGTTGAAGCAATCCTCCATGTACGGCTTACCAACCAGATTCGAAACGACGGGAATCGGTTCCTGTCCCGGAATTAGGAGGTTGATTTCGTGGATGCGACCCTGTAAATACAATGACAGTGATTAAAATTTTATTCTGGATTGTTGTTAATGGGACATACCTTTTCGACTTCCACTTTAACTTTCATCTCATGAGACTGGCTGTCGCTGGCCTGATCTGACTTCAGTTGAATGCTCTTCTGTACAGCAAACTTGGGCGTCTTGCCGAAGCGCCAGTCCCAGGAGGCGAAATTCTCGCGCAATTCGTTCAGACCGGGGAACCACTTTTCCGAAGGGTTGATCAACTGGAAGCCAAGCTGTTTCATCAACAGGTCACGGCCTCCGTCCGTTAGCTGGGTGGCCGGGGTGCGTAGGAACTCGTACCTAAAGGGAAGTAATAATTAAAACTGATAAGGCTGTACAAATGGATGGCTTACCCGATGGCTGATAAGAGTGCCTGCATGTTGACCGTATGGTTCACGTCGACCAAATTTTTAATCGGCGATGGCACGGACGCGGTGGCCTTGCTGATGATTTCGGCCTGCAAATGTGAAGAAGAGGTAATTTATAGATTAGAAAGTGTTTGCAAAGCGGGGGGCAAAAGCAATCTTCAACGTGGTCTCTTCAGTATGTCATCGCGAATATTACATATCGTACAAAACCAGTCAAGATCTATGACGAACGCGGCGTTTCGGAAACCAATACGACCAGAGTTCAACATTTCGAAGAAATTGCGCATTTTCCGAGCAATGTCCGCTGACTGTCAAGCGTAAGCCTAACCACAAGCATCATTATTCTCGTCGTTCGTCGTTGGGATTCCATTCTAGTAAACAGTAATGGGTCCAACCGAGTCAGAAACGAAAATAAACACATCAACGACAATCGTATAGATAAACCAGCTGCGAGACACGCGTTCAACGAGTGCACCAAATTGGAGCAAACGGTGACAAACGGCACGCAGATAAGAGTGGCCCCGCTCTTTTCGTCCCACAGTCATCCGTCGTTCGCACTGATCAAGATGTCAATCAGCCTAAGGTACAAAAATACAGTAACGATCTTCTTCCCAAGCGCGGTATCTAGATACCACAAAGCCCGGCCTGGGGTCGAACCGGTTTGGTGATCCCAAAAACGGGACTAAAACTCTGCGCACACTTCAAAACTCGGTCAGTGTAAAGTCAAAATTTATCTGGTTCATTCCTTCTAGTAATTTTCCACGCCCTCCACTGACTGTCTTATCAAACTGATATCGGAGAACAAAGACAAATTGTGTCCAAATTGCATGGCGACCGGAATAAATAAAAACATGTTTTTGCCTTTCTCCTAGAAAGGTATAGCAATCACTTGCAAAACCGAAAGTATAAAAGTGCTCCAAAGGGCCGAATGGCATATATCACTCGACTCAGCTCGACGAGCTGAGCATTTTCTGTGTGTGTGTATGTGCAGATTTTTATTCTAACTCACTTTTCTCATAGATGGCTGAATAGATTTTCATGAAATTAATTGCAAATGAAAGGTCTTGTTGCCCCATAAGACCCTATTGAATTTTATTGTAATCGGATTTTTAGTTTAGAGGTTATGTTTAAAAAAGTGAAAATCATTAAACATCAATATCTCAGAAACTACACAACCGATTTGAACAAAATTGGTCTCAAAAGAACGTGCTACCTGGAAAACCCTTAAGTTTTGAATTTCATAAAGATTGAACTTGTGGTTCAAAAGTTATGAAAAGAAACGTGTTCTGAAGACTGTTCAATCTCACTCATGTTTCTCAGAGATGGCTGCACCAATTTTCATAAAATCAGTGTCAAATGGAAGGTCTAATTGCCCCATAAGACCCTATTGATTTGTTTTGCAATCGGACTATTACTTTGCCTGTTGAGTTTAAAAATGTGAAATCCAGCTATGAAAAGGAACATATTCCGAAGACTACTTGGACTCACTCACTTTTCTCCGAGATGGCTGAACCGATTTTCCCTAAATTAGTGTCAAATGAGAGGTCTAGCTGCCTCATAACACCTTATTGAATTTAACTATAATCGGACTGTAACTTTGTCTGTAATGTGTCGAAATATGAAAATCACGAAACTTCATTATCTCAGAAACTACACAACCGATTTGATCAATATTATCAATATTATTATCAGATGAGCAGGCTAAAGGTTAACTGATGAATTATGATTGAACACGTGGTTTCAAAGTTTGGCTACCCTACACGTTCCCATTTTATTTGATTATAATCGAACTTAAGCAACCGTTATGTATTGAATTGTTAATAAAACAACGAAAGTCTACCATCTCAAAGATTACATGACTTATTTGAACATAACTAGTGTCATACGAACGAGTCATCTCTCGAACTTACAAATAACAAACTTCATAACAATTTGATATGTGACTCAAAAGTTATGGAAAGAGAAGGAAAGACTATTTTAAACTATACCTGCTTTGATCGATATATGTGGCCTCAACATAATTTAAATGTGGTATCGTACTATTTGAACGTTCCAAATTTATTGATTCCTTGCGATGTGTTCAAAGTCTGCAAATGCACGACGAATCGGCCATAGGATATGATCAAAGTCAAATAACAAATCGTTTGAAATGATTGGTTTTATCGAAATGACAACATCTTCGACTTTTGGCTTCAGTACATCGCCTTATTCATTCATTTATTTATTATTTTAACTAGGTTTTAACCATGGGTTGGTCATTCGCCTCGAACGTACATCGCCTTAATTCTGAATACATTCATATTGGGTGGTATTCGGTCATTTTCAGCAGATTTTCTGGCATCAATCTGATGCCGGAAATTCCCATATTGGGAGGTATTTGGTTATTTTGGTTGTTTTCCAGAAACTAAAACTGGTCGTCTTCAAATTCGAAATAGTGCCCAGGGTCAATGTTCGGTTTCTATGCATCATCACGTTTACGGAAATATCTATATTGAGTATTATTCGGTCATTTCCGACTGTTGCCTATAAGTTGCCATTTAGCAATTCAAAATGGTGCCTGAGGTCAATTGTTAGCTCCTTGCATCATTCTGGTTCCAGAGATACTCATATTGGACAGTATTCGTTTATTTTAGGCTGTTTTTCACAAACCGGTAGTCGCCATCTTGGATTTCAAAATGGTATTTAGGATACTGGTTAAAGAAAAACTCATATTGGGTGATATTTGGTCACTTTGGACTGTTTTTCAGAAGCCGAAAGTCGTCATTTTGGACATTAAAATTGCCTGTGAAATCAATTTCTGTCATCTGGGCGTAATTCTGGTTCCGAAAACAATCATATTGAATGTTAGTTGGTCATTTTCGGCTGTTTGCCAGACACCGGAAGTCACCATCTTAAAATTCAAGATTGTGTCTGTGATCAATTTTTAGCTTCTGTGCATCTTTCTGGTTCCAGAAATACTAATATTTAATGGGAATCGTCCATTTCAGGCTGTTTTCCAGAAACCGGAAGTTGCCATCTTACAATTCAAAATGTTGTCTGAAGTCGATTTGTGGCTCCAGTGCATCATTACGGTTCCGGAAATACCCATATTGGGTGGTATTTGGTCATTTGCCGCTGTTTTTCCGACACCGGAAGTCACCATTTTGGATTTCATAATGGCATTTGGAGACAATTTCTGGATTTTGAACGGCATACTGGTTAAAGAAAAACTCATATTGGGTGGTATTTGGTCATTTTCTGCTGTTTTCCGAAACCGGAAGTCGCCATCTTTGAATTTAAAATGCTATCTGTGGTCGATTTTAGCTCCTGTGTATTATTATAGATCCGGATATTATTATATTGGGTGGAAATCGGCCATTTTTGGCTGTTTTCCAGAAACCGGAAGTTGCCATCTTACAATCCAAAGTGTTATCTGAGGTCGATTATGGAACATATTTGTTACCACTAAAAACATTCACCTGCCAATATGGTCCCATTTAGTTGATTAGTTCGCGAGATGTGCAGAAATTTGTGAAGAAACATGTACTTCCAGAAGAGGGAGGGGCGTCAAACCATTATGGACATATTTGTTACTTCAATAAACATTCACATACCAAATTTGGTTGGTTCTTTCTTGATTGGTTCTTGAGCTGTGCGAAATTTGTGTTTCATTTTCATGGGATCCCTCCGTTATAGAAGAGGGAGTCGGGTTTCAAACCATTATGTACATATTTGTTACCACTAAAAACATTTACCTGCCAAATTTTGTTCCATTTGGTTGATTAGTTCTCGAGATGTGCACAATAGAGATGGTCGGGTTTCGGGTTTTCAAACCCGAAACCCGAACCCGACCCGTACCCGACGGGTTCGGGTCGGGTTCGGGTTTGAAAATTTTTGAAAGTGTCGGGTTCGGGTTTTGTGAAAAAAATATTTTCGGGTTCGGGTCGGGTTCGGGTTTGGAAATGTCGGGTTTGGGTATGAAAACCCGAAACCCGACTATAAAATCTATGAAATCTCGGGTTCGGGTCGAGTTCGGGTTTCACAATTTCGGGTTCGGGTCGGGTTCGGGTTTGAACGAAAAAAAAAGTTCCGCGTCAGGGTCGGGCTAGGGTTTCGACCGAAAAAAAATTCAGGTTCGGGTCGGGTACGGGTTTGAAAAACATCAAACCCGACCATCTCTAGTGCACAATATTGTGTTTCATCCAACTATTATGGACATATTAGTTACCCTTTAAAACATCCACATGCCAAATTCGGTTTCATTTGCTTGGTTTGTTCTTGAGTTGTGCAGAAATTTATGTTTCATTTATATGGGACCCCTCCCTTCCAGAAGAGGGAGCGGTCTCAAACTATCATAGGAACCTTTATCGGCACCAAAAACCCCCTATATACAAATTTTCACGTCGATCGGTTCGGTAGTTTTCGGGCCTATATGGATCAGACAGACAGACAGACTTGACTGCATTTTTATATGTAAAGATTACAACATCAATATTTTAGAACCTAAAGAGTGAATATACATTTATTGGATTGAAGCGTTCATGTAAATCTATTTTTACAAATAAAAAATTGAATGAGAAAGGCTGGGTCTGACCGCTAGGTGGATTAATTTAGGTTTGCATGTAGCTTATCAGTTCAAAACAGACCCATTGAATCTAATCCCACTTGAAAACCGACACAACTTTGTTTCAAATTACCGGTTCGGAACCCATCCAAACCGCAGTCAAAACAACGATTATTAAATAAGTGCTCTGGGTGGCCCTCAACTCTACTAGTCGAGCGTGTTTTCTTTCGGTACGTTCAGTAGACACTCTCAGCGATTGATGCAGTACAAATGGAAGATGGAACGGGACACGACATGCACGATGATTTGTACTCACATTGTCTTTAGTCAGCGATTCACCGAGATGCAGTTTGTTCGAATTCACCAGCAGTGTACAGTGGTGATAAGCGTTCGGTTGACCCAGTTTAGCAGCTGTTCCAGAAATCTAGAAGAAAATATTTTAGAGAAAAAAAAACAATTAAAATTGAAGGCTTTGATAGAAGATTGAAGAGTCTTATCAATAAATCTACTGGAAGAGACTCGTGCAAAAAGTCACGTTCATCATCAGAGCATTTTTCGCAAGCATCTATTACCAAGACACCAATCAAAGTAGCATTGAAAAATCCTAACATAAAGCTCGAGCTTTTGCTGTTGGCAATAAGTATCACCAACAACAAAAAAGAGAAATGGCAATACAGTCAGGTTTTTTACGCGGTTTTTTACGAGGTTTCTATTACGCGGATTTTTGAATTAACGCGGTTTTTTTACGCGGATTTTTGAATTAACGCGGTTTTTTTACGCGATACCGCGCTAATTCAAAAAATTTCTCGCGAATTTCCGAATTAACGTGGGTTTGGAACCAGAAACGTTTATGTGTTTATCTAGTAAAAGACTTAGTACAAAAAATACTCTGCGCCCACCGAAAGATCCGGAATGACCGTCAATGAGGACAATTTTAAATACTGGTTCTAGAGCGTCTCGGGTTTTTTCTAAAGCCCTTCTTGCTGGATTACTCTACGCGGATTTTGTAAAAAACGTGATTTTTTTACGCGGATTTTTTAATTAACGCGGTTTTTTTTAACGCGTTTTTTTTTACGAGGTACGTATCCCCCGCGTAAAAAAAAACCTGACTGTACTCCGTTGATTGTTTCGCTCCAAAAGCTTGAATGGACTTTGATCATTTCGTACAGATCGCCAAATTTACCGGCCGTCTGAATAATCGTCACGTGCTCGATGCGTGACTGGAAAACCGGTATCGACTCGTGGTCGTAAAGTCAACCTGTTAAAGTTGCTGAAACTGAAAATATTTGCTCGTTTGTATGTTTTTATTGCACCGTAAAGGTCGAAATCCGTGTGGAAAACTGTTGACCTTTAGAAATAAAAAAGGATGAACTATTGGACTGAAACAATTTCTAAAAATGTGTTCTATCTTCATTTTTTGAACATAACCACATATTATTTGTGTCAGAAATACGTTGTACATAACATTTTCCAATCTGCATTAATTTTGTTTTATTTTCTGAGAAAAAAATTGTAAGGCTATAATTTAGCAAAGTAGACAAGAATAAAGGTGTCTTATTAACTTAAAATAAATATTACGCAAGTATTGAAAATGAAATGATCAACTAAATAATAATGAATTGAGTTTCTTTTGATTTGATGCCATCTTTTATTATACATCATAGAAAAATATACTTCTAATGAGCATTTGACAAAAAATGTTCACGTTTCAGCGAAAGACAACAGAAAAAATATTATTTTCACGCTGAAACATACTAAAAGAAGAACAAAATCAGTTTCCCCACCCTACACGCACTCAGCATTTCAACGTCATTCCGATAGCCAAGTGGAAATTTCCATTCTCAACAAACAGCAAGCTTGCGGGGCAACGAGAAGCCTCGGTTTGTGGCTGCCTCTTAAGTCTAGCCCTTTCTCTTCCCCCTCAACAGCTATACACCCGTACTATAAGAAATACCAGTTCCTTTTTCTTCGATTACTCTTGCATTGCTGGTTGTGCAGCATTGAAGCACCCAAGCAGCATAAACCAGTTTTTTTTTTCTATGGTAAAGTTTAATAACCTCTAATCAGTTTCTGAACTCTTACCTTTTTGCCTAGCAGCGTAATATCGTCCCGGTCGGATATTTCGGCGCTGATGCCGAACTCACGGTACAGTGCACGGGTGATTAAATTCAAATTATACTTCCGGTCGTACCGGGCGCGCGGTGTAAAGAAAGTACAATTCAGATTGCCCAGATCGTGATAAACCGCGCCACCGCCGCTATTCCGGCGGGCAAGCTCAATTCCGTTCTGCGCCAGGGCGGACACATTTGTCTCGGCGAACGGATTCTGATGGCGACCCACCACCACCGTCGGTTTGTTGACCCACAGCATCAGAATGTGGTGATGGGCAAAGTCAAAGTTTCGATAGATCCAATCCTCCAGGGCAAGGTTGTCGAAGATGTCATTGGACTGCGATATAAAGACGGATTTTTTCACCTCGCTATCGGGAATCTTCTTCACGTCAGCTGTCGACAGCTGATGTTTGCTCTTGCCATCGCCGCCGCTGTTGTTGTTTGGATTCCGAACCGAACTGGTGGTGGTGATGGATCGTGCCAGCAGCGTTGTGTTGGTTGACGACGACGGCCCCGCTTGCATATACAGCTTGCAAAACGTGCGCCCGGCTGTGTTGAGGCGCTGCAGAATGAGGGCGGCCATCTTGGAAATCTTCCTTTTTTATTTTGGTCTCTTTGTCCTAAATATAATTTCACTTTTTTCCACTCTGTTCTTCGATTTTGCTGTTTACTGGACGCAAGGCAGCACACGTTGGGTTACAATTTCGCCGGAAATTGGTGCGGAATCACTCGAACACAGCTTGAACTTGACTTAGGTAGTGTCTAACGATTTCTAAAATTATATCACCCTTTGTATTTTTTTACTCTCCCCCGCTAGAGCTTGGCAGTAGTTTTTTTTTTGATAGCTTAAATGCGCAAATCCACAGAGAATAACTTCAGATCTTCTCACTTGCTCGCTTGACTAGTTCAGAATATAGGGGGCACGAAACGACAGTTTATTCTATTTTATTCACACACAAAAAAGTTGGCAATCTTCGAACCTTACTTATAGAAAAAAAATCCCAGTTGAGAGCTATTAATTAACGGTTATGACACTGCTGTCGGTAGATTTAGATCAATTTACTGGCACTTGGGATAGGTGGCTCCGACAGCGATCAAATCTGCTTCCGAATTGCTCATGGAGATCAGATACTCATGCAGGGCGATGGTCTGATGCAGCCACTTCCAGGTTTGGTGCAGGGAATTTATGCGGTATCTAATACCAACACAGTCGCGACTACAGTTAAAGGGCATTCCTTTCAATTACAAAACGTGGGATCAATTTAGAATCGGTACTGCACAGCTGAATCTGTGTACTGTTCTTTTCGGGAACAAACTTCCACTTTATTTCACTATCCGTTGTCAGCTCAGCACTTCGTAACTGTAACTGGGGCAATTAAATGATCAATGGTTCGAGGTCGCGTAATTGGACCGCAATCGTACTCCATACAAAGCTCCACCTCGTGTGACGTTCTGAATGCAACTGATTCCGAAGCTCCGTTCGGCTCCATTATTTATATATTTATTCCATCAGTGCTCTTGTTGTGTTACGCGTGTAGCACTGGGATGAACACAGCGAACGCGACGGACGCCAACCGAGAGCAACACATGAAACTCGCGCGCGCATCGGGGCAACCACCGCAGCGAGAACAGAACTTCTGGCGCTCGATAGTGGTGATAAGATACATCTCGCATCGCGCGCGCACACACACACTCACACAAGAGGACACGTTCATTCATTGTCTCGTTCGCATTTGCTTACGATATCAGCTGATGGCACGCTCGCATAGCGTGATGCACATGCTTTTGCTTCACCCCATAGGAGGATGAGGCCACGACCGATACCGTATAGAGAGCATGGTAACATAGTGGCCGAATTGACAGCGCGACACCGTGCTCGTGTTCTTTTGCGTCGCACATAGGGGTATTTGAGGTCGAAAGTTGGAATAAATTGCAAAAATCAAAATTATTATTGAACCCCCATAGTCAACTCCACTAGATTCGTAGATAGTGGGGGTATCCCGCGACAACTGTTTTACTATAATTTGTTTGGATTTTGCTCCACCAAAGCTGTCAAAATACAAACTCAAAGCGAAATAGACTTTCAAGACGTAATTTATTGAAAACATTCATGTGTTTTATATTTCCGAAGACATTTTAAAATATTAGTAATTATATTTTGCCTGTTACAGATATGGATAGTCAATTGAATGGTATGCAGTAAGTTTGGTGTTTTATTGACTATATATTTTGCATTGAACATTTTTGAAAATTAGCCTTCCGCATTAAGCTTCAAAATTATTTTTTTCAATGTTCTGGACATT
Source organism: Wyeomyia smithii (assembly GCF_029784165.1). Classification (NCBI taxonomy): domain Eukaryota; kingdom Metazoa; phylum Arthropoda; class Insecta; order Diptera; family Culicidae; genus Wyeomyia; species Wyeomyia smithii. The sequence continues at coordinate 265,183,999 of NC_073695.1, forward strand.
TCTACGCACAAACAATCTCATTTTTAGGAAGGTATGAGTTTCTTGAAACACGTCCAGGAGAAAAAGTTGCGCATGTTTGCGCATTTATGAAATATCATGATTTTATTCCTGTCAATATATGGGTAATTCCATGCGAATTAACTGAAAAACAGTTCAAAACCCCTTTTTCCTTTTTCTTGCAATTTGTAGACGTAAAACGTCCGAAAAACACGGATAGGTGATTTTCGAATAAAATAGCAAAAGAAATGCAGATAAAATATAACTTTTGACCGAAAGTGTTGTTAATGTATTATTTTTGTTTTTTTTTTTTACTAAATTATCCGGTTATTGCAGCCAATTCTATTTTAAACTTGATAGTTTCATCGTGTTCCTCATAAAATTTCAAAAATCAAAATCAAAATTTCATGATATAACCAATTACAGTTTAAAATTTCTCATTCCCACCAACCAATTCTAGAGAAACATTTCAAAAGGTCCTATCTGCTTTGAACGATTTGTTGATGGATCACTTTCATTCAATCTCCACAACTCATTAAACATGTTTTATGACACGTTATTTGCACAAGTTGATAGCGGAGGGATCACTTTAGCCTTCTGAATGAAAACATCGCTTGGGGGAGTTACTATAGCTGAACCATTACCAAAACAAAAAGACGCTCCGGAAAAACTATGAAAACAGATAGGACCTTTTGAAATGTTTGTCTAGAATTAGATTTATTTGAAAGTGTCTGTGAACATTTTACCTTAAATTCTCTACTACACTTGCTTCATTTAAATTGCAATCTTTAAAACTAAAGCAGAGAAAAAGTTTGCATCAAAAAACGAACTGCAGAGCGATTTTATTGATTTGATCTGATTAAACCTTTTAATTTGATTATAACACAATAATGTTCATTACGTTTTATAGTGTGAAAAACATCCAAAATACGCTTAAAACAGCACTATCTTTAAACATTTTTACTTTCAAAATGTTATTTTTTTATATATACTTGGTTATGCAAAGATAGTATCTAGATTGTATTTCTCCCTATTCAAGTAAAAACAATAAAAGTGGAATACATTCAGAGTTAGAGTCACTCTGAAGAAAAGTATTCAAGAAATTCAAAAGTGGATTAACTTTTAGTGGGTTAACGTTAGGTCATATGCCTAGAAAAGTTTTTTTCACCAAATGTGGCCCTAAATCACTCGCCGCAATATTCCCAACAAGGAACCTACCACTTTGTATGAGAAAAGTTACATATCACTGATAGGTAGATATTATTTATAGTTTGATGATTTTATTCACATTAAAGGCATATTGAAAACAAAACTGACACTGACAAACAACTGACAAACTGCTATGAATAAAAATTTTTAGCGTATTTACGCATGAAAATATTTTTTTCCAACTTTTCACCAAAAATACCCCTATGTACGTCGGTCGGATCGGAAGTTCATCGGAGTAATCGCGGAAAATGCCGTGGTTTTGTCACAGCTTTCGGGACATGAGCCGTTGAGGGCAAAAGTGGTACATGTGCCATTAAGTAAATTTTTCAGGAGACGCGATAAACGAAAACACTCAAATAGTAAATTATTTTCAACAATTTTTTCCAACATAATTGCACTAAATCATTGCTGGAAAGGTTTTAAAAGACGATACATGAAAGCATAACGAGTTTTGGTTGAGAAACTTACACAAACTTCAATGGAAAAGCATTGTACCACTTTTGTTCTATGGGAAAAATAATGACAACCAGAAAACGTTGAGATCAAAAGTGGTACATGTCCAGTGTGAACTTGAAGGATGCATTATAGCTCTCTAGTTAGTTTTACAATCTGAAAACAAGTTCTGACAGAGAAAACGATAGAGAACAGATTAATATACTACTGTTTGAATTTCACCCAACACATTTCGAATATTTCGTCTGAATACACAGGCGGTTCCTAAAGCTGCTTAGAATATGTTCCCTACCCTATGATTTTTGAGTTGTGCCAGTGTTGCACGAAACCGACGATATGAACTAATGCATACATGTTGCTTTGCTTAGGCTGAAGTTTTAATAGTTTTGAACTGGATCTAAGAATTTCAATGGTTCAGCAAACTGTTTTTAATACACAGAATGATCAGTTCCTTGTTGGGAATTATTCACTTTCATTTCATTCAGAGTTATTCCACTTTTAAGTTTCTTGAAAACTCCTCCCTCAAGTGGCTCTAACCCTAGTGCAATTCTATTGGTTCTATTTGAAAGCCTTAAAGTGTCCAAATAAATGACAAAAATAACATTTTGATAGTAAAACTTTTTAAAAGTAGTACTGTTTTAAATGTATTTTGATGTTTCATCACAAAAAAAATTTGGTTAACATTGTTTTTTTTTTTTTTTTAGTTTTCTACAAATTACAATCTTAATGCAACATGTTTGGTAGAGAATTTGCAGCTGAATAAAACTGGCAAATAAACCACCAGATCTCCAATCCAAAAATGTTAGTGCAGCTAGAAAAATTGTTCTTTTTAATTAATATCACAAACCAGCCTAATCATTGCCGATTTTCGTACAACAACGCTATTTTGTTTCCAAAACTGAATGTTGTTTCATGATTTTAATATGATTGTACCATGTTTATTATTAAAATTTATGAAAACTGGCGAATATAGTTGAATAATTAAGAGAAATATATAAAATACTATTTATTTGAACACAGTTGAAATCTATAAATATATTTACATAAAAAAGTTTCGGATAATTCTTGAATGTCTGAACCGATTTCCTTCAAACTTTTCATAAGAGTTTCTTTCACAAAGAAAGTGGTCATAGTCGTATTGAAAAGGGAAACGAACAACCCCCTGCCTTAAATCATGAAGAAGTCAAGGATTTTGTAACATATTGATTGAATTATTTGATTAATTCTACTTAATAAGAACTTAATTGTCAGAGACCGGATCATAATGTTTCTGCAATTCGGCGAAAAATCTGAAGAGTTTCAAAACTTGAAGCTAAATATGACATTTGTAGATGCGAAATCTTTAAATTCATTTATAGAAAAGTTTATATTTGCATGTTACATACTATCAAATCTTAATCAATAATAGTATATTTGACATGGCACGATACATTATTTGTTCAACTGAGCCAGATTCAATTTCAGTTAAAATTAACTTAGGCACTTTTTTATTTCTATACTATCAAGATTAACTTATATATAAATAGATGAAAACATAAGTTTTGAATTCCTGGAGCGTTTTTTACCAAACTTGGCAAACCTGTCCTTTGTACAAAAGAGGTGGTCTTAGGAATATTGGAAAAAGAAAGGGGTTACCACTGAAGAAGAAAAGTCAAGATTGTCTGATTCAAGTCTGAAAAATTGTTGAAAATTTAGAAAAATACTTCTCAATGTTGGTACTTCCGCAACTGCAGGGACACCAAGAAATAGCAAATTGAGGTCTTTTGGCGCCATTTTGAAAGCCAATTCGTGACTTCCAGATTCTGCGAAGCTGTATAAAACTTAAAAAATGTTCAAACACTTTCCAATATTGATATTTTTACACTCTTGAAACTTTCTACCGGATCTCGGTAATTTGTTGTCGAGAACGGCACCACTGAGTGCTCAGTTAAAAAATAGATAACAGCTGTAATATTTTTTCGTGAATCTCGGTTCACCTAACTGCAATTTCGGTAGTGAGTGACAGCTCGGTAATATTTTGTACCGAAATTCCAGTTAGGTTTTACCGAGATTTACGAAAAAATGTGACAGCTGTCATCTATTTTTTAACCGAGTTCTCGGTAATAAATTACCGAGACCCGGCAAAAATTTTTAAGTGTGTGTACCTGCCCCGATCAGAAGAGCATATATAAAAAGTTACAAAATTCTATCAACGCGAGATACAAATAACATATTTTGATACAATTTAATATTTTTTCATATAATTTTGATAACAAAATTGAATCTGAAAGTGTTATAAAAACAAAACCCGAAATGAATCAGTTCTGAAACAAGTCTAACTAAATTTTCGTTTCTTAAAAACCTGTTGTTTCTAACAATGTTTGTTATTATATTGTTCTATATACTATCTTATTTTGTTAGAAAGCTGATACATTGGTAACAAATTTTGATATGTGTTTGATACTTCTGTTATAATTTCTTTTTTTTTTATTCTCGCTTATTTTCCGTCGGTCTAGTTCCGCCACTGTTGTGGCCAATCACCAACGCCCAGGGAGGCGACTCCACACCCAGGACCCTAACTCACGACCCGTTTATAAACGGACCGGCGCCAACGGCTTTACTTCCTCATGCGATGGAAGGCGTGATCCTAGAGATTTTTCGCCTCAGAAAATCTCCCGGTGTCGGCTAGGATTGAATCTAAACCAGTTGGGTTGGTTGTGAGTGGATCACGCCACCTCACAACCATCGACACCTATGTCGGCGGTGGGATTCGAACCCAGGCGTCGAGCGTGGTTGACGGAGGCGTTACCAACCACACTAGGCCCCCGCTCTTGTTATAATTTCTGTTATTTTAACACCTAACGGGATCGAATTTAAAACACAGCATGTAAGGTTTTTCCCGTAACAAACCAACAGCTTTTGTTACGTTTTTGTTTTTTCTTTCTGGTCGGGGTATGCAAGTGGATCATCACGTTGTGAAGGCTGGGCCTGTCTCCACCAAACTAGGGCCAGGTGTTTCTTGACTTAAGAAAATGATTATAGATTGGTTAACTAGAGATTAACGCTGATTGGCAATATAATCTTTTTAACATTCGGTTCAAAATTATAGATTTAATAGTAACATAGAATATGAATTTTCGAGCTCAACCAATCAGACTTTGGTACAAGAGCTAAAATTGGATCCTGAGCAAGGGTCTTCAGTTAGTATGTCTATATAACTCAAAAGCTCTGTCTTTCTCCTTTCCAAAGCGACCAACACATAAGGACTCGCTTGAAAAATGACGGAGTTAAAAATAAAAATGCGATCTAAGATCCAAAGGCGAAGATTTTACTATAACTTCAGCTTTCAAAGGTATTTAAAAAACTTTAAATATGAGAGCAAGTAACACAAAATTTTGAGAAATGTTTGAATTTTTTTACCGTGAAATAAACAATCAAAAAATATATGTGCGACAAAAACCAAAAAATCTGTTTTTCTTTAAAAAAAAAATATAAATTTCAGCAAACAACTTCTAATTAGTAACTGAAAATAGTTTCAAAGTACCCGTGTATTACAAAACAAACAAAAATAGGTTGCAAATTTCAAGTCAAGCCAAAAACTTGCCCAAAAAACATAAAAAATAAGATTTATGCTCAAATAACTCAACTAAGTTCAAGGATGTAAATTATCACTCACTTTTTTGCTTAACATGTGCTTAACATTTCATTCATGTGCTTAACATTTCTGAGCAATTTTGTCTATAAGAGTATTACTCGTACCCAAACATCGGAACCGTGAAAGCACGCTTACGAAAATTATCGCGATCGTGATTATTTACAAGAATGTGCGCTCACAGCTCCGGTATTTGGGTACGAGAAATACTATCTCCGACAATGTTGTAGTACTACTTGAGGGCTTCAAGTTCGTTATACAAAATTGTTCAGAATTGTCCTTATTAAATGAGCAATCGGTTTGCGAAAAAAATGAGCGCGAGGGATCATTTACATTTGACTTATTTAGTACAAACTTGTATATATTTTGAAACTTCTATCTTTCTCGTTTCCAAACGGCACCATCGAAAGTTTTAAATCGCTGAAGCACCGTGTAATTCCCTGTAACGTAAAATTTTTTTCTCAATTATATTAATCTAGAATTCGACAGATCTGCAAAATCCAAATTATTTTCATTTTTTGGTGTAAATTATAGCAGTACTGGACTGTAACAAATCTAAGCTGAACATTTTCTTCGTTTCAGCCCTTCTCAAATATTAATAATTTTTAATGCGTTAATTTATTAACGCATTGGGTGCATTTTAATTCTTAAACACTCCTATCCCCCCCCCCCCCCTCGTGGTACCGACTGAGATACGAGCAACCAAGGGAAGATCGTTGAACCGGTGGGACCTTGGTCGTATACTGACAGGGAAGGGAAAGCTGTTCTCCTAGGAGGGCAGCTTGCCTGAGTGTCTTTTCTCAATGTTAAGGGCGCTTCAAACAGCGTCTGATTCAGAGCGGACGGCTGAGTTATGAAATGCGGTGTCTCGCCAGCTACACCCAAGATGGCAGCCCCGTCGCGAGACTAGGCATTCGCAGCCCTAGTGAGGCAGCATGCCGAAAAATTAAAATATTACGAACAATCAAGAATTGAATATGAACCGGAACAATCGACAACGACCTAAGCGACGAAATAGGGACGATTGGAAGCTCGGTACACGGAACTGTGGATAGTAGAATGCCCCGGGTGGCGACGGATTCTGCTGGATCAGCTTGGACCTCGTGACTTCGACATCGTTGCGCTCCAGAAGCTTTCCCGGAAACGTGAGAAGGTGCGGAGGATTTGTAGCCGCCGGGCACAGTCCTACCAGAGCGGCGGCACAACCAATTAGATGGCTACCGGCTTTTTTGTGCTGGGCAGGAGGCAGAGTCGTGTGATCAAGTGGCATAAAAAGTTGGTACTACAACTACACTAAACTTAATGTACACTGCCCTCGCGAAGAAAGACCCGACGTAGAGAAAGAAGCGTTCTACGCACAGTTGGTAGCAACTCGCGTAGAGACATCAAGATTGCCACCGGGGTTAAGAACGCTCAGATCGGTAAGGAAGACATATACAAGCCGGTGATTGGCCCGCATAGCATGCACACCGTGACGAACGACAACGACCAGCGATGCGTCAACTTCGCAGCTTCCCGGGGACCGGCAGTCCGAAGTACCTTCTTTCTCTGAAAAGACATCCACAAAAGCTCCTGAAGATCACCTGACCAACGTACAGCAAATCAAATTGACCATGTTCTCATGGACGGCCGGTTCTTCTCAGACATTGAAAACGAACGCACCAATCGCGGTGCGGATATTGGCTCGGATCACTACCTAGTTGCGGTAACTTTACACTCAAAACTGTCGACCGTATACCACGCGCGACATCGCCGAACTCCGCGGTCTATCATCAAGCAGCTCCGGGACACTCAGGCTGCGGAGGAATACGCGCAACAGCTCGAAGAGGTACTACCCAAGGCGGAGGAGCTTGGCGCATCGCCTCTCGAGGACGGCTGGTGCAGCATTCGCACAGCTATCGAGGAGACCGCAACGGCGACACTGGAAGCACCGAGTGGCAGACGGGGAATGCGAAGCAGCGGGAGAACCTGGGCGATATACATTGGCATGTCAACGAGGAAGAACAAGACCAGTTTCAAACGGGCACGGAACGACATGACCACGATTCTCAGACAAAAGAAAGAAGATCGTGAGCGTGAGGAGCAGGAGCAGTAAACAGAAGCGGAGCAGGCATTGACTTAAGGGCCAGCTGCAGATGACCGACCCCCAGAACCAGCCCCTGATGTTCATGAAGTTCTTTGTGTGATCGGGAAGCTGAAGAACAACAAAGCCTCATGCAAAGACGGACTGCCGAGCGAGCTCTTTAAACATTGCTCATTGTGCTACAATGGGTCATTTTTAGGATTTGGGAGAAGAAAAAACTGCCAGACGAGTGGATGCTGGGAGTCGTCTGACCCATTTACAAGGAAGGCGACAAGCTGGAGTGCCGCAACGGCCGCGATATCTCGCTCATCAATGCCGCCTTCAAAATACTTCCACAGATCCTGTTCCGTCGTCTATCACCTTTAACCAGGAGGTTCGTGGGCCAATACCAAGCGGGCTTCATGGGAGCCCGTATCATCACGGACCCGATTTTCTCAATCCGACGGATCTTACAGAAATGGTACGAGTACAATGTGCCCACACAGCACATCTTCATCGACTTCATGGCGGCCTATGATACAGTCTATCTAGAACAGCTATAGCAGATCATGCACGACAACGGGTTTCCGGATAAACTGACTCGACTGGTCAAGGCCACCACGGCGCAAGCAATGTGCTACGTGCGTGTTTCGAGAATACTATCGAACCCCTTTGAATCGTGCAGAGGGTTAAGACAAGGTGATGGACTTTCCTGTTTGTTGTTTAACATCGTCCTTGGGGATGTATCCCGGAGGGACACGAGGGGCACGATTTTCACAAGGTCTGTTCAGCTTCTGGATTTCGCGGAAGACTTTGACATCATAACACGTAACTTTGCGACGGCGGAGGAAATTAACGCCCGACTGAAAGCCGAAACCGGACGAATCGGACTGCGAATAAATGCGTCGAAAACGAAATAAATGCGAGCGAGAACAATCTCCAAGGAGAACAACATCAGCCTCCCAGCTCAAATCTCTGTAGACGGCGATGAGCTTGAGGTGGTCGACGAGTTCGTGTATTTGGGGTCACTGGTGACCGCCGACAATCACACCAGCAAAGAGTTCCAGAGACGCATCCAGGCTGGAAATCGTGCCTACTTTTCACTGCGGAAGACGCTTCGCTCGAGTCGACTGCGATGACGCGCGAAGTTGACGCTGTACAAAATAAGACCTGATAAGACCGGTAGTCTTCTACGGAATCGAGACAACAACGCTTCTCGCGGAGAACCTCAACGCACGTGAAGTTTTCAACGGAAGGTGCTGCGGCTTACCTACAGTGGAGCTGCACACGCTGTTTAGAGAGAACCCCATTGCACACCTGGTGAAAGTCAATAGGTTGCGGAGGGTCGGTAACGTCGTAATCATACCGGACGACCAGAAATAGAGGGGCGCAGCGTGCACTTATGGACCTATGGAGGCGCAGCTATCCAGGAGGTGCGCTGGCCCAAAACGGAAGTACATGAATTCCGGGCAGTATATCCTATTGCGGACAGTCCAGTAGAAAGAGGTGTCCGTTTCGTGCTAATTGGAAAACAGATAAGGCGTGCCATTAGATGGAGGCTAATCAGTGACCGTAGATGCGTGTTGAGAATTAAGAGCAAATTCTTCAACTACAGCCTAATCAATATGTACGCACCGGCTTATGATAAACTTGACGTGCAGTGAGTGCCCAGGTCATGACATCGAGATCGTCAAATGCGTAGGTTGGATAGGAAGCCTTCTTCCGCCCTTTAATTGGTAGAGAAAGCTTCTACTCTACTACGAACGACCATGGCCTGAGGCTTATCAGTTTCGATGCAGCCAAAGGCCATCTTTAGCACTTATTTTCCACCCCGGAATATTCAAAAGCACACCTTGATGCACCCAAATGGGGTGGCCTGCTCTCAAATCGACCATGATCTGATCAATGGTCGGCCTTTTATAGACGTTACAGACGTAAGGTCGTTCAGAAGACGTGGTATGCAAAATCCGGGCCCGGATGTCCAACGTATTGAAATCGAGGATAACGAGGAAAATACGGTTGAATATCCGGCGATTATCAACTGGAGGAGTGGCAAATTGAAAGGGACCTGAACGAACAGTGGAGGCATATCTAAAGTACGAACTGCACCACAGTGCGAGAAGTTTTGGGAACAACGGGGGCCTAGCGTGGTTGGTAACGTCTCCGCCAACCACGCTCGACGCCTGGGTTCGAATCCCACCGCCGACATAGGTGTCGATGGTTGTGAGGTGGCGTGATCCACTCACAACCAACCCAACTGGTCTAGATACAACCCTAGCCGACACCGGGAGATTTTCTGCGAAAAATCTCTGGGATCACACCTTCCATCGCATGAGGAAGTAAAGCCGTTGGCGCCGGTCCGTTAATAAACGGGTCGTGAGTTAGGGCCCTGGGTGGAGTCACCTCCCCGGGCGTCGGTGATTGGCACAACAACAGTGGCGGAACTAGACCAACGGAAAACAAGCGAGAATAAAAAAAAAAACACGTCCAATGAGTTGTTTGACGCTGAGAGCCTTGCACGTCCACGATTCATGTCCATATCCAAAACACACACCGTGTCAAATAAATGTTTTGTGAACAAAAAAACACACTTTTCACTGAGGGATATATCTTGCAATTGCCACTCAGTGGTGGAGTCAGACAAAAAGGTGAAACTTGAACAACCGGAGCCAGTGTTAGTGTTATATGATCGGCTCCGGTGCCGCAGCCTCGGTAAACACCGGAGACGAGCCGACAATGCCGTTTGTCTTACACTAACACTGAAAGGTGATTGCAAGACACGCCGTTTTGTGTTGCTATGCGAAAACCGCACCCGGGCAGCACCCTGGTTTAGTGTTTACACCATGGCTGCCGCAGAGCGCCACCGGAAGAATCAGAGTCCTGTAGAGCGCAAATTTTGTACGGATCTGTATGCTACTGGACTCAAGCTGGCTTCGCAATCTGTATGAAGCCCTTCTAAAGGTATGCTAAACAGAAAGTATGAGAGCCCGTTACCTTGTTGTTTCAGACTATTTAACGTCACAAACGCGTCCGAAAAATTCGTCCGCTATGATTTTCATCACGAGTTCCAAATATCGTTTAAAAAAATTGTTCTTAGTTCAAAATTTTCTGTAACTTCGAAACGACCGGACCTCGAGGGAAAGTGAATATAAAAATTGTTGGAAATGCTCCATAGAATCTGATTTTGCTATGAGCTTACTTGAAATTTTTTTTCAAAGATCGTTTCTAATATCTCTAAGGAATACGATATTGTTCGAGAAAAATCATATGGTTTTGGCTGGAAACTCATTTTGCTATAGATTCACTCGAAAATGTGAAAATTCTACGAGTTTTAGATTGAACAAAACAGAAAAACTCTTCATGAATACTTCGCAATTTATAGCAAAATTTAAGCTGTCAGTTTGGGAGGCCATGAATAAAATAAAACTTTCCAGTGATTAAAAATTTCAGTCAACTATATTTTGTGATGTTGAGATTTTAAATTTGTATAATCGAACAAGTTTAAATAGAATAGATGCTGCGCTAGTAATTTATAGCAAAACTTTTGTCCTTTCTAATAAAAAGTCTGTAAAAAAAACCTATCAGAGGAAGGCTTATAAGAATCATAAACGATCGATAAGTTTTTTTTTTTTCAATCCAAAAAATATACCCTTAAGGAAAGAGGAAGAAGAGTCATTATGCCATGAATTAACATATAAACAACTATCACCAAGCTGAACAACGTTTATCGTGGAAAGTATTTTATAAATTAAGTCACGATTGATAACTATTTGATAATGGAGCATTTACAAAAATCTTTGGAGGGGACATCCAATCGGCGATGGTCCACGTTACTGGCAAAAAACTGGGTCAACGCGCACTTTCTTCTTGTGCTGTTTCTAGTTTAGTTACTCAATAATAAGTTAAGAATGTGTGATTTAAAAAATTGGGGCAAAGCTCACAAAAATCTCAATTATACATCACAAATACTCCGCTTCCGTGATATTAATAGCTCTCGCAAATGAAAAGGACACTCATTGTTGCAAAGTGTGCAAACGGTTCAGCACGGGCAGATTCGTTTCCTATCTGGGATCATGACCCGCCAGTAGTACTCACACTTTGTGCCCGGCAAGTATGCCACTGAATGACAGAACAACATATAGCAAGTGCAAGATTGCGTACGTCAGCCGAAGCCGGCATCCGAACAAACTTGCTGGGAAGCCGCGATTAGAACTGGACTGAACCAGACTCAATGTACCTGCTCTGCTTGACTAGAGTATAGTACATTTTACGCACTAGTTGGATTGTATAACAAATAATCAAGACTATTCGACCTTAATCAAGTTCAACTTACGCGAGAGGAAACGAACTAAGTGATCTTCGAGAGCAAGCGTGAAGTCAAATCATCTGCGACCGGACTTGTGATTGCTGTGCAGCTACAAAGTAATGCATGGGATTGATGCAGTTATTCAACAGTAAACTGTTGTCGATTTCTTTGCGATTATGTATAAAACTGAGAATCTCATCAACATTTTTTAAATTTTGTGTAAGCAGTAAAAAATAAAATAATATAAAATCACTACTTTTATTTTAATCATTTTAAATAATCATTTTACGAATAAAATTGTAATCCTAGTAAAACTTCCTTAAAACATTAGAACAAAGGCGTCGTGTTCGTCAGTGTGACCTGGCAGAATCTCATAATTGCGCATTAAATCCGATTCGATTAAACTTAAACATATCATTTACAATCTGCGTCGAAGGGACGGAAAGATTATGGTGTTGTTGGTGACCTTTTAGCCTAACAACGCCCAGAGGAGGTTCAGAAGATCAGGTGGGTTTACGCTGCGTCAATTATCAGTGAGTTTCATCTGTTGTTAGTAGAATGCTGTACGAAATGCATAGTACTTATGGCTGATAGTATGATTTAAAAGGTATTACGCCGTTTTAATTATAGCTTGTTAGCGCAGAAGTATGCTCAATTTGATTGTGAGCAACTGATTGAATTGGTTGGTAATAGATGACGGAAAGCGTAGATTGTGACCAAATTTTAACAGTAAATTTCTTATCAAAGTGAAACAAAAATACTTTCGGAAATCCAAGGCTGTCGAGATTCATTCCCATTTATAAATATAAATATAGATTCGTTTGAAATTTTGGCCTTTTCGCGGTTGTCATCGTAAACTAAGGAGCGCAGTAATACTGGTCGGGTACCAGCTAGTCGTTAATAAAACTAGAGCTTCTCTCTATATTGCATATATTGGCGCAATCAAAAGTAACTTTGATCAAGTAAATACTCACCCCTGTTGATAATGTCCAGTACTAGCACATTCACCCAAAATGTAACGAACCTTTTTGTTTAATTTATCAAGACTTCCACAATAATCATGACACCATCACATGAGTGGAATTATATCTGAAAACGGAAATTATTTCGATTCTTAGTGCAACTGAATCGTAAACTATATATCACAGTACACTTACGAATGTCTCACACTTCCCAACATATTAGCAATGGTTACAATACATATTCGGATTCATTTTCTTATTCGTCCTTGTCAACTACCGAAAATGTAATGTTAAAATTCGTTTACATTCGTAGGATTCAGTAGTGGTCCCCGTGGCTCTGTGGTTAGCGATGTCGGTCGGCTAGCTCTCCCACACGGTTGTGTGATATCGGGTTCGATTCCCGATCAGGTCGAGGATCTTTTCGAGCTGGAAATTCTCTCGACTCAGCACTGGGACACGGTGTATCGTTGTACTTATCCTACACATGCAAAATGTGCCAAAAACAATATCGATAACGAATTCTCTCAACTAATCTAGTTGATCGAGACCGCATAAGCCCCCCAGGCTTGCGTGCGATATTGTTGTATATTGTTCGTAGGATTCACTGCTACATTTTTTTTATTATTTCGAGTCTTGAGTCCTCGGCTTGGTGGTAATTCCGTTGACATACCGACGATCGATTCCAATTCGTCTTCTTGTGCTAAAATGAAAAATGGGAAATTTCGGCATAAATGTGATCTTATCGAATCAACCTTTTTTTGTCACATAAGCTAGACTTAACCGTTTTATTTTTCCTTCTGCGTTTGTCAGCTGTACCTTTGAATTTGCTTATTTGCATTTTTGTTTTAAATCATCAAGCAGCTTCACAACACGCTTCGCTCGGTTTAACATTTATCGCAACACCTTTGTTTCGTTACTATGTTTTGTAGTTTTCATTTAGTATTTCCATCACATGTTGCTTGGTGCCCAATATATTTGTTTCAAAATTTGCTGTTTTATCTTGTTTCTTCTATTACGAGCTGACTACATCGAAAATGGACGCTAAAAACTAATGTGAAGATTTTATCCAAAGTGTAGTTTACTCTTACTTCGCCATAAATAAATCTCTCTTAAAACAAAAATAATAGAATGATTACAAAATAAAAAAAAAAGTTTGTATGGGTAAACAAATCGGGACCTAACACTAGAACATTGTTTTGTTTTATTTTTTTCGCAATGTACTCGAAAGAATCGGATTACACAGAGACAAAAACAAAGAAAAACAAACAAAATTAAAAAACTATGTTACTATTCTGTCGTTGTAGCACATAATTCAAAATAAAAAAATACAAATAATTGTTTGGTCCACCCCTGGAAGGGGCGGGTCCAAAGCTCGCACACACGCACATACATGGTCGATATTATACGACACGAGCGGTCTGCCAAACTGAAATCGAGAGCACACAGCACGTACCCTCATCTTCGCTAAGCAAGTTTTTTTATTCTGTGTGCCTTATATTTACGCAAAAAATGTTTGATTACAAAAATATATTACTTTGTAAACTGTGGTAAACTCTGCCGAGAGGAAAGAAAAGGTTATTTTTTCTTCTGAAATTTACCTTCAACAAAGTGATCTGCAGAAAGAAAGCCAAATTTTATACTTTCAATGTCACGGAGACTCTTTTTCGTCCCGTCGTTCAAAGAACAAAAAACAGATTGTGAAAACATAAATTAGTGGGGTTTAGTACGTTTGGGTTGTTTTAGAACGGTTGCAATGAGTTTGTTGTGGTTTTTACCTCGGAATGTTAATTAAAGTAATGAAATAAATAGAAATTGAAAAAAACATAGACAAAGTTACTTATTGCAAGTGAAGGAACACGTTTGCTAGTGTTACGCTGCAAAAGTGGAAAGGATAATTAAAAGTACTAGAATACAACACGTTTGTCATAGAGGAGAAATCGTCGATTGCAGGTACACAGCGGTACCGTTAACCGAACGTTCTTGGGAGTTATCTCGGGTCTAAAATAAGGCAACTTGCAATTTTTGTGTCGAGTGTCGCTTCATTTTCGGCTCCTAGCTTGATTATTGGTCTCGTCTGATTGTTGCTATAAGAGTTGATGGTACTTGTTCAGATTTTCCATGAATTATCTCAATGGTGCCATTCAATGAACACGATGGTACGTACGATTTTGTTGACTAAATACGATTAGCTAAACTGTTCTGCTTGTTTATATAGGTTAGCGAATTTAAACAGCGACTAGGAAAAATGTAATTCTGGCTACAATTCTGATTTAGGTACGTTGAAAAATGGGAAAATGTGTATATTGTATATTTAGCTACGAGTGTATGTTGTACAATCACTAGTGGTAGCAGGCAGCAGGAGCACAGAAAACGTTTCTAAAATTCTCCTCTTGTTTTTTTGTCAGCAATATTAGTAAACTTTTTTTAATCATTGCGATTCCTTCATAAAACAACTCACGTTTAATGTCTCCTCTTTCAGGCGCTTTGCGAACGTGAAACATTGAAAGCAAACACTCGATATTCTGCTCACTTCTAGCGTGTGAAATTATTCTTTCACCAATCAATATAAGCTTGTCATTCTCTTCGGTGTGTGTAAATATTGTTAAATATTGTTCAACAACTTTGCTTTGCTTTCTTTTGTGTTATACTTTTTGTTTGCTCTTAGCGAACTAATTATTTGCCAAACATCAAGCGATTTGATTGTTTCTGTTCGCGTTTCGAAAATGTTTGTTCTCTTGGTTCATTAAAATTAGTAAATGCTTAACCTACGCAACTGTCCGTGTTCGATTTTGCGTTTTTTTTTCTCGCAATATCGACTCCTCTATCGATCAAACTTGTGACTGCTTTTCAACTGTTTGCCGTGCCTTCCCTAAACTTATTACCAGTGAAATAGAATACCAAAAGATTTTTTGATACTGTTTCTTCTTCAGTAAAGATATAGCGTAGAAACCTCGTCGTTCTGTGATTCGCAAAATAAAAGCCAAGCCTGTCTCACTGCACTGAAATCCAACTCGGGAGGCATTCCGCGTGCTGTTTTATTGCGTTTGCTGTTGAATTTCGATCTTCTCCACGGTCATGTCTGGGTTCATGGCGGTTGCTTCCTGGAATTTGATAAGGAAAAAAAAAACGATTTGATCAATACAAGCTTGTTCGAGTATCAAGGTAGTAATTTTTAGTCAAAAAAGATGTGGATGTTCGAAATAACGTAAGCAAATAGCGATAAAGTTTGTGATGAAGTATGTCATATTTTTTAGTCCAGTTAAGTTAGTTAACAATTTTGTGATTCCATTTTAAATTATACGATGTTCTAAATTTGATCGCGTATAGAGAAAATACGAGTGTGTGTTATTGTGTGTCTGGTTTGTAATAACTGGCAGTAGAGGGAAATTTTGATTGGGAATCTGCACTTTTTAAATGTTTCATTGTTCAGTTCACTGTAATTTTCATTAAAATTAATTGTTGGCTTCAATTCACAAACTGTTCCGTAAATTGTATTGCTCACTGTTATTTCTGTGTTTAATATTTTCATTAATTTTTGCTTTTCGATTTAAATGTGTAGGCATTTTGAGGTTATGTTTGCCACTTTTTTCATCATTTTTATGTTTTTGTTGTTGTATTATTTTGTATATTTCCTCGTTATATTTAAATCTGCTTAATTTTGCTATTAACTAGAAAAGATCGCGAAGTGAAAAAATTGGCAGTTCCCGATTCTCGAGGTAGGAGACGCTTCAAGAAAGTCATTACAGACAAACCAACTCATTTACGGAACATAAAGTTGAGAATAGAAAATAGATCTCATTTTTTTTCTTTTTTCCATCTTTAGTTTATAAATTAGAGATTGACGCTTCGCCTTCTGCAAGATTTTCTATTGAGTTTCCACGAAACTTATATCATAGTCTGCACTAGTGATAGCCCAAAGATGTATGAAGCTGCTTGCGAGCAGTTTTTCCGGCAGTTTCCAGTTGGAATGATGAAAGAAGGGTGCAAGCAAATCGAACTACTTCAAGCTCAAAAGAAAACCACTCCAAAAAATATTTCAATGAATTCATATTAGTCATGAGTTCACACAGCAGTGAATCGTGAAATGAATGGAGAAAAAAAATTAAGAACAAAACCGCTCTACCAACCGGTAAGTTGTATCGTTCAAAGCTTCGGAATCTTGCTCCGCTCAAAAAAATGACTACTAATTAAATTCATGCGTTCCTCCGGATGCATGTGGTATCTGCGGGAACCGCCAATCTGCACGAACAGAAGAAGAAATATCGGCGAAGAAAGGTGTTAAAAACAATTAAACTTTCATCGCGAGCTAAGTTTTTGTTCCCCGTGATGATACGAACGGAATCAGAATATATCGTCCAGAAGCTTCATTCACCGGTTTCGGACACAAATGAGTGGAAAAAATGGATTGACATTACTTATTAAGGCTATAATCAGCTACCCCTCTAACTTACCTGGATAGCTTCAGCAAGTGCTTTGTCATGATCGATCGGATCGCCGTCCGACTGGATGGTGATCTTTTGCTCTACCCTCGTTTCCACCACACCATCGCGTTCCGTTTTGTACTGAAATGTGAAATTTGATTGTGAGTTCATTTTCCGACAAACAAAACAGAACTTACGGTAATAGTTTCCACCGTTCGCGTTTTGCTGCTAACCGTTTGGCTGGACACGATTTCTCCCTCGGCAGATATCCCCTCTTGGGTGTCATCCAGCAAAACTCGGTGATGTTCCACGTTCGGGCCGGTCGGGATCTTCGAAGCGCCAGCAACATCGTCAACACCCTGCGGAGCCGAGGAAGACGGGAATATTTGGAGCAATTTTTTCAAAAATTCTACTAATCAAATCTTTTGAAACATGTAACAAATATTCGCTACTGTTTCCAAAGTTTTGTTACCTGACTGACTATTGATAACAGCTATTTTACAGTGGGTTTATTACCAAAATTCTACAGAAAAAAAAAACGAACAAACAAATACCAACCGTGTAGCTCTTGTTGTAGATCACCGTTGAGCCATCGTCAGCGCCCTCGTACGGACCATCGATTGGCGTTCCGGAATCGCCGGAACTGGTCGATGAAATGCTATCGCGTCGGGCAAACTACGGGCCAACAACCATCGGCCGGGCGTGCAATAATAATTTACAACATCCATCGAGCAAATAAGTAAATTCAGCGAAAACAAAACGCAAGCGGGAGCCAATTCGAGCGGGATCGAAATGCGTACATGCAAAACGATTTGGTAATGTTTCGAAACATACGAAAAAAAAGGTAAAAGTAAAACAATTCAATTAGGATGCTTAAAATGATGCGATATGAGCTAGGAACACAAAGCTAACGGACAAGCGCTCTCGTCGTTTCCCTACCTGATCGCCGCTGGTTACCGTGGCAGTGGTTTTCACTTCCTGCGTGATAACCCGCTGTTCCTGCCGCTCACCGTGTTGGGTGGTGGTGGTAGCGACGGTCTTTTCCTCCATCTGCTGCGTTTTAGCGTTCGTTCCCAGATCCTCGTGGGTGGTAGCGGTTCGTGTGGTTACGGCTGTGGCCGTTAGGAATTTACCCTGAATGTCGCTCGGAGCGTCGGCCTGAGATATCGGGTGGGTTAAGTTTATGGTAAGCTTAGTAGTGACAAGTGAATATTTTCCACTGAGTAGTGCTGCGATCATTTTTTTTTGTAAGCTATGATTATCAATTTCGAGAGAGCATTTTCCGAATCGTAAAAAATGCATGCGCAAAATGGCAAAATAATTTTAACAATAAAAAGCAACACTCATTCAGACTAAACAAAAACAAACACCTTTTAACGACGTGTGCCTACCTTATGTTCCTGCGTCGAGTACACTATCTGACCGGTTCCCAGATTCTGTACCTCCTCTTCTACGTTGTGTGTCACGCCATCCTCGTTCTTTGTAATAACCTGCTTCGTTGTCGTCTTCACCACCGTCGGTGTGCCGTATTTTCCGCCGGCAGCCGCTCGTGGCGTTCCCGAGTTAATTTCCTTAATACTTTCGTTTTCGTACTCGGCCATATCGTCGTCTGAGCTTTCCGAGTCTCGTCGTATCGCTTTCTTGCCTAAATGTTTGATCCCTTGGTAGAACTGCTCCCGGGTGATTGGGACCGTTTCCTTGGTGACGGTAACGTTCTTACCAAAGTGGCTCGGCTCAATGTCGGCGTAGTTCAGAATCAGTTTACCCGTAACTGGATCGCGAATAGCGGTGGCAGGGTCGATGTCACCGGTGTTGGGATCAATGTGTCCCCATTCGGACTTGATACGACCGGTGACGGGGTCGATTTCACCGCTCAGTGTCATAGTTTGGGTAACCGTCGTTCGTGCTCCTGCGATACTGGGGTCATTCGGGTCGACTTGGTACGTTTCGCCGGTGATCGGATCGTGCATCTTGTAGACGTACACTGTTTTAGTGGCGATATTGTTGATCTTACCAGTGACCGGATCGAGATCTACGCCGTTCAAATCAACTTCCTCCGGTTTTCCGCGCTCGTCTTTCTTGGTGAGGATCACAATTTTGATGATCACCAACTTACCCGTTTTGGGATCAATTTTGCCAACCTTGGTGTAAATTTCACCGTTCTCTTCGTTGATCTGTGAAGCGGCAAACAGCGGTTCACCGGTTGCTTCATCCACCAAACCAGTTGCGGAGTAGACTTGACCTGTAGTTGGATCAATCTTGGTCAAATTAGGATCTAATTTAGTTTGCTTCTCGATGTCGTTGGTTTTGGGATTAAGATAGCCATAGATGGTGATCACGTATCCGGTTTTCGGATCAACATGGCTTGAGGTAAAGATCGTTTCTCCAGTTTTGGGGTCCTTGCCCTCCGGTACCCAAATTTGATTCGTTTTTGGATCAATACGAATGTCCTTGTCTTCGACCGTAGTTACGTGCTTGCCGCTAGCTGGATCGATGCGATTCTGTACAATTCGAATGGAAACAATTCGTCCGAAATCCTTATCAACTTTTCCGGTTTTGGGGTTGATTTGATTCTTCAGTAGCACCTGGCCGGAAACAGGATCGATCTTGACCTCTTTCGTTTCGGATTTTCCTGTCTTCGGATCGACATAGGTAATCGTTTGTTTGACAAGATCGAACTGACCAAACTTGGTATTTATCTTACCGTCCTTAGTGTCGAGTTGACCGGTGCTCTTGTCAAACACTACCGTCTTCGGGTCAACCACACCCTTCTTATCGAGTTTACCCAAAACAGAGGTCACTTCAACAACCGGATCAACTTGATTACCGATGGCGATCAGATGGGCCTGACTGTTATCCAACTTGTTGGTTTTTGGATCAGTTACTCCGACTATAGTAATCTGTCCATTGTCTCTATCGACAGCAACTGTCCGGGAGCTCACCTTACCGCTCTTGGGATCAACGGTTCTCAGCTCTCCGGTTTTCGGATTGATCTCACCATATTTAGTAGCAATGAAACCGGTTTTACTGTTCAAAATACCTCGAGTTCTTTCGATCTCTCCATTCGTTGTATCGATTTTGCCGGTGTTGGGATCAACCTTGCTAGTGATGGTTGTAATTTCAACTATTGAATCATCATCCGGAGCAATCATGATCGCCTGTCCGAGCGTGTCGTCGACTTTTCCGGTGGCTGCATCAACAACACCACCAGCAACATGGATTTGACCGGTTTTAGCGTCAGTTTGACCTTGGAAGGTTTCGTTCTGACCAGTACGAGGGTTGAAATTAACAACCGTTCCTACCTTGGGATCAATCACTCCGTATTTACTTTCGATCTGACCACTCTTCGTATCGAGCACACCGGTGGAGTGCTCCACTACACCCTGGGATGTGTCTACCTTCTTGGTTTTTGGGTCGTACCTCGAAATGATCACCATGATTTTCACCTTCTTCTTAGCGGGTTCTGTCGAGGCAGCAACTGGCACAAAACCACCGGCTTGCTCTCCACTGATGAATGCTGCATTGGGATCTGTTTGAGCTCCATCATCCAATGGACGGAAAAGCCCAGCGCCCGTCAAAGCGCCATCGGCACCGCGTCCCTTGTTAGGTGAATATGACCTTGCACTGGTTCGTACTCCTTTTTCGGCGTCTGTCTCTCCTGGTAACCCTCTACCGGCAGCACTCTTCGGCGAAAGTTTATCTTTCTTCGCTTCTGCATCATGAGCCGCAGATCCAGGCGGTGCCTTTCGCTTTTCTACTGATTCACGGACCTTCTCATCCTCCCCAGGAGCGTAGTTAAATGCCAGCCCGGTAGCTCTACGGCTCTGTGAGTTCGGACTCAACTGGACGTCCTCCTTGTCGCGCAGGTTCTGCGCTGGGTCTTCATCGTAGCGGAAGCCACGTGTTTTTACGTTCTTCTTATTAGGACTAGTGTTCGGATCGCTCTCCGAGTACTCATACGGTTTAGTGAAACCTGGTTTACCGCCTTGTTGCTGCTGTTGCTGCTGCTGGCCACGCTGGGTTTGCGATTGTTCTTTCACCGGGGATGTATCCTTTCGGGTGCTACCATCTCCGTTGGTCGCAGCAGCCGGAGTGGCGCCTCCCGGAGTTTTTTTATCCTTCGGAGATTTGCGACCCGATGAGAAGAGAAAACCCTAGAGTTTGTTTTTGGGTTTTGGTGCAATTTTAACAACAATTGTGCATTTTTATGAGGTTGGAAAAATTGGAAAGAAAGAAAACGAAACAAAAGAAAAATTGTATAAAAATCTAAACTACCTTCGCAAACTTACGCTAGGGTCTACACCTTATTAGACGTCGCAGGGGGTTTGGAAGGATTGAACATTCGAAAAAGTGTCTAACTACGTTGAAACCAAAGTGGAAGAATACAGGGTCATACGAACAACTATGAAGTCAAAATCGTGACACAGTATGCAAGGAGGAAAAACAGTCAACAGGAGGACAGACAAAATGGAAAAATTCTCAGACCTATCAATGGCAAAAAACTGTCTTATTTTTGTGTCACTTACTCTTCGTTTTCCGCTTGGGGAGGTCTTCTCCTCGGTAGAAGAGTTCAAAGCTTCCTGATTACCGTTGTTACCTAAAAAAATCAAATTTAGTTTTATTAGAAAATTTTTATTAAATTAAACAAATTACCATTAACCGTCGCTTCGTCTTTCGCAGGCGAAGCTGACTCCTTGTCGGCCTTGTCCTTATCCTTTTTGCCAAGCACGGGAAGGACGGCGATTCCGCCGATAGGTTTCTGGAAACGAACAATATCAAACCAGGTTAACACCAACTTTACAACAGCATGCCACATATGGGAAGTTAAGAAGGACCAAAGTAAAGTGCAGACAAGGCGACTAATCTACTAAAGCATGGAAGACCGCTCGAAATGGTTTCGCAACAATTAACTCTAACCACCAAAGCTTACGCTTCAAGTTCAAGTCATTGCAAAACCATCCGTTTTGCCTAAAGACTACGGAAAGATTGAAAATAAATCATGCAAGAGTCGAAATGAAACCAGCAAACTGAGGAAATGATTTCGAACAGAAAGACTAATATAGGAACCAACGGTTAAACATGATTCGAATAAATATTCACAGTAATTGGGTTGACCCTCTTTATCACAACTACGAGACGTACAACGTTGTGCGGAACAATAGTCCATCTTTTGTTCTCACTAATCAAACATTGATGAGGAAGGATAGTCTTAGCGAACAAACTAAAATCCGATGAAAAAATTCCTATGTTTTTGTGTATGGGTGATGGCTCACAGCTAGAGAAACAGTAACGAAGGCATTCCGCCTCTGTTTCTCTGTTCGACCAGCAAAGCTTATCGCTGCATTACTAGCAGTTTCAGTGGGGTGTGTGTAAGCTTTGCGAAAGTATACAAACTATAAATTTTGGCGAAAAACACAAATAGGAAAACTAATAAACAAGTTAGAAATGATATGCTGAACACTAAG
Organism: Wyeomyia smithii; assembly: GCF_029784165.1. Classification (NCBI taxonomy): domain Eukaryota; kingdom Metazoa; phylum Arthropoda; class Insecta; order Diptera; family Culicidae; genus Wyeomyia; species Wyeomyia smithii. The sequence continues at coordinate 265,206,505 of NC_073695.1, forward strand.
GTTTGCTTATTAACCTGGCTCTGAACAACGTTAGACGACGACGCAGCGATATCGTAATCACCCTCTAGTGAGCTCTGTGACGACGCTGAAGCAGTTCCAGTACTAGACTCGCGCTTCAGCTGCAGTTGTGGGTCGGTTTTATCATGGTGGCAGTAACGTACGTGTAGGTGGTGACGTTGATGGTGATGGTAGTTGTTGTTGTTGTTGTTGTTAGTGTTGACAGTGTTTGATGAATGGATTAAGTGTGATTGTTTTCGATCGAAAAAGTACACAGATAATATAATACACACGAATTAGTTCCATTAAAAACAGTCGCAGAACCACCCTCAAGGAAGGTTTAACAAGTGAAATAGAAAGATCCCTAAAATCCCAAGAAAAACAAGAAAGGAACCAATACGGTTTGGTTAAAAAAATAGACGGAAAAGGTAATCAACTTCTTTTATCAAGCTTTCGGTGTTGAGGAGAGGTAATCTAAACAGACCAAAATTCAGTCAACCAAGATCGATCGGTGTCGATCAAATAGTACTCACGCGCTCTTTTTTGTCCTTTTTGATTGGGCTTCGCGAGCCACGTGTCGGAGATTCCAGATCGGGAATATGGTCCGGCGGATGGGACATAGTGTGCCGCTTGTTAGCGTCCTTATTTGGATCCTTATAGGCAGCCTTCTCCTTTTCTTGTTGGCCAAGAGCTAAAAACAAACGAGAGGTCAAAGTTTCTAATAATCACAGACGTAGAATTTGTGTTTACCATCCATGCTGCGACTCGATAGTCTCTTTCCAGTGAGGCTTCGCTTGAAATCCGGTGCAGGCCGGTCAACCGGTGTTTTGCGAGTTTCATAGTGCGTGCGGCCTGAGTAGCGGAACTTCGAACCTAAGCGGGGGAACAGACCTGACTTGGATGTCGGTTCCGGGGTCATCAAGCGGAAGAAGGTGTGATGTTCGACGCATGCTTTCCACAGCTTCTTGGCGGCCCGATGGTTCTCCAGCTTGAATCCAATGGTCGACTCGTACTGCTCGAACTCGCCCGGCCGTATCTTGATGTAGAAGTTGTTGCGTTTGTACGAGATTTTCAGAATTTTTGGCCATGCGAAACGGTTGATCCGAAGTCTGTGGAGGAAGAGGAGGAGATTGTTTGTTAGATTGGTTTGAATTATTAGTTCTGGAACATAAATCTGCTAATTCCCAAGGCTGTACATTACTTCTGCAATAGTTCAAACTAATTTAAAAAAAAAAAACCTTAATCGTTTGTCTTGCCTTCTTTGGTCACTAACGTAAAACCAAAACTGTGACTCTAGAAATTAGAATACACGATCGAGTTAACAGAAAAATTCTTCATCAAAGCTTCAAAGATGAAATTTGAAACCTGAACCTTGAGGTGCACCATCTAAAAAGCGCTATAATCCAAAATCCTTTCGATTAACTTCATATTTAGAAAGCAGACTCCAAAATGAAGAACTTTGTCATTTCAAATAAAGATAAAGGATCTAGATACAGGAATCAAAGATCAAAAGTTTGAAATATAGGATCCCAAGTTTGTGATCCCCAAACAAAATTTGGAGATCTGAAATGCTTGTTTTAGAGGTCATAATTCATGTTATCCACAATAATCAAGGAAAATCCACAATCATGAAATTACAAAACAAATTTCCAAAAATCCAGCAATTTGGGAAATCCAACATTATGAGCTCTTTAGCACCGCAGAGTTAACGTAGAATACGACAACCTGTTTTATGTCAATGTATTTCTTGCAATAGGTTTGAGAATACACTCGATTGGGGTTAATCAATTTGATGTTGATCAGCTTCAGATCACGTTTACGTCCATAGCCGACACCGGTGCACAGTGGTCCAATAAGGCAAAAAGTGGAACTTAAGTCCATACCGCCTTTCACCTTCACCCTAGCTTGATAGTGTCTTCGGAATAATTGTTTGTATAAATGACCCGCATTATAGCAAATTGTCGAAAATTATGAAAACTTTACTATAACAAAAATAAAATAAAATAACTTTTTTTTGTCAAGAGATGGAGGAATGGTTTATTCAGGAAAGTTGTGGAAGATTAAAAAATATGAAACTATGTTGAACAAATAAAAATCCTATCTTTATCTTTATTAGGTACACAGTTATGAAGTATATTACATATTTGGAACTTACCTCAAATTTAGTTTTTTTGTACTTATGTTACAGTAGGTTTTCATATATTGAAAATACTAACTTTTTTGTGATAAGAGATAGAGGAATGGTTCATTTGGCAATGTTTTAGAACGTGCAAAAATATGAAACTTTGTTGAACAAACAAAATTTCTATCTTCATTGGGTTCAGGGTTACAGAATATATAATATGGAATTTACCTAAAATTTAGTTTTTTATACACAACTTTTGTTAATAGCATTTTACAAGTAAATGTTGTTCTAATGAAATATTTAAGAATACAAAACACACGTTTCCGTTGAAGACCACACATCTCCAGGACTTTTCCTTGCAAAGCTATAGAATATTTTAGCTTATTTTTTGATAATTTTAAGAAGATGGGCGGATTGGGATAAATAGAACCTACAAGATTTTTTAGTACTTCAGCTTAACTTCAAAGAAAAGTGTTGGCATCATGATTTCACTTGCCCCTTTTTAATCTATACGTTCTTGAAGTTATCGAAAAAAACAAGCTGAAATATGATATAACTTTGTCAGGAAAAGCCCTGGAGATGTATAGTCTTTGGCAAAAATTTATGTTTTATGTGCCCTAATAACTCCCCCGAACAACACTTTTGTGTGAAATGCAACTAACAAAAGTACAATAAGTACAAAAAACTAAATTTTAAGTAAGTTCCATATAAGATACTTCATAACTTTGTACCTAATGAAGATAGGATTTTTATTTGTTCAACAAAGTTTCATATATGTGCATCTTCTACAACTTTCCTGAATGAACCATCCCTCTATCTCTTATCACATCTTTCAGTTGCTGTTTCACTTTACTTTCGAATTACAGAGTATTTACTTCAGGATTGTCCACGTTGGTGGCGCTTGTTTGAGAAGCGGCTCCCAATCGAAGGTGTAGTTTAATTAAAAAACATTCATTATGCTCTTCTAAATACAATTGCAATTGAAAGTTTCATTCAATTATCGCATAAATGCCCCGTGGTCATACCGCGTATGATAGCACTGACATAATAAAATAGGCCACGCCATTGTTTCGTGTTCTCTCATTCCCTTACTTGCGTAACATTTTAAGACTTTACCAGTACCATAGGTAGTACCAAGTTAAACGATAATAAAAAAGTTTTAAAATGTTTTCTTGAAAATTTAAAAAGAAATTTTCGGCGCTTATTTTCAAAATACATAGCTTAAAGAGTGTGTTTCCGGTTAACTGAGTAAAATATTCTGTCGAGCTTGTTAGGGAACCGAAGCATTAAGCGACCAATCAGAGGTCGCATGAATTTCACAATTTTCAATAGTAGAATAGTTCAAATATTCAAATCGCAATTTTCTGCGTTTTGGCGGGTGCATAGATGATTTTCCATTCAATTGTTGTCAGAATGGAGGAAATTGGTTGGAAACTGACTGAGCTTTAAGCGTTTGAAAGCGGAGAATTGTTGTGACGCTCTAGATGTTTTCGGTTCTTGAAATTGAACCATTGTAAATAAATGTTGCCGTAAGACGTATTCTACGTCAAAACACAATTCATACCTCGAACCTTCCTGTCAATAGTGAATAAATGGCGAATGGCGGAACAAATTCAAAATTGAAATCCCTGTTTTTTCCTGATGTTCTACCATTCGTTGTTGATGGAACTCTTAGGGCCACTCTTGGCCACAGTTTAGGGATACCATCCGTCCTGATTTAGCAGGACATGGCCTGATTTTGAGACCCGTTTACAGTGTCCTGATTTATTTTTCATATTTTAGCATCTGTCCTGATTTTTATTAATGATGCCAGATATTCAGAAATGGTGAAGATTGTTCAGTACTCATCTTGACCCCGGATAGAAACGGACTCATTTTGAACGAATTTTTTCTTTGGTTGAACCTCGTTCCCACTCGAAAAATGCTGCATTGATTTTGTAAAGAACTTTTTGACAGTTTTTTATGAGATTTTCTTTGGAACTCGATAAAGCCGAAAAAAAAGAAAATTCATTTTGTTCATTGTTTGTCGAGTAGTTGGACAGGATAAGGTACGGAGTACTATGGGGCAACGTGTTCCAGAAAAAATGCCAGTGTTACGTATGTCTTATGTATGTGTATCTACTAACGCCTGATGAATCAATGTTGCAGAATTGAATCGTCCGAGAAATAAGTGCAAATCTTAGATTGTGGTTTTATTTATTGATGTCTCAAAAAATGAAAATAGCTTAGATCAAATTTGTGCCAGAAAAAAAGGTGTCCTGATTTTTAACTCCGACCAAATGGTAACCCTACCACAGTTGGAGGTTTATTAAATCTTTCTTATATTAGTGAGCGGGAACAAAGCGTTTGAAATGTTAGCTCCAATCTAGCATCGAGAATTTGAACTCTTAAATTTGGAATCTTGATTCCATTTTTTTTAACGATGTCCGGGAGTTTTTGTTTTGTTGTACAAAACCGAATATTTACAGTTGTGAGTCTTCGATTCCGTATCCATCACCACTAATTCCGTAGAATCCATCACCACTAATTGCAAATTAAAACAAGTACAGTGCTTTTTCGATTTTATCACGGTCAAAAAAAAAATTAGCATGAATTTGGCGAAACCGTGAATTTAGCGAAATGATACAAATTGATTTTTTTGTTTTGGATTCAATTGAAATTTATGGTATTTTGAGTGAAATGATGCACTTGCATAGTTGAATGGAATATAAGTTCAAGATAAAAATGAATAAACAAGAAGGTTAGTTTTTGATATTTTTCTCCATTGAATTTTCGCGAACTTTCTCACGGCTATTATACATGCAATATCAATATGATTTGTACTGCTCATTCTTTAGCATAGCTAGCAGAGTCTAATGCTTGTTTATGTGAAATTGTGGAACCGATAGATTTTATAATTTTTAAAACCACGCTCTATGAGAACCGTACTGTACTGCCGTGGTACGCATAAGCGTCACATGTTACAAAAAAGCAAAATGAGAAAAACGCATTTGAAGTTTCAAAAAATGTTTCTGCTATTGACGCGCAATTTCGCTCTTTCGATTGACTTTTCCGCAATAAACTATCAAAGTATACTCATATCGTATGGGCCTTACTCACACATCACCAACAATAACTGTTTTTTGCTACTTTTTTCAATAAAAAACCGAATGTGACACTTATGCCGCGAATATCTATGACCAGGCGAAAAATGAACGCATATTCGTCACACTGTGAACTGAGAGCTTGTTGTTGTTGCTTAGTTTGACATTTCGCGTGGGAAATTCATATATCTTCTGAGTGGTTTTTCGGCTTTGGTACCTATAATGGATTATTTAAAGCAATACGGATTGTCCAGTGATAGTGAATCGGATGAGGAGTTCCGCGGGTTCGACTCTACAAATGCCACAGGTGAGCGATTTGCGTCTGCGCAGCCGGTGAATGATTTTGTACGAGTACCGGTCCCAGAGGCCGATCAATCGCTTCTTAGTGGCTGCGGTGTCGATTTAGAGCCCGGGACTAGTAGTACGGACAGCTCAAGCAGTTTTTTCAAGATTCGGCCACAGCGAAAATTTGGAAAGAAAAACAAAAAAGAAATGAAGCGTGAAAACGCGTATAGGAAACGGTGCATGTCGCACACGACTATTTTGGATAATAGCAGGTGTCGTAAAAAATGCAACGATAAATTTACGCGAAATGATAGACTAGAATTTAATAAGTCGTATTGGCAACTGAACCATATTGGTCAGAAATGTTTGATCCGGCAGTTTGTTCATCCAACACCTGTCAAACGGCGTCGTACCCGAGAAGTGTTCAAGGATTTGGTGAAACAGCTGGCGCTTACGTGCACGCTTCCGAGCTCAAGTGGCGACCCTCTTTCTGTTTACAGGAAATTTTTCTTAAATACAATTGGTTTTCGCGAAATTTGTGGGTAAGTTTTTAAAAGCATTGCCTAAGTTATTACACATATATTTATATCGAAATTAGTAATGTGATTTATAGATGCTTCCGAGTAGCTCAGAACGAACCTCCAGTATACCGACGTGGGAAATACAAACGAGAAGAGAAAGCACGCGAAACCATAGAGAAGCATTTATTTGAATATGGCCCAAGCATTTCCCACTATCGACGAGCTCATGCTCCAAACCGTCTCTATTTACCTTCGGATTTAAGCATAAAGTCCTTGTACGAGGACTATGAGGCCAAGCAAAGGCATAAGGTAAGCTATTCGTTGTACTGCAAGGTGGTAAGGCAGAACAACATCTCGTTTGTTAAGCTGGGACACGAAGAGTGTGAGTCGTGCGTTGCTGCAGAGCAACGTAAAAGGCCAATGAACACTTCAAAATTGAAAATTGTAGCTGCACCGACTGCTGTGAGCATGCGCTACACCTTCAACGTGCAAAGGAATCACGGCTGGCTTATCGACATGATGGAGACAAAGTGCTACCAGGCATAGCAGTTTTCTCTGTCGATCTGCAAAAAGTAAGTTTTGCAGTGCCTAACATACCTACTTAATTATTTCAATGATTCGAATTTTTCAGGTCATACAGCTTCCACGACTAGATGGCTTCAAAAGCGTTATCTTCTCGCAAAGGCTACTGGTTTTTAATGGAAGTTTCGCACCTGTAGGCGCCTACTCTCCAGTATATGCACTAATATGGCCTGAGTCGGTAAATGGTCGCACAGCCAATGAAATCCTCAGTTGCTTTTTTAAAGTTATTGAGAAGTACGCTAACCTGAATACAATTATTTTCTGGATGGATAATTGTAGTTCGCAAAATAAGAACTGGAATTTATTCCAACATGTTATCCTATTGATAAACAGTAACGAAATTCAGACCGAGCGTATACTATTCAAATACTTTGAGTCAGGACATACGTTCATGGCCGCTGACTCTTTCCATGCAGCAGTTGAATCCAAAATGTGCCATGAACGTGTCGTCACTTTTGAAAATTTCAAGGCTGCGGTTGGAAATGCTGAGACCAATGTTAACGTTATTGATATGCAACCTGCTGACTTTTTCCAAGCGAAACTCACCGTGTCACAATACACGATAAATCAGTGCAAGCCCCGCCCGTACGTGGACACCATGCGGAAAATTGTGTTCGAAAAAGGTCGTTATGAGCTTGGATTTACAGACAACATTAATAGCGAAGAAATAAAATATTGCAAGTTGTTTTCCAAAAAACAACTCAAGTTAGTTAAAAACGAAACATTTGAGATTAAGTCTAATGTACACTGGCAAAATGCTCCTCGAGGAATTGAAAAAGAAAGGAAAACGTCTCTTCTCAAAGTAGTTCTACCGATTGTAACAGAAGAGGAAAAGTTTTTCTTCGTTGATATTCCAACGAAGCAACAATCAACCGATTAATCCATTTAATGTAAAATTAATTTTTGGTACCGTGTAAAACTTGTCACGAGTGCCAGTACTTGCGTCATAGCTTAAATAAATGCAATGATATGCGCCACGTTGTGTGTTTGTTATGTCTCCATTTTTCAGTGTGACAGATATGCGTACATTCTTTCCGGTGTTACAGGTATGCGTCTAATCGTTTCAATGTGACAAATTGACTTCGAATTTTTTCAAGTTTTCTAGAATAACCGTCATGTTTTGACCAAAAAATTTAAAAATACCTATCAAATTATGACGTTAGGCGTTAAAACCTCAAAAAATGTTAAATGTAACATGTGACGCTTATGCGTCCCACGGCAGTGTAGGGATTTTTAAGTTGGTAACAAATCTTCTTTCTCAACTGCTCGAATAATACGTAATTTTTGCTTTTAAGTCAATCAATTACGTATTTTACGGTTCATTTTTCTCAAAATTATGACACAAACGTTTTGTAACAGATATGACGCTTGGTTGCCTCAGAAAATTGATCAAATAAATTGAGTTTATAAAACTATACACAAGCAAGGACACATGGCACAAATGAAAATGATGTTTCGAATACATTTTCTGCAACTGGAAGTACATTATTCTTGATTTGAAGTTTTTTTTAAAGCGTGATAAAAACGAAAAAAACGGGAGAAAATCGAGCGTGAATTTAGCGAGTAGTGATAAAAACGACTGTTGATAAAAGCGAAAAAGCACTGTATATCAAAGGCCAACATTCATTGTGAAACTTGGAATGTTAGGGATTTCATCCAAAATGGAGACTAGAATAGGCAGACTTAAAAATTACTAACCCGATTAGCATAAAAATGAGTATGTAAGAGTGCTTGGGGCCTGGGAAGGTTCTTATGATGGTTCGAGACACCTACCCCTCTCTAAAGAAGGCTGCCGTTCAAATGAAACACAAATTTCTACAAAATTCGAGGACTAATCGAGAAAATGAAGCCACATATATGAGGAGTTTTGGGTCCGTGAAATGTTTATATGATGGTTTGACATAACTCATTCTTCTTCATTCTGTGCCGAACACGCATCAGTACTGGACGTGTTTGGTAATCGGTCCGATAGAGTATAAAACAAAAGACGTGTGAACAAGTGTTGGCATTGTTTGCCTGGTCAAGTGAAATAAATCCGGGTTCAAGGTCGTGCCTTTGTGCAACTGTTTCGCATCGTGACTGCCAGCTGGTGCGTAAGCCGATTTGGCTGCTGGCTGGATTGTGCTACAGCAGTGGACGAGACACAAACGAGGAAAAAGAAGAAGCCATCAGTGTCAGCGAGTTGTATCGCTGTGTGGAGTGATCTCACACCTGGCTCGCTGCTGGTGGCTGTTTGGTGCTGCTGTATTGGTGCTGCTGGCTGTAACGGCTGCTACTTCGAACGAAGGGACAACCAACCTTACTAGAAGGGAGAAATAAAAAGGTACGTGTTCTTGTCAGCGCTAGTGCGCTAGACTTAGCGCGATGGATGTAGATCCCTCGCCTCCCGCGCCACCATCCCCGAACCCCTCTGACCCTGACCCTTCTGTTACCCCCTCCCCTGTTCATTCTTCAGTCCCCCCTCGCCCCAGGCTTTACCCAGACGGAGCCCAGGGCAGCTATACTGTTTATTTTCGGCCAAAGGCAGGACCGAAATCGAAAAAGTTGAACCTCTTGCAGATTTCTAAAGACCTGACGAAGGAGTACAAGGGCGTGACCGAAATTTCCAAGGTCCGGCCTAACAAGCTCCGTGTCGTGGTCGGTAACCTGAAAGAGGCCAACGATATAGCTTGCTCTGAGCTCTTCACACGCGAGTATCGCGTTTACATACCCGCACGAGACGTGGAGATCGACGGTGTCATAACCGATTCGAGTCTGTCCGTCGAGTGTATACTGCAAAGTGCCAAAGGGTGCTTTGAGAACAAAACGTGTCCCGAAGTAAAGGTGCTCGACTGCAAGCAATTGCGGTCAGCATCGATCATCGGTGGCAAAACAGTATACACTCCGTCAGACTCGTTTCGAGTTACGTTCGCCGGGTCTGCACTACCAAGCCACGTCTCGATCCACCGGGTTCGTCTCCCTGTGAGGCTCTACGTGCCCCGCGTCATGAACTGCCTGAATTGCAAGCAGTTAGGCCATACAGCCGCCTACTGCTGCAATAAGGCACGTTGTGGCAAGTGTGGGGAGTCTCATGCGGAAGATTCTTGCAGTGTTAACGCTGAAAAGTGTATTCACTGCGGAGAAAGTCTGCATGAGCTCTCGACATGTGCGGTGTACATGCAGCGCAGGGATAAAATAAAACGGTCTCTCAAAGAGCGTTCAAAGCGTTCCTACGCTGACATGCTGAAGAAGACCGTTACCACTTCTCCCGTTACTTCGAACCCCTTCGATCTGTTGTCCTCTGATGAAACCGATTCTGACGATTCACCAGCGGAAGCATCTTACGCCAATCCTGGGGAGTCTAGAAAGAGGAAAAAAAATTCCTCTCCTAAACTTCCCAGAAAAGGTCCTAAGATTTCTCAAAATGAAATGAAAGTTACAAACAAACCAAACAGTGCTGCGGAAAAACCGAAGCAAACTCCTCCTGGGCTGGCAAATTTAAAGTCCCAGAAGGAGTTCCCAGCACTGCCAGGAACATCTAAAACCCCAGTTGCTCCTTTTACACTCCCAGTTGATGAAACAAACTCTGGATTAGTGAAATTTTCTGACATTGTGGACTGGATTTTTGAAACTTTCAATGTACCCGATCCAATTAAAATTTTTCTTACAGCATTCCTCCCAACAGTTAGATCATTTTTGAAGCAGTTGACTGCCCAATGGCCTCTCCTTGCAGCGATTGTATCCTTCGATGCCTAATTCAACTGCGTATATGAAGGATTCTATCTCTGTCTTACAGTGGAATTGTAGAAGTATTTTACCAAAAATTGATTCGTTTAAAGTGTTGATAAATAAAAACAAATGCGATGCATTTTCCCTTTGTGAAACTTGGCTTACTTCAAATATTGATCTCAACTTCCATGATTTTAATATTATTCGCCTTGATCGAGACACCCCATATGGAGGAGTACTTTTAGGGATTAAAAAGTGCTATTCTTTCTATCGTATTAACCTCCCCTCGATTCCAGGCATCGAAGTTGTCGCATGTCAAATGACAATACAAGGTAAAGAGCTTTGTATTGCCTCAATATATATTCCCCCCAGAGCACAGGTTGGGCAACGGCTGCTCTTTGATTTAATAGAACTTCTTCCCTCGCCACGTTTGATTTTGGGAGACTTCAACTCTCATGGCGTGGCTTGGGGTTCCCCATACAATGATAACCGCTCCTCTTTAATCTATAACCTTTGCGATGACTTCGACATGACTATTTTAAACAACGGTGAAATGACACGTATCCCGAAACCTCCAGCGCGCCCAAGCGCTTTGGATCTATCCTTATGTTCGACGTCGCTACGGTTGGATTGCACATGGAAGGTAATCCTCGATCCTCACGGTAGCGACCATCTGCCTATTCTTATTTCAATTACTAACGGGTCAACTCGCATGCGACCAATTGACATTCCGTATGACCTCACACGAAATGTCGATTGGAAGTTATACGAGGAAATGATTTCAAAAGCGGTCGAGTCGAATCAACATCATTCACCACTTGAAGAATACAACCTCCTCGCGGGCTTGATTCTCGACGCCGCGTTGCAAGCCCAAACGAAGAAATATCCCGGCGTAACGATCAAAGAACGGCCTCCCACTCCGTGGTGGGACCAAGAGTGCTCCGATGTCTACACGCAAAGATCCGACGCGTTTAAGGCCTACCAGACGGGAGGTATACCTGGCGACTATTTACGGTATTCGGAGCTTGATACCAAGCTTAAAAGCTTGGCTAAAGCAAAGAAACGTGGATATTGGCGTCGGTTCGTGAACGAGACGTCGAGGGAGACATCGATGAGCACTCTTTGGAACACAGCCCGAAGAATGCGGAATCGCGTAACGGTCAACGAAAGCGAGGAGTCTTCAAGTAGGTGGATATTTGATTTTGCCAGGAAAGTATGTCCGGACTCTGTTCCTGCGCAAAATATTGTTCGCGATGCGTCTCCGGGCCACGACGCGATAGAATCACCTTTTACGATGGCAGAATTTTCAGTTGCCCTCCTGTCCTGTAACAATAACGCGCCTGGATTAGATAGAATCAAATTCAACTTGTTGAAGAATCTACCCGGCAATGCCAAGAGGCGCTTGTTGAACTTGTTCAATAAGTTCCTGGAGCAAAACATTGTACCGCAGGATTGGAGGCAAGTGATGGTGATCGCCATACAAAAACCAGGGAAACCAGCTTCTAATCACAACTCTTATAGGCCGATTGCAATGCTATCCTGTATCCGGAAATTGATGGAAAAAATGATACTCCGTCGTTTAGACCACTGGGTCGAATCAAATGGTCTACTATCAGAAACTCAATTTGGCTTCCGCCGTGCCAAAGGGACGAATGATTGTCTTGCGTTGCTTTCAACAGATATTCAGCTGGCGTATGCTCGTAAAGAACAAATGGCGTCTGCGTTCTTGGACATTAAGGGGGCTTTTGATTCCGTTTCTATTGACATTCTTTCGGGTAAACTTCACCGACAAGGATTTTCTCCAATTTTGAACAATTTTTTGCACAATTTGTTGTCCGAAAAGCACATGCATTTTACGCATGGCGATTTGGCAACTTTTCGCATTAGCTACATGGGTCTTCCCCAGGGCTCATGTTTAAGCCCCCTTCTTTACAACTTTTATGTAAATGACATCGACGAATGTCTGGCAAATTCATGCACGATAAGACAACTTGCAGACGACAGTGTAATCTCTGTTACAGGAGCCAAAGCTGCCGATTTGCAAGGACCATTGCAAGATACCTTGGACAATTTGTCTGCTTGGGCTTTACAGCTAGGTATCGAATTCTCTCCGGAGAAGACTGAGATAGTAGTTTTTTCTAGGAAGCATGAACCTGCTCAGCTTCAAACACAATTAATGGGTAAAACGATTTCTCAGGTTTTGGTACACAAATATCTTGGTGTCTGGTTCGACTCTAAAGGCACCTGGGGTTGTCACGTGAGGTATCTGATGAAAAAATGTCAACAAAGAGTGAATTTTCTCCGTACAATAACCGGACAATGGTGGGGAGCCCATCCAGGAGACCTTATAAGGCTTTACCAAACAACGATATTGTCTGTTATTGAATACGGGTGTTTCTGCTTCCGCTCCGCAGCAAACACACATTTGATCAAACTGGAGCGAATACAATATCGTTGTTTGCGTATCGCCTTAGGTTGCATGCAGTCGACCCATACGATGAGTTTGGAGGTTTTAGCTGGAGTACTACCATTGAAAAACCGCTTCTGGAGCCTGTCTTCTCGTATTCTAATCAAATGTGAGGTCTTGAACCGTCCCGTGATTGAAAATTTTGAAAGGTTAATCGAACTTCATTCTCAAACCCGTTTTATGACATTGTATTTCAATCACATGTCCCAAAATATTAACCCTTCTTCGAATATTCCAAATCGTGTCGACTTATCAAATACTTCTGATTCTACTGTGTTTTTCGATACATCCATGATAGAAGAAACTCGTGGAATCCCGGATCATTTACGCGTGCAGCAGATCCCTAAAATTTTTTCCAATAAATATCGAAACATCAACTGCGACAATATGTACTACACTGACGGATCACTTCTTGATGGGTCCACTGGCTTCGGTATCTTCAATAACAATTTAACCGTCTCCCATAAGCTCGATAATCCTGCTTCTGTTTACGTCGCAGAATTAGCTGCAATTCAGTACACCCTAGGGATTATCGAAAAAATGCCCACGGACCATTATTTCATCTTTACGGACAGTCTCAGTTCCATTGAGGCTCTCCGATCGATGAAAGATGTTAAGCACTCTCCGTATTTCCTGGGGAAAATACGGGAACATCTGAGTGCTTTATCCGAAAAATCTACTCAGATTACCTTAGCGTGGGTCCCTTCTCACTGCTCGATACCGGGTAATGAGAAAGCGGACTCTTTGGCTAAGGTGGGCGCAACAAACGGTGATATTTATGAAAGACCAATTGCCTTTAATGAATTTTTCGCACTTGTACGTCAGAATACGATCATCAGTTGGCAAAATGCTTGGACCAGAGGGGAATTGGGAAGGTGGTTACATTCCATAATCCCCAAAGTATCGACGAACCCGTGGTTCAAGGGGTTGGATGTAGGTCGGGATTTCATTTGCGTGATGTCCCGGCTTATGTCCAATCACTATAGATTTGACGCGCTCCTCCGTCGTGTTGGGCTCGGGGAAAGTGGTATCTGTGCCTGTGGTGAAGGTTATCACGACATAGAGCATGTGGTTTGGTCATGCCCTGTACACCGTGACGCCAGGTCTAAATTAATAGCTTCCCTGCAGGCCGAGGGTAGACAGCCGGCTGTTCCTGTTCGTGATGTCTTGGCGAGCCGTGACCTATCCTACATGTCCCTTATATACGTTTTCCTGAAATCCATCCACGCCCCAGTCTAGTCCCGTTCCCCTCCGTCTACACCCAACAAAACGACAAGAACACGTTTGAACCTTAAGCACAAAACCAGCAACCAGACCCCGCACAATAGAACCAGGACCCAAGGACTACGAGCCTCTGTCCCAACTCACGACATCGTGGCTCAGCAGAACGAATCCATACATGCCATTCGACGATTATCAGACGACCATTCAACAACAAAACACTGATTGGAAATCCCCTGCTAGTTTTAAGTTAGACTTAATTTCAGCTCGTAGTCGGCAGCGAGGATAAAAAATTTGCTTTAGTTTTTAAGTCATCAGATATAATTGGCGCCGTTAAACATTAAATTGTATTTGTGCCGTGTCAAATAAATGTTATGTGAAGAAAAAAAAAAAAAATAACTCATTCTTTTGAAAGGGGGGAATGTGAGGATTTTAGAACACGAGAAATAATTCTATGATGGTTTGACACTACTTCCTCCTTTGGAAGGAGGGGGCAGGGTCCCATATATAACTATATATACATATCTATGCGAATGCCTGTCTGTTACCGATAGACTCGAAACCTACTGAAATGATCGCCTTAAAAATGTGTATATTAGTCATGTCATTAGGTGGGGGAGGGGTCAATTTGTACTCTGTAAGCATGAAAACATCTTCCACGATAATCATGCAACTTTGAATGCGGGGGTTTTGACTATAAGGTGTATTTTGTCGATGTTACGGTGTCATTGGATTTTTCTGATATTTCTCATTCTCATTGAGAAAGAAAATAGCAAGAATTCATAAAGACATAGCTTTTTTAAAGCAATGTGTCAAATACCGATTGACTCCCAAAAGTCATAAGGTCAAAATTAGAACTAGAACTTTAACTCCTCCTTTTTTCTTTAAGAAGGTGGAATTGGAACGGATAAAAAATAGTGTAAAACTTCTCTATAGTAAATCAAGTTCAGTCACTTTAGAGTGCTATTCCCCTTATTTGAAATTGGCCAAAGAGTTTCCTTTTGGGTTCCCAGAATATTCAACCAAAGTAAAAGTTGCAGAACAGTGTGAAGGGGAAAGGAAACGAAAATTGGGAGCAAAAAAGATCAACTAATTGTTGTTACGAAATAAGAGTAGTAAAAAGACAATTAAGGAAAAATATATAGACAATTTTGTGGTCAATCGTTCTTCGTACGAATTTTCACACTAGCAACAAAATCTTTTGAACGAAAGGCTCAACTTTGCTGTTTATTCTGAACCAAATGTTGAACAAGCCATCATTGACATTGAATGTGGGATGGGAAGCTGCAATTTTTCAACCGCACAAGCTAGTGAAGTGCGTACATCCTTCTTGGATAATCTCAAAAAAAATTCCACGTCTTGTAAAGAATAACGCAGATTTACAAACAATTAAAGAATTACGAAATAAACCTGTCTTCTATTTAAAAGCTGATAAGGAGAACAAAATTGTTATTTTGAACAAAAATGACTACGATCAACGAATGTTGGAGAAAATTAATAATGGCCCATACAGACAACAGAGAGTCAACCCTCTTGCCGACATGATGAAAAATTTTGAAAAAACTATTAAAGAATGCCAACATATTGCCAACATATTAAAGAATGCCAACATATTTTTTTAGCCCCTCTCTCCCTAGAATAAAAGGCCTTCCAAAAGTACATAAACCTGGTAATGAAATGAGAGAGATCGTTTCTGCTGTGGGGGCACCAACGGAAAAATGGTTAGTCAGAGATTTTCAATCAATGCCGAACGAATTCCCAAGTCGATCTGTTGAGAGCACAGGAGATTTTGTTGAAATGGAGATTTTGTTTGAAATGGAATATATTTTTGAAATTGGTGAGCAGAATGAATATAATAGAAGAACCGCTAACAGATGATTGGAAGAGGGTAGTTGTTGAATATGATGTTAATTTTACTCATCAACTTCGTAAAAAATTTAGGAAATTTGGGATATTATCTACAGTAGTAGAAATAGTCAACTCAAAACAAGATTAAGTTCTACTAAAGACACTATTGACAAATTACATAGGGCAGATGTTTATAAAGTTTCACACCCACATTGTGATAAGGTTTACATTGGCCAAACCAAAAACAATTTAGGCATCCGTTTTAAGAAACATACTTCAGAACTCATAAAGGCTGAAAAAGACTCGGAAAAGGGAATAACTCACCATTTTAGATCCAAAATAGCCGAACATATTTTTCATGAAATCACCCTATGACTACCGACAATATTACTCTAGTTCGATCCGTAACATTCCCTTGGAAATTAGATGTCGCAGAAAGTTTGGAAATTTTCAAACAAAACCTAGCTACTCTCCTTAACAGAGATCAAGGTAATCACTTCTCATGGCTTTTCAAATGTCTACCTCAAATCCCCCGACAAGGCATGGATCATAGAGATGATCGGGTTACGGGTTTTCGTACCCGAAACCCGAATCCGACCCGTACCCGACGGGTTCGGGTTTGAAAATTTTTGAAAGTGTCGGGTTCGGGTTTGAACGAAAAAAAAGTTTGTAAGCGTTGAAATGCGCATTTGCAAGTGATAAGTGAAAAGTGATAGAAATTAAAAAGTGAAGTGAAACAAAAGTGTGGTGTAAAAGCAGATTCCATATTTGTAGGATATTACTAGGTCGGCTTCATGAAAGGACGGTCTATAACTGACCAAATTTTTACACTGCGGCAGATCCTCCAAAACTACCGCGAATTTAGGGTCCATACACACCTTCGTGTCGTCGATTTTAAAGCCGCCAACGACACATTAAACCGACAAGAGCTATGGAAAATTCTTCACGAGAACGGCATTCCAGGAAAGTTGACAAGACTGATAAGGGGTTATATACATTCTTGGTCGAGAAAAATGAGGGAAGTTTGAATCTATTTTCAAGTGCATAGCACCATTTTCATTGCATCAAAGGGGTATTTTTCTGAAGGTACAGTTTATCAACAACAAAAAAATACGTTTGATTTTGAGATATACCAATTGTTACTGGAGTAATGGCCGTTTCCCCGAAACGCTATTTTTTGCAGAGGCTTGCGGTGATCCTGATAGAGACTCAGCGGGTCAACCGAAATTAAAAAACTCATATTATTTCATTAGTTTAGAAGTGTGCCGGGTCCTTGAACAATCGCTTTTATGAGTATTTTGTTTTCTGTGCAAACGGAAACGTTTTTCCCAAAAAAATGCACCTTTTGAGCGCTAAAAATTGCATTAAATTTTTTTTGCGGCAAAATGTAACTGTATGTTTCAAAAAGTGATCGTTCAAAGACCGGCGAATTTAATAACTTTAGTAAAGCGGGCAATTTATGTAGTTTTGCGGGAATGCGAAGATGAACGGGAATAGAAGGTGTGACTAGAATTAGAAAAAATTTTCCCTCGTTCAGACTGGACGAGGGAAAATTTTTTCTAATTCTAGTCACACCTTCTATTCCCGTTCATCTTCGCATTCCCGCGAAACTACATAAATTGCCCGCTTTACTAAACTTAAAATGTAAGTCAATATGACAAAAAATGAAATTAGTTCTTAAAGTGAATTTAATAACGAAAATTAAAAAAAAAAGATGAATTGCTTCTATTGCGAAACTTTAAATCTTCAATTCCAATCTCCCGGGCCCATACAACCCTTAATCCTGCCCTGAATATGATTACTATGAAAATTTAAATTTAAAATAGTGTGTTTCTTCCAAACTATGAGTGTGCGTAGAAGGTTAATTTGATGTCTGAAAACTGAAATTTTTCGGAGAACCCAATATTTTTTTACCAAGATTACTATACACATTTGTATGCCGAAAGATTTAAAATATAAAGCGTTTTTCATTTATCAAAATAGATAGAACCCCTTATTTATTTGTAAAACCCTTTTCGTGGGTTTCTCGACATAAACTAAGAGTAGCAAAATCGCAGTCCGGGTACCAGCTAGCATTTACTAACATGATTGTAGTTTAGGATTCTTACATTCAGAACAAAAAAGTCGAATTCAAAATAAAGAATCCAAATCTTAGCTACGATCTGCAATGAAATTTGTGCATTGTCTACATGATTATTTCAGGTGACGGTGATATAAAATTATGTACACGTCTCAATCATTATCGAAGCAAATATTGAACCTCGCTAAATAAAACAAATGTAGAGGTATGTGCCACGCACTTCTCCCCAGCCTAAGTTGAGAACAAATCAATACCACTTACTTGTCTCTGTAAACTAGCAGTCCGGAAGCGCACACGCCCAGCATAATATCGACGCCTTCCGAATCCTTAGCGGGATGCAAATCGACACCGTACATCGCCAGTTTCTTCGCATTCTCCAGATAGTGCAACTCCGCCTCGGCAGGAGTTTGGCTCCTGTGTGGTCAGAAAAAAAAGACAATTAAACATAAAACAAAACAAAACCAAAGAACCACTCACTTGTGTGTCTTGTGCAGATCCATAACCTTATCCAGCAGCTCCGGCGTTTGGTTGGGAGCGATCTTAAAGTCCTTCAGGTAGGACTTATCCTTCATATCATCCGGATCGTAGTCGCCCAGTTCCGACTGGACCAGGTACGACCCGAGCAGGGCATGCGTGACAAATGAACAAGGCAGCCGGCCCTCGAGGATGTCGTTTCGTACCTGCAGACACAAATGATACCGGGTGATGTCCTCCTGTAGCTGGGCCGGTTCCGGTGGGTAGAACTTCACCTCGAAGTTCATATCCCACGGGTCAGAGCGAAAGAATTTGGCTACCGGGCGTTCGAGGTCCAGCCACACGCGTGGATCAGCCGCTGTCGTGTAGGTCAGACCGAAGTAATCCTTCTCGAGGATGTTCAGTCCGGCGCATACTGAATTTAGCAGGTCCCGCCCGCGGGCTTTACGCTGTAATGAGAATTGTTCTAAGTAAGTGCGAATGGCATTAATGTGATTACGACTAACTTACATCTATTGTCACTTCCAGTATCGATCCATCGAGGACTGTGACTTTCGCAAGAGCGGCCTTTCCCGATGTGGCGGGCTTCTTCTTCGGTGTGCTCGGTTTCGTCGCGGCTGGCATCGGCTCCGCTGCTGGAGCCGTCGTTTTCGATTCGCCTGGCATACTGCTGCTGCTGTTTGCTGCTACTATCGGTCTCTCAAGTTGGCCGGCGGCGACGTCTTCCAACTAGGACAGCTTGCTGTAGCAGCACGGAACTAAAAAAGGAGAGAAAAAGACGAGGAACCGCAATTTAATTTCCACATTTCTGCATGAGTTATTTGCTATCGGTGACCATTAATGAAACGGACACTCCTGCCTGCCTGCCTGCTAATAGTGGCGTCCGACTGCGGAACACCGGCTAGAAAGATAATCGAGTTATAAATAAAGGACGAACATAGGAGAATGTCATCGCAGGCAGGCACGCAGCGAAACGTTTCCTACAGTTACAGTAGTGTACGACTAGTTATGGCGACCGACTGGCTAGACCTAATTGCCCAAATGGGCTGGCTGAGTACGCTGCGAGCGAATGCCGTGCCCGGTGGTATGTCGTATGTCACCGAGGTAAACACAAACTGGAAAAACTTTTGTTCGGTTGACGAGGACAAAGTTCGCCCAGTTGATGGAATTTAAATGAAAAGTTTTATAAGATTTACTGTCGTTGCCATGGATAAAATTGTCATTATGCTACAGATTTCTAATTATGTGCCAGACAAAAAAAAAACTCAAAATCATCCAGATGTTTGATAGTGCGCCAGATTTTATTTGACATTCTTTCGCAAAAACGAAATGATTACCCAATTATGGCCACACTTTTTGCTGGATTTTCCCTTTTTTTCAAACATAGTGCCAGCTCTGGTCGTTGAACACCAAAAATATATGGTAAAGTGTTATGACACCTTCTGTTGCTTGTGCTATTTTATGGGGGAAGTGGAATTGAATCCATCGAATGTAAACAACGACCTGTGTCTCGGTATGCTTATCGTTTCTTATCTTATCAGGGCATGTTATTCCAAATTGTCGTTGATGTGCACCGACTGGTATTTGATTGTGTGTTCAATGATTGCAACAGTTGCATTTCTCATAAAAATAGTACAATGATTGATGTTTTCTTCGTCATCAGTGATTCGGCCAATATTTACACATAATTCTGTTTATTGCGAACTTTGCATTGCACATGGTAATAAATTTTGTGCAATTTTTCGAAATAGAATAAACATTCTCCCAGCTGGTCTCGAGGTACGATGCTGGCCTAACAAGCCAGTCGTCGTAGGTTCGAGTCTCGGCTCGGGGGAGACTGTTAGTGTCAGTAGGATCGTAGCGCTAGCCCCGCAATTGTCCTGTACACTCAACAGTTGGCTGCGAAGTCTGTGTATAAAAAACAGAAGGTCGAGTTCCGATACGGAATGTAGCACCAAGGCTTTGCTTTTTTTTCTTTTGTTATCATTTTTGCTAGCATAATTTCGAAAATTACTGCAAAGATAATCTGTTTAAGAAAAGCGTTTATCAGTTTAATTTTATATTTTGGTGAAGTAAATTACATGGAGATACTCCCTTGCAAGGGAAAATATGTAGACATTCCAAACATTGAGTTTTTTTTTCGTATCGGTAGTCAGTTTTCCTCAGTATTTTCAGACTTTAGTCATCTCCAAAACAAGCACTGAGTTTATTTACAACTCTTAATGACCAACCTTAACGCTCCAAAGAGTAATTGGGCATGAAGAATAAAAAAAAACATCTTGAAGAAGTAGGAAACCGTATGAAAAAAATATAAATAAAATATTGTTTTAAGGGGGACTCCGGTCAACGCTGGATTCATTCGTCAGAAAGATCTCTCATATTGGCTTCGAAGACAAGCCAATTTGTTTTATGTTCATAATTGGAATCAATTCAAATAAAAAATTGGGTGCCTTTTACCCTTTCTTTTGATAATATTTCATTTGCCTCGAAGAAACCCAACTTCGGGAGCAGCCTCATCTGTTGCAAAAAATATAGAATTTTTGGCAGCAAAAAAAAAGTAAAATGGGTTGAAGCCAAGAAAAAGATTTGACAATAGAATTTCAATGGGATTGAAAAAGGAAACAGTTTCGATACACAAATATCGATTTAATCTGGAAGCCAATAAAATCAATGAATAGCGACTGATTCCGCGAATTGAAACGGGGTTTTTATGCCGGAAAATCTGCGATTCTGTTAAAATAATAACACAAAAAACTCGGTCTGGTGACTTTCAATGCCCAGTGAGCTCGAATCGAAATCGAACATATTTTTACCAATCCGATAGATGACCTAATTCTGGAATGGCCTCTACTACCACCGCCGTCGTCGTCAACGTCGTCGTCGTATAACTTTCTCTTTCCCAGCCGAACATAAACCGCGCGCTTGTTGTCCCTCCTTCCTCAGGGCATCATCGGTGTGCTAAAACGCGAATCGGTCGCGTCGTTAGTGTGTGATGGTATCTATTCACACGTAAGTCAGGGTTCGCTGGTTAGGCCCCCAACCAGTCACGAAAGAAAAGGTTTGTCCCTCCCGGCCTGGAGCTTAATCTTTATAGCCACGGAAGCACGCGACCGCATGAGAAACGACACATAATTTCATACGTATGCGAGAAGTATATGGGTTGCTTTCTTGGGAGCTGGGCCGGAGGGAAAAGGTCGGTCGCCACGAAGTGACAGTTAGGCAACCCAAGTTGGGGTTCATGATGGATGCGAGGATGGAGGTGGAAGTCAATAATTACGGTCAATCGATTATGTTGATTCTCGTTTTTTTAACAGCAGTCTAAGTTTAGACACTTTCGGGATGTTATAAACCCTCTGTGTGTCTTGATAGAGAGGTCGAATCATATTTGATACATTTCAATGTGTTTATTTTTTCATCATGCTCACAACCTTGAACCTGCGTGAGCCACGACAGCGCGACAAAGCACACAGAGCAAATACAAATAATATCCATAAAATTATAATACCAACAGAGATGTTGACTGCTACAATCGTTCGCTGATGGAAATGACCTTGAAATATTCATTTTTAGTACCGGTGGCCGTATTGAATGTCAGATTGCTCTTCTAAATGTTGGTGCGCGTTGCATCTGGTCACGTATGAGACGAGTTTGGCAGTTAGAATCGGCACAGATCCCTCTTTATACACTGTATCGAAAAATTGTCCGTACAGCTCGCTCTAAAACTAAACCACAGTAAAAGCATTTTTGTATTTTCATTTCAGTATTGGAGATCCATTTATTTGAGAAAAAAAAAGAAAACAAACAGACCAAAATGCTATAATATTTGGTTTTTTGTCTTATTTCACTGTCTGTTAGTCTGAACGACTTCGGCAGTATGAGGCCGAGCGTTGTCATGCAGTACAATTACTTTTCGTTACTCTGCTCGTATTGTGGCCGTCTTTCGCACAGTGCTTGGCCCAATCGCATCAATTAGAGTCGATACCGTTCCCCAGTGATGGCTTCGTTCGTTTTTTACAGCTCATTATTTTTATTTATTTTCTGAAATTCATCCGACACAAGCTCTCAATGAAGTGATGGCTGGGAAAAACCGCCTTGAAAAAGCACGTAGCGGTTTTTAAAGCGGCATAAAAACCCAGCATTTTGGTTACAGGAAGATAACAAACATATGACAATAATTTTCTATACAATAACTTAATACAAACCAACAATTAAAAGTTGTCCAGAGCTAAAAATTCAAATTTTGTCCAGTCAAATTGTACTCCTCTGCGAGATGACGGATGGGTACAGCAGGCCATAATAAGTACGTTGCGGAGTCGCTGAGAGCGAGGGAAAGTGCAGTTGAAGAGACGACAGAATGTTTGGGCAATCATAGATGCCAGTTAGATTTTTTTGTGCAGTTCTTACAATGATGTTCTTTCGTCGCCGTTATAATGGTGCTATACCAACCAGCGAACAGAGATCCTCATAGGGCGGCAGCATAGCGGGGTGCGGCGAATCCTTCGGACAAAAGGCGTTTGCACACGTTCAATACGATGGGTTCAAAACTCGTTATATGGGTCCCACACGGCGCAGGCAGTATGGAACGTACCAGTGAACAATAGAGGGGTCTCATGGTACCAGAATCATCAAATTCCTTGCCAATTCTCATAACTAGGCCCAGTTATCGGTTGGTTTTATTGATAATCGACCGTCGCCTAAACGTAAGTTTTGTGTTAAATATAACACCAAGATCAGTGACAATGTCACCGCGCGTCAAGTTACTTCCAGCAATGCACAATGTTCCAGAAACCAAATTTAGGGGGAAATTTGGGTCCAGAGCCTCTATAGCAACATTTTAGAGAAAAACTTTCTTCTACAAAGTTGTTACATATGATAAAGCGCTTATTGAAAAATGTCAAAAATTAGGGTGACCAACTTTTTCGATGCAATCGAGTATCTAACTTTTTTATCTTTGTAGATAGAAGAAACATTTGTTCTAAATTTGTTCTCAATTGTACTCAAAGTTATTAATGGCTTTCATAAAAAAACATGCGTTTTTTATTTGTTTGTCATTCGTTTTGGGGCAAACATGAAAAATATCTCTTGGTCTCATTTTGAAGGGCATACTTGACTCTATAAATGGATTTTTTTTTAAATATGTTATTTTTTAGATTTGAGTAAATTCAATTTAAAAACATGACGAAAATTTCAATAATTTTATATATTACGCTTATTTATTTTTCTGGTATTTTTTCTTATAACTAGAAATAATTACCTTCAATTTGATCCAAAAATATTGAAAATCGATCAACTGGTTCAAAAGTTATGATTTTTTTTAAATTAAATACATTAAAGTCGCTTTTTACGCGGGGAATACATGCCGCGTAAAAAAACCGCGTAAATTCCGGAATCCGCGTAAATTCCGGAATCCGCGTAAAAAAAAACAGCGTTAATTCGGCATTCCGAGTGAAGGGAAGCCGAAATCCGCGCAAAACAAATACCGCGTAAATTCCGTAGTACAGTGTACTACGACCACAGTCGTTTTCTATGGTCACCCTATTTCGAAGTTGGTCACACAAAGTGCCAATTGTGCTCAAAATTGCAGGGATGGATCTATGTTGAAAATAATCAAACCCGTATTGTTCCTTTGGGTTGTTAGGGGGGCTAGCTCCGAAACAGGGTGACCATAAAAAACGACCATATTTGATGTATTTTATTTCACAAAATTTTTAACTTTTGAACCAGTTGATCGATTTTCGATCTTTTTGGGTCAAATTGAAGGTAATTACTTCTAGTTATAGGCAAAAATACCAGAAAATAAATCGGGGTGCTTTTATATGCATAATTTATAAAATTATTGAAATTTTCGTCTTGTTTTTAAATTGAATTTACGCAAATTGAAAAAATAACAATTGAGATATTTACGATGCTAGCATTGCAAATTGTTTTTCTTGAAAAGCTCTCAAAGTCGTCCAAAAACGGTTTTGAGATGAAACTTGAAATAAAAAAGTATGAGCGCAAAATATGTTTTTTCAAAGATAGAGAAAAACTTTTTTTACAAAGCTACTTAAAATTAATGAAGCTATAACATTGTAGAACAATTTTTTCTTCTATCTACAAAGATAAAAAAGTTAGATACTTGATTGCATCGAAAATGTAGGTCATCCTAATTTTCGATAATTTTTCAATAAGCGTTTTATGGGTTGTTAGGGGGGCTAGCTCCGAAACAGGGTGACCATAAAAAACGACCATATTTGATGTATTTTATTTCACAAAATTTTTAACTTTTGAACCAGTTGATCGATTTTCGATCTTTCTGGGTCAAATTGAAGGTAATTACTTCTAGTTATAGGCAAAAATACCAGAAAATAAATCGGGGTGCTTTTATATGCATAATGTATAAAATTATTGAAATTTTCGTCTTGTTTTTAAATTGAATTTACGCAAATTAAAAAAATAACAATTGAGATATTTACGATGCTAGCATTGCAAATTGTTTTTCTTAAAAAGCTCTCAAAGTCGTCCAAAAACGGTTTTGAGATGAAACTTGAAATAAAAAAGTATGAGCGCAAAATATGTTTTTTCAAAGATAGAGAAAAACTTTTTTTACAAAGCTACTTAAAATTAATGAAGCTATAACATTGTAGAACAATTTTTTCTTCTATCTACAAAGATAAAAAAGTTAGATACTTGATTGCATCGAAAATGTAGGTCATCCTAATTTTCGATAATTTTTCAATAAGCGTTTTATGGGTTGTTAGGGGGGCTAGCTCCGAAACAGAGTGACCATAAAAAACGACCATATTTGATGTATTTTATTTCACAAAATTTTTAACTTTTGAACCAGTTGATCGATTTTCGATCTTTTTGGGTCAAATTGAAGGTAATTACTTCTAGTTATAGGCAAAAATACCAGAAAATAAATCGGGGTGCTTTTATATGCATAATGTATAAAATTATTGAAATTTTCGTCTTGTTTTTAAATTGAATTTACGCAAATTAAAAAAATAACAATTGAGATATTTACGATGCTAGCATTGCAAATTGTTTTTCTTAAAAAGCTCTCAAAGTCGTCCAAAAACGGTTTTGAGATGAAACTTGAAATAAAAAAGTATGAGCGCAAAATATGTTTTTTCAAAGATAGAGAAAAACTTTTTTTACAAAGCTACTTAAAATTAATGAAGCTATAACATTGTAGAACAATTTTTTCTTCTATCTACAAAGATAAAAAAGTTAGATACTTGATTGCATCGAAAATGTAGGTCATCCTAATTTTCGATAATTTTTCAATAAGCGTTTTATCATATGTTACAACTTTGTAGAAGAAAGTTTTTCTCTAAAAATATGCTATAGAGCTCTAGACCCAAATTTCCTCCTAAATTTGGTTTCTGGACTATTGTGCAATGTGGTAATCATAAACTAAAGGATGTTTTTTTTTCGGTTTAAGCTGATTATTTAACACTTAGGGATATTAGTCGACATATGGTTAAGGCGGCATCAATCGACGAAAAGGTCGAATTTTTCTTGGAAAATATTCGACCGAGCGGACGACACATGACGTGCTCCTGCGATGAAGAAAGAACGACGCTCAACA
Source organism: Wyeomyia smithii (assembly GCF_029784165.1). Classification (NCBI taxonomy): domain Eukaryota; kingdom Metazoa; phylum Arthropoda; class Insecta; order Diptera; family Culicidae; genus Wyeomyia; species Wyeomyia smithii. The sequence continues at coordinate 265,232,469 of NC_073695.1, forward strand.
TCCCTCGGCTTCAAATGATAAGGAACTCGAATGATTCTCAGAGCATGCAACTGCTTGAAACTGTTTTGGTGAATAACTCCGAAGCAAACTGTTCCTGCGTTTGGCATGGATCCTCGTCGAGCAATTCCTCCAATACAACGTCTTCGAAGGTCTTTGAACGCCACGCAGACAGCCTTCAGCATCGAGATTACCGTCTTTAAAGCGACAAAACCATACATAGAACATCATATTTCTAAACCTAAGCTCTCGATGCGTTTCAGCCACCGCTCTTATTAAATGAAATGAGAAAGTAACACTTCCCTAAAAGGATGATTATTTGACACAAAATCAACAATTTTCACACAGCTACAAATGTATTAATGTTAGTGTGTTATGTTTTGGATACCTATATTAAAATCGACCAGTAAGTGCTATCTATTGGCAAAAAAAACGAGAACTTAGTAGAACACCTGATATAATGGACTCTTTGTAATTATTCGATATAGTTTTTAAGCCATGGTCAACAACCATCAGAGCATAGAAAGAAAGTCAAGAACCGGGCGGCCGACGACCCTGCGCGACAAGAAGCTCTTAAGGATGCTGAAGACCGAGAGAAAAGTAGCTACAACGCTGCCGGGAGGTCGATGCAACCGGTCAAACAGTATCTGGCGAACATGGACATACATGTCAGGAAACGGAAGTTCCCTTCACTGGTCTCTGAGCTGCAAGCAACAGCTGAATAAGATGACAAGTCAGTTTTCCGAACAAATCGCGACGTGGCGGTGGTGAAAGACGTCGAGACCTATCACACTCTGGATGGCAACGACTGGCAGGGCGCTCCATAGTTTACTTCCCCTACGAAGGAAGTGAAGGTACGAGGTGAAATTCATTGGTGCTGATGTGGCTGATAATCAGCGAAAAAGTATGTAAAAAGCGCTCTTCTTTCGCTCAGGACTGAACGTAAACGGGGAAATTATAGTACGAAGCGCCTGTCAGAAGTTGCGTTGTTCATCAAAGCCGGTTCTGGCGTCGGCCCACCACTCGGAGCGATCGTTGGTGGAGATGGAGCAACTGAATATCGATGTATTACTAAGGCGGCGAACCCGCGCAACGTCTCCCAGCTGCGTTCCATCAAAAATTTCTGGGCGTAAGATCTACTACAATAATTTTGTTGCGAAAACTGAGGAGGAAATAATAAATAAAACGGAGAAAATACACAAAAACATGCCTACACGCATGTTTCCGTCCGTCATGGCGAATGTCCCGGTTAAGTGCCGGGAGGCTGTTGGGGACTCTAAACACCACTTTCTACATTCAATTTCACGCACGTGGAACGAGTTTTGGCCGACGTACAACAGCGTCTGATCTGAAGAGTTGAACGTTTAGTTAGTAGTCTTCAACGATGATTTATATTTTTCGAGAATCGTTTACCACGTTTTAAATTTCAGTTGTCGAACTATCTTTCTTATTTTGCAATGACTATAATGCAAGTCAAGCTATTTTTATTTATATTTCAAGCAGTAAATGTGGAGCTGACGATTGAAAAATGTATTAACTGGGGAAAAAGAAATAAAAATAGCTTTACTTGCATTATAGTCATTGAAAAATAAGAAAGATAGTTCGACAACTGAACTATAAAACGTGATAAACGATTCTCGAAAAATATTAATCATCATTGAAGACCACGACCTAAAGGTTCAACTGAGAATGACGATAAAAGTCGAAAATTCTGAATGCGAATCCACCAAATTTTATAAAACAAAACCGTTGAAGACAATTTCTGGCAGCCCGGGCAGGAGAGGATAACAAAATCATAACTCATCAATAACATATTTAGTTATGAGGACTTATTGTGTTATTCGAAAGATATTCACGTTTCAAACGTGCATATGAAAATATCATAAAATTTTGATATCATGTCTCGCTATGCCTTCAATGAGATGTTTGAGATGATTTCAAAATATCTGATTTAAAGTAAGTTTTTAAGTGAAAATTGTTCGATATTGATTATTTATAATGTATCAGTTATGCATTCAGTGTTCAATAAGTTAAAAATATCTGAATCAGTCATTTTCGTGATTTTTAATGCAAGTTCTTGGTTTGTTATTGAAAATTCAAGCTTTGTTATTCATATAGTCTTGGAGGAACAATATTATGGTATTATTTTTTGTTATTTTACCAACTATGTAAACCATATTAAGATCAAAATGAGGTATATTTCCAATATCTGGTTGTGATATTATAATGATATTTTCTCCTGCTCGGGAGAGGCCGTAAACCAATGCTTACAACTCATCACCATCGAAGCATTTCAAGAGAAATCCAACGCGGCCTGAAAATGCTCAGATATACGTAGTTGAACATATATCTGGATATTTTGAACCCCCAGATATTTTAAGGTGAGGGTTAATACGCTCGAGATAATGATCCATTACATTCTTCAAAGCTAGTTAAATAATGGTTGCTGTACAACACTCACAATCACCGCAACCCCGTAAAAAATGTGGGATCATCTAAAATAAAAAATCCAAGAATGTACGATACAGAATTCGCTACCCAGCTGGAGGAGATTTTAATGGATAAATGGAAGAATAATTGTGACAAAAAAGGGCCATACAGATTATTTCAGAAGAATTTCACTAGAATTTCACTTCTAAACGAAGGTTAACAAAAGCTATGCAAACAATTTTTTGAGACAGTGTATTAGTCTTGTTTTTACGATTATTTCAAAATCAAAGATAAACCATGTGGAGGCCATATGCGCGATTTTTTTTTTCTAGTTCAAACACTCGACAAGTTGCTCGGAAATCAGCGTCGAACGCTCCCATTTTTACACAGGCACAAGCATATTATGGGTATATTGCAACCCTCGTATCTTAATCGACAATGTTGTTGCCTTACGTTCCGCTATAGGAGTTGGGTTTTATCGATACAACAACTCTCGAGTGATTCAATTCAATAACTTATTCACTAGCCGGGCTGCGGTTTATTGTACCGCAGGCATTTTTATATTTATATTTTCCGTGTTACATTTCTTTTTGTTTGCATATTATTGCTTTCGTCTGCGCCAAATAATATTTATCGTGGTAACTTAAGCTACGCTCACAAATATAGGTTACCCAGATTGTAGGCAGAAAAAAAATGTTTTCAGTGGAATAATGACAGAAACAAAGCGCATATCTTGAACCAAACACACCTAATTCCATCCAGCCTTGGAAGTTTCGCGTCACTGTCGAGGCTAAGAAGCTTGTCGAGTAATTTTCGACACTTTTCTCTCTGTCTCTCCCATTTGCGATGTTTGACATTGATGATATTCTACAGGCCGGTTATTTCTAACAAATTATAGTTAGATGAGTGTTGTTGAGGCGCAGACCTAGTTTGGGCCGGACGTAAACAGTCGGCACGACTGTTGTTGTTTTTATGGGAATATAATTTGGCCGTATAATTGCCGAAAAGACGAATTCCACTGGGGAGAATTAAATGAGAGACGATACTTGAAGCTAGTGAAAATAATTTTATACATTCATAATATTTTTTGGGGAACCTAAACAAAAGTTTTTGAAGTAATTTGTATGTGTACAAAATAAAAACGCGAAGCAAGTGAGACAAACACACAATTTGGTCACAACAATTTAAATACAAATAGAGGTCCCGCATAAGACTGTTATACTGAAATAAATACGTTTAAGCACGAAAAAGCCGTTTAAAAAAGAATCGCGACTGGGTTGAAAAACTTTCCCTGTTTTTTTTCAGTTTTTCCTGATTTTTCATGATTTCCCCTAATAGAATTTCCAGGATTTCGCCACCCTGTTTACAGCACTAAGTTATGATTTGCACTTCTGCACTGGTTTAAAATGAAAATGAAACAGTATTCTTCCTTATTTCCATACATTAATCGCTCCATCAACGCTAAGTAGCGATCACATTCCCGAAACATTCGACGGAAGTTATTCCATCACATCCAAAAACAAACGCCATAACTTTTCAAACCAGTTGATGCATTTTTCTACGCATTTCTATGGTATTTACTTATTTGATATCGTGTTACCTGATTTCCAATAGTTTCTGATTTCTAAATAGGATAAACAACAGCTGGTTACAAACTATGGCATTAGTTATGCATCAATGGACTTCAGAAGCATTAAGACCCCTTAACTGTCGAGGACGGTTACTCGAATAAACAATTATATTTGGAGCGTCCGTACAAGTACTTTTTATTGGCGTATGCAACATAAAAACTTCGTCGTTAGACTAGGTGTTACGAGTTTACGATCCCCACTAACATAGAAAGACAAAGCATGGAAAGTGTCGGTGTGACATTTTAACAGTTATTTGATATATTTGAGGAAAGAAAACTGTTTGCCAGATCATTGGCTGATTGGTGTCAACATAGATTACGCTTGTGTTAGGGTGTCCCAAAGTCTCTCAACCATATTACCAAGCGAACCTAGATCGGGACACCCTGCCGTGATACGTTGTCAGTCAACGTTCAACGCAGACATCCCCAAAAATAGTAGCACGGGGCGTGTGCAAGGCGCATCAACACATTAAAATATGAGAAGAAACGGACCCGGGCGCGTAGGTTTGGTGCGATAAAATCGTTTAATAACTGTTTCGTTGGACGCTTCACTTACAAACAATGTGCTTGCTTGGCTCGCTAGCTGGGTGCGTGGAGGCAAAACTTTCGGCCGCATGCACAATTAACATGGAACAGGTTTCTTTTTTGTTTTTCTTTTACCTACTAAGCCACCACGGCACGTTTGTACGTGAAAGTTAAACCGACGAGAGACAAATTCTGATAGATCGCTGATTTGGGGGGGCGCGACGTTCGTTTAGCCAAACTGAGAAAAAACATACAACGACGAACGACGGGCCGGCCGATGTTGATTGATGGCAACAATTTGGTGATGTTTGAGAAGGAGGGCAACGAAATTGTCGGTGCTATTATCGTAGGCCATTTGAGGAAAGTAACAGCAAATGATGAATTAAGTTAGATGTAGAGAGTATTTGTTATTTCATTGAATACCTAACGTTAATCGTATTAATTTATATTCGAACTATAATCCAGATTAGGTCAAAGATACGTACAGGAAAAAGGTATTTCGGCATCAATCAAAGTCAGTTTTGCTGAGATGGTTTCCTATTCAGAATGGCGCCATTCAGTGAAATCGTCACGGACCGACTACTCCCGGTTTCGCTCCAAACTGAATTAAGCTCATAACACTTTATTTCGCCATATTTTGGTAACACATAGTTTATTTCAAAAATATAAGTCACCTAGAAAAAAGAACAGTTTTTCCTTCCTAAGCAGGGTAGGGAACCTATTTTAAGCATCATCCTGTGTTATGAGACGAAATACTCCAAATGTGTAAAGTGAAATACAAACATAAGTGTATCAACATGTTCACTAACTTTTTCTCTGCCAGTACTTGTTTTTAGATACTAAAACTGATTTAGCAAACTTCGATGATAATCAATTGAAATTCCCAATCGAGGGACACTATTTCAATAACTCCGAACCTATTTTATTCAGTTTGCAAGGGGATTTTTTAGGGATGGTAAATGCAAAACTACAATATTTCGATCGAACCAAACAACTGTGCAAATTTTAACTAATTTCAAAAAAGACAGATTAACAAACATACATATTCGACATGTCGCATAGAATTACTCAAAGGTAAAAGTTTGATCATCACTGTTCACAAAAAGAGATCAAGACTTGTTCGATTAAGTTAAACACTATGACGTGCTTAATACGTTCGAACAAAACGTTGTCAACGCCCTGATAAACATTTATAATCCATCACATTTACAACAACAACGGCTAAGTTGGCTAAGTCACAAAGTGTCAGTACGATGATTCACACTTTACCCGGCATTCCAAAACCTCTCTAGCGGCGCACCTCTACTAGTACGACAGGCAATAACCATCTGTAAGCGCTACTTGTCAGACTTGTGGGTATTCGTTACCAATTGAACACACAGTATACAGTTTATGCTATTTAAGGTAAAGATGTTGCGCCTCTAGCTGACGGCGTAATCAACACACTGGAGACACTGGTCTGTGTCAACTCGTACTCGTGCGCGCAAGTGTCTTAGTAACTTACCTGTCAGATCCACGCCCATGTTCAATAAGTTAATTTTTTGTGTGTACCTCAAATCGTACAGAATCTCACGAAGGTCGCGCGCAAAGTTTGTTTTTGTTTTGGTTATGCGCGCACTCGGCTCGCCTTTCGGTGTTGTTTTTAGATCGCGGGTGTCTATAATGATCTGCACAAATGAGCTCAAGTTCAGTCGGCTCGGGTGTGTTTGTAGTCAGTCAGTCAGTCAGTTTTATGTTATTTTTCATTTCAAGATAACGTCGTCGCGCACAGCTACTACCCGCGAGCTGATGGATGGGCGGAATGTGTTAAAATTAACTGTATGGGTCATAAAACTACCGGTTGAGATAGAGCCAGACCGATCGGTGTCCTGAATTCCCAGCAAGGGCATCAGCATATCAATCGTGCTCATTGATAGATTTCCTTAATTACAGCTCTTGAATTGCAACACGATCAATCATCAGGCGCGTAACTTTAACTAGCATCAAGTGTTCTCAGATTTCAACAAACAATTCTACGAATTGAACATGCACTTACATTCCAGTCCAGAGTATTTTTCGCAACGAAGAGCTACGCACTCAGGCGGTTTCACTTTCGCGCACAGTACGATCTGAATACGGTACTATTTTAATTAAAAACTTCGGCCCGTGTGGTACGCGTGCATAATTAATTCCATCACTGCATGTTGTGGGATGGCGATGATTAAAAGCTCCATATTCCCTCTGTCTAACGCAGCGAGTGCAGTAATAATTTTCCTCGCAAGCAGACTTAAATATCCATTGCACGTGCTGCGTCGCTGTGCTCTTCCACACTTCAAGTCGTGCAGTTTATTTTGGATTTAATACCTATCCAGATTAGCGAAAATCCATTGCTGAATTCATGCCCTCAACCGACACTGACTTTGATTCGGTATAATTGAATTAGTTTAAATTCATACACAATCAAAAGTACAGCCAGCGGACAGACCAGTAGCGGCGCGTATATTGATGACATCATCGTGTGTCGAGTGTGTGGAGGGGATTCATTGCGACCGGTTGACAGACGGAATGAAATTACGACCGAATGGACTAACCAAGTAGATTGGTGAAGGTTGCAGCGCGTACTTAATTTATATGTAATTTGGCTGGCGCTCTTGGGCGCCTTTGGCCACACACGGCTCGGATATATTGTATCGGTTTTACTCTGTGGTACACATTCAAAATGCTACGTGTAAAGGTAAGCGAGATTAATGAATAATTTGGTTTGGATGCAGAGAGGTAGCTCAGACATTTTCCAGGAAATGATTTTCATATTTCAGTGCTGACTGATTGGTTTATAGAAAAAATTGAAACAGTTGAATATATCCATTAGACTGGGACACGGTTATATGGGAAAAAAGCGATGGTGTTATTTTTTCGCTCCCATGCACTTTTCGTGTTTCTTATGGGTCCTATAACAACTGTGTAACTTTTCAGATCGATCGGTGGAACTATATTTTTGCGCCCGATTTTCAAAGTTTCCATATGATTTTATATGGGAAAATCCACTTTTGCAAAACTTATTCTCTAGAGATGTCCAGTTGGCTTCTAAAAATATATCGATACATGATATTTATAGGAAATTTTCCTGGGAAAAACTCTTCTGAAGACCGTAAGGCTCTACGATGCTTAAAAGTTATAAAAAGTAAAGTAAAGTTATTCATCCCAAACTGATTGAATATCTGACGAACGGTTCATCATTGAATTTTTCTAGCACTACTTTCACTAGGCTTTAACCATGATGTCCTTTTCTGTCCACTACTCTGGCTGGTCTTCCACTACCTCCCTCGCGGATTAAAGTTGAGTGTTACAGAAAATCATACTCAATAGAAACTGGAAGTTTTTCGCTTTCAAAATGATTTACCGTGAACTTTTTGCCAAAATTGTTGTGCAGTTCAACTCCGTGCTTCGATGCCATTTTGAACAGAACTGGGCATGCACAAGCAAAATAAAAATTAAGAGGAGCGAGAGCTTTCATACACATAGTCTTATTTCTTTCTGAGCGTTTTTGTTGAGGAGTAAGAGAGCCTCTGAAAAATTCCAAATTTTAAGTTGTCACCCGTTGAAAACATGTTACGAACTGTTAACTCTCAAATGAAAGGAATTTATGAACAGGAAGCAAAAAGTGTATATGCCGTTTTCTAAATCTATTTTATCCCGATATTTTGAGTGAAAAGTTCTTTATCGTTTTTTTTTTTCAAACATATTAGCAGTTTTTAGACAAAATAAGACCAGAATATTGATTATGCAGGGTGGCAACATAGAAGTGATACACGTATTCGAGTGCCCCTCGTTATATTTTCTGTCAAAGTATGACTGCGTTTACTGTTTATTCGGAATAAATACAGTCAGTTTTCGGTTCTTCTCTCGAAAAAATTGCAATGGGTTCAAACAGAGAACAAATAAGTATCTTGCACCTGCAAGGGTTGACTAACGTCGAGATCGGGAAGAAGCTGTCACATCTAAATTCAAGCAGATTATTCATCTACAGGACCATCAAGCGTTTCAGGGATACAGGCACGGTTGTTTCCAACAAGAAACCTGGTGGAAACCGGGATGTTCGGACTCCTGCGGTCATCAAAAATAAACAAGGAGTACTACTTGCAACACGTTATCAAAGGCCATTTGCATCGCAAAAATGCTTTTTGGGAAAGACAGTTGTTGCTTTCAACTGGGTTCAGCACCAGCGCATAAGGCCAGGGGTCCGCGACCGGCGAGGGGGCGGCGAGACTCTTGGTAAATTTGACAGGTACCTAAATTAGTTTCCAAATATCTATGTGAAAACAGATTTTGAACCCTTCTGCGTATTAGGACCAAGACGTGAAAGAAATTAGACTTGGAGGACGATATAAGACTGAAAACGTAGCATCGACTTGTAAAATCTGAACCTGAAATTGTACCTGTACCGGATGGGAAATCGCTAGACTTCAGTATCTGGGGATACATGCTGGGAAAGTTGAACGACGTTAGGCATTTGAGTTTGGACACATTTAAAAAACATTTAGTGAAGATTAGGGATGAAATGCCGAACGAAGTTGTGCGTGCGGCTTGCAATGACTTCGAAAATTGTCTAAGGGGTTTTATCGAACACAAAGAATTGAACAGCTCTATAAGTAGTAAAATTACAACTAAGTACATTGTAATTCAACTACTTATAGATGTCATTGAAATCGATTCCGAAGAGAAATAAAAACTGATTTTAGTTTTATGACATAAATAAAGTATAGCACTTTCACATTGCCACCCTGTACATTGAATAAGACTTCAACAATTACCACAAATATGATGAAAAATATGTATGGCCGGTGACAAGGGATGAAACATTGGACCAGGGTGGCGAAAATCTGGAAAATCAGGAAATGTCAGTGAATTTATTTTTTGACCAGGGAAATAAAAAAAACGGAGAAACAATCAAAGAGAAATTTTTAATGCAGACTCGGTTATCTTTTTAAACGGCTCATCAGCGCAGAAACGAATTTTTTAAACATAAAAGACTCATGCGGGACCTCTAGTGTTTGATTTCATATCCGATCGACTGTTTGCACTGGAATTTCAGAGTGTCGTTCATCTAACCGCACTTTTTTGTGCTAAACATGCGTGGTATTCTCCTCAACATGTGAGAAGAGTAGAGTGAAAGCAACGGTAGTGTTTCTCCGAGGAGAAAAGACAAGCCTGGTGCTAAATGCTTAAGAATATCAGGGAAATTAATGTTATATTTTAAGAAATATTAGGGAATATAATATTGAAAACTTTCTCGCCAACAGGGTGTTACTTCTCTTGCGGTGTTCAATCAGCAGTTAGCTTTGTAGACAAAACTACTCAAATCTAGAAGCTTTTATAACGCGAATTATAACGCAAAAGTAAAAAAAAACAGCTGTTTCAACTTTCATGGAGTGAATGAAGGATGGAATCTCAAAAACACGGCCTCGTAGATAAAAGTACTCTTTCGTCAAGATCCACAAATCGATGGAAACGATCAAATCAATGATTAAAACCCGACCCCACCAATGATTTTTCCTGTCGCTCGATAGAAATTACGCACTGATGAAAAAGTAGAGCAGTTCCACAAAAAAAAGTCCCAGTTTTCAAAGGCCATTTGCATCGCAAAAATGCTTTTTGGGACAGAGTGAGTGAGCTTTTTGGAACAGAGTGAGAGAATTTCTCATTGTGATTTAGGTCCTTTAGAAATGTTCTACGCGAGATTGGTTTTTCTCGAAGGTAAATTTGGGTGTATTTGGATTTCATATTTTGGAAGGGAAACATATGAGCCGTTGCGGAACAGAGTGGTCTATGTGCCATCGAGCAAATTTTTCAGAAAAAGCAATTTTTGAAAAATCTCTGAATAGAATTCTGTTCAACAGATTCTTTCAAACAAAATATTCTAATATAAAGGTTGTGAGGGGTTATACGTGAGAATACATAACATGAACAGTTTCTTTGCGAAATAAGTGATTTTACCTCACCAATGTACATATACCACTCTGACTTCATATATAATCACTGGAATCCCCGAATCGTTTCGGAACAGAGTAGTCTATGTACACAAACCTGGTAAATGACGAAGAAAATGACGGTAACTCGTGTAAAATGGCTAGTGTCACATATTATATGAAACATAAAGAATGTACCATGTAAGATGTCGCGTGTAACATTACATGTAACACAACATAACATATTACATAATATTTTACATCTTACTTTTTTCGTGTTACATTACGTGTAACATGTTACATATTACGTGTGACATGTACAGAACAAGTGACATGTTACTTATCACATGTAATATGCAATATGTTACGTGTTACATGATAGTATTACACCGATTTATGTACATAGACCACTCTGTTCCGAAACAGAATGACCATTCTGGTTCGGACGAAATTTCAACATGGTATATATCAGCTTTAAAGTTCGATTTTTCGAAATTTTCCTAATCTGCCAACCTTACCAGACCAACCTAGACCACTCTGTTCCACAACGGCTCATATATAAGTATTGATTTTGAGTGAAGAGTGTATCATGGGCGAAAAACATTTCGAAACCAAATCTTTGATTTTTTTGACAAATTTTTCAAAACGAGTGAACGATTAATTTTCCAGTAAAATTCAAATGAAATAGTATGTTTTGATGTAGGACTACGTCTTTGTTTTCTATAGCGGGGAACATTCTGTAAAAAAAAATACAATGGGATTTTAATGTATCAACATGTCGTTGGATAGATAAAATGTTGAATAATTTTGTAGTACGTTAATCGTTATGTGCTTGACGGGGTACCTTTTTAGATTTCATAAGACGAAATTCCATGGTTCATCTCAATCAATTGTGATGAAAATCGACGACATCTCAAAACTCATTAAAAAGTAACTTTTGATTATATGAGTTTTTATATAGCACAAAGGAGGGTGGAGGGATCAATGTGGGGACTTAAATTTTTTACCCTTACGTGCCTGCCGGAGTTCCCGGGCACCCGCAATTCAAAATTCTTGTTACCTTTACAATTTTCATCCGATTTCTTCAGTTTTAACATTAAAAAATTAAGTAACTTCTCCACTTTAAAATCAGTGCCAGCGCTGGAAGAATCTTCCTAGTTTCAGCAATCTGGTTTTCCGGGGATATGTTCCGAAACAGGAGAATTTTATGAGTATTTGAACAGAATCTTACAATTATTGCTTCAGTGTTCATAAATTTACTTCCACAGGCCATTTGAATTGGCGTGTTATGGTGATATGCACTTATATTGGATCTTCCGGGAAAGATTCCACCGGGGCTTCTAGTGGCTATAGAAAAAAATTAATATTGAAAGGTCGAATACTATTTATAATGCTTTTTTTAGAACCGGGATGATACCTAGAGACCGGAAAATGAACCTAGAGGCTATTTTAAATTCAAAATGGCTGCTTAAGAATTGGGGTGATGCCCATAGTCCTCAGAACGACACCGAACCGGACCGGAAGTCACCACCTTGAATTTCAAAATGGCGTGTGAAGTTCATTTCTGGTCTTTGGGCATCATCCCTGTTTCGGCAATACCCAGATTGGATGGTATTCAGCCAATTTTGGTGCTCTTCCTGAAACCAGAAGTTACTATTTTGGAACTCAAAACGGCTTTTAGGGTCGTTTTCCGGGCTCTAGATATCATCCCCGTTCTGAAAATACTCATGTTGGATGGTTTTCGGCTTTTTATTATTTAGTTGCTTCTATGGCCACTAAAAGCCCCGGTTGAATCTATTCCGGAAGGACCATTCTGAGGGCATCACCATGACACCCAAAACCATAAAAACGACCTGTGAAAGTGATGAACCAATAATTGTTCCGTTCAAATATTCATAAAATTCGCCAGTTTCGGAAAACCCAATTTCCAACATTAAGAAAATTTTTGCGAGGCATCGCTGACACTAATTTCAAAGAAGAGATGTTACTGAATCGTTTAACAGTTCAGTTATCAGAACTTACCCCATCGGGCGTAAGGTTGTTTTTGTTTTGTCGAGTACATAACGGTTAATTATCATTATTACTTCATTGCTCAGTGAAGAAAATTGATGACAGGTTAAAGGTCGAACTTCCGTGAACACTAAACAAATCCCGTGCGACCATGCCTAGTATAGACGCCACCAGAAGACACCAGCCGTCTACTGTGATATCTTTGTATGTAAAAATGACAGAATCTCCCCGTTCTAACAGATCAATCAATGTTTGCTCCCATGAGCTTAGAATAATTTGATGTCTTGAGAGTAAAGATTTCCCGAACAGTTCGTGACAACCACCCTTTTCAAACAATTTATTAAACCACTGCAAAACATGTACCAGACAAACAAAAGTATTGTACAGTACAAGCCATGTGAAGTTGAACACAATATCTACTTACTTGCAACCAAAGAAAAAATGCAATGCAGCTGACAATAGTTATTAACAGTTTATCTCAAGAAGATGGTTCAGTTAATTCAAATTATCGAAAATAGGTTCTAAGACCAACAAGTAGGGGAACTGCTCCATTATTCATCTCATTAAGCCGGTATTCACGAATAATGCATGGATTAAACACCAAATTTTCATGAAATCATTGAACAAATAAACTAAATACGCTTACGTGCTCCTCTAGAACCGCCCAGCATTGTATATTTAGTAAACTTAGCTAGATTTATCCTGAATTTTGTAAAACTAACCATTTTTCACAACGCTTCCATATCCATCTCAAAACTTAAATCACTGCTCAATTATTCATCTCACGACGCCCCCATTAGGGTGGGACAAAAAATAAATATTAGCTCCCATGCACTTTTCGTATTCCTTATGGGTCCTGTAACAACTGTGTAACTTTTCAGATCGATCGGTGGAACGCCTGATTTGCGCCCAATTTTTAAAGTTTCCATACGATTTTATATGGGAAAATCCACTTTTTTAAAACTTATCCTCTAGAAATTTCCAGTTGTCTCCTAAAAATATACCAATACATGATGTTTGTAGGAAATTTCCCTGGGGATAATTCTTCTGAAGACTGTAAGGCGCTACAAAATTTGTAGAAAAAATTATTCAACTTAAACTGATCGAATGTCTGACGAACGGCTCAACATTGAATTTTTCCAGCAACACTGCTGCAGCATGCTGCTGTTGCAAACTCAACAACGTGATGAGAAACAGTTTCGCGTAGAATTAAGCTTGAAAGCGTGATTTTTTGCTCATAGTATCTTCGGAGAAAATGCTTACAATATCAATCCCTATATTTTGATAGTATTCGTTGTGTGATTTATACCCCTAAAAGTGAGAAACCAGCTTTCTAAACACCCCTACGTAGTGAAAAACATTTTCGTGTAGGATTAAGCTTGAAGGTATGATATTTTACTCACGTTATCTGCATTATCGGAGAGCTTGCTTAAAATATTAACTATCAAGTTTTAATGTAGATTGATTACTCCCCCTAAAAGAGGGAAATAAGCTTCCTAAACACCCACGTCGTGTGACCTGCTGGCCATATATCTGTACAAGTTGTAGCTATGTATCTACCAAACTCCTTTCTGAAAGATACCAGGGTATGGTCTATTAAATTGGCACCAGAACCCAAATTGTCATCCGACGTGGGTGTTTAGAAAGCATATTTCCCTCTTTTAGGGGGAGTAATCAATCTACATTAAAACTTGTTAGTTAATATTTTAAGCAAGCTCTCCGATAATGAAGATAACGTGAACAAATTATTATACCTTCAAGCTTAATCCTACACGAAAATGTTTTTCACTACGTAGGGGTGTTTAGAAAGCTGATTTCTCACTTTTAGGGGTATAAATCACACAACGAATACTATCAAAATATAGGGATTGATATTCTAAGCATTTTCTCCGAAGATACTATGAGCAAAAAATCACGCTTTCAAGCTTAATTCTACGCGAAACTGTTTCTCATCACGTTGTTGAGTTTGCAACAGCAGCATGCTGCAGCAGTGTTGCTGGAAAAATTCAATGTTGAGCCGTTCGTCAGACATTCGATCAGTTTAAGGTGAATAACATTTTCTACAAATTTTGTAGCGCCTTACAGTCTTCAGAAGAATTATCCTCAGGAAAATTTCCTACAAACATCATGTATTGGTATATTTTTAGGAGCCAACTGGGAATTTCTAGAGGATAAGTTTTAAAAAAGTGGATTTTCCCATATAAAATCGTATGGAAACTTTAAAAATTGGGCGCAAATCAGGCGTTCCACCGATCGATCTGAAAAGTTACACAGTTGTTACAGGACCCATAAGGAGCACGAAAAGTGCATGGGAGCGAAAAAATTACACCAACGCTTTTTTCCCATACAACTATGTCCCAGTCTAGCCCCCACATTCATCACACTTTTAATCATGAATGAAACACAATATCATGAATGAACGTAGCCACAGCCCGTCGTTATAGGTTACTTAGATATCCGCTCCAGTTGTTTACGCGCAAAATTGGTAACCTAGGTAACCACTACAGTGCTCTCGATTTATGTCATGTCATGTCATTTATGTAATTTTCAGCATGATTTTTTCGTTTTAACAGAAACTGATTTGGCAACTTTTGATTTTCTTCAACGCAGTGAAAACAGATGAAAATACATACAGTTGAAATTTAGGAATTGCAGAAATTCCTCTCATATATTTCTGCTATTTCAAGCTTGTTTTTGGAAATTTGAGGTGAACATTCCAAAGATTAAAGTATTCTTAGTGTAGTGAGCGATTTTGTTCAGTGATTAAAATAAAAAGTGGCCCGCTAGTGATGAAAAAAACTTTGGTTGGCTGCTGAACGAGTCAAATTTAGTGTTTTTATGTGCGTTTTTGAGGATTATACTTTATAAGGAATCTAAAGTGAACTAAGAAGAATCCATTCCATGGTTTAGCAGATTGGTTTAAGAAGAAAATATGCGTTTTCTGCTGTTTTTAATTGTGTTTTCATGTTGTATGAGATAAATATATGGGCTGAGATGAATAATGGAGCAGTTCCCCTATTAGACATTTTTGCAACGGTAATAAGTTAAATTTTCTTTTATTTTTTATTTTTGGTGTTCATTAAACAAACGTGACCGGCACAATTTAAAAGAAAATAATATTCTCACTTCTCATCACTGACACCGAGAAACATGTATCCCCATTAGGGCGCCAATCATCGTATGGAAAAAAGTGACCAAAAAATTTCAAAAAAAAAACCCTGTACAAAATGTTCACCTGCTCGAAAAAACACCCTGTGCAAAATTTCAGCTCAATCGGACTTAAAATGGGGTGGCGCAAAGCGATTGAAGTTTGGCTTTTTTGAAAACCGAAAAATCACCCAAGGGGGGGGGGGGGGTTACGTGAAATTTCGGTTTTCGAAAAATTTTTTTTGATGCCAAATGACTTAAAAACGTATGAAACGTCGAGAATTGGTGTCATCTGAAAAATTTTTGGTTTTTGCAAAAATTTACTCTCTGGGACTGTCGTTTTTTCAATTGTGGAAGGCGGAGTTCAAAATGTTTAGAATTTATCTTTTGAAATTGATCACTAGTCTCTCGAAATAGCTTGTATAATGATATACACTATAACTAGCATCGAATACATTATGTTTCATTAGGGTGGTTCATTTATTCGACATAGGGTGGTTCATAATATTGTGTAAAATTGAGTATAAAATGAAAAAAATCACTTTTCACTGAATACCAATGAAAAAAAAAAAACCTGAAAATATAATATTACTACTAAACTACTCTGTGCACAAAACAAAATTGTCTCAACCAAAATTAAGATTGTGTCTCGTGGAAAATGTTGAATGCTTTCATGTCATTTGCAAAATCACACACAGGAGGTGCATTGAATTTTAATATTTGAGTAATGTTTTCGATTCCAAGTGTCTTAAACTTTTAAATGAAACGGTGGAAACTGATGGAATATGTTATATTACTTTGTTAGAAAAATCTACTCTCTAAGACACTTGCACTCGTCTTTCGAATGTTGTACCTGACAATTTATTCGTTTTTTTTACCACAATAATGTCCTTTGCCAACACTTGAATGAACACACAGTGCTCTGGCTTATATAATCGGACAAAAGACTGTATCGATGTTATTCAGTGATAATGAGAGTTTAGGGATCTCAATCAGATACGCAACACAATTGACTCGTTGTTTCTGGGTTTGCGTCGTTTTGACAGTTCGACCATACATTTTCTGTCAAGTTTACATCGTGCCCATTGGCTGAAACTTTGCATAGACGTTTTTATAGGCAAAAGATGCCATTTTGTGCTATTGGTTTAATTTATTGAAATCAACTCATTTTTGAAACGCTATTGGAAAATGCTATTTCGGATAGGTATTGATGATTACAAAAAATTTTAGAGCTAACACGGTTCGTTTGAGCAGTGTGACATCTTCGGCAAAGTTGTAGATAATAGTTTTGTTTTTCAAAAAAAATATAAACAAAATAATAATTTGAAAAATAAAATAAAAAAAGTTATAAATTAATTATCGAAAACAGCCCATTTAAAAAAACTAATTTTTTTATAAAAACCTCGAAAGTTGACCTGAACAACGAAACCGGCCATGGAGAAATCGGAAAAAAGTTATATATTTTAATTTTTTTTTTCACAGGGTACATTTTTTCGGAGGAACGAAGTTATTATTTACAACTTTGCCAGATACACTATGCCAATCAAATATACCGTTTTGACTGTAGAAATATTCTTGATTCCTCATAGAGTGCTCTATTGGAAATTAAAAATATGTCTACAGTCGAAACGGCATAGTGTCTTCGGCAAAGTTGTAGATAATATTTTGTCCTTCCAAAAAAAAAAAAAAATATGCCTTTTAAAAAAAATAATTGAAAATATTTTTTTTTTAAAAAAAAATTTTTTTTGTTCAAAAAATGATAACTTATTTTTCTTAATTTCTATACGATGGGACTGGTTTCATTGTTTTGGTAATCATTCGTAGGTTTTATTGAAAAAATCAAGTTTTTAAAAAATGAGCCCTTTTGAACAATTGATTTTTAATCTTTCTTCTAACTTCTGAATGAATAATTTTTTGAGTGTAATTTTTTTGAAAATACAGAATTATTATCTACAACTTCGTCGAGAACGTCACAGCAATCAAACGAACCGAAGTGCTTTTTTTTATTTTATACTCATTTTTCACAATATTATGAACCACCCTATGCCGACTTTGCATAGGGTGGTGAACCACTCTAATGAAACATAATGTATTCGATGCTAGTTATAGTGTATGTCATTATACAAGCTATTTCGAGAGACTAGTGATCAATTTCAAAAAATAAATTCTAAACATTTTGAACTCCGCTTTCCACAATTGAAAAAACGACTAAGTCCCAGAGAGCAAATTTGTGCAAAAAAAATTTTTTTCCAGATGCCACCAATTCTCGACGTTTCATGCGTTTTTAAGTCATCTGGCATCAAAAAAAAATTTCGAAAACAGAAATTTCACGTACCCCCCCCCCCTCCCCTTGGGTGATTTTTCGGTTTTCAAAAAAGCCAAACTTCAATCGCTTTGCGCCACCCCATTTTAAGTCCGATTGAGCTGAAATTTTGCACAGGGTGTTTTTTCGAGCAGGTGAACATTTTGTATAGGTTTTTTTTTTGAAATTCGAGATGACCATTTTGCCTGGCACCCTAATCCCCATTTATATAAATAAAGCCTAGGTAACATTAAAAGTTTTTTATACTCTCGACATCGCTGTAATGTCAGTGTTCTTAAATCTGCTTTTCAGTGGGATAAATCTTAATGGCTATAATAAAATTCTTACCCTTAAATTCTTCTTAAAAATTTTTACGAAAAAAATTAACTAAGCACCAAGTGATTGACCATTGCATTTCTTTATCTAGTGCTAGGTTTGAACATCATCTACCACAATTAGCTCTACGCCTCTTACATTACGAATTTCTGGATTTCAGGGAAATTTTTCGTGAAATTTCGATTCTAGAATATAACATGGCGTACCGAGCAGTGTCTCAGCGACTTACACATTTCCTAATGATAATGGATTCTACTGTGGTAAGTTCTTCAGGTCTCGCTTCAACTCTTCAAGCTCAAAAAAATTATTCGCTGGTTTTATTACGGCTTCTCTAGAATACTTTTTTCATCACGGTACCTCAACAAAACTGAAACCAGAAATACTACTCTTGATCTGCGCTTTATGTGTTTTGAAAAAACCAATAAGTTTTCTGGTAGCACGGCACTAGGTCAAATGCACTCTACAGCTTTGTTACCTGATGCTACTGTCAAAAACATAAACAAAATCGTTCGGTATGCAACTTGTGCTAGATTGTGCAGACCGTCGAAAGCGACCTAAGCTCAAAAGCATCTTGAATGGCACTTGTGATGTTGTCATGCCATTATTGACAATTGACAGAAGGAGAATTAAGAATTTGAAGAAGAAAATTTCTCTTGGTTTTCCGTTCGAAGTTACCACTATTTTTAATTTTTTCTCACTTATCAGTCATGATTGCAGCTCGCAATTGTAAACAAATTGGCGATTTTATCAATGACCTCACGTAAGTCAACAATGGACCAAACTATTTCAATGTTGATTCTAAAGTCCTCTCAATCCAGACAATGAAAAACCTTTAACACAAGTTTTATTGTAGTTGTAAGGATTAGTTTTATCGTGGAGTTGTATTCCCATTTATAAACAGCGAATAACACATTTAAGAAAAACATGAATCTTATGAGGCATCTTAAATCCTCTCTAAGACGTTCTGAATTTGATTTATATCAATGCAGTATGTTGCTGTGTAAAAACTTGGGGAGGTATGTTTGGCCATGATTAAAACACTTACTAACAATCTCGCACAGTGTTTCATCACTGACAACTCAAATGGCGTGCAAGATTTCGGTCTTTCGTTTCACTTGTAGCACACAATACAAACATTATCATGATTCTTACACATATAATCATGAGACCATTTGTCAAATCTGTTCGAAAATTTTCTTCCAAGAATGCCCCATTTTGGTATCAAAGTCTGGAAAAACCTTTTTTCAATAACAGTGGTGAAATAATTGCGTATATCAATGCAGCAGACGAGATTGTTAATAAGGTCATTAAGGTCATGGCCTCTGTATTCAGGAATGTGCACGGGCTATCTCGCGAAATGTATAACAATCAACAACGAGTACTGTTGGAATGACTAAAAAGTGAAGTACTGATGAGCAAGTGACTGCCGTATCAGAAGGCGGTTTTGAGACCAAAAATCGGAAAGATTAAAACCTTTTGCTTCGCCCACGGAGGCAACTTGCCTATCTTCAATAAAAAAGTTGAGTCAGTGTGTAGATTTCATTGAAGTATGAAATGAAAGTCCCTAATCCCAACATAGGGGTATGTTCCTTACTGATAACAGTTCTTTAGTGATTACAACCGGGTCGAGAGCAATCTCCGATCCTTCCATCGTCGAATGTTACTAACACACGTTGGAGACTAGCCAATAAGTTGTTACAAAAAGCATCTAGTTCCACAGTTGACGTCCAGCAATCCACGCGATCGGTTCATAACAGAAAGTTCATATTGACTTAGTGTTTTTTTCATACCCTTAATTAAACTTCACAAAAGAGATGATGCAACTCATAGGAATCGTATTATCTGCGGTACTAGCTACTGTAAGTTGCAGTCGAAACAACCTGCTGGAGTGTGGAATTCCGAAAAACGATGCCGTGGAATTGATCTTAAACGGACAGGAGACCGCCCCAGGTGATTGGCCGTGGCACGCGGCGATTTATCATCGGAAAGGCCGTTCAATCGACTACGCCTGCGGTGGGACAATTCTTAACCCGCAGTTTATTCTGACAGCAGCCCATTGTGTGATTAGCTCGGCCAACAGTTACCAGCTAGCGCCGAATCGTGTATTTACCCGTGTAGGAATTCACGATCTGGATGTGGTAAATACAAAATTTGCGCAACAGCATGAAGTGGCCAAGATTTATAAGTTCGAGAACTTCACGCGATTAGTGCATGATATTGCATTGATCGAACTGAGTACACTTATTCAATTCACAAATTACGTCCTACCGGCATGCATTAATTTAGAGAAGAATATTACCGGCGAGATTGGTACAGTGGTTGGATGGGGATTGACAGAAGATGATGAAACGTCCCCAATCTTGAAAAAAGCGGACATACCCGCGATAGATCCCGTAACCTGTTTGAAAAGTGATCGAGTGCTATTCGGTCAATCTCTGGACGATGGTCTATTCTGCGCTGGCTACACAAATGGAACTAGCGTCTGCAATGGTGACAGTGGTGGGGGTTTGGTTTTCAAAAGGGCCAACACGTGGTTCTTAGGCGGTATCGTGTCATTCTCACAAATTCGATCGGACGGATCAAATTTGTGTCACACGAAAGGTTATGCGGCGTTCGTGAAGGTTCAACACTATCTACCGTGGATTAGTCAAATAACTGGAATGCGTTTTCAGGGTGAGTTAAATTTTTATTTTTTTTTATTTCTGTCCTAATAAAGTGCTACGCTGTTACAGAAAATGACGAAGTGAAAATTTGCAAAGCAGTCGAACCGGATGGAGCAAAAACATATCCTGATCTACTGCCTCGACATTGTGGTGTCTATATCCCGAACCGCATCTCAGGTGGAGTAGCAACGAAAGTTTTCGAATTCCCCTGGATGGCGATACTGATGATGAAAGACAGGGATTTTGTCTGTGCGGGAACATTGATCAGCAATCGTTACATCCTTTCAGCAGCTCATTGCATTCGGAATCCATTACCGTGAGTGGTTGGTATTGAACGTCAGCGAATCGACCTGAAGATTTTCATTTTCCAGAAATAAAGTACGTCTAGGAGAACATACAATTGGTCGGGATAAAGATTGCAACTTGGGAAACAGAGACTGTGCCCGACCAGTTCGAGATTACAACATTGAGTGCATCACTATACATCCAGAATTCTCACTCCGGGTTCGCAATAATGATATTGCGTTGATACGTTTGAGTGAAGAGGCAAAATTTGAAGGTATTGGATGAAGTTATTACTGGGTTTACGTGTTTTTTTTTATATTTATTATATTCAATCGATCACAGATCATGTTCAACCAATCTGCTTACCGCACATTCCGGAACTGAGAAACTACCGACCCCCACGGTATATCATCACAGGATGGGGCAGGACAGATTATCAAGGCGAGACTTCGGACGTTCTGCTAAAGGCAACCGTTTTACCGTTCAACATTTCCGAATGCGAGGATTGGTTTAACAAAACCAGTCAGTATTTTCAACTTAGTGAAAATCATTTGTGCGTAGGCGGAGAAAATGTGGACACTTGTCAAGGTGATGGCGGAGGTCCACTGGGGTACGGTGCGAAACTGTACGGAACACGATTCGTACAGTTCGGTATATCTTCATTTGGAACTGCGTGCGGCCTGAAACCATCCGTTTATACCAATGTGGCAGAATACATGGATTGGATCAAGGCTAATATGTTACCTTGACAAATTGATGATTTTGTGAGCTAAATCAAGGACTGTTGAATTATCTTGGAATTCATCAATTGTAATTTTTAGAGCACTGGTGGCACGTACAAAACAAATGATGTATTTAATAAAATAAAATAGAAAATTCTAATCGACTTGATTTTTAGAATGTTATTTCATAACTCTTGCGTAAATAAACTTTAATATTAATTACACTGGATTACGTACATTTTTTCATCCAGTTCTTACTGCCTAAATGACGGTATATGAAGAATTAATTCGCAAATGAATAAAAAAAACTGGGACTATCTGGCGACGAGGATATTGTTGTTATCACGAACCGGGGAAAAATCGGAAAAAAACGTTTACTCCTAATAAATAATTTCTTAGTGTATAATCAATATTCTCCCGGTTTTTTCACTAAAACAACAGCCAACATTAATCACTTGGGAAAGGTTCAACACTCCAACAGCGCTTGAAGCACGGGTTTAAATTGTTTATAACTCAATAAAGCGTGACAAGAATTCCAACTGGGTCTGTAGGAAAGTAGGTCAACCATCCGAAGGCCATACTTACGCAAGAGAACAAAGTTAGTCTATAATTCCTCAATCAGCCGCTAGCATTCGTGCCATTTTCAGTGAACACAAAGCACCAGCCGACCAAGATGATGTCATAGAAATGACCGTCCAAATTTCGACTAGTCGAATTTAGTATCACATATCACCATATTTTCACCACGTCAAAAAGTTAGTGTTGGTAATCCAATGTAGGGTGCGCGTCCAGAGACACGTCTCCTGTAAACATAAAATACATTGAAACGAAAAAATCGGTCAACACCCAAAGGGCAAGATCACTTTCAATTGGTTCTACTTGAATGATTCCGTCGACGTCGTCCTTGTCTTCGGTAGACCGAAACCGGCACATATTCATGTCAAGTACTGGTTAACATCTTCATTCGAATCACTTGACCTCGACGAGACAGAGCGATAGAAAGAACTGCAACTGCCGGAGAAATGCGCTTTTTATTTATTCTATAAATGAATTGTTAATACTTGCACCAGGCTGAGGAAAGATTTACTCACTCCGGAAATGAGCCGCGATGATTCCCACCCACCGTGGAACGACGTTTCGATGTCTGGTGCAAATCGAATAAACTTTTTTTTCGTATAATTACATCATCGCTACACGCTACTTTCCATCGGCGCGCTGTAACGTTCAGTTGAAGGCCTATGATGATGTGATCCTGCTGTAGTCATAATTTAACAGTGACGACAACTGTTGATGATGTCACCGATATTTTATTTTTTGCTTCTTCTTTGCAGTTGGTCAACGCTAAAAATAAGCAGAGCGCATTCAGAGATGTGATTTGTAAAATCTGAATTCAAAACAATGTTTCATCTCTGATTTGCGCGCTTCACGTAACCGCAGACCGAGTGACATGTAAAAACCGTTTGGATTGATCTTGTTTATACAATATTCAAACGCTGAACCATATTTCTACTCCACAATAGCGAACGGTGGGAAAACTTAGTTGTGGTTTGATTCCATTGATTCCGTTTTCAGCCCCGGGTTGGGCGTGCGGAGACAAAGGTATTCAATTTACCACGTTTGCTGGCTATTTGTGGCGTCCTAATTGAATCACAATGTTTGTTTTACCTTTTCGGTAGCCAGAAGATTCCACTAAATGTTCCACCCACGGTAGATTTCCTCTCCATTAAGTTCTAAACCAATTGCATACCTGAAATTGAGAGGTAAAAAAATCTATTAGACGGGTTCATTTGTATGGTTCTCTACATAAGATGTTTGTAATGCGATGTTAGTCAAGCTTCATTTTTATACGGCACTTTCTCACTATCTAATCGGTGCCGATGCACCTGATGGCACCGTTCCCGTGGATAGCATGAAACAGCGCGGGAAGTTGTTGCGGTAAATAACGATTAAGGTTCCTTCTAATAGGTCCGGTAGAGCAGCACCTAACGGGTATGTGGTTTAGTGTACAGGTTAGAGCTAACGGATGCGGCGCGTTCACAAAAGCGGTTAGGTTTGGCAACTTTACTGCATGAATTCCTAACTAAAATTTTACTTTTTTCCTATTTGTATTGTATAGGAATTGAGTGTTTTTGACCCAAAGTTAATTTTTATTTTTACCTAAAACATATGTTTAAATCATTAGCATAATTGGTACAATTTGTGGCCCAAATGGAATATCAATCTACTTTATCTACTCTAAATAATTCAGAGGTTCAATATGAGTAATTCAATCTCAAATGCACAAAAAAGTACAAAAGTGTAAAGGACAACATCAGATTAGACGTCAAGTTTAAGGAATGTTTTTAATGAAGGTCACTGGGCCAAAATGCCGATTGGATCACCCCTCGCTCCGTGGGACCTTTCTTTTTTTATTAAAAGAGCCATTTTGCGTCGAAAACTATTATTTTATTTTTATTATGACCCCAAATACAAAGTGTCTAGAAATAAACTGACGCATTATTGTTGAAGAAAATTAGTCAGAGTTTTTTATATTTCTCTTCTGATCAAAAATTGTATACTTTTTGAATTCCATGGTTGATTTCCTCTAGATCTTATCCAGAACGTCCATAATCAGAAGAGTTTCAAAGACATTAGCGAGATAGGAATAGAAATATCAAGCAAATCAGAGTGAATTTTGCTATACTTTTTAAAAAATGCAGTAACTCGAGTTTCACTCTTTACACCTCTAAGTGATGAGTGCTTTTCATGTAAACTTTTCTCCGACATACGATAAAATTGTCAAAAACGCCAGAAAACGCAATTTAACTTTTCAAATGCAAAAAGAATATATCTGATAACACTGCCGCTCAAAATTTATATATTTCTGGTTTCCTTGACCAATTTTCTTCAGAATACAGTTTCCAGAATGTCCAGCTATATAACATATCCAGAGTCAGAGACATAAAAAATATAAGACAGAAGATTGCTTAAAACCAGAGAAATTGGGTTGTAACTCAAACTACCTCACGCATAATAATTCAGGATTAAAAGTGTTTTTTATATGAGCAATTCCCGCTGAGACGAGCCCACAATTTACGTGATGGCATTGAAAACGATTTAAGTTATATTTTTGGAAGCCTATATTAAATAAGTGAAGAAACAACATTTGGTTGATCAAATTGATTGAACATCTCCAACCGACCCATTATCACGACGGGGATGAAAAAGATTGAAATTGAAAATCGTCAGGCGATAGTGGCGATAGGTTTGTGCAATTCTATAGATAAATTCAAGAGCTAGAGCAATTTTTGTGCGCCGAGTTTTGACGGGTTAATTGACCTGATTAACCAAATGCAGTTTCTTTACTTGTCCAACATGAGCTTAAAAACACATAACTTGAATCGTTTTCAATACCGCCATGCAAATAGTGGCTCGGTCCCAGCGGGAATTGCTCATATTTTTCCAGTTCAACTCCTAGGGCAAAACCTGTGTCGAGCAATGTAATCTGGGTAGAGCTGCGTTGATATATTTTCATCAAAAAAACTGTACTTTGGCTGGAAAAAGTTCAGTATAAGTTTAATTTTTCTACCTATAAAAAGTAACGGAAACTACAGTAAGTTACAAACTAACAACAAAAAATTAGTGAGAAACAGTTGTAACTAATTGTAATGGCGAGATATTCCATAAAAAATGAAAAAAGTGATAAAAAGTTTAAAGCAAGCGCCAGTAGAGTATATAGAAAAATTACATAAAATAAATAAAATAACTTAACAAATAAACATAGATTTTGAGATATAGAAATATAAATAATTCAAGACAAAGTATGCTAAAAATCAAGAATGTCAAATATAAACATTAAAGACGAACAAAATGCAAAAAACCATACATAATAACAAAAATAATTATACAGTGAGGTTTTTTTTTACATGGGTTGCTTTTTTGGCCAAAGGTAATCAGCGATGAAAAAAAATCACCTCTAGCGATTTTGAATACATATAAAGCAACCCTAAGATGCGTTGACATCGTCGTCAGTATGCGAATAACAAAGTATCGGTGTTGGTTCACTCTCTTTGATTTCCTTTTTACGATATATTGCATGTCGTTAGTGTACACCATAACATATGGCTCTCAATGTGCACTACTCGGTATATGAAGTTTTTCGTCTCTGTTACACAGAGCGATAAGATCTTGTTATGTTCTTACTCATTTGACTCATGAATATAATTTTTTGTCAGAAAAAGAAAGAAAATGACAATGTATGCTCTCCTACTCTCGCTCAAGTCAACTGCTGCCGAAGAAGTCCCTTCCCCCACACTTTCCCTCTCACCGCAGCATACCTCTACTGCTGCTCAGGCGACATGATATTCTTCTGCTGCTATTCTTTGTTCCCCTAACGACCGGTATATAGAGAGACAAACACAACGAGCGAATCGCTTCTCAGAGCAGATGTAGTCTAGGCATGTGTTTGTTTTCTCCCAGAAACCTACGCACCATATCATCATTTCATTATGTGTTGAGAAGATTCAAGTTTAGTCGCGGTCTGTACACTTCATGATGTGTACATGTGGAGATTAAACGATGATTGCATCATATACGTTTCGTTTCCATCACTGAAGGTAATTATATATCCGCTTAAGAAATCACATTTTTTGGTGTAAATACTTAAAATTCAACATGTTGAGTTCTAGACTGACCACCATCATATTCAAACAAGGTCCAAACATTTTAACACGGTTTTCTTCGTTGTATTCGCAACTCAAGTCTTTTTTCACGTGATCCCATACAAATTTGGAACGCATCCCCCGCGTAAAAAAAATTATTGTACCTAAATGAATTAAAAAAATCTCACATGAAAAAACTTGATTATACCAACATTACAAAATATAAGTTAATGAATACCAGATGGGACATTTGCAAAAAATACACAATGAAAATAATCAGAACACATTGAATAATAAAAAAATAAACTGACAGAAACGTTTTGAAGCTTAAATATAACAAACATATAAGGCAATAAATGTAAAGTTAATAAAAATTGCTTGTAATAATTGAAAAAAAAAAGAAAACAAGAGCCAACCCACAAAAAATACAATAAAAAACTCTAAACTGAAAAAGTTGAAAAAATAAAAAAATAGCAAAGTTAAATAGAATAAAATATGGTAAGTAATGAATAAAAACAGAGCGTGAAAAATGTAAAGAGCTTTCACGCTTCCGTCCCAAGATACAAACGGATTACAAGTTTAAAAATTTGAATAGAATCTTATCTCGCGAAGAAAATGCAGAAACAATAAAACACGTAGAATGAAACAATGAAGGAACAATACTGGTGTGAGCTTTTTCACACGAAAAGAAATTACGCACAATAACTTCAGAACAGAGCTCACTGAAGTGCTTCCACTGTGTGTCTCTTGAGCATATATCAAACAAAAAATTTAAACAATAGTCGCAGTGATCCAAACGAGGGAAGCATATAGGGAGGAAAGTAGATTGCGTTGTTTGCCTTGCTACAAAATTCAGCCACCCGTTGAATGTATCTCATCAGAGAGCACCGCGGTGTACTTCTGTGTATTCTCACTAGATTGATTCACCACTCTTGTTTTGCTCAGCTGTTGTAGGTGCAAAAAATGTATCAATATTTCTGCGAGCGTCAGAAACACAGCACAAAACAGGAGAATGGAGTTTGGTGCAAAAACTGGCTATACGCAGCGCTCATGTTGGGTAAGAAGAGAGTGGGGAATACTAACTTCGCTCATTCTACATATTGAGGAGAATAATAAGCCTGATGACAGGTAAACATAAATTGAAAAAAAAAAAACAATTATTTCCAAAGAACCTAAACTTAGATGCAGGGAAATAATTTTTAATCAAATGGTTAGAAGGAACTCGTTTCAAAGGAAATAATTTCGGGAACTATGACAAACGAAAAAAATGAGTAAAAGTAGCAAAAATAATTATGGAATATTAGATGAAAGCCTAAATCAATACATTATAAAACAAGTGAACTCACGGGTCAAACTTATATTTACAGAGAAAATAAAATAATAGATGAAAAGAATACAAACCAAACGAAATTGCGAAAAATGTTTGACAAACAAGCGACTAAACGAAGTGAAATATTACAAAACTAAAACTGCAACAAGGTAGAAATTCTCGATGCTGATAATTTTACAACTACCAAACTAGAGAAAAAAGTGGTGGCCCTGAAAAGATTCAAAATGACGTCTGGGATCGATTTCTGGCCACTTCTTATCAAGTTCTGGGGTTTGGAAATACGCATATCAGGCGGTATTTTGTCATTTTTGACTCTTCTCCGTCATCTTGGATTCTAAAATGGCGTCTGGAGTTGGTTTTCAGCATATGGACATCATCCTGGTTCCGGAAATACATTGGATGGTCAAAATAAAACATTGTGTGGTATTCGGTCGTTTAAGGTTTCAACCAATTCCAAAAAAGGTGTCTGGAGTTGAATTCCGGTCTCCAGGCATTATCTCGATTCCGGAAATACACTTATTGGATGGTATTCAAGAACTTTGAGCTGTATTCTTGAAACCGGAAGTCGCCATTTTAGAATTCAGACCGGTATCTGGGGTCAACTTTCGGCCTCTACTCTAACTCTCTTGGATGGTATTTGACATTATTTTCAGCTCTGATTGGTCGAAATCTGTTTTCAAAACATTTTTCAATGGATCATTAGTTTACACCACAAAATTACAATTTTTTACATTTTTGTGGAGGCGTAACTAATTTTCCAATCGATTGCTGCAAAAAAAAAGAAAGCTGTTGAAAACTAATCGAGTTATAAGCATTTGAAATTGGACAAAAATTATTACATGTTCCGGTTTCAAGCTTCAATTCTACATTCTCCCAGAGAAGGTTGAAGTTCTACGTCAAAAAATCCATGAAATAATATATAATAAAGTTTAATTGAAAGATTTAAATCAGAAAAATGGAATAATGATTTCCAACACACTTAAGTCTTTTGAGGTAGAACTACGTCTCTCAGGAAATTCGACTACATAGGATGTAAAATAAAAATCTAAAATAAAAGAAATTTTTAATGGATTCCTTTCCTTCTTGCAGCAATCGATTGGAAAATCGTCTATGCGTCCGCCCAAATGCAGAAAATTGTAATTTGATTATTCGAACAATTGTACTATTGAAAATTGCTAAGCCATGTTAAAACGCAAAATTTGACCTCTGATTTGTCGATTGATGCTTACTTTTCCAAGCACGGTCGACAGAATTATAAACCTGGTAAATCGGAAATATACAATTTGGTCTATATATAAGAGCATACTTCTGCCTAAACTAGTCATACAGTAGCAGCGGATAGCAGCAGTGGCAGCGGATATCAGCAGCGATAGAGGCAGGACCATCTGGTATAACGGCACTTCCTCTAATAAAAAGCTGCCTTTGTGTGGAAACGGGCAGCATCAGTAGTAGATACATACATCAGCCGGCATTTCTTCTAATGAAAAATTACCTCAATTTCACAAAACTCCTAAGTTTTGCAGAGCTAAAAAATCAAATTTTCAGTATGAAAAACACAAACGAGTAAAATATAAGAAATAATTTCCAAAATTTGTGAAAGAAAACATAACATAGTAGAAAAATCAATTGTAAATTGTAAATAACAGACAACATGAAATATAAATTGTTTTACAAAACAAAGAAAATAAACATTAATGAAATATCTTGAATAATGGAAAACATTTTCACACAGCGTTGAACATATATGTTGGTAAGACCTACATAGGTCAAAAAATATACGGAAAAATACGGAAGTAAAATATACAAATAGATGGAAACAATGAGATCGAATTTTGCGAAAAAAACATTGATATAAGCATAAATATTTGATGAGTAATTCGAACCGGGTCTCATTAGCACAAAATCAACGTGTCAAATGTCATGTGACTTGTACAATTATGTTTGCACACAGCCACGTCGTATATATTCAATTTCCAGCATGTGTAATAAGCACACACATTCCCCTCCTCCTCTCTTAGCCCCAGGGAACGACGATTTTCCCACTTCCAAGACTAACTAGAATGTTATGCTGTTCATTTGGTGCTGTGTGAGAGAGACGGTAAAAATTTATATGCTCGGGGAATTCAAGAAATTCACCACACCGTGAAATGGTAACTGCTCTTGACGTGACCCGGTAGCGGTAATAAAAAGAATCACATTTTTCCTGCACTTTACTGTTTGTTGCCGCAGGTTCTAGTTCTCTCGATCCGAGGCAGGCTTCGAAAGAAAATTCTACGCCCAACCATTCGGAAGAAAAGCTGCATTCAGGATGGTGTGTTGTGGAAAAAAATAATTTGAAATTCTTGTAAAAGGTTTTTGGGATGAAAAATTTAAACTCAATCATTACGCCATGGAAGGCTCAATTTAATGCTGAGGCTCATAAATGTAATGCAAAACCGCATTGGTCGGAAAGCACACACCTGTTATCCAAACCGAGGGGGTTAGCCTGATCGAGCTGTCCGTTTTTTTGTGTGTGGCGTGCCGTACCACACAATATGCGCGATGCGGACTCTTTGATATTTGTTTGTAAGTGCAGCTGTGCACCCAATAGCCTACAGGTAAGCAGCTACCAATTTTTACAGAAAATTAAAATGAGTGAAAAAAGGGTTGGGATATCTTTTCGTTTTGAATTTAGGCTGATTCAAATTTCGAATTCTTTTTATGTCCAAGGTTATCAAACTTAGCAAAGGGGGTGGCAAAAAATAAATAACACCGAGATGAAAAAAAAAAGAAATATCTTTGATAAAAGTTTGTGTGCAAGTTATGACGTTTGTAACTTGCACTCAAATAAATGTTGAAAAATAACACTTTATTATTATTATTATCTATTTCGCTTGCCTTTTGACGACACTCCCTCTATCACTGGACTTGTTCATTGCTAAATTAAGCATTAATGCTGTCGGAAAACAAATAAAATGAATAAAACGGTATGAGCTTTTTTTTCTTCCCCTTCCAATATTCAAAATTTTTGAAGGGGGGGGGGGGGGGGTGACATAAAATGAAAATAAAATTTGTAACGGCCTTATTCTACCGCCTGTTTGCCTTTTATTCTTGTTGCGACCAAATAGCGGTTCCAGGAAAACGCAAGGCCGGCTGCATTGTTTTCTTTCAAATAGATCCTAGATAAAAATTAATAGTATCTGATACTGTTGAAGAAAAAAATAGTCTACTCGATTACGCCAAAAGTGTTATACTGTGCACTGCTTTTTAAAAAATATAACAACAAGAGTCTGAGAACAACAACACAGCAAATGTTTACCACGCAGAATATTTTTACTTTCAAGACATCAGTACTAAGTAGGTTATGGTAAATCAGAATTAATAAAAAATCTTGCATTTTCATACAGACTAGTGCATCCACAAAAAATGTGGAACGCTTCACGATTTTGCGTGTCATCCTTGCGCAGGGGCCATGCTAATCTTCTCTGTATCGTTCCAATTTTAGTATATGTCCAGCCGAAGCTAGGACAAATCTAGCTGCTCCTGGTGGTTCTTATATAGAAAGTAACAAACAAAACAGTTCTAGCGATGGATAACAGAGCATGTAGCATATCGCAGTTCCTTATACAGGTAACATAATTTTAACGAAGCATTGAAAAAGCCAACGGAAAAGGAGTGGAAAAGGAGTTGCAAAAATAAACTCGTTTTAAATGTTTTTTTTTTCTAGCTTTTTCTAACAAAATTGTTAAAATGAAAGGTGTGATCCGCTTTAACATGACAAGTTTTGGAATACAAATTTCCTAGTTTATGTATTCCACCCATCAAACAACAGTAGATTACATTTTTACTTAAAAGAAAATCAACTAAATTGATTTTCTCCGTAACGGTTTCATCAATTTGTACGATTTTTGCTACATTTGTAGGGTTTTGATGAGCATTTACTGTACGAATATGAATTTTCCTGTCGAAACCCTTGATTTTGATTGAAGAGTTATGAACAAAATAGATGTTTATGTAAAACTTTTATTTGAATTATTTTTTGTTCGAATTCAATTAGGGTTTCGAACGTCTTCGTCAGTGGTTTTCTTCGGCCCCCTTTTCCATAAGATTGCTGCAGAAAAACTGCCGAAGAAAACCACTGATGAAGACGTTCGATACCCTACGTTTTTTTTTTCAAATTAATTTTTACTCGATAAACTGTACTCGCCAAACATATTTTACAGAATATAATACGCTTTTGCCTGAAGCTATAACGGTAATACAAATTGCCAAAATGATTTTGTTGTTGTAATGAAATTTGAATGATTTTTTTGGCACAGCATCTGCTGTAAGCAGTTCTTATTCAGATGGTTTCAAACATGCTTATTTTGGTGCTGATAATGATGTTGACTCCTTCTACGGTGCTTGTTATCATTCTTCTCTAGACTAAAGTCGGTTCCATAGAGTAGCAATTGATGACCTTAAAAGACATTGAGTTGCTAAAAGTCTCTTTAGTTACGTGACAGAATATTACGCAGACACCAAATCACGACTTGTTTTACGTGAGCATTATTTACATCAGTCCTTTGTTGAACTCCTAGACAAGCATTTGAATAATGTATTTCGTACGATCGTACTTCTCGATAAAAATAAATACATGGTTTCAATCGAATGAATTGACGAAAGACACTTCCCCACACTTCCTAAATTTGAACGCTACATGGCGTCTTGTCCGCCGGAATGACACGAACCAGTCGGGAATGTTTTAATTTACTAGATTTTTGAACTCCACATGAAACGCTTCCGTCATCATAAATAATTCAATAGCGCGTCACAAAATGACAATAATCGCCAGGCAAATGGGACATCAGAAGAATGGTGAGCATTTAGAAACGTCATCCCTGGTGCTGCAGAGGCAGAAACAAATAGAAGC
Organism: Wyeomyia smithii; assembly: GCF_029784165.1. Classification (NCBI taxonomy): domain Eukaryota; kingdom Metazoa; phylum Arthropoda; class Insecta; order Diptera; family Culicidae; genus Wyeomyia; species Wyeomyia smithii. The sequence continues at coordinate 265,265,322 of NC_073695.1, forward strand.
AGTGCATATTTCATTTCCAGACAATTGGAACGAGTCGAATATGACTGGTGCAGAAAAAGGGTTGGTCTCCGATGAACGAAGTGCATGTTACAGCCCAGTTCACCATTCCCAACTTTCCCGGTCGTCTACTCCTCCAGCGTCAGTGAAGTGTCTGCTGTCGTGACGCTTACACATTCATCTTTAATAACCACCAACAACAGTTTGCTGATGAACGGATACCGACTCTGCTGGTGAGGCACGCTTACATCATCTACTCCTTTGCAGATGGTCTTTCTTTCTGTTCCCTTTGTCGTCTTAGTCATCGTCATCCGTCGATATGTCTGCAACATTTTTAAAACACTTCAAAACATTGTCGGGCTTTCGATGCTCTCGCACGAACGGACGACGCTGGAACGCATTAGACGAGCTTTTCGTGTCGAATTTCCACCGTTGCACCTCCGTCCTATCTTTTCCGGACCCCAAAGGCAACAGAAAAATTAGTTACCGTCTAGTAACAGTGACGCCAGCACTACGATGGTGGGTGTCAACATGCTTTTTGCCTGAGTAAAACACAGTTTAATGAAATTGTAAAGCCCTAAAAGCCAGGATCTTGATTTAGCAGCAAAAAAATGTGGAACGCTTCACGATTTTGCGTGTCATCCTTGCGCAGGGGCCATGCTAATCTTCTCTGTATCGTTCCAATTTTAGTATATGTCCAGCCGAAGCTAGGACAAGTCTAGCTGCTTCCGTTGATTCTTATATAGAAAGTAACAAACAAAATAGTTCTAGCGATGGATAAACGAAGAAAAAATAGGGGAAAAACTACCTCTACAAAACTAACGTTTTTAATGCAGGTAGCAATTTGCTACCCGCCCAGTCTGTGACACTGAAAATCATAAAAACCGAGGGGAACTATAAATACAGACAAACACACACACGCATAGTCAAAGTCGCGGTAATTCAATACACGGTTTGTATTATTATACACAAAGGGTCCCTCCTTCGAGTAGAAAAAAAATACAAAGTTTCAAAACTGTTCCAGCCGCTGTTCTATATTTATATTTATTATTCCAATCGCTCGGAACCACTAGAATATGTCACTTCATGTGCGCTTGTTTATCCGACAGTGTCACTAATATTTTACCATAAATCAAACAAGCAACGCCAAAACAGAACCGCCGACCGGTTGCGACAAAACTTTCTCTACCCGCTCTCGCTAGACGACGGAGTGGAAAGATATTCTAATTAGGCAAAGATGATGCTCTTCCTTCCTCGCTGTCATTTCCGCCTAGCTGGAGGAGGAAACACAATGTAACGTTGATGATGATGATGATCAGCCCAAACAACAGCTTATCCCACTTTGGAAGCCGGCGGCGGGCGGCGAGAAGTTGAACCGGTGGAAAAGCTGCAAATTGGGCCGGATTAAATGTTGTGGCTGGTTGTTTTCCGGTGTGGCTGGGACTAAATGCACGGAAACAGAGCCAGCTTAGCGCAGAGTAAATTTGCGTAAAGCTATTGAAAGTCGTGTTTATTCAAATTGATCCAATTGGAAATGCTGGACGAAGCTCTGGCTCGGACGACCGGTCACTCACACGAAACTGTCTGCCGTCGTGAAAATTGATTTGGCACGAAGAAATTTACTTTTGGTTTAAACAAGCGATGTTGGACCTTCCCATTTGTTTCCCAAAATCATAAAATACGACGACTGACGACGAGGAATGGTTGTATAATGTAATTTTATTTCGTCGTTGAAAAATATAACAGATCTCTTGTCTTCAAAAGATCAGCAAACGGTTGCTTTCCTTTGATCCAAATTGATGTTCCAAGAGTAAAGCATATTTGAAAAGCGTTGGAAGAATCTATTAAAAATAAATAATTGCATCTGCATGAACAAGTAAATAGAATTGTTTATTGTATCAGAACTAGTAGCGAACTTGGAATGAAATAATAGTGACTACAGTGACTTGCTTTGTTAGAATAGCAAGTAAATAGTGACCGAAAGGGTATAATTTAGAGCTCAAATATTCATTGTGTAATTTTAGATTATACATCTAAAAAATGCATAGAGTACTTCTCCTCAATCAAAATTGAACTAGTTACATCACCTAAGCCTTCACACTCTTTCTATAACTCTTCAGCAGTTTTTTCGTGGCTATTCTGCACTATTAACTCCAATATAAAATTATAAAAAAATACGTGGCATGGAACTTCCATGAAGGAAAAGTCTCACCGTACTTTGGCAATTCTGCCCCAGTTCAGTGTCTTCTAATTTTTGGAAAGATCAATAACGGCGCCGGCTACGTTATTACGGTCGGGTAAGGGAAGGAAGGAAGAAAATGTTACGATCGATTAGAGCTCATGACCATTCGCTCACAGAAGCAGACTCTGTAACCTTGAGGCAGTGAGCTTCTCTACTGTTTCAATACAGCAAATTATGCATTACTCACCAAAATACTAAAGTAGGGAATTGAGTGACCTTTTTATTGTAAAAGATTGACTCTCCTACTGACGACTGTCACATTTCCTTTCTTTCTTTCCTAACAAACCAGAAGGACGTATCGATTTTGGTTGTCCAAGGATTTTTCAAGCAAGGATTTATTTTCAGGCTTTCAATAGAAGTGATACTGTCAATAACAGTAAGTGCGGAATACAGCAGAACATCCAGATAATACCACAAAAAAAATCTTAATGATTCCGGTCGCAGTAGTGATCCAAACAAAGAAAAAAAAAGTTCAGAAACATAAAAGTTTTTGTCTTTACTTAAACGTGTTATTTACCTATTGATATTCTGCGTTTTCTAAATTTAGGTGCCGAATCTCGTTTTGAAGTAGGGCTCAGAAGTTTCGTCTTTTCGAAAAAAGTCTCCACGCAAAATTTAGCTCAATCGGACATTGTGCATCAAAGAAGTCAAAGTTTTGAAAAAAAAAATGTTGAAGAGGTTGTGTATGAGACACAACCGCAAGCTCAAAGTAGAATTACAGCAGCCTGTCTTATATCAATGTATTTTTTGCAGCAGATTGGGAAATACTCTCGATAATCTGAAAGCGGTAAGTATCAGTAATAATTTTTCTTTTCTCTCTGTTTTCCAGAAACCGGAAGTTACAATATTGGATTTACAAATGGTAATGAAGTCTTTTTTTGGCCTCTTTTCGAATTAGAAAATGCTCATATTTGGGCTATTTGATCACTTTTCGCTGTTCTCCGGAACCCGAAAGTCACCATCAGGGATTTAAAAACGACATATGGTGTTGGTTTTCTAGTTCTGGGCATCATCGCGGTTCCGGAAATACCAATATTAGATGGTATTCAGCCATTTTGACAGTTTCCTTAAAAACCGGAAATCACCACCTTGAAGTCAAAATGGTTTCTTGAATTGATTTGCGGTTTTTAGGCATCATTATTATTCCGGAAATATTCATATCGGGTGGTATACAGCCATTTTGGGCTCAGATTCAAGAATCTCAGAATGAATAAATTCCGTTGAAAACTGAATTACAAGCTTTGAAATTGGACATTTTTCGTGACGCTCGTAATTCTACGTCAAAAAAAGAGAATTTTGCCTTTTTTTATTCCTTTAGGTTAAACAACTATCAACGTTCAGCTTACATAGTGTAGTTTTCGTAGAGCAAAATTCAGACTTCAAAAAGTAAGTTTTTTGAGACATTTTATATACAACTTTGCCGAAGACATCATACTAATCTTTTCGGTCTTATTTTTGTTTGTTTCTCTATAAAGAGGAGTTCTTCTTTCCCTGAAAACTCCTCTGAGTAAATTAACAGTCGATGAAAAGTATAGTTTCTCTATAAAATCCATCCATGTTTAACTAACCTTTTGCAGTTTGTTTGCTTGAGCTTGAGGCTTGAACGACCGCAGTGAAAGTGAAGTTGCACAAGGAACCACGTAAATGGCTACTTGGGATAAGTTTGCCATCTTCAGTGTACAACAATTCAGTAGCTACCGCTTTGTATAGATCGATAACGGCGCCGGCCACGTCCCTACGATCCACACTGTTTCCAAAGCTGCAAAAACGTGATCGAAATTATTTTGACCCAGAAAACTTGATTTTAGAGCCATAGTGTCTTCAGCAAAATTGTTCCATTAATCATTCTCCATGTTATAAAAGTAACAGTTTTGTGATCAATCCACTTAACAGTGAAAAGCGCATTTTGCTTTTATCATTTTTGCATATAAAAATTCATCGTTTTCGGCAAAGTTGTAGCACATTTCATAAGAAACAACTTTGTCAAAGACACCATACTTCTATCTGTCTATTTCAGTCTTAATCAGTTCTTTCTATATAACTTCTAGTACTGATTTTCTACAATTTTTCAATGTTCTATAATATTGTTTCCTATAACAGAACGAACAATTCCTTCGAAGGAAGGTTACTTTTATCTCACATATTTTTTTAGTTTTTAGTTAGTGATGATTTCTACTTAAATAATGCACTCATTCACACTAATTACATTTTAATAAAAAAAATTTAGTCTGGAGCCATAGTGTCTTCAGCAAAGTTGTTTTGTTAATTATTCTACATTTTATTAAAGTTAGAATTTTGTGATTGATTTACCCAAAAGAGAAAAACGAATTATATCTTTCTCATTTTTGCATATAAAAATTCATTTTGCTGAGTAAAGTTTAAGCAAATTTGCTAAGAAACAACTTTGTCGAAGACACCATATTTCTTTCTGCCAATTTAAATGAACTTTTGTGAAGTTTCCCTAGAATTCCCCTAAAAATCATTTTTTGATATAACTTTTTATTGTGATTTTCTAAAATTTTTCAATGTTCTACAATGTTTTCCGGTAGAGTAAAACACACGAGTTCACCGAAGGAAGCCTATTTTTATCTCTTATAATTATTTAGTTATTGAAGATTTTTATTAAAACAGTGCACCAATCAACTTACAGATATAAACACAGGAGACGGCGAGAGACAAATGCCTATATCTGGATTGAATGATGTTTTAGTTATACTTGAATATAGAAATGGTTTAGTCTGCAGATATTTGCAGATTTTGAAGACATCTGTTAGTAAATTAATGCATTGTTTTAATAAAAATCGTCAATTATCAGAGAAATATGTGAGATGAAAATAAACTTTCTTCGCAGACATTGTTTGTTCTGTTATAACTAACATCATTGTAGAACATTAAAAAATTGTTATATTGAAAAATTGTTATATTAAAAAACTGATTTTCAGTGGCAATCTGTAGAAACTCCACATAAGTCCATTTAAATAGACAGATAGAAGTATGGTGCCTTTGACAAAGTTATTACTCATAAAATGTGCTACAACTTTGCCGAACACGATGAATTTTCATATGCAAAAATGAAAAAAGTAAAATTCGCTTTTCACTGTTATGTGGATTATTCACAAAACTGTAACTTCTATAACATGGAGAATAATTGATGGAATAACTGTACTGACGGCACTATGGCTCTAAAATCAAGTTTTTTTTTAATTCAAAATAATTTTGATCACGTTTTTGCAGCTTTGGAAACAGTGTGCGATCGTTAGGGTAAGAAAGGATATTGTAAGGAAGAAAGTGTAACAACCGTTGTTGTCGGAGACCGAGTTTACCGCTGCATCTCCACGACTGTGACGGAAAGGAAAGGTTGTATCACCGCGGCAAGTGACGAAATCGAACTATGCTGCGTGCGAAGTTAGCTCATTACGATGGCGAACAAGGTATCTTTAATGTCAGTCACCGCGAATATATACGAGCAGCGAGCGTCAACCATCCACCAGCCGATGAATCCAAATGTTTAAACATTTGTTTATCCCGAATACTCTCGAGAAAGCAAACGCACTCCGGAAGACGCGATTTTTTGAGAGGTATACATTGTGTAGTTATTGAATCAATCACGATATTTATCAACCGAACTCGATTTCCGACATGCTTTCATAACATAAGTAACGAACAAGCAATCTTCGACTGAACTGTCATACCGACACTAAGCTTATCCCTGCATCTCTACTCTGCGTCGGAGAGAAAGGTTCGGATTATTATGTCTCCGTGGCTAGTGAGACTTACCTTTTGTAGATTTCGCAGATAAAAAAAAGTAAATTTAAAAAAAAATTGCTTTTTGGGATTATTTATTTTTAGATATTTTATACTCAATGAATCATTTTATTCGAAAAGAAAAAAATGCAAATTGCAACTTTGCTGAAGACACACGATAAACCGTTTTAACCCTTTAAATATTTAGAACCATCAATACCTTTTTTATTTTAAACAAACAAAAATGGATTTGATGTAGGACTACGTCTTTGTTCACTGTGCTGGGGTACATTCTGTGAAAACTGAAATGACTTGTTTGGGTTGACGGAATGGAAGTTTTCAGATGCTAATAGCTCTCATACAACTGTCTTGAAATCATTATTTAAGATATTATTAGATAGCTAAAATGAAATGTAAGCTATGTGTGGAGCATAGAGCAATAGTGATGGAGATCGATATTGGTCTTAGGGGAAACTACCTCTCCGAGTAGTTTAATTGGCCAGAAAAGAAAAACACCATGCTGGAGACATCGGAGATTGCGGGTTCGTGTCCTGTCTGGACGAGGAAAATTTTTTCTAAGAGAACATACCTTAATGACGTAGCATTATTTTCATGATTTTCAAACCAAAAATATAAATGGTAACATATGTCAAAATAAATATAACTTGAAAAAAAAATGAATAACCATGTCCAATTCAATTTATTCATTACTCGTACTCTTGTGACAGCATTTCAAATGATGTTAACTTCGCTCTGGATTAATGTTTTTTTGCTTCGAAGGGTTTGTGTTTTGGTACGGGAAGGAAAGATTTTTATACAACTTCACGTGATCTATGTCTATAAAAAACACAGAAAATGTTCCGGAATTCGCAAAAAAAACTAATCCCTGCACTTCCCAGCTCTGAAAAGAAACGAGTATCTTGTAATTTTCACTATTGAAAGCTACAAAGAAACATCGATTTTTGTTTTCAAAACAGATTGTGTGTTTAAAAATCCGAGCGATTGTTCTGTAGCAGAGCTTTCAGAATACTACAGATAAAAAGATTTCGATAGCTCTCGCTGCAAAACTTCGTGCAATGTTTTATTGTTTTTTTGGTAAAAAATCGGTCTTTAAAAATAAATGCTACGTCGATTTTAATCCAACACCTTACCCCCCCCCCCCTTGTCACAGCTTATCACAAAATGATGATATCCTCCCTCCCCCCATGAATGCTTCTTCATTTAAGTATAGTCCCTAAGTCTAAATCACATCCTCAGCCCGTGTTTATTATTAGCATCCTCGAAAAGTTCACATACATTACCTACTTTTTAACTTAAAATGTAAGTCAAAGGACAAAAAATGTAATTAGTTTACGAAGTACCACCATTTTGTTATGTGGTGAAAATTAAAGAAAAATTTCAAGGTCAAATATTTACATACATTTTCCATATGATTGGGCCCATTTCCCCAACGCAAACAACAAGAAGCTATTTAGAAAAAATGATTCCACACGTTAGGATATTGCTAGTTAGTATAGTGCTAGTTGAATTCTGATGAAGTAGTAATGCTTGCGTTGTTTGGAAAATTTGTCAGTTCGCGTCTCCCTTTTGCTCCGTGCACGTTTCGTTAGGTTTTCCTTGTGTTGAAGAGTTATTTCCCCAGCACAGACATCAGTAAGGTAGATTCAATGATTGCAAGTACAATCAAGTTTTTTTACACGGGGGATGTGTTCAAAAGCAAAGTAACCGTGTAAAACATTGGTCAGTTTAAAGGCAAAAAGGCAATATTATACATACAGTATTTACACCAAAATTTGTTAATTATTAAAAAAGGGTATATGATCCTTTTGTTCTAAAACGGGAAACTTGATTGGAATGAATGTCGATATCTTGTAGTTGAGTTTTGAGTAAGCTATGCCAATCGACACCGCATTTGAGCAAAACTTTCGCATCGGCGGATGGTATATCAGTTACGCGTATTCCTGCTGGCAGATGTTCGTGCAACGTTCATAGCGAGTTTCTTTCGGTTTTCTTTGTACCAAAGAGTTATTTCTCTAACACAGCCATCAGAAAGATAGACTAAATGAAACATCTTAAATTCAAAAAAAAAATCTTAGGCCTTTCTGCTGTCTTAGAAAGGGTTAAAAAGCGTCATACTAAATTTCGCGCAGGCCTTTTTTCAACGAGCTATTAAAATACTGTTGTTTAATTCTAATGTCAAACTAAAATTTTCAAATTTTTCTATAGAAATTTTGCATCAAGTATTATCTAAGCATAACTTGAAAACCTCAGTTTCCTGGTCACTAATCTTTAAACTATAATGACAGAAAATAGGTTAAGAAAAGGCTTAACACTTTATAAGCCAGTGCCAAAAGTTTTGCCAACAGCAATTTTCCTTTTTTTCTGCTTGATAATTATGACCTTTGAGCAACAATCAGAAATAAAGAAAAATATTTGGTGGATTCTTTTTTGCCTCGCCCCTTCAATGGAACAAGCTGTGGCGCCTATATTAATCAGTCGAAGAAAACGGGTCTCCAATTCCCGAATTTTGATCAATATCGACAATTTCAATGACGAGAACGAAAACTTCAATTACCTATCTGTCTTACGAATTTATAAAATACCGTACTTTTGTATCGAATAAACATCAAATAATGAATTAGTTTTAGTAATAGTAATTATGACGGAAACGCATAGAAATGATGACAGTCATATGATGACTAAAGCGGCAACAGCAGTTGAGAGCCCTGCTTTTTTCGCATCGCTGGCAACAAATCATAGCTAGATTGCATCCCGCGAGAAAGCAGCTGGAAAGTGTCACGAGCAGTAACAGCTCCACACAGTCCAACCCACGATACATAGATAAAAACAGAATTAGAAAAAAATACCACAATGCATTTTATGCAACTTCCGAACACCCTCAACAGTATGATTCAAGTCCTAGATTGCCAGAACAAAACAGTACTAACTTATGAAACCCACGATGGGACCGTAGGTCTTAGTTTCAGAGAAGATACAACCATTCAACGTTCTCTCCCTAGCAGGAGACGCTTGGCGCTTGATTCCAAAACCGATGCAAAGCCTGCCTCATTGTGGTACCGAACCGCGGGGGGAAGAGAAAGAGAATGCATACGTGTTGCATTCGGACGGGATCGGAAGTAGGTCAGCCACTTTTTGCCCCGGCGCTCGAAATGCGAATCTCGTGCTGCTGCAAGCGCGTTCCGATGCATGCTTGCTTTGCTTGCAGTCGGTCGGAGTGTCGAAGTTGTTGTTTGGCCTCTTTTCGCTGGGTTGAGGGAAAAACGAAGAAGAAGAAGTAGTGGTAATACAACACAGCCTGCCTGTTGTACCAGGCGATTTAAAGTATAAACAATCGGTGTCATCAACACAACGTCGCTGTGCCTCCGGTCGATCGTCGCGTCGCGTCACAGGTTTGATTTCTGTTTATGCTTTGGTGGTGGGAAGGAGACGGCCCCGTAAGCCGTAACTTTTTCCCCATAAGGTTAGAGTCAGCGGAAGTGCACTTGATTGTCGTCGATGAAGCTTACCTGCATCGCACACTCTCAGGCTTCCGTTATCAGCAGACTGCCGGTAAGCAGAGCCGAGGTAAAGTGCAGTGCATTAACGTGTGCCGCTTCAAGGCTGAGGTTTTCCATAAACGTAAAGCATAAAGCAATACAGAACAGCACAGGTAGTGTAGCTGTAAGTTTTATGATTTTTACTGCCTGATGAGCCAGATTTAGATTTCGCTGGTGGTTTTTGTGCATCGCTAAAACTGGTTTGTTTGGATGAAAGTATATAAGCTAACTTCGACGAGGAAAGCGTGTCCTTCCTTCAGCAGGGCATGAACTAAATTTGGAATGATACAGAAACTAAGATTAGCACGGCTGGTCCTTGCGCACAACCCAAGGGATGACACGCAAAATCGTGAACCGTTCCACATTTTTTTTTTGCAAAAAATTACAAACAGGATTTATCAAAAAAAAAAAAAAGGGCAAGGTCAGGGATTATGTTTGAATAAAATTGACCTTCGCATGCGTTTAAATATCGATTAGTTCTGTTTGAATTCACTTGCTCTGAGTTTTTTTCCGACCTTCATTGATACTCGGATGCTTATCAGTATATTTGTATGGTTCTATCAATTGATTGATAGTCGTAAGATGATGATATACGATTCGATTGCCTATTAAAAAATAAACTAATCATCATATCACAAGTTTGCGGAACATCAACAAGACATTAATGTTCAATCTCATTTAATGGTAAAAAACTTACATAATTTGAAAATGGCACTTTATTTTTTATACTTTCCACAAGTTGCCACCCTATTAAAGTGGAACGTTTTTCTACACCGAAACCCATTTCAAATGAAAACTGGCGAAACCCAAAAGAAAAAAACCAAAAACCAAAAAAAAAAACAAAAAGAAAAAGCGACAAAGAACTTTAACGAATATCACTACTTTGAAACATAGAAAAAATGAACAGAATAACAGGGGATTTTTTCTTTTGAAGTTGACTAGACACTCGCAAAAGAAAGACAACTTGTTTGACGATTGATTTTTGTCTTTACGGCTCCGTGCACCCATCGAACCATTTCCAATCGGAAATTGATTTACCGCAGCTCTATTGAGGTTACCTGTTTCTACTAGTGAATGGAACTTGGAGCACCGCAATCAGAGAATAGCACAATGTAACTGTGCTTCACAAAAGGGTCAACAGGTAATTGCACAAATAACTTCAGTGGTTTATGACGCGAATGTTGAGATAGAGATGTTATAGGGTTTAGCTTTTGTTAATATTTGTCTGTATTCTCCTATCCCGTCACTAGAATTAGCTCATAACCTAAAGACAAACCAAAATAAACAAACTTGTCCAACGCTCGCTCTATTTCCAAAGTGTCATTCCCAAGACAGACAGCACCCACACCACACCAAAACATTGCGCACCAACTAATCCGCCGGCCAAGTTCTGAAACAACTCGTTGTCTCTGTTTTATATCGGCACTTTTCTCCACGTTTAAGTGAATGTTTACACTGTACTTCTACTCAAAAAACGATGATCGGTTGTAAACAAACTATCACCCGGGCCCGTAGCCGTAAAATACATCCGACGCCAGCCAGCACAGCGTGTGCACATGCATGCTTCCTCTTGTTGCACTCGTTCAAAGATGAGGAAAAAAACAATCAACGGAAAGTAGAGTAAAACAGAAAGTGCCTACTGCTACAGCAAATGATGCTGTGCATCACGCGTGGGTGTTGAGAATTATTTAGTCAAATTGGCCTGCATCTGATTGGCTCGCTTCTCAACAAAGTCCACGCTTAAAATATCCAGCCTGAGTCATTCTTTGAATACGACCTCTTCGACTTCCAACGCTCACCAAAATTCATAAACGATACTGCGAGGGACGGTTTATTAGACATTTAGCTTCGGAATGGTGTCATCGCGCAGTGAACTACTGTTTTGATGCCGACAGCCTTTCGCAATCGAAAACAAAAAAAAAAAACTCGGCACTGGGAACAATGCTATTGTCATAGTTTCAATCAATATCAATTATGAATGAGCTCACGTTTAATTGAATTTTACCGATTGCTATCGTGATTTCAATTGAAGGTCCCATTCCTGTGTATAATAGTCGCGAGATCAGCGTTTATCCCATGAGCTCCATACCATTGATTATGTACATATAGTTTATTACAGCTATTCTTTCCACACTACTATAATTACTACACGCGTGTTCATTCTGTTTGGGTAGGGTGACACCGGCACAGAATACTGTTGTTCCGCACAAGATATGCACTGAATGGAGTTCTGCTTCGCACAGAATTGTACATGTTTCGCATCATTAAACCAATCCTCCACGATACGAGTCCGTCGTCTACTCAGCTTTGTCAGACTGCCACAATGGGAACCCACATTACCGTTATCAAACTGCCAACCAGTTGACATTTTCACCAATAAAAAATAAAAGACAACTCATTGCTGGTGGTGACGGTGGTACTGGTGGAGGAACTGCAGAAGTGCACTTTGTAGTCCATTCATTCGGTGCTTTATAATAGCACTCAACGCCACCGCACCGAACAAACAACAATTGGTGGGAATGTGCGAAATATGCGAACACTTCGAGTGCACCTATGCAATTCGAACTTCACTCAAGCGGGGAACGCGGGTTTCGTGGTTCACGCGTGGCTTGGGCTGGGATGTTCAGTTTCCAGCATAGGGGCCCTTGTATATTTTAATTCAATTTTATTACTTATTCTGACCATGATTGGTTCTGTTTTTTTTTTATTCAATACAACTAAACCTTTGATTTCAAGTGTTACATTCAAGTATTGGAGCAACGGTTGAATTCTTTTAAAATAATTTCAAAAAACCGTGTGCCAACTGGGATACGAGTAACTATAGTTAAGATCCCTGATGAGAGCTATGGTTTGAATGTTCAGTGAATAAAATTTCCATACACGTCTGTTTTTTTACATTGGGCGGCGCACAACAGCGTCTAATCTGAAGTGACCTGTCTTCCACTATCTCCCTGGCGAATTAATGTTATGTTTTGCAGGAATTTATACGCAGTCGTAACCGATTTTCGCTTTTGAAGTGGTTTATTGTCGACTTTTTGCCAAAATTTTTGTGTAGTTCAATACACCTGCGAAATGCTTCTTGTTTCAACGCCATTTTGAACAGTACTGGTTATGCATGAACTAAACAAAAAATACAGACATAAAAAAGCGAGAAACAGCTTACCACACTCACTAGTCACTACACTTACTCTCGTTTGTTAGGTTATGTTATGTATATTCAAAAGTTCCATCTGACAATTTTTGTCTTGATGAATAAAATTAACAACTAGAGACGAATAACAATAAATTATTGGCGAATCCGCAGGCGACGTAAAAAAGTGTTGATGGGTTCGTTGAAGTCGAACAGTTCTGCAACCTCGTTGAACCTCGTAGACATAAACCTAATCGCATCATACTGGCCGTACCGACTATACCTTGCCTCCAAGTTCAAAAGCTGACGTCCCCGCAGATTCCTTTCTGGAGCGTAGAGGTTCAATTCTGCGACAATAGCGGGTGAATCAATTTCATTTTTCAGAACCTTCGCAACAAAGAGAATTTGTGCGTTAGATCTTCTTCTCTCCAACGTCTCCAATGCAGCGGTGCAGGGGGTAGCCTCGTAGCGTCATGCCAAGGAAGATGCGATCAATCGGACACCAAGCGACAACCGCTGATTCGAGCATCGATCTACCAAGGCGCAGTACAAAGCTTTCATGCACAGTGGATCGCGGAATCCATCGGCAATTCTAAAAATAAATCCTAGTTGCTTGTTGGCTCTTGAAATGACACCTTCGTAGTGTGCCCGGAATGTATGCTAACTATCCAAAATTACGCCAAGATCTTTAACTTGGCTTACCCGCTGAAAATTGATTGAAGCTTTCTGATGGAGGTAATAACATGACATTTTCCTACACACAGGGTAAGAAGATTACGTTTGCTCCAATCACTGAAAGCATCAAGCAACTTTTGTAGTTCCAAACAGTCTCCAAGACAGGCTATAATCCGAACGATTTTTACATCGTCTGCGAAAAGAAGTCGTGTACCTCGCGGTAGAATTGTAGCAACATCGTTAATAAACAGTGAGAATAAAAGTGCACCTAGATTGCTTCCTTGTGGCACTCCAGAAGACGTTGTAAATGGCTCGGAATGTGACGACCCAAGACTGACACATACAACTCTGCCGGTCAGGTACGAACGAAACCATCTCACCCCGAGCATGGCGGAGAGCCCCAGTTTATCCAGCTTTCGTAGAAGGATCGAACGCAGCCTTGAAGTCCGTGTACACAGCATCCACTTGCATTCCCGCGTCCATTGAGCGAGAACAGATTAGTTGTGACGGATCTTTTAGGATAAAAACCATGTTGGTCACTATACGATGAAAACAGCACTGTGCTGACGACGATTTCGAAAACTTTGGAACCAGCACATAATGATGGAATTCCTCGGTAATTACTACACTTACCCTTTTTTTTTGATAGGGGGATTTGTTAGTAGCCCAGGTATTTATGATAAATATTAGTAAATAATGAGTATTTGTGTCCAATCACAAATGGTGACTTCTCAATACTGTTAGTAATTTGTAATTTTAATTGTTAAGATTTGTTTGCTTTCGCAATTAGGACTTATCATTCATAGGGATTTAAACCTACTTGTCAAGAAAGGAAAGTAAACTTACAACTAAGTTAAATGCTAACTTATTGGCTATAAAGAGAGCTTATCGTAGCAATTGAGGATTGCAACGATTTTTTGTCGAAAATTCTTAATAATTTTATTTGACATAGCTTCTAATGATTCAACACCAGTAAGTCTATGTAATTCGAGTGTACCAAACCAAGGAGGACGCTTCAAAATCATTTTCAGAATTTTATTCTGAATCCTTTGGAGCGTTTTCTTCCTTGTTGAACAGCAACTTGGCCAGATCGGTACAGCATAAAGCATTGCTGGTCAAAAAACCTGTTTGTAAATCAAAAGTTTGTTCTTTAAACAAAGTTTAGAATTCCTGTTAATGAGAGGATATAAACATCTCGTATATTTGATGCACTTGGCTTGTATACTCTCAATGTGCTCTTTGAAAATAAGTTTTTTAATCGTTAATTAGTCCCAAGTACTTAACCTTGTCAGACCAACTTAAAATAACCCCATTCATCTTGACAACGTGATTATTGTTTGGCTTGAGGAAAGAAGCCCTAGGCTTATGAGGAAAAATTATCATTGAAGTTTTAGAAGCATTGGGAGTTATTTTCCACTTTTGCAAGTAGGAAGAAAAAATATCTAAACTTTTCTGCAATCGATTGCATATGACACGAAGGCTTTTTCCTTTTACGGAAATGCTTGTGTCATCGCAGAACAATGACTTTGTGCATCCTAGAGGCAAATCAGGAAGATCTGAAGTGAATATGTTATACAGGACTGGGCCCAAGACAGAACCTTGATGCACACCTGCTCTGACAGGAAATCTATCAGATTTTGAATTCTGATAGACAACCTGCAGAGTTCGATCAGTAAGATAATTTTTCAAAATTTTGATTAGGAAAATTGGAAAATTAAAAGTTTGCAATTTCGCAATCAAACCTTTATGCCAAACATTGACTACACTTATTCTCATTTCCCTCTCAGCGTGTTGTGGAGTAAAAGAGCTTTAAAAAAATTCCAAAGTTTTATTTGTCATCCGTTATGAAGCAGTCAACAATTTCGGGAGAGGAACTGTACCGATTCCTAGCAATGTGTAACGACAGGGAAGGGAGTACGAAAACCGATGGGACGCTGGAGGGGCTTTGAAAACAAAATCTGGGGTGTTGTTGAAGAGATTGGAGCTGTTGACAGGAATGAAGTTCAAGAAAGCTTGTAAAGGTATAAAAAGCTAGTCAGCATATGTAAAGAAAGAATGGCCTCGTAGCCGGTAGATGCAGCCGGTAGCGGGCAGCTGTTTCGTGCAATACAACAACTCTTCTTAGGAGTGGGAATCTAAGGCAGCGGTTCTCAACCTTATTTTGTCTTCGTACCCCTTGGCGATATTTTCCAAATCAATTGTACCCCCTGGATTGGTTCTCGCAGAGTGGTAGTGAGTAGTGATGTGGTGGTCTATCTCAAGTTTCAAATTAACCCTATCCCCGCAGAGAGAATACAGTTTTTACATTGGAAAATGACATCCAAACTCTTATAACTCAGCAACTGCAAGCATAATTGGCACAAACTATATTGCTTGTTGAAGATCAAACTGTTATCTAACTGCTTAGAATATAAACTGCTATCAAAGTTTATGTCAGGTGATGTCATATGTCCCGCGGGGAGTGGGTTAAACTATGATTTTTTTTTATTGTTCCGGTATGTTTAAGGAGTAATATTGAAAAACAAATGAAGTATTGCTGATTGCATTGCTGATTTACGTACGTATTTCTGGGGATACGCGCCCCAGGTTGAGAACCGATGGTCTAAGGTAAATTATCAGTGAACTTCAGTGGGTTCTCAGAAGGACTTCAAGGCGGCGTACGATTCAATTAAGCGCAATGGGGAATTATACCTCAACACGTCTACCCACAGAACTGATTATGCTCATTCGTGACAGATTTGACAGTTTCACATGACGCGTGTTTTGAAAATTGCAATGGGAAGTGTAATACGGAGAGCGGGCGTGCAAAGATTCGGTATCATAGCCTTGCACAGTCTAATAGCTCCTTTTTTTGTCGTTGATGTTTTTTTTTCTTCACCCCGTTGATGTTAAAAGCAAAGCAAAGTCTTGATGCTACATTCCGATTTGGAACTTGACCTTCTGTTTGTTATACACAGACTTCGCAGCCGACTGTTTATAGTGTACAGGACAATTCCGGGATCCTACTGACACTAACAGTCTCTCCCGAGCCGAGACTCGAACCTACGACGACTGGCTTGTTAGGCCAGCATCGTAACTCAAGACCATCTGGGAGACCTGTCACTGATATTAATACTATTCATATTAACCAATGGACTCTCATGAGTGTTGTAATCAATGAAGGAGAATACCGGCGAGTACTTGGAGTCTTCGAACGTAGGATTCTGCGTCCGACACTTGGTGGAAAGTGAAATAATGGAGAATGGCCAAACTGATAAAATACCACAGGTTACAGTGAGTTGGCCACAAGACATGAATGTTTTTTTTTCTTCATCTATAGTTTATTTGACACGGCACAAATACAATTCAATGTTTAACGGCGCCAATTATATCTGGTAGCTTACTTTCTAAAGTATCTTAATAACTAAAAGCAAATTTTTTATCCTCGCTGCCGACTACGAGCTGAAGACATGAATGTTGGAGGAGTCATATTGACCATAATCTAAAATTTGCTTGTTCCAAACATTGCGTAATTTATAATCAATTATATTACATCGCCAAAATTGTTAGTGGAGTTATTAATTAGTATAGTTAAAAAGTTTTGACTTTTGACGTTGTATTACGTCTAACGGCAACATTCTGGGATAGGGATGCGAATTAAAATACAAAACGAGAACGTCATGAAAAATGCGTATCACTCAGTAAGTTTTGAACAGAGTTTCTTCATTCTGGCAGCAACCAACTGTAAAATTAGCTAAGTGTCTTTCAAAATTTGAAAAAGTCTGATCTGAAGATTCACTATTGTACAGCCTTGTGTGACCGAAGATTTGGACCAATCAGAGCTGAACATAAAGCCAAATGTCGTTCGAAACCGGCATAATATCCAGAGGACGGAAATTTATCCCGAACACCATTTTGAAACTTAAGATTGTTACTTCATGTTTCTAGAAAACAACCAAAAATGACCAAATACCTTTTTAACATGAGTACTTACGAAATCAGTACCTGGAAAACAGCATAGAACGCCCGAATACCACCTATTATAAGTATTTCTGGAGTCGGAATGATGCCCAGAGACCGTGAATTAAATCCAGTTACCATTTTGAATTTCTTTATGGCCAGCACAGTTTAGATAATTTATACAGTGTGGAAAATTCGTTTAAACGCAGCATCATATTTTATTCTTCCGATAATATGACGAACAATAATAAAACTAAGACATTAGAATATGTTAGCTAACACAAATCATAGTTAATTGCAGTACTGATTTTAATTTCAAATTACCATTCGGCGCTGTTAGAGACAAAAACAGGTTTCAAGGGGGGGAAATTCGTTTAAACGCACACCATTAAGAATCATCAACAGGCTCACCTGCAATATCGAAAACCTTGACGATCTAGATTAGTATTGTAGTAGTGTTAGTACGCGGAGCTCAAGTTGATGCTGGCTTTTTTGTTGATCTGAGGTTACGAAATGGCGAAAAAACCTTACTTGAGTGAGTCAGAGCAAAAAGTTGCTATGGAACTTAAAAAAACGGGTATAAGTAACCGTGGTATTGCGAGGAGAGTAAATAGATCCGAAACAGTGATTCGAAATTTGCTAAAAAAGGTGATAAATACGGTGTTAAGAAAAGAACTAAGGGGAATACCAAAATAAGTAATCGTGATAGAAACCGCATTTTGGAGCTGGCTGGCACTGGAAAGTTCAACTCGTCGGATATTAAGAAGGAACTTGGACTCCCGATTACCAATAAACGAATTGCACAGATACTGCGTGGATCTGGACATTTTAGGTATACAAAAAAGGTCAAGAAACCGAATCTAACGCAACGTCATATTTAGATGAGACTGGATTTTGCCAAAAGGTATATGACATGGCGAAATGAATGGGATACTGTGATATTTTCAGATGGAAAGAAATTCAATCTAGATGGCCCTGACTGTTGCGCGTACTATTGGCATGATTTGAGAAAGGAAACCGAGGTTAAACTGAGCCGAAACTTTGGAGGCGGAACACTCATGGTTTGGGGTGGTTTTTCGCTTCACGGAAAGACTCCGATTTGTACCATTTCTACCAGGATGAACTCGGAAATGTATGTGAAACTGCTGGATGACGTTCTGATTCCATTTATCGAGGATTATACGCCAACAAACTGCTTTTTTCAGCAAGATAATGCGGTAATTCATGACAGCAAAAGAAGTATGGAATGGTTTTCGGAGCGGGAAATCAGGGTTTTGGACTGGCCAGCACGTAGCCCGGACTTAAACCCGATAGAGAACCTCTGGGGAATCCTCGCTCGACGTGTATACCGAGGTGGAAAGCAGTACGGAACAGTTAAGGAATTAGAAACCGCTGTGAGAGACGCCTGGGAGTCAATTTCTGTTGACACGCTGAAAAATCTCGTAAATTCAATGCCGAACCGAATTTTCGAAACTATTCGTATGAACGGAAAGCAAACTAAATATTGAGTATTGGTTAATGTTTTAATGTAAATAAATTCTTTGTTATCATTGAAAAATAATGCGTGCGTTTAAACGAATTTCCCTGATTACAACTTATTTTTTCTCTTACCCAGTCATATTAGAACTTATAATTAAAATCAATAGTGCAAGAAACTATGCTTTGGATAAGCCAACATATGCAACAGTGATAAATTTTAATAATGTACACTAACTCACCAGAACGGTAAAATATAAGACTGCGTTTAAACGAATTTTCCTCACTGTAGTAATCATAGCGTTAAAAAGAGTTGAAAGAGAATTATTACCGAAATTTATCGCTTCAGACCTTGATCAATTACAATCGAGCGTATTCCTTCACTTATTACAAAAAAAAATACACCAGAGTGGCGAAAAAGTTTTCAAAATCAAATTCCCTGAGTTTCCCTGAGATAAAACCTCAGCCGTTAAGCGTTTGGCAGCGTACCTGGGTACCTTTTCAAACATTATTGTTAAAAAAAACAAGATTAACCTAAACTCAGCTGGCTCATATAATCTCATATAATGCTCCTAACTAGTGGGAATAAACCATTTTCCATCATCAGAATGTTTAAAGCAAAAGAGGTAGTCGAAGAGAGGGGCTTTGAATTTTTTTACCCCACAAGAAAGGAAATGCTTCGGGTGATTCTTACTTTTTCAATTCTTGAATTTTGCATTTTGGCCAGTCAAGAGATTGGAAAATTTAGCATCCGGGACCAACAGGAATCTAGAACCACATCTGGTTCCTGTAAATCCGGATCTTCGGGACCATATTCCGGTGAAATAGATTAGTACAATTGTCAATGAAACCGAACAACGTATCAAAATTCATGGAATCACTCCAGGAGTTGTTTTTCATTAATTGAGTTGTCTCCGGAATGGTAATTCCGACGCAGATTCCTAATCTTGAACATGGTCCCAGAGATCCAGATTTACAGAAACCATATGGGAAAAACAGTTCTTTAAGGCCCGTATACTGAAAATGAACAAATTTTCCAATCTCTCGACGGGTCAAGATCCGAAATCGGTCAAGGATTGAGAAAGTTATAAGCGTTCCATTTTCATGGCTACCCGAGTACCCTGCCCCTGCCGAGCACTTTCGGGTGTTAAAATTGCCGAGTACATAACTTTCAATTTGCCCTGATATTTTTCAGCACAAAAAAGTGCCACGTAGACGAACACAACTCTGAAATTCCAGTGAAAAAAGTTTTCGACCGGATATGAAACCAATCAGTAGAGATCCAGCATCAACATTTGATGCTGAAAATATTATGGAAAACAGAAAAAAACAATCAGAGATTTTTTTTTAGATTGTCCACATGGGATGGTGTTTGGATACTTTAAGCAGTATTCCAGAAACCAAAAGTTGTCATGGTGGGCTTCAAAGTGGCGTTCGGAATTGTTTTCCGGCCTGTGGAACTGCTCTGGTTACGAAAATAATCATATTTAGTGTTATTTTGCTATTCTGTAGTCTAATAAAACTCAGAAACAGAAAGAACAATATTAGTTATAGTAACTGCGTTAAGGAATTTCGCTTTTATAAATGAGTTTCTTTCTTGTCGGGTACAAGATTAGTTCGTGATATTAATCTTATAATTAACTATTAACTAGGTTTTATATTCCAACGCAGTGGGCGTGGAATACAACGCTTAGGTTTATGATCACAGGGTTATTGAAGCAAGATTTAATAGTGAAACTGTTAATGGCAATTTCATAAGAAATTGTCTAAACTAATAACTTCCAAAGGCCAATTACACATTATCAAAAAGAATAAATATACACCACTTCATAACCGGTATCAAAAGAAACGAGTTTCAAACGTTCGCATGCACAGCAATGCACGTGCTCTTCGTATAACCACTTAGACAATTGTCCGTTGAAGGTTGGTTGCTTCTCACCGTGCAATGGAGCCCGAAAGTCGCCTGTGGCAGAGTGTCTGAAAGCGCGCTGACTTTTCCGGAGATTCCCAGAACCGTGTCGTATTTCTTTTTGGCAAAAGTTTCAATTACCCAAAAAAGCACTCCGCGGCAGAGTAACGGTAACACAGAACACTCTTCAGCACTGCACAGCCACCACCCAATCTCGTTGCCGCCGGTTTCGGTCGAGGATTTTTGGCTATGTTTGTGCAGCCATCGTACCGCCAAGTGACATCGACGGTTAAGTAGTGAACGGCCCCCCTTCGCCCGTCTGCCTGTTTGCATTGGATGGTTTGAGTGACACACTAATGCACTCTACACGCCCAGTTTCTCCGGCAGGTTTTTCACCAAACCATCGAAACACCGCATAACGAACGAACGAATCGCAACCCCATACCAGAGAATTGTGGAGCTGGAGCCGCACCTGGGCGCCAAAATGACGTATGTGTTCGCAGAGGTTTCATTCCGTCTTAAGCCCGATGACGTTTAATATCTATACATTGTAAGACATACCACCAGAAACAGCAGCAACGATATGTTTTGGTCCGATCGATATGGGCCTACTCGCGCTCAGCAAGTTAACGTGCTCAGAAAAGTTAGTGTGTGTGTACTGTGTGATGTGTGCGTTTATATATAAATGTTAATCATCATTCAGTGCTTTGATGACCGGTCGCGGTCGGCTCATTTAGTCGTCGTCGTCGTCGTTGTCGTAGTTGTTGTTGCTGTTGGCGAGACTATAGAGGGACCGGGGTAGAGGAAAACCGTGAAATTCTTGACTGTTTGTTCACATCTCTGCTGCTTCTTCAACCTTGCAGTGTGTTCTACTCTACTCTGGTGGGGATTGTTCATGTTTCGAACGACTGCTCTAGTCACCAGGGTGATTATTATGTCATTTCTATTTAAATTTTGCGCACCAGTGTTGGACTGATTTCCGCGAAATTTTGAATGATTGAATACTGATTTTTTGTTGCACGTTCACGCGTTCAACGAGCTTAACGGTCAGAGTATGCATTTATTAGGAGGTTTTCGATTCGATTGCATGTGGAATGTAGAAAAAAACTAGACTTAATTTTGAATAGGGGATATTCAACAGAAAGTACCGTATACTACGATACAGCTGTGAAAATAAAAAAGGATATAAAATAAAAAAATCCGGGCCATTCTATGAGCAGAGGCAAACACTCAAACATTTCCTCGAGCAATTTTTTCCCAAAAAATAAAGCGTCTAAAGGGTTATTCCTAGTGCTGATATGTTTTGTTATGGATAACCCATGTAATACTCATATAGGAAATAGTTTTACCAAAAAACTTTGTTCAAGTTTTTTCAAGTTTTGTAAGCAAATGAGTTGCTCCAAAACTATAGGATTTACGAACCACCCTAGACTTAATCATCCACAGAATGGTGTACTGTTCGTATACGAGAACGTTTCGAAACACTTTGAAATGCACTGATAATATTGTATTTTTGGCTTAGCGGAATGTTGACTTCTGTGTAGTTAACTCCATTCGGTCAGTTTGCCAAAAATGTTATCAAAATATAAGAAATGATCCTAACTTGTTTACCATGCTTAGGCCAAAACATTTGGCATGTATAATTGATAGCGGAAGGGTCAGGAATTCTATCCAAGGAAAAAGAAACTACTTAGACTACTTTTTTGACGTAGAATAGCGTCTTGCTCAAACATATATAAGGGGTACAAATTGAATGACCGAAAACATCGAGCAAGTTCACGAAAATTGTCCACTTTCGAATGCTTGAAATTCAGTTAGTTTTCAACCATTTTTTTTCATTCAGCAATCGATTGTCAAATTAGCTATGCGTCCACCAAAATTCAGAAAAGCAGCTGATTTTAGCACAGCAAAGCTGAGCGGGCGACTCATTCGATCGCAGCGTTCCACACGAACCAACTGCATAGCATTGCTGAACATATCCGGGCATGATTGTAATTTTTTTAAGCCAATTTTATTTTAAATTTGATAACTTCGTCGTATTTCTCGGAAAATTTTACGTAAAAAACACCTATCACTCCGTGGTAATATGTGCCAATTTCGAGATATAACATTTTTACGAAAATAGTTTTGAATATCGTAATTATTTTCCGTAAGAATGTTATATCTCGAGATTGGCTCATATTACCACGTGGTGATAAGTGCGTCTTACGTAAAATTTTCCAAGAAACACGATGAATTCATCAAATTCAACATAAAATTAACTGAATTTGCCAAAAAATGCAATTTTTTTTTCAAATCAAAAATAATCTATCTGGCAACACTTGCGTATTTTTTTCTGGATTCCTTGTTTTTTCTTCTTCGAAAATTACCTTTCCGTGTTTCACGAGCGTCTTACGTCTATACATTGTAGAAAAATAATTACGAAATTTAAAACTATTTTCATAAAAATGAAATGTTATATCTCGAGATTGGCTCATATTACTTTGGGGTGTGAGTGTTTCTTATGAAAATTTTCTGAGAAGTATGACGAAATTATCAAATTTAAAATAAGAATGGCTACATTTGCCAGAAAATGCAAATTTAGTTTTTAAAGACACATATAATCTATCTGGCAACACTTCCGGTCAAAAATAATATTTTCTCTGCTTTGTTTCCTTTAAAAATCACCCACCAGTATTTTTTGGACGTCTTACGCCTATAAATTGTAGGAATTCGAAAAAAGTGGTTTTGACAAAAAAATGCGTTATCCTGCAACAAAGAGGGAGGTCCCACAGAGCAGGGGGTGTCTCAATCGACACTAAAATTGGGATTTTCTCAAAGTGACACTAGATTAATAATTCACCCAACTTTGAGCAAATCCTGTGATGGTCGTGTCCAAAAAGTATGTACACTTCGTATGGAATGACCCATATAGATATTGCTAGTCATAGTGCAGGCAACGAAATGTAAAAAGATTTCTTTTTTCAATTCAATAAAAACAAATTTCATTTTATTCATTTTTTGGACCTCTCTAGTGAAAAATAAATGAACCACCCTACTGAAAATCTGGTTGGAGGTGCCTAATAAACAAGAATAATTTACACGTGGTTTTAAGTGAGTTTTGAGTTATTTTAAAAGGTAATTCTAAAATATCCCTTATTGGACCCTCTGTTGCCCAAACAACGGCTAAACCCCAGGAAGTCGATTTTCGGGCCAATTTTTCTTGGGTCAACAATAGATCTCGACGTTGTATGAACTTTGAAGTTATATGGCGTCAAAAAAAAATTTCGATTTTCCCAATTTCATGTCTCCCCCCTTTGTAGATTTTCGAGAGTCGAAAAATCACAACTTTGAGCGCTTTGAAGCACCCCTAAATCATGACCAATTGAGCTGGAATTTCGAACAGGTCATTTTTTGGGACAGAAAACAAAATGTACATGATCGGTTTTTGAAATTGGATGATGAAATTTTTTCCCATACAGCCATTGTCCCCCTAACCCCCTCATATCTGATAGAATAGCAAAGTAGTGAAAAAGAAAAAAAATTGTATGTCTACAACTCAATATTCAATACCCGCCAGCCCTCGACAAGCAGGGCCGGTTTAGGTACTGGGGGGCCGGGGCAGTGGGCCTTCTTTTCTTAAAACTTCTAGATAAAAAAATTTCAAATTGTGAAATGACTTTGGCAGGTGACGAGTAAAAAAAAGGTCTTCACGTCTGCCCCAGGACTAGAGGGGCCCCTCGAGTCGGAAGGCCCGGCGCATTTGCCCCCTTTGTCCCTCCCCCCCTTAAATCTGGGCCTGTCGACAAGTTTAGCAGCAGATTTATGTTATTATATTTTGTGATCCCGGCAACCAAGAAAGTTGGTCTTCAGCAAAGTTGTTCATTAGGTCAAGGGCTTGTGGACGGCAAATAGTATGGTTTAGAATTCATCTGTAACGCAGTGTTAGAGTGCATGTAGTTTAGAGTATTTTGAACTTGATTTATTACAAGAATTCCTCTACTTAGAGAGTACCGATCTTCAACTAAGTTATTCAGGATATCATGGACTTTAAGTTGGTACAATTTCGAGTATTTTGAGTCTCAAGTATTTCGTGAATTTGACCATTCAGAAAGTTCTAGTCTTCACTAATGTTGTTCAGAAGATCAATGGTTTTATTCAAAGCTGAAAGTTTTTTCGAAATTCTGCCTCTACGCGCACTAGAGTGCATATCGTTTTGAGTGTTTTGAACACAAGTTGTCTCGTGAATCGAACCATCTAAAAAGTTGTAGAATTCAACAAGATTGTTCAAGATAAGTTTAGTTTGGTATGGAATTCAGCCACTACCTGGCGCTAATGTGCATGTAGTTTTGAATTATTCGAACTAATTTTATCTCGTGAATCCAACCACTTAGAAAGCTGTGTTCCCAAGGAAAGTTGTTTCAAAGGCGCTTCTGGTTAGTTATTAGTTTAGTTCGGAATTCCACCACAACGATACATAAATTTCAGTATAACTCAAGAACTAATCAAGCAAACGGAACAAATTCTGGTATGTGGAGGTTTTTTGAAGCAAGAAATATTTATATGGTGGTTCGACAACCCTCCTCTCTCGAAAGGAGGGGTCCCATACGAATGAAACACAAATTTCACAAATTTTGACAAGTAGGTTTAATAATTTTCCTACAATTACATTAACTTAACTGCGAAAGCTAATAACATTCAATGATATAAAAAAGCGTACAAATAAATATATGACAGTGTTGATAAGTCACCATTTGTGACAGAACACACAATATTAATTCTGAATAGATATTAGTACATAAATATATCATTACAAACAATCCCCCCCCTATTGAAAAAAATCACAAATCCCTCGAGAACTAATCAAGCAATGTCCTTTAAGCTGGAAGTACAAAGTCAGCAGAACAAAGAGTTAATAGCATGAAAATTTAGTGCTCATTCGATGCTCATTTAATGCCATATCGCCGAATTTAATGCTCCATCATCTCTTTGAAAAATGCACTTGTTTGCTAGCTTAAGAAAATAGCTAGCAGACAGTATACGAAAATAGCATTTTAAGTAACAAAACAGTTTTATAACGGTCAAAAACATCTAATGCTCATTTAATGCTCTTGAAAAAACCTGATGATCCAGATAATTTCATTGATTTTGTATAAATTTTTCAATAGTATGATAATAATATGATAATACATGAATAGCTTCAATTTTTTCAAACATTTTCCTCTAAAAACACTCAGAATCCTCTTGATACGATTCAATACCAATTAAATGCTTTCATATGCGAGCAGTTTCAATAACTTATGTGCATTTTTTCATTAAATATATTTTTTTCAAAAATATTGTTCTGCTAGCTTAAGAAAAAAGTTAGCAGAGCAATGGCCAGAAACAGCATTTTCAAGCAATAAACTGTTGTAGAATGGTCATAATAATTTAATGCTCATTAAATGCTTTTGAAAAAACCCGATTTTCATAATTTTATTGATTTTGTATAAATTTTTCAATAATATGATAATACATGAATAATAAAGAACTTAAGTTAATGTTTGTGTACATGTAGCAAAATCAGCCACGCGACGCCTTTGGTGAAGCGACAAGGCTCGTAGGCCGAAAACACACCGGCGCGACCCACGCCGCGGAGTAGTAGAGCTGTATATTAACCCGCGGCAGGACGCGCCAGTGTGTTTTCGGCCTACGAGCCTTGTCGCGTCACCAAAGGCGTCGCGAGGCTGATTTTGCTACATGTACACAAACATTAACTTAAGTTCTTTTTCCGTAAATTAAAGAAGAAAATCAAACAACAGCGTTCCATACTTTGAATTAAAAGGCCTCGCTAGCATGCTCACTTGTTTTTTTTTTTAAATTATTATTATTCTTCGATAATGGGGTCCTAAAGTTTTAAACGGTTTTCTGATTTTTATATATTAGCTGGAATAGTGCAATTTTCTAAGCAAAACGTGATTTTTAAAAAATGTTTAGCATTTTCCTTTGATTTTCAAATGAAGGATAAAAATCTGCTCGAAATGCCTTAAATGACAGTTCTCTCATATACCGTACATGGGCGAAACGTCACCTTAGACCTTTCGAGCAGTTTTTCTATTATTCATTTAAAAATCGAAGGAAAACGATAAACGTTTTTTAAAAATCACGTTTTGCTCAGAAAACGCGGCTTTTTCGAATGATATATAAAAACCGGTATAGCTTTAGGACCCTATTGCATGAGTTTGGATATTAGGTAACAGAGTACCTGTGCAGTGCACATGTTGCACAGGGGACCCTACGCCACTACGCGCAGAGATGCCAGATGTTTTTGAAAAATGTCTGCAACTGCTCGAAAAACCGGAAAAATCTGCTTGAAATCTGAAAGAAAAACTATCCGTGAATGAAAAAAATTTCGCTCGCGCCTGCAAAAATCTGCACACATTTTGAAAAAATCTGCGCAAATATAAGGAGACTCTGACAAAAATCTACAGAAACTATGGAAAACCTGCAAATATCTGCGAAGCAATAAAAATCTACACACAGAAACTTAAAATCTGCGTTTTGCAGACAAATCTGCACATCTGGTTTCCCTGACTGCGCGTCACATGGAAATGGGAATTCTTTTGCGACGTACACAAAGATATCTCTCGTTTTTGACAAAACGAATGAGGTGCATGTGCGTCGCGTACATGAGACAACTCGCGCGTAAAATTCTCGTGAGCCCGTCACTTATTATGCTTTGCGATGGTAAGAGAGAAATTGATTTTGTGCAGAAGGATAAAGACAGGAGATTTTATGCAACTTGCTCACCAGTAGGAGTAATAAAAAAAGTGAATAGGATATTGAAGCATAGTTAATATGTTTTAGGACATTTGGTCATTTGAAGCTGACACTGACGTTAGAGTGTGTGTTCATCACTTCAGCATGTTGTGTGTGCACCGTGTGCACAATTACGCAAGGATTTAGTGAGAGAGGGAAGTATTTAAACATCTTACGTTTACAGAAAGGTATAGGGAGATTCGACAAAACCGCAAGGTTTAAAAAATAATGAATAGTGCAAAACTTAAAAATCAGTTGAAAAACATCTCACTGATATTATAATAGTTGAACCTTGCCTAAGTAGCAGGGCTGGTAGTGGTCAACGATGTCAGAAACAGTTATTTTAGTGACTAAGTTGATGTAAAACGTGACCAAACAGTACCCAACAAATCGAAAAAAGAGACCAACAGTTGCTAGAAAATAGCCAGAGAAGCTATTGTTATAGAAAAGGGTACGAAATAAGGGTTTCAACCCGTGATTCGCTGGGTACTGAATTTGATGTGCTATATATTTGATGGAAAATGCATTTAATTTATTGAAACTGGTCGCATATGGAAGCATTTAATTGGTATCTAATCGTATCAAAAGGATTCTGATTGTTTTCAGAGGAAATGTTTGAAAAAATTGAAGCTATTTATGTGTTATCATGTTTTTATCATATTATTGAAAAATTAATGCAAAATCGATGAAATTATCATGAAAATCAGGTTTTTTTCAAGAGCATTTAATGAGCATTAAATTATTATGACCATTCTACAACAGTTCATTGCTTAAAAATGCTGTTTCTGGCCAATGTTCTGCTAACTTTCTTCTTAAGCTAGTTAGTAGTTAGTAGTTAGAATGTACACTATTTTGTCAATTTAATAATAAATTCTGTTATAAATATGCTTTAGAAAAACACACTTTTGAACATTCAAGTGTATGATAACAGAATATGATATAATTCTGTACTTTTTATCATTCTGGCATATCAAGAATATTGCAGGCTTTGTTATTTCTATCAAGTTCAGATATATTTGTGATACCCGTTTGTTATAATTGATTGATCGGGTTATCATATTATTGAAAAATTTATACAAAATCAATAAAATTATCATGATCATCAGGTTTTTTCAAGAGCATTAAATAAGCATTAAATGTTTTTGACCGTTACAGAACTGTTTTGTGACTAAAAATTTCTTATATTGTCTGCTAGCTATTTTCTTAAGCTAGCAAACAAGAGCATTTTTCAAAGAAATGAATGAGCATTAAATTCGGCGATATGGCATTAAATGAGCATCGATTGAGCACTAAATTTTCATGCTATTAACTCTTTGTTCTGCTGACTTTGTACTTCCAGCTTAAGGGATATAATCAAGCAATTGGAACCAAATTTGGTACGTAGAAGTTTTTTGGAGCAAGAGTTTTATACAAATGAAACACAAATTTCTGCATAACTCAAAATCTAATCAAATAAATGGAACCAAATTTAGCATGTTTTTGAAATCAAGAAATATTTCTATGGTGGTTTGACAATCCTCCCTCCTCTGGAAGGGAGAGGTCTTATACAAATGAAACACAAATTTCTGCATAACTCGACAGCTAATCTAGCATTTGGAACCATATTTGACAAGTGGGTGTTTTGACGAGTAAGAAATATTTATATGTGGTTGTACGAGACTTCTCCACTCCTAGAAGAGGAGGGCACAAACTTCTATATAACTCGAGAACTAACCAAGCAAATTGAAGGTTGGTAGGGGACAAGACATGTTTTTATGGTGGTTTAATATCCTTCCCTCCTCAGAGAGGAAGGGCTCCCATACAAATGAAACACAGATTTCTACATAACCCATTTTATAACCAATCAGGTAAATGGAACTTAACTTGGAATGTAAGGATTCCAGAGTACAAAAAATGTTTCTACGATGATTTTACACCCCTCCTTACTCTGGGATGGGGGGAAAGGTCCCACACAAATGAAACACATATTTCAACCAATTTTTTTAGAAAACAGCTTAAAATGATCAAGATGATGCACAGAAGCCAAAAATCGACACCTGAGACTATTTTGAATTCTTAGATCACTGTAATTTTTTTTTTGGACAATTTAAACTTCTTTGTTTCGCCTTTCTCTATGATCGGACAGGCACCCATTAGCTAATCTTTTGTAGTTAAGAAATAAATTTTAAAGAGCTATAAGCCCCATCATTAGAAAGGGAAAATATAGGGCCTTGTTTTGCAAATATTAAAGTTGGTGGTCGTCATATTGGATTTAGCCGCCATATTGTTTTCTTTGAAAAAATTGATTTTTGATCCTCTGAACAAATTTGCTGAGAACCGCAACTTTCCAGGTTTCCGGAAACACGTGATATCTGCCTATTCTAGGTGATGCTAAAAATTCAGGGGGCGCTACAATATCCAAACTGAGTACTCCAAACTTGTAGGGGACATATTTTAAGCAGCTTAAGTAACCGCCTGTGTTTTGAGATGAAGTACTTAAAATGTATTGGGTAAAATTCAAACATAAATATATCAATTTGTTCTCTACCTTTCTCTGTCTTCAAGTTGTAAAAATGAGTTAACAAACTTGATCAATAACACTGAGCTACAGCGACTTTGAACTTCTGAAGTGACCTAGTGTTGATTGTAGGTCTTGTTGAGTGTAACATTCGCTCATAGGTACTAGAAATTTTCCAAACACCCCCTAAATCTGAAGTTATGGTCAAAATACGCTTTTTTGGACCTCAGCGCATATAATATTTTTTAACTCAGTCATTTATCAACCGATTTTCAATATTTAAGAAGTTTTTAGAAAGAGGATAAATAGAGCTTTCAAAATATATACAGGTTTGTTCTAATTTCAAAAAAAAATATTGTTGAGTTATTTGAGCTTAAAACTAATTTTTTAGACTTTTTCACGCAATTTTCCAATTAAATTGTCAATTTTTCGTCTATTTTTGTGAGAAGCATACCACACATATACTATAATTTTGAAAGTTTATTCAATTCCGAATCAATTGAAAATAGTTTTGTAAAAATCGGTTGATATTTGACTAAGTTATAATTTTATAAAGAAAACAAAAATTGTTGGCTTCTATCGCACATTTATTTCACGGTACTACAAATTATGAAAAAATGCAAGTACTTTTGATGTGACTTAGTGTGGGTTGTAGCTTTAGTCAAGTGTTACTTGCGCATTTACTTGAAGTTTTTCAAATACCCCAAAAACTATTAGTTATGGTTTTTTACCTTAGCTCACATTTTTATGTTTATTTCAGTTATTTTTCAACCAATTTTTTGTATTTTGGCTGTTTTGGAAAGGCGAAAAATAGAACTCTTGAAACATATACATACTTCTAAAGAGTTTACCTATATGTGATGAAAGTTTTGAATAAAATAAGATGATTTATATTCAATAAAATAAGATGATTTTTTTTTAATTTTACCTATATGTGATGAATAGTTTCAAAATAAATAAAATAGTTTATGTTATTTTTAATTTTTTCCAAATTTATTCGCAATTTTTTACACATTTTTGTAATCAACGAGCTTTAATTGCTGTAGAATTTGAAAAGTACATTTAGTGCCAAACGAAAAAAGTAAGTGTTGTTATGAAAATCTGTTATAATTTGGCTGAGATATGACTTGATGTTTTCCACCATAAACCTAGATTTCATCAAATCATTTCTCAGCATAATTATAACATATTTTCATTAACAACATTTATTGTTTTCGTTTGGTGCTAAAAAGAACTCTCCAAATTTTACAGCAATTGAAGCTGCATCATTACAAAAATGTGTTAAAAATTGCGAATAAATTTGGAAAAATTTGAAAATATCATAAACTATCTTATTTAGTTTAAAACTATCCATCACATATAAGTAAACTTTTTAGACATATTTATAATAATGCTCTATTTTTCGCCTTTCCAAAACAGCCAAAATATAAAAAAAAGGTTGAAAAATAGCCGCATTGAACATAAAAATGAGAGCTAAGGTAAAAAACAGGGTTTTAAACATAACTTTCAATTTTCGGGGTATTTGAAAAACTTCAAGTAAATGCGCAAGTAACACTTGATTAAAGCTACAACCCACACTAAGTCACATCAAAAGTTCTTGCATTTTTTCATCATTTGTAGCACCGTGAAATAAATGTGCGATAGAAGCCAAAAATTTTTGTTTTCTTTATAAAATTATAACTAAGCCAAATATCAACCGATTTCCACAAAACTGCTTTCATTTAATTCGGAATTGAATATACTTTCAAAATTATAGTGTATTTGTGGTATGTTTCTTACAAAAATAGACGGCAAATTTAAAATTAAATTGAAAAATTGCGTGAAAAAGTCTAAAAAATTAGATATAAACTCAAATAACTCAACATGTTTTATTGATATTAGAACAAACCTGTATATATTTTGAAAGCTCTATTTGTCTTCTTTCTAAAAACTGCTTTTATATTAAAAATCGGTTCACAAATGACTGAGTTAAAAAATATTATATGCGCCGAAGTCCAAAAAATCGTATTTTGACCAAACTACAGATTTTGGGGGTGTTTGGAAAATTTCTAGTATGAGCGAATGTTACACTCAACAAGACCTACAACCTACATTAGGTCACTTCAGAAGTTCTTGCATTTTTTTTTTCATTTGTTGCACAGTGTAATCAATTAACCCTCTAGTGCCCAATACCGCCATTTGGCGGACTTCAGTCGAAGTTCCGAAAAGCTTCAATAAATACTTAAAAAGTGTTTGAAATGGTCTATAGTGGTTTTATCGAAGTCCGTTTAGAAAATAATTTGGGCACTAGAGGGTTAAAGTTCCCAATCGAGGGACACTTTTCTAATCATCCCGAACCTATTTAGGGCAGTTTGCATCTGTTTTGCAGGGGAATTTCTTCAGCCCTCGAACATGGTCTGAATGACTGCAATTTTGGTTGATTTTTTCGTTTGATGTTTATTTAAAAAAATTCTGTGTTGAACGGTATTTTAGGTATTCGTAAGACAGCCAGTTAATCAGACTTTTCGTTCAAGTAATTAAAGTTGTCAATATTGACAAAATTCAGAAGTTGAGGCCCGTTTTTCCGAATGATAAAAATAGGCGCTACTATAACCATTTGAACCATTTGAAATCTGATATAAAATCTTATTCCCGATGTTACAGAATGTTCTCCAAATCAAAACTTCGTAAGAAATCTCAAGCTTTGTTTAAAGAACGTTTCTGAATTCCTTTGTTACTGACATATGTAGGTCAGCAAAATAAAATATAACTCATTTATTTCATGGTATAATAATCATAACCCTTTAAACAAGTTTGTTCAAGTACAAAACATCGTTAAATTATTTCTTTCGAAGTCAAAAAACGGTTAAACCGCCATGCCAGTGATGACACGAGGGCTATAGTTTTTCGACAACGCCTAAACTACATTTTTACTAAACCCAACTCACTCCAACCACACAACCCACTCATCATCACCATCATCAATGGGTGGTGGCTGAATAAAAGTTACTTTGAAAGTCTGCCAACTATACATATATCGACCACACTAGCAAGCCGAATATCCAGTTTCTTCATGCGTTTAGCCCTCCCTCGAGCTTGCTTGCTGTAGTGGTGCTGGTGAGGTGAAGCAACAACGAAAGGTTGGTCTGTTCACTGTACCTTATTAAGTATTCCGGTGAGGCTCTTTTTATGCTCTTATGATCCACTTCTTCCGTTTGCCGCTTCGCTGTTTCTCTGTCTCCTGTTGCAATGCGCTCCGGTGTCACTTATTTTTCCGGCATCAACACCACCTTTTTACCACAATCTGTTAACTGTTGTTCATATAAACACAAAATTTGCACTTTACCCCTAACTTACTACCTTTTCCTATAAGATACTCCTTTGATGAAAACAATAAAAAAAAGAATAAAACGGGCTCTTCTGTTATTGTCGCAATTCACATTCACCAACACACGAGCAAAAGAATGAAATCATTCATCAAAAATAAAACAATATTATGCTCCCCTCAAACTGTTGTTCTTTAGCACAGAGAACTGGTTGCTTTGTTGTTGTTCACTGTCAGGCGCGGCGTGCCGCAATGAGCGGTTCTTTAGGAACTGTTGTAAATTTTACACAAACGGAGACACACACACACGTTAACGCACTGCACAGCATAAAAAGAAAAACAAATTCGCTGCCGCAACCTGCAGCAGCACCTTTGTAAATCTTTTATTTTGTATGATGATGATACACCGCTCACGAGTTAGCTTCTCCTGCTGATGATGGGCAAGGTGGCCACCGAAGAGTCACACACAGCCCACTTATATACACCGATATTTGGTTGTGTTCCTTCGCTTCTTCCTGTGGCCCGTGGCCAGGTTTGGGGTCGCAAACGCGACGCGAGCCGCAAATATTGTCTTCCTCTTCTTGTTCTGCTTCTTTTTCGCTTGTCTGTGCCTTCGACTTCTACGCCTCTGAAAACTGTTTGACTTTTACGACTTGCCAGTTGTGCTACCGCAGAAAGCCCAACATTTTCAGTGAAAGGCAAACACGCTTTTGTCACAAAACTGCCAACTAATTTGTCCGAGAAACTTCAATGGTCCAGGCTTAATTCGCACGCACGATTCACGAAAAATAAAGACCGAGTCATGAGGAAGAAGAAAAAATGGTTTTAATGGACACGCAATGCGCGACACCGAGCGAGATAGCACTAGTACTAGAACGAGAAACACACACACCGCCGAGCGGGAAACAAACCAAAACCACATCCACTCTGCTCGAAATCCGCGAAACGATTGAGTTCGAGCTCGCTCAGCCAGTAGCAAAGAGACCAGTTTGTTCGGCTTCGCACCGACGACGACGGTGGTAAGTTTAACGGGTTTTACGTGTTAATACAACACACGGAAACACTGTTGCAATTGCACAAGCCAAAAGGGGAAGCGAGAAAGAAGTTGAATGAACTTCTTTGATGCGAGCGAGATGACTATCATACATGATTGAATAAGGTGACGTCATTTGTGTGTTTTACTGCAAATGGATTGGTGAGAGGAGTGAATCGTCGAACGGGATGAGTGAAATATTTCACAGTGTTCCTGTATGTATTCACTTACACGTTTATTTACTTTTTTATCCCAACTGGGTCGTTTAGCTACTCACGGATTTCTGATTTTTATATATCAGCTAAGAGAGTGTATTTTTCTAAGCAAAACGTGTTTTCTAAGCAAAACGTGTTTTTTTTTTAATTTTATATGATTGTTCTTCGATTTTTAAATGTAGAATTAAAATTCGCTTTAATCGCTACAAAGACAGTTGGTATATGGGCGAACCACATACATAAGGCATACGTAACACTCAGGAAGAAATCTTCCGAGAAAGTTGGTACAAAATGAACTACAACGGTACCACATTCTGAATAAAATCACTGTTTGAGTTGTTTTTGAAGGTAGTGTACCTGCGCAGCCCTACTTTTGTCTCGTTCTTACTCGAAAAATGCTGCATTGATTCTGTAAATAACTTTTTGATATTTCCTTATGGGATTTTCTTTGGGGCTCGATAAAGCCGAGAAAAAGAAAATTCATTTTGTTCATTATTTATCGAGCAGTTGGACAGGACAAGGTACGGAGTACTATGGGGCAATGTGTACCAGAAAAAAACGCCAGTTTTACGTATGTCTTATGTATGTGGGCGAAATGTCATTGTTGCGAGCAGTTTTAATTCGTGATTCAAAAATGACGACGCAAGCAAATTTTTAAAAATCACGTTTTCCTTAGAAAGTTGAAAATCGGAGGACATTATTTGAAAATCATGTGTTGCTGATAAAATTACACTCTTTCAGTCGATACATAAAAATTAGAAAACCGTAACGATTATTAGCTCTAATTTGGCCTATCCTAATATAGGATCCTAAACTCCGTTTGGGATAATTTTGGCCGCTCTTGATCTTCAGGAACTTTTCGGTGATTCTAATTTCAATTCAGAATGAATGACTATTTGAGGTTTTGAGTTGATCTTGATTGCAAACATTTTCTATTTTAACCATTTAATACAGTTAAAAACTTTTTAACTGATTCTGAATTGAATTTAGGATTAATTTCTATATATTTATATTTTCCCGGCTTTTCCAAAACATCATTTCAGATCATTTTCTATTTCGGTCTTTTCTGGTTTCAAGGGCATTTTTCGACAATTCTCAAATTGGAATTATTTTCGATTTTTGCCTTTCCTGATCTTTTAAAGATAAATTTGGCATTATTTCTACTTTGGTCTTTTCTGTCTTCAAGAAACTTTTTTCCGCGATCATGAGCTCAATTTCGGATTCTCATTCACTTTTCGACAGTTGAAAGCGATGATTTAGTAGTTATTTTGGAATCAGTTTTCTATTTTGATTTTTTCTGGTCTTTGAAAACGTTTCCATCATTCTATGCTGTATTACGATTATTTTTCTATTTTGGCATTTACTGGCCTCAAGAAGCATTTTCCACGGTCGACAGCTTTTTCGATTTTAACCTTTTCTGATCTTTGGAAGCATACAAGGCGATTCTGAGATTATTCTATTTTGGCCTTCACTGAACTATAAAGGATTTTTCTTTGCGATTATGAGCTTCATTTGAGTTCATTCTCTGCTCTGCCATTTTCCTGGTTTTAGGCGCGGTTTTCCGACATTTCTGAGCTCGATACGGGTCATTTCTACTGTGGTTCTTTCTGAAGTTTAGCATTTTTTAGTAATTCTCAACTTGCTCAGCGCTTTGAGACGATGTCGGTAACATTTGCTGATTTTTATCTAGGCTTTAGAAACATTTTTCAAAAAAGTTTTGGCTTTTCTTGCATATACAAGCGTTTTTGTTGATTCTGAGCTAACTGTGGTATCATTTCTGTTTTGGTTTTTCTGGCTTTGAGAAGTGTTTTCAGCTCACATTTTTAACAAATTTAATTTTCATAAAGATCAGAGCAATAGGGATAAGTTGGAGCGACTTGCAGCTAACCTAGACACGCGAATCACGCGTTTATCTTGGAATGGTGTTTCTCAAAAAATGACTTTATCGTGTTTACGATTGCGGTGAAATTACTGAACCGATTTTCTTCATGTTTTTTTTAATGTTCGTTATTAAATTCCCTGGTCGCTGAACGATCAATTTATGATACATGAAGTTTACTGCCCATAAACGCATAACAGTCACACTGCCAAAAACGTACAACTGAGTAAAACGCATTAGACGCAGGTAGACCATAGCATTTTTTTCGTCTTATGGATTCAATCAAAGAAACAAAAATTTAAAATAAGCATTCATCCGAGGTAAAAATATTTGTGCAGAATACTTTTATATGCAATAAGGTTATTGTTGTTCCGATCAGTACACTTTATTTAGTCTTTTAATGAAAGTTACCATGATTTTCTGCTAATTGGTTTTAGCTCTGAGCCTGTTATGCGTTTATTCGTGACGTGGGACTGACCAAAATCAATATTTTGAAGTAGAATACTTCTAAGTTTGGCTACATAGGGATGTAAAATGAAAATCTAAAACCGAAAAAATTGAAAAATATTTCCAATTTCAAATGCTAATAAATCGGTTAGTATTCGATGGATTTCCTTCGTTCTGGCAGCAATAGATTGGAAGATCTTCTAAGATTCTTCCCAAATGCAGATAATTGTAATGTTATTATTCAAACTATTGTACTATTGAAAATAGTCAAGCCTTGTCAAAACAAGAAATTCGGCCTCTGATTGGTCGTTATATGATTGCTTCCCAAGCACGGTCGACAGAATCATAGACCTTGCCATTTCAAATATGCAATTTGGCCTATATAAGAGCCTGATTCACTCGAAGCCGCTCATTATAATTCTAGACTGCAACAGGAGCAGTCCTCCCTTAGCAGCAGCAGTGGATACAGCAGCAGTAGCAATGCAGCGGATAACGGCCACAGCTGTGGTATGGCAACGGATAGCGGCGGAGCGCGTCTCAGCCAGCATCGATAACAGGACCAGGTGATGCAGGGCAGCGGATACCTATGGCAACGGAAGCGTCCACTACTGTGACAACGGGGATAGCGCAGCGGTTGACGTTGGTCTCATCATCAATATAAGCAGGGCCAGCTGATGCAGTGTGGCATTTTGGTGAAATGTTGTCTCTGAGCGATAGCAGGCACACCAGCAAATGCATCCAATGAAAAGAACGTTCTGGAAAACTTTTCAGTGTTTATTTTCCCCCAAGGAATACTTTATTCGCACTGATAACGCGTGATAACGCAAAGATGTAATCGGCATCTTATCAAACATTAAATTAAACAACAAATTGTCTTTTTCAGGATGAAATAAAAACCTAATTGAAGAGTTAATATTTCCTCTTGAATCAATTTACACTTTCAAGAAATTTGGAAGATATATATTTGGCTTCATCTCCGTGTCTCAGAACGTACTGAATTATCTTTTCCTTCAGTCATGAGCACAACATCCGAAAAGCTCTCATTATCAGCATAAAAAATAATTTTTCGCATAATTAAAATTCAAAAATTATCAAGTTCAAGTGATGACAAGCAATTATATTATTGAGAATGGTCAATTCCTGTTTGAGCGCAAAGCACGGTCGACAGAATCATAGACCTTGCCATTTTAAATTTGCTATTTGTCTGCATAAGAGTAAGAATGGGAATTATCGACTAAAATGGTTATCGATAGTTATCGATAATTTCCTACTACTATCGATAGGTTTTTCATCCCTATTTAAGAGCCTGTTTCAGTCGAAGCCACTCATAATAGTTCTAGACAGCGACAACGGCAGTCTTCCCTTAGCAGCAGCAGTACCAGTGCAGTGGATACCAGGCAGATAGCGGCCACAGCTGTGGCATTGCAATGGATAGTGCACTAGTTGCAGCCTATTTCAGCATCGATAGCAGCTGGGACAGCGGATACCAATAGCAGCGTATAGCGGCCAAAACATTGGCATGGCTATGGATAGCGATAGCAGCTGATCCAGTGAGGCACTTTAGTGAAATGAAGTCTCTGTGCGATAGCGGGCACTAGCAAATGCATTCAATGAAAAGTTGACTCATTTTGACAACACATGAGCCGTCTAGTTTTGAGTGTTAAACCAGCTTTTCACTGTTTATTTTATCACAAGAAATACTTTATTCGCACTGTCAGTGATAACGCCAAGATGTGATCGGTATCTTATCCGATATTGAATTGAACAACAAATTAAAAAATGACTGACACGCAAGCAGCCGGGTTTTCTTTCTTGTAAAAGTATTCTACTTCATCCTTGCGGTCGTGGCTTTGCACACAACCCTCCTGTGATTTTATCATTAGGCACTCGGCGCTGGGCATTCTAGTTCCGACATTTGATTTATGTCAGCTCAATATCCGGGATACCATGTTTTGGGTTTTTCTCCCGCACCGAGCATCTTAATTGTTTGTTTGGTGGTTTGATGTCTTTAAAAAAGCTGTAGATGATAATTTTTTCTTTCCAAAAATGTATACACTGTAAACAAATTTAAAAAAAGTTTTTCATTTTATAATTTTTTTTCATCATTTTAGCAACAAACCTAACTTTTGTTGTAAATTTTCGAGCACACGTAATGTAAAGAAGTTTCTAAGGTTTATCTCAAAACTGATGAAAACTCACATGGGACTGTTATGCATTTATGGGCAGTTTAACTATGCCGAAAATAAAATTTAATGCAATTTTTAGCACTCAGAACAAGTTTTTTTCGGGAAAATGTTTCCATTTGCACTGAAAATAAAATACTTTTAAAAAGGTTCGTTCAGATACCCGGCACACTTCTAAACTAATGAAATAATATGAGTTTTTTGATTTCAGTTGATCTGCTGCGTCGCTATCGTAAACACCGCAAACCTCTGTCAAAAAAAGTTTTTCGGGGAATCGGCCATTACTACCCAAATAATTGGTATTTCTTATGAAAAATTACTACTTTTATGCAATAAAAAAGGTGCTAAACGGTTGAAAAATTCCAAACTTTGCTTTTTATTCTCAAGCAAAAAGGTATATAACCTTAAGAAGCATTTCGATTCTAGCTATAAAATGCCTTTAGAAGCGATTTATGCAATTTTGATCTTGGCATTGGATCATTTAGTTTAGCTTTTTCTGGGCTTAAGTCACGTTTTTCGGTGATTTTGCGGTCATCTTGGAATTGTTTTATATTTTGGCCTTTTCTGAACTTTTTTTGATGATCTTGAGCTTATTTTGGGTTCATTTTCTAACATTTAGAATTGTTTTCGGCGACTCTGAGCTTGTTTGGGATAACTTTCTATTTTGAGCTTCTCTGGACTCCAGGATTCTAGGATTTATACGGGTTGTTTATGGTTCTTTTTGACCGTTAGCGATTTGCGATGATTATCAGTTTTTGCCTTTTCTATCCTTAATTTAAATTTTCTGTGCTCAAAAGATTTTCTATTGACGTAGATTACGTCTTACGGCAACATATAAAGGGGTCGAATTTCAATAAAGGTGTTCAATTTAAAAAACCGAAAACATCGAGCCGTGATGACCTTAAAACGTTTAAAAATCAGTAAGTTCCAGCCGATTCACTCCATTATTACATCAATCGATTGGAAAATCATTTATGCATCCACCCGTCGCAGAAAATTGTTTTGGATTTTTTTGTTGTCTAAAGGTGTATAAGCTGTATAAGCTATATTTGGGGTATTATTTTGATATTTTGGGCAAAGTTTTAGATTGTTTTTTATAATGTGAAGCATTTTTCAGCGAATCCGAGAATTAAAATAATTGTCTATTTCAACCTTTCCTGGCGTTTAAAAGCGTTCTCTCGAGGATTTTTGGTTTAATATGGAATTCTTTATAATCATTTTACCTTTGAAAGCGTCTTTCGACTATTTCGGGTTCTATTTGAGACCATGTTCTATTTTTTCAAGTAAGGGTCCTTATTCGTATATTGAATCTTTATTTGCTATCAAACACTTGCTACAAATTATTTCTGTTAGGCAAACAATCATTTCATAGAAAAAAACAAAATCTTTGTGGTTCAATTGACTCTGGGAGTAACCTTGAGGTAAAATTCTGGTCAGTTCTGGACACGGATTCTATGGCCTAACCGTTACCAAGCCAACCTTTTTTCTATTTTCGTTGAAATGCGGCATCTTATTTTGACTAAAAATCAGTTGAATTTCTATTCGCTTCGAGATTTGTTTTGAGGGTTTTGATTGTAGGGGAACAAAGGGCAAGATGGCCATACGGGGCAGAATGGGCATATGTTGTTTCTAGGTTTCTGGCAGTAATTTGGAACTCTTATAAATTTGAATCATTAACATTAATCTGAAGATGTAATTTGATTCAAAATAACTGGAAAAAACAAATTCGTTTTTACACAAAAAACAATTGTATCATTCATGCACGTCTTGCGTATAATATTATAGCTCACAAGCGCGAAAAATAAAGGTTTTTGTATGCGTATATGTCGTTTTGGGCTCGAAAGTTTATTTTCGGTAATCGTTATTGATATTCAAACAGTTTCAATAAATAATGCAGTGTTTTCAAATGAAACATCATCTAAAAACAGCTCTTTTTCATAAGTGTTTCTCATGGGGTAGATTGGGCAGTGCTGGTAGGGGCAAAATTGCCATACCTATGCACGAAAACATAACCTACAAACCAGAAAGTGCTGTCAAAAAAGTATCATCGAATGTCAGTGAACCGAGCGGCTATTGCACACGGCATTCCACGGCAAACGTTAAGCCGACATTTAGGGCTGCGTCGAACTGAGTTGTTTGTTGACAATCATTAAGATAAAGTTACCTAAATTTAAACTTTGTCATGTTTTATTATTTCTTCATCCGCACAGTAGTGTTTTATGGACCAAAACCTTATTTTAATATGCGGGCAAATTCATAGATAATTTCAAATTGAAAAAGGCTAAAAATTATGCTGTTTCGGAGTATAAATAGTGAAACAGGAAAGAAAAACTTTGTTTCGGTACCTACGATTGTACGTTACATTGATACATTGTTTAACGTTTGCTTGAAATCGAAAAATATGAACATGCCCATTATGCCCCATAGGTATGCCCAATCTACCCCGTACCGCGACCAGCCTCATACTTTTTAGTGGCTTGGGAAATTATTTATAAATACTTAAATAACCTTTTTCTTTAGTTTCCAATGTAGCAACTCTTGAGTATTATTCTTACTCTATGTAGTAAAAATGTATTCAGTAGCTTTTTGCTCACTTTGCCCTAACAATTTGATAAGAAGCTTAAGGTGCTCATCTTGCCCCTTGTCCCCCTATCTGTAGTTAGAAATAACACAATAGTATTGCTTAGCGTGGCGCGTTAAAATAAATATCGTATATTCCGAAATTCGCGTAGAACTTTTTAAATCCGCGTAAAAAAATTCGTTTGTTAAAAGTTTTTAATCATTTCTGCTAAATATTTTCGAAAAGAATCAAGAGCAGTGTTATTTCCACCTGCGAATCAAAATGAAAATCAGGTCGAGGGAAAAGTTTTTCTTGCTCTTAAAATAAGCAATGTTTTCATTATTTTGTTATTGTAACAGATGCCAAGTTTTGGGTGTACACATTACGTTGAAACATTTCGTCGGAAGCAAAAAAACCTTTCGCTATTCCGTTCCATTCTCACATTCGTCGATCAACGCGACCGAAGAATCGATCAACGAAGCAAAAACCGCAAGACAGCAGCAGAATCCGGCATTTTACTTTTCTTCTGCTGGTGGTAAGTTTTCCCGTTTGGGTGTAAAAACCGTGTTACGCTTCGATTAGTGACTGATTGTGGCAAATTTTCGCGCTTCACTTTCAGCGTAAACAGTCGGACAGTACCGAATCAATCAGGATGGGCGTTGAAGTCATTCCAATCTCCAACGGAGACCGTAAGTAGCCGATAATGAAATTACGTCTGAAGGCGGGCACACGGGAGCGGAAATCAATGATTTCCGTGTGCAGTGCAAGAAAACTGGTTCACTTGAAGGCTTTCCTTTTTTTCTGTGCATCTTAGAATCTACCTTCCCAAAGACCGGCCAGGTTGCGGTGGTTCACTACACCGGCACGCTGGATAACGGAACTGTGTTCGATTCTTCCCGCACCCGTGGAAAACCCTTCCGATTCACCGTAGGCCGCGGTGAGGTCATCCGTGGATGGGACGAAGGTGTTGCTCAGGTTAGTATTGGTGGGAATTTTCCTCACACTCACTCTGGTCCAATGACCTTTGATTGTCAGCAAAGGCGAGGGGCGAGCCGGTGGGGAAGTGACATTTGTTGTAATTGAAACATTGTTTTGCGCTGTTCGCTCTTCTAGCGAAACGTGGGGTTCGATGGGCAGATCGATAATGACGCGGGTTCTTTTCGTTTTAGATGTCGGTCGGACAACGTGCCAAACTGGTTTGTTCGCCGGATTACGCGTACGGCAGTCGCGGTCACCCGGGGGTTATTCCCCCGAACGCTACCTTGACCTTCGACGTTGAACTGTTACGAGTCGAATAAATCAGCCAAATCACCATAAACAAGCGCAACCGGTCAAATCAGTGAATCAAACAACAAAAAAGCAAACACGGAAATATTGAAGCAATCCTTAAATCCGGGTCTGGTTTATGAACATTAACAACATATTACAAAATTGGTATAGGTGGAACAGTAGAATACGCTAAATCTTCTTTCAAAACAGTCGATCGTGGAAAAAAAAGGGTCGCACTTGTAACTGTAGGTTTTCAAACGACATTCACTAACTAAAAGGAAATTCATCTTTGAACAACAAATCAACAAACGATGCATTTATACTATCTACTTCTCTACCGATTTTTAGAAAATTTATTAGAAGGCCACTTGAGCTGCTGTAGTTTTGTTTTTGAAATTGTGTAGTGCGTAGGCAAAAATCTGTTCCGACTGTTTTGTGGGTCATTCGCTGAAAGTGTGCCGTAGTTTGGGCGCCGAACCTGCTCTGGAAGCAGGCTTCAGCAGACTTTTCCAGTTTCCAACTTCCGTTTTACAATTCCAAAAAAATATATACAACAAAAACCTTTCAAGTACATACAGTATAATACCAAACAACATATACAGAAAACTAAAAGCAAACATTTAAAATTAACAGTTTAAACAAGAGTCATATACCGTTCGACGTTGTAACGCAAAGGAAAGAATTATTCATACTCTGTATCTCAATTATAGAACAAAAAACCAGTAGATGAGTCGCTATGATTCCTTTGCCCGGTCCGAAAATCTCCACCATTTCACTGCCATAAGGTATAAGAGGCATGAGAGTCACACTGTGCTTGTTCGAAGATATTCGAAATTATCGTCCATAAAAGACTGTTTGCTTGTAGCTCCTAATACATATTCATGGATCATGGATTAGGTTCTTCTACAAAAGATCTGTAACAACGAATTTAACTCAATTAGTCTCATTTTGTTTGAGGCCTCTTGGAGACGGAGAACAAGTAGACCTGAAAGCTGCTGCCGACTCGATCAGCCACGGAAAACTGCTAAAGGATAATAAAAGCTTGGGATTTTTAGTGATCTCATCAAATGGATAAAATCATATCTGACGGATTGAAATCTTTGCGCGGAAATCGGTTCGGTAGTGTGGGAATATTTATCCAGTCACTCCGGCGATCCACAAGGGAGCGTTTTAGTTCTCATACTTTTCACTCATCAACGAACTATCAACTTTAATGCCACCTGGGTGTCGATTACTTCACG
The DNA here is from genome assembly GCF_029784165.1 of Wyeomyia smithii. Classification (NCBI taxonomy): domain Eukaryota; kingdom Metazoa; phylum Arthropoda; class Insecta; order Diptera; family Culicidae; genus Wyeomyia; species Wyeomyia smithii. The sequence goes on from NC_073695.1 coordinate 265,309,396, forward strand.
CCGATGATGTGAAAATATTCGCGATAATTAAAGCTTTTTGCGACTGTTTGGAACTACATTATTTTATCTACGAGTTCGAGGCATTGTGCACGAAGAGTCTGTTGACATTAAGTGTTCAGAAGTGCAATGTAATTTTATTTCACCGCAAACTGAATTCAGTTATATTTGATTACATCTACTTTCTACTTTTAAGATAGCTATACTGAGTTCCTGGATCCTTACTGTCTGTCCCCTGTCGCTCTATTACCGAGTCTTGTTCGGTAGTCTAGTGCCCATGTCAAGCAAACTGAATCGTTCGAATCGAATTAAGTCAGAAAAAATTCTTCGTTATGCTCTTCGCATGCATCTCTGAAATAACTCGTTAGGTCTCGAAACGCTTGATCAGCGACAAACAGCTTAAACCGTGTTCGTGACTGAACTCTTATCCGGGCAATTCGATTGCCCTGCAATACTACAGCAGATGTACCTATACGCACCTGAGAGACCACTCCGCACATAGGACTTCCTTCTTTCATCGATCCCAGCAGATTAATCTATAGGCTGTTCAATCCAGTTCGCATTATCTCTCTATAAACTTTTCGAGTTTGGGATTCCAAGCGATGCCTTCAAACGACAAGCTGCTGTAATTGGGTTGTTTAGCTATTCACGGACTTCCGATTTTTATATATCATCTGAAAGAGTGTAATATTTTGAGCAAAACATGATTTTTTTAAATTTTATATCATTGTCCTGCGATTTTTGAATGAAGAATAAAAATCGCTTCAAATCGCTACAATGACAGTTATATATGGGCGAACCACATACATAAGACATACGTAACACTCAGGAAGAAATTTTCCAAAAAAGTTGCTACAAAATGAACTACTTGAATGGTACCACGCTCTGAACAAAATCTCTATTTGAGTTGTTTTTGAAGGCAGTGTACCTGCATTTGTCTCGTTTCTAAGGTTGCTACTCGAAAAATGCTGCATTGATTTTGTAAATAACTTTTTGACAGTCCCTTAGGGGCCATCCACATACCACGTGGACAGATTTTTAACGATTATTGCTAATCGCTAATGCTAATCGTTATAGACCTAAGCAAATGAAAAGTAGGAGGGTGGTATTCAAGACACGACCGCATGACGTTGGACTACGGTATTCTTATATTCCATTAAAACAAATAATAGAGAGAATTGCAACTCTAGTATTTGCTGCAATTTTATCTAACAGTGCATTTCTGAATGCTGAGACGTTAAAACGTTATAAATAATAATATATACTAAAAGAATGGATATCTTTTATTTAATCGCTGTCATTTCATACATAATCGAATCAACCCTTTGTTTGCTGCACTACCAAGACAATCATTTAATTGAGCGAATTGGTAAACTTTTCCTATCCAAGCAAAAAGCAAACTTTACGAAACTATCTGAAATTGGAGCCCAGAACGATTCAAACGAAAATTTTAAATTTGAAAATTGTTTGACATTTAATCGATAAAACTCATGCTAGGTTAGTTCGAGCCCAGCATATAACTTCATGTATTTGAAAAAAAAAAACGTTTGGTTCAATAACTCAATATAGCAAGAGCTCAATCACACGTTTTTCGGTAGTTGTTATCAAGGTTTGGGCGAGTGACAGGATAATATCTTAACTTCTTCAGTTGTGATTTAGAGTATTTCTAATTGTTTTGTTATTTTTCACGATAGCGACAAGTTTGTTTCTTTCTCTGTGTGCGAGAAACAAAATCAAAACCGCGCACCGAGAAACAAAAACGAAAATTTAATGAATGCTCATTGAGAAAACTAGCAACTCTTTTTACCAATAATTTATGATACTCAAAAGAACCCGTTTTGATCTAAATCAAATTTCTAGTAAATAAGTGTTGATCATTCATAGGTAGTAATTTTTCCTCGATGAATTAAGACTGGGTGAAGAAGTTAAAATCGCTGCTGTAAAATCAAATTCACAACTGTGTTCGTTAAGACGTTTTAATATTTTCAATGACAATAATAATCTTCGATAAACACCCGCTATAGTTATTCACACACATGCTATAACTATCTAAACACGCGTTAAAACTATTCATACACACGCTGTAGCTATAGTTTTTTATACACACATGCCGAAGCTATCCATACACACGCTATTCCTTTTCATACATCCGATACAACTATGTATACACACGCATAAGCTATCCAACCATGTGCTATTACTATCCATACATACGCTATAACTAATCATTACACACGCAGCAGCTATCCACACACAAGCTATAACTATCCAACCATGTGCTATTACTATCCATACATACGCTATAACTAATCATTATACACGCAGCAGCTATCCACACACAAGCTATAACTATCCGTACACACGCTGAAGATATACACGCAATAGCCATAATATGCTACACATGCTAATGTCTTACGCACGCTATAGCTAGCCATACACACGCAACAGCGCCATCCCTATCATCGCAAATGTCATAGCAATGCAGATGCACATACGCTATATGTGCACACTGCACACACACTAAATGGCGGTAGCTTTCCTAGCGGCGGTGCTGGCTCGTGCAGTTTCTGGCTGTTTTCATCCAACGATATCTGAATTGGATTACCGCTGGTGGGGTCCAACTCAGATCGAAGGAGAACCGAACTGAATGAAGAAATGCAGCTGCCCACTACCTCCGCCGCTGCTGCCTGATACCACCGCTCTGGTTCTGCTGCAGCTCAGTTTGGCCGCTGGAATCAGCCACCGCTGCTGATTATACCAGACCGGCCTGGTGGCCTTTCACTTGTTAACTGATGACTGCTATGAGACGACACAGGCTATTATATAGCCCAAAGCAAAAATCCATCCGCGAGCAAACAAGAAGCGAGCTTGTGATTGGTTGAATGTGCACGACTTTTAAAACAATTTTCAACTAGTTTAGTATCGAAAACATATTTAAATTATTATATGACAATCTTGCGCAATATTTCCCCTATCAATCAAGCCATTGGTGTTTAGAATCTGTTCAGTGGTAATGATAAAAGAAGCATTTTAAAACGGTGTTGAAACACCTGTTGCAGCTACCGAAAGCGAGCTCGTTATTGGTTGAAAGCTGCGAGACTGTTTACAAAGTCAGATCGGTTGTATCCGTTAGTGTCGACTGTGCTTGTGAAGAGAGGTGGTGATTGGTTGCTCGGTATGATTTAGACAATCGATGTGATTTATCAATTTTTCAATAGTGTATCTCGAACAATAGGTTATTTTTGTTACATAAATTCAACCGTAGAAGAATTTCTGATCGGTTGATGCCAAAACCTCGAAATTCTGAGAAGAAATGACTGATATATAAGCGCTCAAAACCTGACCACTTTTCTCTGGTTTTCCCCGGTTGAATTACTAGATTTTCAAATTCAGGTGCCTAACTTCGAGTCAGACGTTAGTCCAACGTCAAAAAGGGCATTGCTCGGAAACTATGCACTTGTAATGTTAGGACTCGAACCGACCTGTGGAAAGCAAATGTACAGGCAGCAGCCATACGAGAGGTGCGTTGATCGAAAACCGGAAAACGTGAATTCCGGACGGTTATTCCGGTGAAATCTACATAAGTAGTTTGCTCGTGGAAACATTCTGAAGTACACCTGGAGATACCCTAACGGAAAGGCCAGCTCCCAGATCGATCACATACAGATTGACGGGTGGCTCTATTGAGGCGTCATAGAGATCTTTTCAGACGGTATCGAGATTTTGTTGGAAGCTTTTGCGAAGCTCAAAATAGACCTTACCCACGTTGGGACCAGATGTATATAAAGCAAAAACCATGTTAAGTCGATCACCGACGTGACGTTCTGCAGCCAAGGACTGATCACGTACTGAAGGGTAGGCGATGGCTACACCAATTTGGATGCTGAGGTATTCGAAGAGGAAATGAGAAGAGAGCGCGAGGAGGGTAGGTGACTCCGCTCGACTGCTGACCACTATGCCTGGGATTCGCTAACCTATGAATGGGAAGTCACTGGTTTACCGGTGGACGCGATAGCGGATCTTTATAGTGCGTGCCTTCGTGCAAGACGGAGGATGCGCCGTGCGCGAAGAGAAGAACTGGAGAATAGCGCACAGCATTCGGATCTACACGATCTGCTCTAAAGAGTACGATAAAGGTAAGCAAGAGGGCCTGCCTCTAAGGCCTATGCGCTAGTGCCAATCAGAGATGCTAGAATTATCTCGTGGGAATTCGTAGACGGATTTACGGATTTTTTCTTCTTGGTAAAATTTCGAATAAAAAGTGAAAACTTGTGTAAATAATCGAACAACGGGGGTACATAGATCTAACACAGACAAACAGACGTGCTACTCGATGACGATTTCATCGACCAGAAAAATAACGATTATTTTGAAATTTTGCTTAGTGGGCAATAATGTCGCTAGTGTCGCTATAGGCAAGCGTGCACATTCATTATCAAAGACAAAAACCGTTAAGCCTGTAGTACACTCTTTGACCGACCGTCAAATATTTGTCTCTTTTTGACAGATAAAAATTTGGTCAAAGATAATTATTTGTCACTCTCCGATTTTAACATGGGGCAAACACGGGCAAACAACAACCATGATGTCAAATAAATATTTGACCATTAGACAAAGAGTGTACTACAGGCTTTAGTAATGCCGCTGGTGTTGATTTAAGTAAGCGTTCATACCCATTAGCAAAGACAAAAACCGTTTTACAAAAATAAGTTAGTAGGCAATAAGCTCACATGGTGGCGCATGAGTGTAACGTTTCGAAAGAGGACGAAGATTTTTCAGGATTTTTTCTTCGAAGAGGCACTTCTGTTTGTCTGTGGTTCTATTGTCACTAGCAATCATATTTTTAAATGATATCGAATTGCGTGAGAATTCTCTTTAAATTTATAAAATAAATATATTCACCCCGAGATAGAAAACTGAAAAAAAAGGAAGATTTCCGTTGATATTTTGAAATGAAAAATGCACAAATTTCCACAGCTAGTTTGAAAAAAATGTATATTTTTACTACAGATTCGTATCGAGGTTGAGAAAGAAGTGAGGTTTACGTACGAGGAACTTATCGTGATCGCCAACTCCCTTAAGGCGAGCAAGGTACCGAGACCGGATGGAATCCCTAACATGGCAATCAGGATAGTGAGCAAGTTGGCCCCCGGGCTGTTCTTGGCAGTCAGGGAGTGGTGCATGTTGGCAAGGTGGGAAAGGATCATCCTCAACAGACTGGTTAAGTATACGGAGAGTGTCAACAGTCTGGCAAGTAGCCAGTTCGGTTTCCGGAAGGATAGGTCCACTCTGGATGCTATTCGTTCCATCACCAAGACTGCTGAGGTAGCACTCCAGCGTAAGAGAAGGGGCATCAGCTGTTGCGCAATCGTCACGCTCGACGTGAAGTATGCGTTTAATAGCGACAGCTGAACTCCATAGCGCTTGCGCTCAATACATCCATGTACCGGCGCCGCTGTACAAAATCCTGGGAAACTATTCCCAGAATCGAGTACTAGCCAACAAGACGTAGGAGGATCAGAAGTCCGTTCCAATCATCGCGGGAACATCATTTATCATTTCACATTACGCTGAAGGTCTAGAAGGGTGAGTCGATCGGAGAGGTTGAGCTGACGGCCGCGCGCTGCGTATGCAAGGTCGACGACTGGCACACTATAAGACGGAGCTCACGGTTGTGAATAACCGTAAATCAGAGCAAGAGACGATGGTCAGAGTCGGAGACTGCACCATTACCTCAACGTGATCTGTGGAATTCTTGGAAGTTATGGTTGACGACGTCAACTACCCAACACACAATTTTGTTGATTTATAGCTTGTTAAGCTGCTTTTAGGCGAACTTTGGCTGAACTAAAGTCTAACAAGCTTTTATACGACAAAATTGTCTGTTGGGTATATTTGTAAGAGGGTCTCAACGGCTATCGCAGCACAATCTAGAATAATGCCGAATAGCTCAACAGTGTACTGTAGCAAGCGGAAATTTCTTGCCAGCGTGATTTCTTACTTAGGAATGGTGGGCCAGTGCGGTCTAAAGCTTTATGTACTAATAGTTATCGTGGTAAACTGGAAAGCCTACGGGCTTATGTGAGGGTTGCTAATGCGTATCATTCAGTGTCGTACGGCGCAATCTGCATCTTGTCCGGCATGATGTCCATCAGCACCGTCATTAAGGAGGATCTAGAGTGCTCCGATCAATGTGAATGAACTCCCACCTGACACAGGTCCTGTCCGGCCATGGTTACTTTAGGCAGTATCTACACAGGTTCGGGCACGCGGAGTCCTCCATGTCTCGAGTGCGTGGATATGAAGGAGATCACTGAGCATATCTTCTTTGTATGCTCTCACTTAGCGCTTGAGAAGCGACATGATGGTTGTCAGCGGGCCAGACACAACTCCGGAAAATTTTGTTAGGAAAATGTGTGAAGACCTAGAAATAAAAATCATCGTCGGAGATACGTATACGGGAGAAATTCTTTCGCTCCGTTATTGGTAGGGGAAGCCTTCACTCTACGACAATGCCTTAAGGCTGGTGAACTTCGCTGTGGCCAGGAGAATGGCCATCTGTAGTACCTAGTTGCACGTTAAAACATTCGGCACACACACACATGGAGACACCTCAATGGAGAGGCTTGCTCCTACAACGACCACATGCGGATTGATGGCCGGTACTCTGCAGACGTCACCAAGATCTTGTGGAGGTGACGAACTGCATCACCAGGCATGACACGAGGAGCTTCTATCGAGCAATCACGGAATCAGGAACCAGACAGTGTAAATTTCATGCCATGTGTAATGACGGAGTGGAACCTGATTACCGATAACTTACAGGTGACCACGCGTTGGAAACAGCACTGCGAAGTACTACTGAACGGTGAGGAAGGTAGGAGTCGTCGAGGGGAACAGGAGAGAAATTGAAGAGAATGAACAATCTGTGGGTCCGCCAACGTTGGACGAGGTACAAAGATTGCGGAGAGCTGAAGATCCATAAAGGGGCCATCCACATACCACGTGGACAGATTTTTAACGATTCTGATCCCTCCACCCCTCCTCCTCCGTAAACAACTGCCCATATGAATTCTAAAAAATTTGTATGGACCGTGGACGTTACACAGATACACATGGAATGTGGATGGCCCAGAAGCCGCTTAGAAGGGTGGCTTCCAAGCCGAATCTTTCAAAGTCCAGAGTGAGCGGCTGTGTAGTACATTACACTAAATTATCCTGAGAGTATAGTCTGAGGAAAATCTACCTATGAACTGGTTGAAAAGACTCACATGCAGCATCCATAAGAAGGAAAAAATTGTCTCCCGCATCCTGTTCTGTAGACTGAGGCCTTTACAAGAAGCCTTTGTTAGTAAGTACCAGTGCCGTTTTCAAGCAGGACGATCTACAACGGACCTAGTGAACCCGTATATAAGAGAAATTACAGGGCACTCACCGTTAAGGCAACTATCACTTCAAAACGAATAACGGCAAAATTATACAGCTCGCGCGGTTTGATGTTTACAGTTGCCTTGACGGTTATCCGGCAGTTGGCTAACCCGCAGGTTGCCGAGAACAACGCGTGCCTATTCGATGAGGCATTACCTTCCACGGAAGAATTATGTGCTTCGACAGAGATAGTGAAGAGCTGGAGCAATTGTTTCGGGCTACGCGCAAGTTTTTTGAGAAGATGAACCAATCCCGTAAAGGCTACACACTGAGTCCAGATATGTGTAGGGAAACTTGATCACAAGCGAGTGCGAGGTGGTTGACAGGTGGCAGCAGTTCTTCGATTAGCACCTCAATAGCGGGGCAACGGAAGAAGGCGGAGGGGAGGTAACCTTGGAGTGCCTACAAACGACAGTAGTATCCCAGTTCCCGATATCCTGGAAATCAAACGGGAAATTGGGTCACTCAAGAACAGAGCCGCCGGCAGGGACAGGATATCGGCAAAGCTCTGTAAGCATGGAAAAGAGGCACTCGCAACGGTACTCCACTGGGTAATCTCTAGGATTTGGGAGGAAGAGAGATTACCGGAGGAATGGATGGAAGGAATTGAATGCCCCATCTATAAAAAGTGCGATCGGCTATAATGCAGCAACTTCAGAAATGCCGAGAGTACAACGTTCCCACACATCATGTTTTCGTGGACTTCAAGGGAGTGTATGATACAGTCGATCGAGACCAGCTATGTCAAATAATGCACGACAGCGGTTTTCCGGATAAACTGACACGACTTATCAAAGCTACCTTAGACCGAGTGATGTGCTACGTGTGCGAATCCCTTCGAAGCGCGCAGAGGGTTGAGATAAGGAGGTGGATTATCTAGAAGCTAGAAGAGTTGGACTAGAAATAAATGCGTCGTAAACCAAGTATATGAAAGGGAGAGGCTCGAAAGAAACCAACATTCGCTTCCTACGGACGGTGATCATGGACGGCGACGAACTCGAAGTGGTAGAGGAGTTCGTATACTTGGGATTTCTGGTAACCGCCGACAATAACACAAGCAAGAAGGTCCAACGATGTATTCAAGCTGGAAATCGAGCCTATTTTCCCCTACGTAGGACGCTTCGATCCATTAGCATACGTCGCCGCACGAAACTGACGATGTAAAAAACCCTAATTAGACCGGTAGTTCTCTATGGACTTGAAACCGTGACGCTACTCACGGAGGACATACGTGCACTGGCCGTATTTGAATGGAAAGTGCTGCGGACAATATTTGGTGGAGTACAAACAGAAAGCGAAGAGTGGCGTAGGCGTATGAACCACGAGCTGCAGGAACTACTTGGAGAGATTCCCATTGTGCACCTGACGAAGGTCGGGAGGCTACGATGGGCCGGATATGTCGCGAGGATGACGGACGACAGTGCGGTAAAATAGGTTTCTTCAAGGACCCCACCGGCACCAGGATTATAGGGGCCCAACGTGCTAGATGGCTTGATCAGGTTGAAGCGGATCTGCGAGTATCGCGACGTCTAGGAAATTGGCGACGAGTAGCCCAGGATCGAGTAGAATGGAGGAAAGTTCTTGTTACGGCACGAGCCACTACGGCTCTAGGCTGCTGAAGTAAGTACGGTGAGTGTCTTGGCGACTCTCTGGTGTATCGGCTGACTAAACGGACCATATGCTAACACAACTTGCTGACACATAATCTTTTTATAGACTTTAATGCGGCGTAAGATTCAGCGAAACGCAACAAGTGGTCTCAGATTATGCTTGGTCATGGTTTCCTGAGTAAATTGATTAAGCTGATTGTCCTGGCTTTTATTCGGCTGGCTCTACATTACGCGCCCGTTCTTTTCGAGTATCGTCAACTGCATAATCTTTGTGGCCTATCGTTCTACTTTCTGTGGCAACGAACAGGGCTTAACACGAATTGCGTAGCCAGCTTAGGTCCGCACGAAATTTTAGCTCCACAGGACGCTGATCCTTCCGGTGGCGCTCTACGAACATGAATCGTGGATGTGGAAGGAGGCGAGTGCTGGGTGTCCGAAGCAATTAAGGTGCCTACCAATAACCCGATGAAAATTGAAAAATTGAATTTTTTCATTACCTAGACCCAGATTGATACCCTGTGGTACATCTGAAGAATTTATTAATTTGGCTCCTGGTTCGTCCGAATAGCGTAGTCTGCCAGCTAGATAAAATTCCAACCTACCTACGAGTACTGCCAAGTTTTTTCTAAGTCATTCATAGGTTTGCTTCTCCCATGGTTAGAGTTAAATCCTTATAAATAACTTCCAAATATTGACATCTTCAAGTCATCCAAACTACACTACTAATATTATGAATCACTATCTCTAGTTGTAGTTTTTTTTTTTTTGTAAATGAAGTGGTAAGTTAATTTTAGGTTCCTAGCTTACCATTCGAAGTTCTAGTATGAGAAGTGAAAAATTAACTTTACTTGCAAGGAATATTCAAACAAACATTTATTTCGATATCATAGCAATAATCTAGTGTCAACTGTAGACTACAACTAGCTTATATAATTCACAGACCAAAACTTAAATACTTTAAAACGTTTAAACTCTACATTCTTGATTCCCTTGCCCCGACTTTCCTCCAAATGCTAACAATAAATACACGGTAAAATAACACAAATATAACAATTCCATCGAGTACATAACAACCCGAGTACCTCAAGCCTCATAAACCTTAAGCGTACAACCTAGTAGAAGAACAGCTCCGGGAAGTTATTCTCGTAGATAACCCGCTGCTGGCTGACCTTTGCTCCGTCGACTGCCGACGTCGCAGAGTTCAGCATCAACTGGTTCCCACAGCTGATCTGCCGTTCGGCGGCCAATGAGTTGAAAATTTCATTTAACCGGTTCTGGATGACCTCGTGCTGTGGTTCGGTTCGCCGTATCAGATCCTCGAAGGCCATCTCGCGGAAGGTGCGTCCGATAGCCACCTGCCGTTCTTGGGCTTCCCGTTTGGCTGCCTCCGTTGGTTCCGCGAGGACTCGTTTCATCGATTCGAAGTTGTAGTCCGAGGCGAGTGAACGCTTCTGAACTCCCGGCGAGCTGCTGATGGATTCGATGTCGTTGTAGTTGTCCACGATGCTGTTGCGGGGAGCACCTAAATCAAAAGGGCAGATTTAGCTATGCGTAACATTTTGATCAAGGTAATTACTTACTGGTATCAACCCACGAGTGTCGATGAGCGGACATATCTGATTGGTGCAGCGAGTAGGGCGTTCCGGTTTGTACCCGGTTGTGCTCAAGACCGGCCTGCTGCAGGCATTCGGCGATTGCCAGCTTATCGATCATCAGGTGGGGAAGGCTCGTGTTCAGAGTGCTGGGAGCTGGCTTGTCATTGTCCATCAACGGTGGCAGAAGATAGGTTGCCTCTTCCATGCGTGCCTGTATGACTTTATCCGCGTATTCAACTATGGTGGATGTTCCAGTGCAGCGGCCAGTCAAAATCAACAGAGAAATGGCGATGCTGTGCAGATTGCAACGATGTTTGGGCGACAGTTCAACCTCAGTAAGGGCAACTTGTTGAATTCTATAAAACAAAAAGGATATTAATTATGGTCGCATTATAATGCTACCGAAAACATACCCGAGCACAAACAGTAAGAATTCCTGAACCGTCTCTCCGCATGCCATTTCGACTATCATCAGGCCAGCTGTGTTGTATGACGAGCGTAGTACTTCCACGTTATTTTCCTGAGACATTCCGTCGATGACGGCCTGCAGCATGTTGGAGCCGTATTTGTGCGTAAACAGAATATCCGAACGGGAGGGTTGTTCCACCGTTAGGGTCGAAATGTTACTGATGCTGATGGCACTCAGCAGATGTTGATTCTGGTGTCGATCGAGCAGCTGCTGGAGGATTTGCATCACAATAACCCGGATGGAGACCGAAGAAGCGCGTGCCATCTTCAGCAGAGGCTGCAGGAAGGACACGGGGAAAGCTTTTTCGAAGGAAACGGTACGATATTGGGTACCGACTTTTAGAAGCGATTTTAGCAGAATGTTTTGCAAAAGGTGATCTCCTTTGCTTTTCTTCGAAAGATCCGGAACGGTGTTCATGATGAAAAGCATGATTTCAATCTTTTGATAGTCTGGATGATGATTAGCAAACTCGCCAAGCGCGTTGATAAGCGCTTCCTGATATTGCGTCTCCTCTGGAGTGGATTCGTGTTGAGTGCTGACCGAAGTCTTTAGATGGGTAAGGAGATTGTTGATGATGTCCAGTGCGGAAGGACCGACACTTTCGCCTGCGGCGATTGCGATGATTTTAGAAAGCACAACCGCCAATGAAGTGCGAGTTTTTGGAGATGACGTAAGATTCTGATCCAGGTGTGCCATCAGTGTTTCAACCACAGTGTACGAGTACTGCGGTTGAATTGAGATCATGACAATGCGGAAAGTATCGATAGCGAAGCGATTCGGAACCCACAGCTTGTGATTATCCAAATGGGTTAGTAGGGGTTTCAGCACGGCACGGATGTGACCAAAGGATGCTCGTGACACCAGTTCGCGTAAAACTGCCTCCGCCAAAACGGGCGGTGTCGATGGAGTTGCTTCCTGATCCACCGACTTGCTCTCGCTGCCGGATTGCATGTTATAGAGCAACGATGGGACTATTTTTTCCATATGATGTTTCTCCCAAATATTTTCCACCAGGTCATCTGAAACAGTCTTTCTAATCACCCCTTGGAGACCTTTAATGCCGGCCATTCTAATACTGTCCCGCAATTCCAGGTCCTCGTTGTTCCCGAAGCACATCGAACTAAACTTGGAGATGAAGAAATCGTACCGTCGGTGGTAGGAGGGCGTATCTTCTTCGATGTTAGCAAATCGCACGAATGAATTGGTCGCCATAATCTGCAAAGTTGGGTTGATGTCCTCCATCAGCTTTTGCACCATCCGCAAGAAGCTCTCAACGAAAAGATTTAGAATCTGAGCATGACACGCCATCAGTAGCAGATCCATAGCCTCCATGGCGATCTCAACAAATTTATACCGCTTGCGGTTGATGTCCTTAGAGGCCCGCTGATACAGATACTCTCCGATGCGGTCCAGCTTCTCGGGCGATCGGAGCGAGTAGAAAGTAAGCTTTTCCATGTTTGATTTGACCAGGCCATCTTCCGGGTTGACGGGAAATATGTTATCCACAAGGCGCTTGTAGCGTGGCCTCAGTGCCGAGCAGCAACCACAGCAACCTGATGGAGAAAGATAAATCGTTCGGGTGAAAACCGTTTTGCACAGCGATGACTCATGGATTGTAATAATTAATTAAAGTTATGGCCATTGCCAACATGGCTGTAATACAGCTTCAGACGGGGAATAAACTAAAACTATTTACCCATCATTTTCTCTGCTGTCGATGAGGAATTTTATTGCTGGCCAACGGAAAACTTTAGCATGAAACTGAAAAACCTATTTACAAGCACAGTTTTACTTCATTTACATTAAATTCGCAATTTTTTTACTATATAACTTCCCAACCACCCACAACACAAGCACAGAAAACTAAACTGATCGAAGTTACTAAACTAATGATGAGATGATGACTATGAGGAAGAGTGAAATTAAACGTCAAACATTTAGCAATCAGCTGGCGGGTCTTAGCAGGGCTGGGGTTTATCAGAGTCTATGTGTATATAGAGTCGCGCGAAGAGAAAATCTATCGTTTCGGCAACACAGTTTTTGTGCCGTTTGTTGCCAAGAACTATACAGTTCTGTTTTTCAACACGCATAAGCGAATATCATTTTTTGGAATTCTTCACAAAATACACAGTTTTGAAAGATTAAACCGGTGATGTTTTGTTAAATTTAAGTGAACCATTGTACAGGTTTAATGTTGGATTAAAATGTGTAAGTAAAACTTCGGAAAACACATATTCTTTATTACGCTCAATTACAACAGTTTTCATCCACTCCTAATATTATTACCTTGTTTAATTACATTGCTCGATTGGTACCCTCGTTTGACACTGATTTGGTTCCTTTATTTTCATCTTTGCGGGACTCTTATTATAAACATAGACTCTGGGTTTTATTACTGTACACTGAAAAAAACTGGGCACGCTCCATCCAAGTGTTTCATCGATTGGATATGAAAATGACTGCATTGTTATTTGTAGAACTTCTTCCATCGAATTCAATCATTTTTCACTTTCGTTTCAAGTTGTCGCACACATCAACTTACATCCATGAGCCGCACTCCCCTTACGTATGATTCCAACATCCCTTTCAGGTGAATTGCACTTGAATCTGCCCCACTGTTTCATTACAGTGATTATCATGTGCGAAACACTTTCAGTTGATTTGTTTTGTTTTTATATGTCAAATGATGTGCCGTTTGGGCGGAAAAGTAGAAAAATGGCGACAGATGAAGAGTCAACGAGTGTCATACGGCTCAGAAGTTTGAGGATTTTCCAGACTACATCTGTAAATTTTTGGAATTTTTTCACGTAAAACAATCGAACTCTAATCTTATTTCGTCACGGAGATTCTGATGAAAACATCTTTACGCTAGAGGCAAGTATTTGTTTACTAAAACATCAATTATTTAAATTAAACTAATTTAAATCTTTGTTTGCTTTACAGGCTTCTTCAACAGAAAAGGATAGTTTATATTTGGTGATGAATTTTATAGTGAAATTTTAATTTTATAAATAAAAAATATTATATGCAATCATATCCCTGTAAAACTGTTTTCATTTTAAAATCGAATAAAAATCATTCGAAGCTCGGTAAGCATTCATTTGAGATTCGAAATCCAAACACTTTATATCTATATGTCATAACACCAGAATTGAAAGTGTTTTCCTTTTGAAAATGAGGTGTTGCACAATGAATAATTCTAAAGTGTTTCGCATATGAATTCTATATGTTTTGACCAGTAGGGCGAATTCAAGTGCAAAACACTTTATAATGTCGTGTCGATTTTTTCAGTGTATACCAAACAGGAACAGTTCGGAAAGTGGAATGTGTTTTAGGGTGGTTATTAACTTTTTATTATTTTTAGTTTTCTCTTGTTCACTTTTAGGTAGGTAAAATAAGTTTTAGAAAAAATTGAATTGATATTTGTTATAAGCGCTTTTTTAAACCAGTCGATTCATATCTGAGACGCAGAAATAAAATAAATAATAAAGAAACCTAGAGCGCAGGAAAAGCAACGTAAAAGTATACAATGGGGTCCTAAAGTTTTACACGGTTTTCTGATTTTTATATATCAGCTGAAAGAGGGCAATTTTCTGAGCAAAACGTGATAATAAAAAACTGCTCGAAATGCCTCAAATGACAGTTCTCCCATATACCGTACATGGGCGAACCACATACATAAGACATACGTAACACTCAGGAAGAAATCTTTCAAAAAAGTTGGTACAAAATGAACAACTCGAAAGTACCAACCTCTGTAAAAAAAACCTCTGTTTGAATAGTTTATGAAGGTTGTGTTCCTGTGCAGCCCTGCATTTGTCTCGTTCCCACTCGATTTTGTTGAGGGCTCGAGTAGAGCCGCTATGAAGAAAATTCATTCCGTTCATTTTCGTCGAGCAGTTCATACTGGTGTTGGTACCGGGTGATGTGGGGCAGAGAGTACCAAAAAAAATCGCCAGTGTTACGTATGTCTAAGTATGTGGGCGAACTGTCATTGAAGACATTTCGAGCAGTTTTTTTATTTTTCAAATGATATAAAAAAACTTGTATGGCTTTAGGACCCAATTGTTGACAGTAAACCGCGAAATTTTTTTTGGAATGAAATATGTTTTACATTTTAACTTTTAATGTACATTATTTACACACACGTTTGACTAAAGCCTGTAGTACACTCTTTGACCGAGCGTCAAATATTTGTCACTTTTTAACAGATAAAAATTTGGTCAAATATAATTATTTGTCACTCTCCAATTTTAACATGGGGCAAACACGGGCAAACAACAACCATGATGTCAAATAAATTTGACCATTATGTCAGAAGGACAAATATTTGACCATTAGACAAAGAGTGTACTACAGGCTTAACTATTATACGCAAAAGTAAATTTTCCGAAATGAGTTTTGCTGACTAAAACTAAAATCAGAAAATCGCAATTTTGAGCATTGCAAAACTGAGCGTACCATGGTTTTATAGTTACAATGAAAACACTGTCGATTTTCTCTTTTCATCGCAAATTACATGGTACTTTTTTTCGGGTACACACACTTAATTTATCTATTCAAACTTACCAACAGCTGCTGATCGAACTTGGCAAAGTTTTCAACAAATATATTTCGACGAACATTCAGCAAATATATCGATCTACCGTAAACCAGCAGGTATTGACATTATGTTCGCCGAAGTTCTTGAAAATTCTGCCGAAAACATGTAGAGCATTTTGTTTAATTTCTCAGCTGTTGTGTTCTCGGCAATAAAATCTAAGTATGTTTTTTTCCAAAATCATTGCGAATAAGCGTGTGTATTTTTTTATTCTCGCTTATTATTTTCCGTCGGTCTAGTCACGCCACATCCTTTTTATAGTTGTTTCATGGAAATAATCTCTCCACAAAATAAGTATAATAAAATACTTGTCACTCCAACTTTATGTAGATTTTCAAATGGTATCCCCGCCTTTACCCGCGCTCATTCAAAAACTAGAATGTTGCCTCGTGTTCATAGAGACAGGAACAACAAAGTTTTCTGGGCAATTTACGCCGAAACGTTCACAATATCAAAAACAAAAACGACCGTGCGACGCGCAAGCGGCCATTTTTTAGCAAGCAAAATTGGCTTGGGGCGCCACTCATAAAATTAAAACTTAAACTACCTACACATTATTAGCCGTTACACATACCTAAACTTTGTTAGATTTATCTGGCTCGTAAAAATCGAGATTTTTCGGGGTTTTCTTCTTCGACATGCTATAGGTAGCCGTAAATCATGTTTTTTAAGATTAATTGCTAAATGTCTCAAAAAATACATCATGTACCAATTTCATATCCAAGGAAGAGTTTCTCAAAATACTATTCTCTACCACCTTCCTTTAGACATTATCCTTCTATTTTGCTTCCATGAGAAATTAGCGACAGCGCCGCCCTAGCGGTGGAATTTTGAACTACCTAGCCATTATCAAAAGTTGGCCAAAAGTTTCAGGATCAATATTCGAGAAGACATCGTTAATCTAGGAGGCAACCCTTAGTAGTTATTAATTTCGCCCTGATTTCAGTACTTTCCGACCGCTGTGCGTCGCGATTGCCGGGAAAATCGACTTATCCATCTCATTCAGCCGCATCTCCAAGCCCAGACGGGACTGCCATTTTAGTCCATGTTCGCCAGATAATTTTCACAGTTTGGTCGGTGGCACTAATCTGATTGATGCTGCATGTGTAGTTTGAAAGGTAAACCCATGAAAACCGACAATTTTTGTGGATTTTTTTTATGGAAAACAATAAGGTTCAAAGTAAGTCTTCAAACAAAATTTAGGCTCAACCGGACCTTTGATAAGGCTTTACTTACAGTAGAGAAAGTATCACTTTTTTGAAGAAATGAATGGAATATAACCTCTCAATCAACGATTTGAAGGACAACGATAGAAAATTTCTGAAATCACGTTTTGCTGAGAAAATGCGGGAGCTCATCCAGATGACATAAAAAACTGATATAACTGAACAACCCAATTGTGGAAAGACTTTTTCGTTGTAGTTCCGAAAGAATTTTGTCAGGCAATGAGTGAAAATTTGAATTTCCGTGCAGACGTTTTTTTATTGTAGAACATTGTGTTTGTTTTATAAAAAAAAACCAGCATCAAGAACATGTCAAAAATGACAATGTTGTCAAAAAGCTTGGGAGAATAATATTTTGCAGTGCTGCTAGAACGTGAGTTTCGAACCTGCACATTCATGCAAGGTGAAAATATATATTTAACATTGATGCATTTTCAACTTTTAAAAATTGTAGCAAATTTAATACTCAGATAAAAATCTGATTTTAGCGCTATTAATCTTCAAATGCACTGCACTTTTAAGAAAAAATATAAAAATAGGGGGTAAGGTTCGATGGGAAACCTCTATTCAGCGAAAAAAATAAAAATGAAGCCTATGATTCAGTAACAATGTGTTCCGAAATTCGATTGTTTACATTTTTACCTAGATTTCAGATGTTTTGTGCCGAAATTTCAGTTCAGTTGAACCGAGATTTATGAAAAAACGTGACAGATGTCATTTGTTTAGCCGAGCACACAGGGCACAATGGTCTAGAAACCGAATGTGGAGGGAAAATTGGATCTAGAGTTCGATAGCAATATTCTAGAGAAACATTTCCTTCTACAAAGTTGTTACATATGTGGAAGCGCTTATTTCCATATTATCAGTCATTAGGGTGACTAAAATTTTCGAAGAAATCAAAAGTGTAACATTTTTGACTTTGTAGATAGATCAACAGTAAAATGGAAATCAACCGTATTGTTGATAGCGGGTTAATTGGGTCCTAAAGCTATACCGCTTTTTATATATCATTTGAAAAAGCCACGCGTTCTGAGCAAAACGAGAATTTTAAAAAACGTTTATCGTTTTCCTTCGATTTTTAAATGAAGAATAAAAAAACTGCTCGAAAGGTCTTAGATGACGTTTCGCCCATGTACGGTATATGAGAGAACTGTCATTTAAGGCATTTCGAGCAGATTTTTATCCTTCATTTAAAAAATCAAAGGAAAATGATAAACATTTTTCAAAAATCACGTTTTGCTCAGAAAATTGCACTTTTCCAGCTGATATATAAAAATCAGAAAACCGTTTAAAACTTTAAGACCCCATTCGACTAAGCGGTCTTGCAATTTTGGAAGCATTTTTTTTAATTTGTCCAACGTTTCGACACCGGTTGGTGTTTGCCTAGGGGGAGTTTAGACTTTTTGGAATTTTAGAGTTTTCACTAGATTTTTTTTCCCATAGAAGACACCAACCTGTGTCAAAACGCTGGACAAAATCCAATAAATTTAACCGCTGAACGGATTTTAAACGTCAATGTCTTGATCGAAAGTTGAAAATTGCACCAAACGTGCGGATATCATTGAAAAAATTGAAAAAAAATGAGCTGCAAATCAGTCATCTTGGATTAGTTTCGTAGCATTCAATCAATCACCAGCTTGCCTTCAATGCTGAGCACAGGACGGTATAGTGTTGAATTGTATTTGCCATGTGCCGTTTTGAAGGCCTGCAAAATGATCTTGAACACTAATGTCTTATTCGATTGGTGAAGTTTTCTCTAAACTTTTGATACAATGATTGGCGTATCTTTTCAATTGCAAACCAGTGAAAAAATAACTACCAATCAATTGGAGAAGAAGCGGCTATCCAATCATGAGTTCGCTTTTTATTCCTGATGTTGTGAATTGACCAAAACAAATCGTAAACAGAACATGCCGAGCTTTTCGTTTTTTCTATCTTACAAAATAACCGATTTATATTGGAAAAATATTTGCTTGATTCAACTTTTTTTTCAATTTTTACATCAAAACCGTCTTCAAACGATTTTGAGAGTTTTTTACGAGTTTTTTTCAATCCTGAAAATGTAAATATCTCAATCCTCTTCAAAGTTATTGACGCTTTTCGTCAAAATATACACCCTTCTAATTTTTTTCTCGTTTTTTTGGCTAAATATCTTGAAGAGCACTTTTGACAAATTTTCGAAATATGTTCTGTTCTAGATTTGAGTAAATTTAATTTGAAAACATGATAAAAATTGCAAAAATTTTTCAATTTTCGCATTTAAAATCACAAATATTTGATTCTATGGTTTATTTTCTCAAAATAGAAATAATGATCTTTAATATGATCCAAAAACATCGAAAATCGGTCAACTGGCTCAAAAGTTATGATTTTTTGAAAAAAAAAAACATCGAATACTGTATAACAAACAATCAACAAACAGCCAAAATATCACTATGTTCAGTTCTACGTTTTTTTCTGGCCACCCTTTTTCGGAACTGGTTACTCAAAGTACTTCAATTGTGCACAAAATTGCAAGGATTGACCTTTATTGAAAATATTCGGACCCATATTTATTTTGTTGGTTTTAACGAACCAGATCCGGAATAGGATGGCCAGAAAAAACGTAGAATTTAATATTTAAGGAATAATGTTCCAGCAAAGATAACTAGAACAATATACCTAACTTCCTTTTTTTTCATACATTTTGAACACGACTGATTTCCGACGGTTAGTGCTGCCATCTGATGACTTAAATTCTCATAAACGGATCACTATGAGCAAAACCAATTAATCGTGCATAGTCCGTCATCGATCGTTGAGCTGTTCAAGATTGTATATGAAACAGGTGAGGCAGTTTGGTCAGCTCGACGCTTAAGATAACATGCAGATTAATGATATCGCTCTTTTTGCACTTAATGCTATTGCCATATTTTTTGCACTCCAAAGTACGAAAAAAAGTGTGAAATTGCCTGCCAGAGGGGGGGTTTATATTGGGGGGTTATATTTATTTTCAGGTCCCATTTTACCAAAACTCAGAGTTTGATATCGCAATCCAAGTTTCAGAACCATTGCACATTTGGTCAGGTTTATCGGGACACCCGATTTTTGCTTTATTCACCTCGGCAAGAGTAGAAAACTTGATTGTAGAGCGTGCTTATAGCGGTTATCAGGAAGTTCTTATGGTACGCTTAATTTTAAATGATGCGCCGATAATTCTTGATTCTTCTGGAAAGTTTCATGTTTGAGAACTAAACATCCGTACACATTATTATCATTTTTCGGATGGCAGCACCGTACAGTCGTCCATACTGAAAAAATTGTTTCACATTTCAGCGGTCATGTCTTGGCCTTATAGTCAGTTGATTTTGACGTTAAGTATACATCATATTTACAGTGTATAAATTAGTTCGACTTTTGCTCACGCGCAGCGACAATCATGTCCGATGAACTCTGCAAGAGTCAGGTATCTTGTTCTAGTCATCTTTGGTTCCCGACAAAGCTGGGCTCTTAAGACGAGGAGCATTTTCTGCAATGTTTGATAAAATGATCTGTTGAATTAATGTACGAGTTCTTCCCGCAATTTTCTACAAGATGCACAGAAAACAATTTTAGTAAATCAACAGTTCTTAACGAGTTGATTTACTAACATCGTTCTTTATTTTTGTCCATCGTAAATACCATTAGGAACGTTGAAACCGGTCCAACCATAGAAGCGCGAAATTTGCTCCGTAAAAAGTTTATTTGCAGTCTGATTTATGCGCTATAGATTTTTGTTTTTGTTCAGTTCTTTAGCTGGAGTTATTTTATCAGATTTTTGCCTGATTGTCGATAATGAATGGCTGCTAAAACAGTCTTAAACTTGAGGCTGTAATGGTTTGAGTAGGTTTATAATTATAAAATGTATTTGGGAATTTTGAATGTCAAATCATTAATCAAATAGTTTAAAATTAGTTGTGTTTGTTTTACGAAATATTTGTTTTTTTTTTGAACGTACGTATAAGCAATTTTTGTTTTTTTTTTTTTAAATTACAGCTGCACTAGAAAAAATCAATTAATTAGCCAGAAACAAACTAGGCATCTAAACTATAGTTATATAACGAAACGAAAACGATTGGTAAGCAATTCTTTTACTCACATCCTTCAGTGCACTTCTTCACGAATGAATCCAGAAATTCTGGCATTTCGACCGGTTCAAAGCAGCACCGAATCATGCCCGCCATGGTTCACGAAAACTGAACTTGGTGGTTTTCTTTTCACTGAACACTGTACACTCACTAATCAGTTTAGTAGATTAGGTCCATCGTTTGTAAAACGCTTGATATCTTAATGAATGCTAACCGTAAATGAGATTTATTTTGAAACTTTCTAATTATTCAAACTTTACCTAATCTAACAAAACTCAGGAACAATTACTGATATGAATTGCTTTCGTCGTTCGAACGGCTCTTGTTATTTTTTTGGACTAAGAAAATTTTCACTCGTTTGTCAACCAACGAACGGATTCTGTTCTTTTCCTACGCGTCATGCGCAGTCACCACCAGCAAGCGAACTGCAACTGGTTTGTTGGCCCCTCGTGGGAAATGGCCTAAAGAAAACAATGGAACACTGGAGCGGACAGTTAGTATTCCCTGTTGTCGGTTTTATGTATTGTTGTCCCCCCTAGCTCAAATTTAGAATGGTAAATCTCTTTTGTAGATTAACAAATTGCACCATTTTGGGCGAATTAACTATTCCAAATTACTTACATCTAATCTCTAGCAATAAATTTTAACCCTTGGCGACAGATGCAATCCGGACGTGTGACAGGCCTAACTGTATTCACCAGCACCGCGAGGAGTGACGTTCCACCAGGCGAAGAACTCGCGATGCTCATTGAGTGCGACGGATCGGATTTCCCGCGTTTGTCAACCGCAGCACGAAGCAAGGCATCCGTATGACTTCAAGGTCACATTGATAAAGTTGTTTTATGAATGAAAGCGGGTGGCTTGGAATGGGGGAAGACAGTGCCGGTGGGTTGTTACACCCACGGTGTGCGTTTCCTTCGAATGACACTGTCTTCTGGGGATACGGATGCTGAGAAATTGACAGCTGATGCGAGCTGGATTATCGGTGAATTGGTGCTGCAGACCTATTTATGAAAATATAGTGCACTCTATTGGTGATAAATTTTTTTTCACAGCCAAAACGGTTTGTTGATTAGCATAGTGTCTTTGGCAAAGTTGTAGATAATAATTTTGTCATTCCAGAAAAAAATTACCCTGTGAATAAAAAAGGGAAGAATTTTTTTTTATTCTCTTAAAAATAAATCGCTCAAACAGTTTACTAATCGAAAAAAGCTAACTGTTTTGTTGATAACTTGAAACTTTAGCTGGATTAAAGTAATTTTTGCATTTTTTCATAATTGTTTCATAATTGAAAATGTGCAACGATTAAACAATTTTCACTATGAATTGCGTTGTGCTCTCAGGGAGATGTTTAATTAAATGATTATTTTATTTAATTTTAACAATTCATCTAATCTCATTAACCCTCTAGTGC
Source organism: Wyeomyia smithii (assembly GCF_029784165.1). NCBI lineage: Eukaryota > Metazoa > Arthropoda > Insecta > Diptera > Culicidae > Wyeomyia > Wyeomyia smithii. Next base: position 265,331,838 of record NC_073695.1, read on the forward strand.
CCAAATTATTTTCTAAACGGACTTCGATAAAACCACTATAAACCATTATAAACACTTTTTAAGTATTTATTGAAGCTTTTCAGAACTTTGACTGAAGCCCGCCAAATGGCGGTATTGGGCACTAGAGGGTTAAGGTTAGTTTCAACTACTGCTGCAGGAAAAATTTGATTAGATTGTTTGTCCTCTTTCTTATGCTTTCAATCTGGTTAAGGATTTTCTCGGTTGTACTGTCAAATACTGTGGCTTTATAGTTTGCTTAGCAAATCTGAACAAGGTAATTTCTCATGGAAACAGTACCACCTAACGAAGCATCGGTTTGTAACTCAATAGCACAACCATCGGAGGAGAGCCAAAACTTAAATCAAAAGTAAAATTTTCTTACGATCAGAAATAAAATCATATTGCATAAGCAAAGTCAGTTTGCGAGTACTGTTGCTTGAAATAGTGTGTCAACCCGTCAAAAACTTAATCCGGCAGAGCCAATCAGGTTACGTAATCGTTACACATTTTCCATCGCGGAATAGTCGATTAAAATCCGGCAACAGTCAGCTTTCAGCCAGCTGTTCGTTGCCAACTAACGACGATGATGTTGAATAAAATGACACCACAACAAACCGCATCATAACAGTTTGCCCGATTAGTGCACACACGATTAAATGCAAAAGTAGTGTTTCGCCGCCGCGGTTGGATCTTTCCTGGCTGCCTGCGCCTGCTTGCCACTTGCTTGAATAGTGAACGAGCGCCAATCATGCAAGACCTCGAAGTTTAATTTTCCGTAAGGCGTATCGATCACCGCACGTCAAACTTCACGGGTGTAGAATCTGCAGTGATCAGTGAGTGCGAGGTTGGCCATTGTTCCGATTGACAAGCGCGGGTCGAGAGCGGATGGACGGGCGTTCGTATAGTCACTCGGTGCGGTCGCACACTAATTGGAACATCCATACAGCGTCGATCGAGTGCCATGTGTGCGGTTTATTGTGCCGTTGACAATGACGTATGTGGCTCCCCCCGAGGCGCGGGGGCACATTTCGCGGCCTAGTTCGGATCATTTTAGTCAAATTATGCCAATCACAGGCAGATGAATCGATTTTGAAACGGTGGCAATAATCGAATCTTGATTTGCGGTCCAGATTTGCAAACATATGTTTCGCAGGGCCGTTCGACTGTTCCACCCGGAGAGCACAGTGGAATGTCACGCTTCATTCAGCTTTTAGCTTTATTAAACGACGTTCTTCGTCCCTTGTACCCCCAGTCCGATAGACTGTATAGTGTTGATCACGATCTTGTAGCTCACAAACCAGCTGCAGCCGTTTGGTGGTGTATGAAGTAGCCAAACTGTGCAAACAGGCAACACAACGTAAATGTGCGCAAGTTTTTACACGTAGTACGAACGTTGATGAATTTTGCATTTACTATCGAGCGACTGTCCCACCTACTAAACCTCGATCATTTGTGATGGTAATCTGTAAACAAACACCGTTTTCTAGTTTAGGAAATAAGCTAACCGTAGCCCATTACATAGTTATTAGAACGATTTTTCAAACTGCTTGAATTATTTGAAGGATTATTCCTTTAATAAAACAAAATTAGATAACACTGCAGCAGCTGGTCTATTTTTTTTTTTATTCTCGCTTATTTTCCGTCGGTCTAGTTCCGCCACTGTTGTGGCCAATCACCGACGCCCAGGGAGGCGACTCCACACCCAGGACCCTAACTCACGACCCGTTTATTAACGGACCAGCGCCAACGGCTTTACTTCCTCATGCGATGGAAGGCGTGATCCCAGAGATTTTTCGCCTCAGAAAATCTCCCGGTGTCGGCTAGGATTGAATCTAGACCAGTTGGGTTGGTTGTGAGTGGATCACGCCACCTCACAACCATCGACACCTATGTCGGCGGTGGGATTCGAACCCAGGCGTCGAGCGTGGTTGGCGGAGACGTTACCAACCACACTAGGCCCCCGCTCTAGCTGGTCTATTTTTGACGTTGACTAACGTCTATATCGAAGTTAGGCCCCTGAATTTGAAAATCTAGTAATTCAACCAGGGAAAACCAGAGAAAAGTGGTCAGGTTTTGAGCGCTTATTTTGCAGTCATCTATAATCAGGTTTTCGAGGTTTTGGCATCAATCGGTCAGAAATTCTTTTACGGTTAAATTTATGTAACAAAAACAAACTATTGTTTGAGATACACTATTGAAAAAATGGTAATTAATATCGATTGTCTAAATCATACCGCGCAGCCAATCACTACCTCTCTTCCCAAGCACAGTCGACACTAACGGATACAATCGATCTGACTTTGTTGTTATTGTTGTTGTCACTTTCTGTTTCCGATGTTTATGCTGCTGCTAGCGGAAAAACCCTTGCAAATATGCATCTTTTTGTTGGTGTTAATTTTACGACAGCGGCCGGCGCCCCATCATTTTAATTCCAAAACCGCACCTTTTAGTAGGCTTTTAGTAGTAAATGGCTACTGCAAAACACTTGAATGGCTGGAATTCTGACGGACTAACCAAGAAACTATAATCGGCAAATGGCACCAATTTTCTGTTTTACCAAATGCTGCTGCTAGCGGAAAAAACCTTGCAAAAATGCATGTTTGTGTTGGTGTTAATATTACGACAGCGGCCGGCGCAGCTTTCAAGAAACATTTGTCTCTACCATTCCATCATCTATGTAGCCCCTCCTTCTTTCTAATTATCTGACGAAGCCTTGGTATAAAACGTATCGTTCGAACGTTTCACCCCATCAGTTTCATTATTAAACCGTACCGGATACATACGGACGCTTGGTGTTAGCAGCTAAAAGGAGGAAAAACAAAATAGTACCGGTCATCTCGTGCCGGTTTCACCCGTAATGCTGGTGGCTTTAGTAGTAAATGGCTAGTGCAAAATACTTAAATGGCTGGAGTTCTGGACGGACTAACCAGTAAACGAGAATAATCGGCAACTGGTACCTTTTGGTGCCACGAAATTTCATTACAGAAGTTTTGTAAAAGAAGCGTTGCAATTCCCTCTACTATTTGCTTCAATGGAATATTTTTTTTTATAAGAATAAGTAGTCAGTTTTTTTATAAGAATAAGTAGTCAACGTCATGCGGTCGTGTCTTGAATACCACCCTCCTACTTTTTTATCGAAACATTATACTTTGGTTGAAAATTATCTATTTTTTCGGTTAAACAAATGATGAAAGTAAAAAGAGTAACCTTCGAATAAATCTACAATTTACTACCAACATTTATATTCTTCTGCCTCGTATGCAAATGTTTGCTTTATGTGCACACACCTATATTAATGACTGTTTCAATCATCGCTTAGTCCACTTTGAGTGGCAGGAGATAACGACTTAATTTTAGAATAGATTTGAACGAAACCAAAATAACAAAGCTTTGGTGCTACATTACGCTATCGAAACTTGACCTTCTGTTTATTATACCGTAAGGCGTCCTATTTCTGCGCGGTTCTTAATTCTGCGCTTTCCATATTAAAATGTTAAAAAAATATCGATTAAAAGCAGATTTTCAAAACTGATGTTTGGATGTGACCCCGGTTGGACCTGCGGTCGTATGCTGACTGAACAGGTAAACCTACTTCGGGAGCCAATCCGAACATCTGACCGCCATATTGGTGGCGGCTCGAAACAACGTCTGTTCTCTGTATTAGAAGCGGTTGTACCACCGTCTTGTTAGCGCATTCAAGACTGTAAACACCAATGCCAAAGTCCTGGTGGTATTCAAGACTTAAAACAGTAGAGCTGCGGCAATATTCAATGTGCACAGCCCTCACCTCGGAAGCACCGATGATGATAAGGAGCTGGGGCGTGAAAGGCGATTTATGGCGATAGATCGTTGAGATCCTAGCCGAATCCAGAATACGTCTCCACAAAACTCGGTCGTGGGCTGCTCCTCTCCAGTCTCCCCTTACACCCGCTGCTCTGGCATCCTCGTCGACAGAACACATCCAGCGCGTGCGAGGTCTACCTCGAAGTCGTCGGCCTCTGTCTGGTTTTTTGCTAAATATTAGCTTTGCCGGTCGCTCATCCGCCATCCGTGCTACGCGGCAAGCCCACTGTAACCTGCCGTGTTTCATCAGGTTCATAATATATATCAGCGTATTTGTATACATCGTACAGCTCGTGATTCATGCGCCTGCGCCACTACCCATTTTTTAATTTGGCTCCGAGTATTGATTGAAGGATTCTACGCTCGAAGACCCCAAGCGCTCGTCGATCGGCCTCCTTCCACGTCCACGATTCATGTCCGTAGAGCGCCTTTGGGAGAGTCCTATAGAGCGCAAATTTCGTACGGATCTGTAGGCTACGGGACCTAGGCTGGCTACGAAATTCGTAATAAGCCCTATTCGCTACCGCAATCGCTCACCTCCTTGTCACATGTCACGAGAGTACTAAGATAAACAAATTCGTCAACCACTCCGAAATTATCCCCATCCATCTCCACCGCAGCACCAACACCCGTAGAACTATCACGCTCTCTGCCAGTCACCATGTACTTCGTTTTGGCAGTGTTTATGGTAAGTCCAATTCTCGCAGCTTCCCGTTTGAGAACCGTAAAGACTTCCTCAACAGCTCTACGGTTAACATCAATTATATCAATGTCGTCCGCGAAGCCTAGAAGCATGAACCACGAGCTGTCCAGCACATGACATCAAAATCGTCATCGGGGATAGCAACGCCCAGGTCAACCAGGAGGAGGAGTACAAATCGGGAATTGGAAAGTTCAGCGTGCACCAGCTGACCAACGAAAACGGCATAAGAATCAGCGACATCTTCGTAAAATATGGCTATTTTCAGCAAAAAACTAGAAATATCTTCACAACAAATGAAAATTTCAAACCAATATATTCTACAAAATGCGAGGTTTAGCAGAATGAACGAAATCTCAGAACATCTTGAATTGTTTCTACGATTACAAAAAAAGTTATGGACAAAAAACTCATTTTGAGGGGTGTTTTCCTTTCATTCAGCACTCGGTTGGATAAAACTAGGAACAGTTGAACTCTTTTGAGTAATGCAGTTCTTTCGACAAACTTTCAAATGCATACAGTCTGGTTTGTTACTATCTGCAAGCTTCGGAGAAATATGGACTCAAAAAAAGGCTATTTTCAGCAAAAAACTAGAAATATCTTTACAACAAATACAAATATTAAACCAACATGTTCTACAAAAATGTAAGGTTTAGCAGAACGAACAAAATCTTAGAACATCTTGAACTGTTTCGACGATTACAGAAAAAGTTATGGACGAAAAACTAATTTTGAGGAGTGTTCCTCGTGAAACTCTATTTCGTCATAACAGACGTACAGATAGAAGATTACAGTGTTCAGTAATTCTTTTTCTTATAGATTTTCCTACAACTTTGCTGAAGAAAGCAATCTGGTATTTTGAAAATTAGAAAAAAATAGTTTTTATATCTAACTACTAGGCTGCCGTTCTACGCATAGTTGTCCCATGTTACTTCTGGTCGATTTTCATTTTTTACCACCAATGAGTCTATTTCTATGTATATTTTCGAAAACTTTCAAAAATAACATTGTTTATTCCGAAAGTCTTGAAAAACCATACCAAGTCTGTTTGTCCCATCGATGATTTTCTACACATATTTGTCCCACTAAATTTTTTGTATTCTAATCGATCCCACTAATCACTAATTTCCATATTTACAACTTGAGAAGTGCTACAGAGCAGTAAAAACTTCTCCTTACAACGTTTGGCTACGTTACGGGTGTCAGAAATTCGGTACCGAAAATCACTTTGCTTGATTATTTAAATGCGCTTCGTTCATATCTTTGTTCGGAATACCTTAACCTTGTGTGCTGGTTTGTAATTTGAATGCCTTTCCTTTTCGAGCATAAGAAGACAAACGCATGTAATTCATACTAATTGAAAGTTATAAGAACTGTTATTTGTGTGTAGCCAAAATGATGAAAGCCTAACAACGTTCAAATATGGGCAAGCTGGAAAAACAATTCCCCTTTGTAATTGTAAGTCATCTCATACATATTTAATTAACCAAACTTTCATCTCGACTATCATCACCTGCTTATAAAGACAACACGATTAGCGTGATCATTTTCGTGGAAAATTAACAGCCTTGTATCCCCAAAACGAACTTTGTCTTGGGAACATCGAATGCACGTGGTGGGACTGATATGCGTCAAAATTACCTATTGGAAGGCAAATTTCTCGGCATTATTGTCCCAGTGGGTATTTTTATGGAAAAGAGTGTTAAACCGCAAAACTTTAAACTAGATATATTGAAAACAGTCTATTGCAAGGTAAAACTACCATAAAACCCATGCCGGCATTTGCCACATTGGCGCAATGCGGAAAAGCATTGTAAAATTTTAACATCGTTTTTCTCGTTTGCATGATTTGTAACATGGGACATATATGCGTAGAACGGCAGTAGGGGAATTGATCAAAAAACCGAAAACGCCAAAAGAAAGGCCTTGTTATATGGAATAAACTTGCTGAAGACACTAGGTACATAAAATCAATATTTCACAGTCAAATCTAAAACGATCACGAGTTTTCGAGTTTAGACCACTGTGCAGGTGTGCAATGGGGTTCTTCCAAGCAGCGCGTGCAGCTCATGGTTTCTGGGAGGTCGTCCGTCTGAACTCCATCGTAGATAGTCCGCAGCACCTTCCGTTCGAAAACTCCAAGAGAAGCGTTGTTGTCTCGATTCCGCAGAGGTTTACCGGTCTTATCAGGGTTTTGTACAGCGTCAACTTTGTGCGTCGTCGTACTTGACTCGATCGAAGTGTCTTCCGAAGTGAACAGTAGGCACGATTTCCAGCCTGGATGCGTCTCTGGATCTCTTTGCTGGTGTTATTGTCGGCGGTCACCAGTGACCCCAGATACACGCCCTAGTCGACCACCTCAAGCTCATCGCCGGTTACAGAGACTCGAGTTGGGAGGCTGATGCTGTTCTCCTTGGAGCCTCTCGCTCGCATGTATTTCGATTCCGATGCATATATTCGCAGTCCGAATTATCCGGCTCTCAGTCAAGCGTATGTTTCTTTCGCCGTCGCAATTTTACGTGTTAAGATGTGCCCCTCGTATCGATGCCCGCCCTCCTGATCATACCCTCAAGGGCGATGTTAAACAGAAAACAGGACAGTCACCTTGTCTCATATCTTTGCGCGACTCCACGAGGCCTGAGAATATCCCCGAAACACGCACGTAGCAAATCGATTGGGCCATGGTGGCCTTGATCAGTCGAATCAGTTTATCCGGAAATCCGTTGTCGTGATCTTTCATAGCTGCTCTCGATCGACTGTATCATGTGTGGGCACGTTGTACCCGCGACATTTCTGTAAGATCTTACGGATTGAGAAGATCTGGTCCGTGGGGGCACAGGTGCCCATGAAGCCCGCTTGGACGGCGGAGCAGGATCTGTGAGAGTATTGCAGAAGTTGCGGTAGCTTGTCGCCCTTGTTGTAGATGGGGTAGACGATTCTCTCCATCCACTCGTCTGGCAGTTTTTCCTCCCCCCAAATCTTGGGAAGCGCCTCTCTCCCATGTTTAAGGAGCTCACTCGACAGTCCGTCTTTGTCTGCGGCTTTGCGGCTTTTCTTCAGTTTCCCGATCTCACAAAGAACTTCATGAACATCGGGGGCTGGTACTCGGTTATCTGCTCCTAGGTCAGTTCTTGCTCCGCTTCTGTTTACTGTATCACCATTCAGGTGTCCATCGAAGTACTGCACATGTCGGCTTGTGGCACATAGCCTCTGCGATACTGGTTTACCCTCTCATAGAACTTCCGCTTATCATTGGCACGATACAGCTGCTCCAGTTCCTCATGTTAACGATCCTCTTGCTGGTGCTTCTTTCGTCTGAGAATCGTGGTAGTGTTGTTCCGTGCCCGTTTGTAATTGGCCTTGTTCTCCCTCGTTGACCTGCCAAGGTATATCACCCAGGTTCTCCCGCTGCTTCGCACTCCTCGTCATACCAGTCCTCGAGAGGCGATGCGCCTAGCCCCTTCGCCGTGGGTAGTAGAGCACTTTGAGCTGCTTCATGTTGACCCGCGGGGTTAGGCGATGTCGCGTGGTATACGGTCGACAGTTTTGAGCGCAAAGATACCGCAACTAGGTAGTGGTCCAAGTCAATATCCGCACCGCAATTGGTGCGTACGTTTGTAATGTTTGAGAAAAACCGGCCGTCAATGAGAACATGGTCAATTTGGTTGGCTGTTCGATGGTCAGGTGCTCTCTAGGTGATTTTGTGTTTTGTCCTTTCGGGGAAAGTAGGTACTTCGAACTGCCAGTCCTTGGAAAGCCGCGAAGTTGATGTCGTTCGTCACGGAGTGCAGGCTGTGCGGGCCGATCACCGGCTTGTTTACCCTGCCGATCTGAGCTTTCAAGTCCCCGATGACGATCTTGATGTCTCTACGCGAGCAGCTAGCGTAGAGTTTATCCAGCTGTGCGTAGAACGCTTCTTTCTCTACATCGGGTCTGCACATTGAGGATAGTGTAGTTGTAGAACCGGCCTTTTATTCTCAACAAACACAAACTTGTCGCTGGTCGCCTGTCACTTGATCACACAATTTTGCAACCTGCCCAGCCAGTATTCAGCTTATTGGTTGTGCCACTGCTTTGATAGTACTGTGCCCTGCGGCTACAAATCCTCCGCACCTTCTCTCGTTTCCGGCAAAGCTCCTGGAGCGCAACAATGTCGAAGTCGCGTGGTTCTAGCTGATCCAGCTGAATTCGGTCGCCACCCGGGATGTTCAGCGATCTACAGTTCCATGTACCGAGCCGGTTGTTCCGGTCCGTATTCAATTCTTCATTGTTTGTAGTATTTAATGTTTCGGTATACTGCCTTTTTAGGGCTGCGGATGCCTAGTCTCACGACGGGGCTGCCGTCTTGGCTGTACCTGGCAAGACACCGCATTTCATAATTCAGCAGTTTTCTCCGGATCAGATGCTGTTTGAGCCCCCCTAACATGGAGAACAGACGCTCAGGCAAGCTACCCTCCCAAGACAGCGGTTCTGAACCTGGGGTACGCGTAAAGCCTGCGAAAGTAAAATCCGTAATGGCAGACAAAGCATTTTTTCTTCATAATACTCCATTTTTTGTTCACACTTGCTCTTAGAACATGACTGTAACAATTAAACAAACCATGGCTCAATTTGAAATTTGAACTAGACAACCACAACATGATCTACCATTACTCTCTACCACTCTGCGAGAACATTCCAAGCCAGGGAGTACAATTGATTTGGAAAATTACGCCAAGGGGTACGCGGACAAAAAAAGGTTGAGAACCGCTAACCTAAGAGAACAGCTCTCTCTTCCCTGTAAGCATATGAGCAAGTTCCCACCGGTTCACCGGTCTTCCCATGTTTGCTCGTGTCCCAGTCGGTACCACGTGAAGGCAGGGATAGGGTAGGGTTAATCTGGCTTTCTTAGTCTTTTTAAAAAAATGCCCGACGTTTCGGTCGTTGTTAGAGGCCTTTTTCAAGGGAAGCCGTATTTGATAGTGAAAATGTTTAGGGGCATAGGATAGGAGTTGCTGGGCATTCTGCTTTGGACTGGGGTCTATTTTATGCCAACTAGTACGGGTGTACTGCTGGCACGCCCTGCCCAGCCGTTTAACAACCATCCTCATTAGATCGGAGATAGCAAACCCATTGCTAATTGCGAATTGGAAGTTGTTCAGAAACCCTGTATGTAGTGACGGTAAAATTAATCAAAGTATCGATTCTCGAATCGATACTGGTATCGAGAAAAAAGACTGATACTTTGATAATATCGCTTCCAGAGTATCGATTTTGTTAAGTATCGGATCGTTCGAATAGTTTTTCAAGAACAATGTTTTGAATAACGTTTAAAATAATATTATTGTTTATTGCAACTTAAGTGACATATATTTATTCTAATTAAACCATTCGGACTCATCAATACTTCCCAGAAAACAAAGCTTTTGTAGATATGTCGCCGATAAACGGTTTCATTTTTCCGATATCAATGACCCTGCTTTCGAAAACAGGCGCTCGCACGGAACTGAAGTAATTTAATCACTCAACGGTAATTTAAGATAAACCGCTAATTCATCCCCCGCTTGAGTTTGTTTATTTGGCGTATCAAATGTTAATAGCTTGTGATGTTCCCAAAAGTCGTATGGTTTTCCATGTGATTTATGGTGTATCTGCGTATCTACACTCGCGTCAACTTTTTTGGCTCCATCGCTTCGCTCTATGACGTTACGGATTTTACTCAGCGCTTTAGCACAAGCAGCAGAATCCTGAAAATGAATGTTTTTAAATCTCGGATCTAGGATTGTCGCGAATTTTCTGTTACCGTTAAAAAAACGACACGAAACTAAAGCATATTATATAGCCTGCTCGCACCTACACGAAACTCTATAATGAACTATGTTCTAAAAAGAAGCATAAATGTTTGCCTTCTTTTTTTACCACAAAAGTCAGGAGAACAGCAGAAGTGTTGTAGTCGCGAATAATTTTTTTCAATTCTAACAAAATGTATCGATATCTCAAAAGTATCGAGCTCGAGCATCGATACCAATTTGTCGTGTATCGTGAAAAAAGAATCGATTATGGATCGGTATCGGCAGAATCGTAACGTCACTACCTGTATGTCAGTATACCAGCGGTTCATATCTATGGAGATAAACTCCTCGGTTGTTGCTTCATAGCGTGAGGTTTCGGTATCACTCAACAATTCTTCTGTTGTATTTGACTTAAAGATGAAAAAACAAATCCATGGAATTCCCGAATACCTCAGAGCAGCAGTAGGGCCATCAATATTTTTAGCAAAACTCGGTCATCTCCCACAAGGAGTTTCTTTCTTCACGGACGGATCCATAAAGGAGTTTCAGGATATGGCATTTTCAACACAGACCATCGCATATCCCATAGATACAGATAGATGTACATATTAGCCTTAAGTTGAATTTATTTTGTGTTTTTAAATTGTATTTTAAGAAGAAAAAATGAGCGGGTTCCCATGCCTATTTGAGGTGGAGCGATCGAGATTCAGGCGCTTCACAAGCTAGCTTTTCCCTACTCCGTATAGACATTCGGGTCAATCAGAATTTCGATGCATATTAGATTGCAACATGATCGAATAAAAACAGTTTATTTATACTGTGCATTAAAACTTTTTCTCTGCCAAGATTATAAAACTAATTTGACAAAATTTTACGATAATCGATCAAAGCACCCAATCGAGGGTGACTATTTCAATCCTCTCGAACATATTTCAAGCAGTTAGCATCTGTTATGCAGGACTTTTTTCGGCACCCAGAAAATGGCAGCATTTTTGATTTTTTTTCGATTGATTTATTATTGATTGATTATTCGTAAGACAGCTAGGTATCCAGCGTTTTTATGTCCGTCATTGTATTTGCCGATATTAATCAAAATTCAAGATTTTGAGGCCAGTTCCCTCGACTGAGACCAGTAATGAACCCCTGATTAATTCGTTGGTTCCCTAATTTATTCGAGAGGTAATAAGTCTATTTAATAAGTCTATCGAATTAATATAAAATATTCGAGGAAATATTATTGAAAACACTGTTTCAATTAGTCTTTACAGTGTTGACTATGTAGGCACTAGTGGGGTTTACTATTTCGGTGTTATTCGTCTCTGATGCTGTTCGATTAACTTGTTATGCGTCATTAAATGTAATGTATTATTTCCCGATCATTCAATCAGATTAAATAACAACAAGCATTTTTCTTTAATCATTTGCATCGGTTAAAGCATCCGAGCAAACAGCTGCACCTACTTTGAATTTCTCAGCCACGACTTTTCGCACATTTCTTCGCCAATAGCGCGCGGATAGAAAAGTGCAAGTTTCTGCCACCGATCAATCAATACTAAGTACATACCGGCATGCTTCGACTATCCTCATCTTCAAGAAAGCTAAGGCAGCATGGCTGAAATTATCCATCATTATCGCACATTTTTCGCGCCGGATCGAGGCCAGCTTTTGGCATATGCATTGCGTAACCGCTGCTACTTCATTACATCTTCAAGCTCGCGCATTCCACCCGCACTTTCATCCGTCCTCTCGACCCTCGACGCTCCGGCACTCCAGCCAACAATTTCATCAAATGGTATGAATTTGAATGGTTTTGGTAAAATTTTCTTCCTCAATACACTCAATAACGCCACTGAGGGCTGTTGTGTCTTCGGCAGCGATCAGTGAAAGTTCACCTCGAATCAGTCGCCCCTGACGCGCCACAAGATTATCCGAAAAGAAGCTCGCTGCATAACTCGGAGAATCGGAAACGATAATATGATGTGTATGAGGGTTACAGCACTTAGAGGTGTAAACCGAAAAAAAAAACTGTGCAATTACATCGTGAAACAAAGAATACGTAACACTCTTCAGTGGTAAACGATCTAATAATTAGGAGGCCCTTATTATGTTACAAGGAAATGTTTGTGCCGATTGTTGTTTCCGAATTCCATTCAACAATAAAATTTCAAACCATCTCAGGTCACTCCGATTTATGGGGGAGAACAAAATCCCTCTAATGATCAATATAATTAGCAAACGGTTAACATCTGCTCTCGGTCGGTTAACCTATAAATAGCTCTTCAGCGGATTGCATCATAAAACATATTCGCGCAGCTTAGGAGTTCAGCACAGGCAATGTCAAGCATACGAGCAACGGCGGCGGCGAGCATAAAAAAGTGACCATTTCCATATCGGTTGATCGAAACGCGGCTATTTCACCCTCGAAGGTCCTATTGCTGCTTACTGACTGGCCGCTGGGCAATTTTGCTACATGGAGCCGACAGCCCTCAGCATAGCGGCGCATACGACCTTGGATCACTTGGACAAGGCAATAACGAGTGAGAAAGCCATGTACGTAATGTTGTAGTTGAACCGGCGGCGCGTGCAGCAAGGCAGCATAGTTTAGCCTTTTTGCCCAGCACGCATATTCACCACTGCGCCAGTCAGCGACACACAGAGGGCAGCAGGCAGGTTCAGATTTCTGCTCTTGCAGGTGTTTGCGCCAGTAGTGGACGGAGTGGATATGCAGTAGCCTGAAATTATGGTCCTTTCCATGTCATTATCCGGTTACTAATTCTGAGCGGTTTTTTTACTTGTATGAAGCAGTGAACAACCGCGATTTGCTATCAATGCATGAAAAATCTGCGTTTCGCTAGGCCCAGAATGGAATGTTAATTGCATACCGAAATAACATTTCGACTTTCGGGACAATGCATGGAAAATGTCAAAAATGTAAAATTGGTTCAGCCGCTTTTGAGAAACAAGTAACATTCATTGATTCATAAATCTGAGCATTTCTTCAAATATACAAAATTGTTAAAAATGTTATTGATACTTTAACAACAAATAAATCCTACAGAAGATCACCGGTATGATCGCAATTTCGATCGGCAGTAATGTTTTCCACTGTGGCGTGTAGGCGCAGATCGTACTAACCGAACTCGCCAAAGCAACCGATTGACGCCGAGCAATAATAATTCGAAATACGTGTTTTCGGATCGCCTACCGGATCGAAGCTCTGACATCATGCGGTGAGAGCAACACCGGTCTGTGTAGGCGAAGAGAAGGTGTAAATTGAGATCCAAACTAAAATGACGCAAGGGTGAGAGTTTCTGGCTGGGAATTGGAGAGTGCGGGAGCTAAGCCAGTTGTGCTCGCGATTCTATTGTTGTTAGGTTCCGACGACATTCAAACCTGCAGAATAGGCACGCCTGCATTCATTCACTAGGCTGAAATGCGAGCGAAATAGTGACCTTTTGGTGAACTATTTGAATTTATTAGCTAAGCAATGATAATGATGAAATTGTGTTAGAATTATGTCGAGCATTCCTCGCAAAACCCGATCACTCGTTAGTGAATGAAACGTTTCATTATCGTTCATTTTTCACCCGAAATTCATATCATTTTCTTGCCTTCAACCTTAATTAAGTCATAAGCATTGCAGCTCAAATGGGTGATTAAAACTGACATGTTCGCAGGCGTTAAATTTGAAAGCAAAAAAAAAACAAATTCCTCAAAGTCCTCGTTGCAGATCATAAATTAAATTACGCGTGCATTTTTTTATCGCTTTAGAACGAGCCTCACAGACATTCGCTGCCTCCTGTACGCGGGGATGCAGTAAAAAATTAAAATAAAAAGAAAATACGCACCGACACGGACAATTTGTTTTTATCTTGCTCAGTGCGGTACAATAATCTCGTGCAGCTCTCATTAGCCTGATGCACTGAGGCTGCTCGGTGCGTCAGACTCCGAAACCTCGAATATTACTCGTCTCGCAATGCAGTCATCGCTTTCACATCGAGCCACCGAAATACGGCGCAGCTACCGCGTAAAATAAATTAAATTAGGATTAAAATGTCCAATGAAATATGGTCGCCAATATTTAACATTCATTTTGGCGTATCTCGCGTCTGTGCCAGCCCTGCTAATGAAGTTCTCGGCGTTTTTTTTCGGTCGTCTTCTTTCGCAACGGAGAGTTCATCGTCGCTGCCAGCGTTGAAGTCCTTTTGGCAGCCTCTCGGGCCCCGAAGGGAAAGTTTTGATTAACTCGCAGCATGTTCCCCGTTGACTGCGCAGGATTATGTTACACGCGTGATTTGCGCACGAGTATCAAGTTGCGTTGCGCGTTGTAGCATAAATCGGCCAACATAATTTAATTCGGCCAGAAAGAATTTGTTCGAACAATAATTTAGGTACATAACCATAAATAACCGAACCCTTCTTCTCCCTGGCGTTCGATGCTTTCGGGGTGCAAATTTTCATACCTTGTTAGAAACGGATACACGATCACAGATAATTGGACCTGACGATCCGGTTACAGACACATCGCCAGTCCGACGACGACGGATCGTTCCAATTCGGCACGCTTTTGATGGGCCATCTTCGAAGCCACTTAACGTCATTTATAATCACCTTGGAAGGAGATTTTTCCCGCCGCAACAACAACAACATCATCGTCGTCGTCGTTCGAAGCCTACCAGACTGAACGACGGACAAGAGCTCTGGAACAATGTATGTGTGTCCGTCCGTCTTACTGGTTCTTGTTCTTATTATTATTCTACCAATTCGTTACCTTGGCACTGCCGCTTCTGCTCACGTTTGGCACTTTTGCAGCCATTGAACCGCGAAGCTTTGGTGCGGTGTTAGATTGTCCTTTCGGGGCTCTGCGGCGATGGCAGTTCGTAACTTCTTTTTTCTCTCTCTTTTTTCATAATTATGATACCTAGCTGGTTTTGGTTGGCAAATTGTCGGCAGGGGCTAGAGTTGCGCTGACATTCTAAGATAATTCGATATGAAAAAAAGTGAACTATGTTGCAGTATTTGATTATTTCCCGAATATGAAAACTACTTAAGGATAACTAAACACTGATAGTTGCTGATCATGAATAAATGACAAAAACGTTAATATGGCCTAAAAATGAAAGAAAATAATAAATAATAAAATAATAACGGTTTGTCTAATTGGTAGATGAACAATTCCACAAAAAAAACGGGCAACCAATTTAATCGACCATTTTTTGATTTTTTCATAGACGTTTCTATAGGTAAAAAATGCCATTTTGTGCTATTGGTTTAATATTTTGGAACACGACTCATTTTTAGGAAGCTATCGAAAAATATTATTTTGGGAAGATTCTGATGATTACAAATATTTTTGAGGGCCAAAACAGTTTGTTAGGTTCAGAAAAAAAATTCACTCTGAAAAAATTATTTATTTTATTTTTTTTAACAGAAGGAAGAAGAAAAATTTAAAATTATTTATTTGAAAAAGCTCATTTTTTAAAAATCTTTTTTTATTTATAAAAACTACAGAAATCTTTTAAATTTTTTTTTCAAAGGGCTTATTACTATTTGGAAGGACAAAATTGTTATCTACAACTTTGCCGAAGACACTATGCCAATCATTCAAACCGTTTTGGCTGTGAAAATATTTTAAATTTTCAATAGAGCACTCCATGGAGAATTAAAAATATTTTTACAGTCGAAACGAAAAAAAAAATCTGTAATCATCAATACCTTCTTAAAATAGCATTTTTCAAGAGCTTTTCGAAAAAAAGTCTTGTTCCAAAAAAATAAACTAACAGCACAAAATGGCATCTTTTGCCTACGGAAACGTTCATTAGAAGTTTCAGCCAAAAAAATGACAATATAAAAAAATATCAAAAGTGGGACATTTTTTGTGGAACTGCTCATAACGTCTTCAAATAAATTTCTTATTGAGCTACGTAGTAGAATGGTATAATGGTAATGATAATTTTTATTAATAACCTTTGGACGGTTTAAGCGGTATTCGTTTTTTTGTAAAAGAATAAAATTATGTCTTTAGTAACATCATAGACAGTTATTTTGTCTATTATTATACATTTAACATCTTGAAAAACGTAAGTGCCTTTTAAAAATTCACTCTCTATTCACTTTCAAATGTTTCAAAATAAGTCAGTTTCCAACCGATTGAATCTACGATCTCTGTACCCACCTAAATGCAGAAAATTATAGTTTGATTATTCGAACTATTGTACTATTGAAAATTGTCAAGCCTTGTTCAAACACCGATTTCGACCTCTGATTGGTCGCTTAATGCTTCCTTTCCCCAACACAATCGACAGAATGTTATAGTCTAGTTGAGTTGAATTGGCTATGTAAGATCCTGGTTCTGCTCAAACCAATCAATTAACTAGTGGATGGCCACAAGGAAGGTCCTAAGTAGCAGCGGATTTGCCCGAGCTGTATGCCACTACGGGTCGGCGCGTGGCGACCACCGAGGTCATGCAATATGTGCGTAACCACTGACAACACCCGACAGTCTCGGACAAGCAGCGGGAGATCGTCTAGGGGTGGTGAGGATCGGACACTGGGCAGTAGACTACTCGCAGAAGCCAGAAGTACTCGGAAGCATCTCCGAAGTAGCGAGTAGTGCCGCTCTTACCATTCAAATGCACTAACCCGCCCATTGGGGCCGATTCCAGTAAATTCCCAATTACAGTAATTGGTCGCAACTTTTTATGACTCGAGTCGGATTTCGTTTTCGTACCAAAAGGTCGTGTCACAACGGCTTGAAACGGCGACATAACAACCGGTGCAGGGGTCTCCGTCTCATAAATCCTGGCAGGCCTTCCAGTACGTTCCGCGTCCAGTACCTGGTGATAATTGGTTTTAGGGCCAGATTCCCTTTTCTGAATTACACCGGTCGGGAGCGACAAAGTTGCTTATTTGTGCTCATTTTGAGGTTAATTGGGTCCCCCTTTCAGCCGATATGCTTGTTCATAACGGAGTTGCCGCCTATGTGGTCTCATGGTGGTCTATGCCGAAACAGTGAGGTTTATGTGCAGGGATCTGGAGCAGGGCCTCCTCTTGCTTCGGGCTACTATCAACAAAGGAGTATGCCGAACTTGTGGCTCGGGTTGAAGCCTCCGAAAAGGGGGTGAGAACTAGGAGGACAACTGAATCTAAGCAGGTTCAGATCGATGCCCTCATGCCCTCATTCGCCGCCATCTGTTCTACGGGGTAGGTCGGTAAGCGAACGAGGCAGTCCCCGGGGGAAGCGGCCCCCAATAACCTGAGGAAGTGGTTGGTGGAGCTAGCCTCGCGAGCTAGTACACCAACAGGTTCGAAGGCCGGAACATCGACTGGAGCGGCGCACATTGTTTCCAAAGCTGTAAAAACGCGATCGAAATTATTTTGACCCAAAAACATTGATTTTAGAGCCGTAACAACTGCAGCAAAGTTGTTCCATTTTTTATTTTTCATGTTATAAAAGTTGCAATTTCATGATTAATCCACTCAACAGTGAGAAACGAATTATATTTGTCTCATTTTGGAATATAAAAATCCACTTTGTTCAGCAATGTTGTAGCAAATTTTAAAAGAAACAACTTTGTAGAAGACATTATACTTCTATCTTAATGAACTTTTGTAGTTTTCTAGAGATGAGAACTAAAATTCTTTTTTTGCTATTCAAC
The DNA here is from genome assembly GCF_029784165.1 of Wyeomyia smithii. Classification (NCBI taxonomy): domain Eukaryota; kingdom Metazoa; phylum Arthropoda; class Insecta; order Diptera; family Culicidae; genus Wyeomyia; species Wyeomyia smithii. Next base: position 265,349,810 of record NC_073695.1, read on the forward strand.
TATTTATAGTGATTTTATACCATTTTCGAATGCTCTACAAAATTGTTTGCTACAACGAAACAAACAATATCTCCGAAGAAAGTTTATTTTTATCTCACATATATTTTTGATTGTTGACGATTTTTACTAGAATAATGCGATAATTTACACCAATTACTCTTAACTCAAAAAATAATGATTTTCGAGTCGTAGTGTCTTCAGTAAAATTGTTCTATTAATCATTCTCCATTTCAGAGAAGTAAGAGTTTTGGGATTAATCTACCTAAAAGTGAGAAATGAGTTTTATTTTTCTCATTTTTGCATATAAAAATCCACTTTGATGAGCAAAGTTTTAGTACATTTGTAAGAAACAACTTTGTCGAAGACACTAAACTTGTATCTGCTAATTTAAATCAACTATTGTGAAGTTTTCTCTAGAATGTTCCCTAAAATCATTTTTTTTATATAACTATTTATAGTGATTTTCTAAATTTTTTCAATGTTCTACAATGTTGTTAACTATCATAGAACACACAAGTTCACCGAAGAAAGTTTATTTTTATCTCTCAAGTTTATTTAGTTCTCAAAGATTTTTAATCAAATAATGCACTTATTCATTTACAAATATCTGTACAGGAGACAGCGAGAGACAAATACCAATATCTGGATCAAATGATGTTTTACTTGTACCTAAATATAGAAAAAGTTTAGTCTGCAGATATTTGCAGATTTTGAAGATATCTGTTAGTAAATTAGTGCCTTGTATCAATAAAAATCGTCAATAACCGATGAAATATGAGAGATAAAAATAAACTTTCTTCGATGAAATTGTTTGTTTTGTGATAGCAAACAACAATGTAGAATGTTGGAAAATTGTAGAAAATCACTACTAAATGTTATATTGAAAAAAAAAAGAAGATTTTTAGTGGCAATCTGTAGATAACTCCACAAAAGTACATTTAAAAAAGCAGATAGAAGTATGGTACCTTTGGCAAAGTTGTTTCTTATAAAATATGCAACAACTTTGCTGAACAAAGTGAATTTTTATATGCAATTGAAAAAGGTAAAATTCGCTTCTCACTGTTAGGTGGTTTGATTACAAATTTGCAACTTCTATAAAATGGAGATTAATTATTGGATCAACTTTTCGGGAGGCACTATGGCTCTAAAATCTAATTTTTTGGGTCAAAATAATTTCGATCACGTTTTTGCAGCTATGGAAACAGTGTGCGGCGACTGCGGGATGCCCGAAGCGCCAAGACGGAGCGGCGACAAAACGTCCGCCAAATATCAAAAAGGCGAGGAGCAGGGGGATGCCCTCATACTCAACACGGATGGGTCCAAGTACTCCGAAGTCTTGAAGAGAGGCTAAACCCAGCTCAAGGACCTGTGAGCGGATGTGCGGACCATCCGCCGTTCTCGTATTGGCGAGATGATTTTTGACCTTCGTAAGGATGCTAGAAACAAGGGAGCTGCCTACAAGACGGCAGCTTATCGGGAAAGACGTGCAAGTTCGGGCACTGACCCCCGAGGTGACTCTCTAGCTTTAAAACTTGAATGAAATCACCGAGGAGTGCGATATTGCACAAGCCCCCATGGAGAAGTGTATGGTGGAAGCGGTCACTGAGGCAACTCGCCTCCGTAAGGGTCTAGCGGGAACCCAGGTGGCCACTTTCCGGCTTGCATCGGCCGATGTAAACCTGGCCCTAGAGATAGCCAAACTTCAGGTTGGCTGGTCAGTATGTCCCCTAAGCATACTCCAGCAGCCGGACGTTTGTTTCAGGGGTTTCGAGGGAGGACACAAGTCCTGGACCTGTAAGGGGTCCGATAGGAGCCAGTTATGAAGGCGTTGTGGTGGTGCTGGCCAGAAGCTAAGGACTGCGGGGAGCCCCTCAAGTGTCTGGTATTTACCGGAAAACGGGACGCCAAACACTTTATGGGAGACCCAAGGTGCCCAGCCGGTAAACCGGTTGCGGATAAGTCTAGTACGGCGGTAATATGTACGACGAGCACCCCCGGTTCAGGAGGTTGTATCAACCTCAAACGAAAAATACGCGGTTGTCAAGGTAGACGGAGTTTGCTACTGCAGTTGTTATGCTCAGCCACGTTGGTCTATCGAAAGGTTCACCCAGATGGTCGACCTGTTATCTATGGAGCTGACGGGACAAACGCCGTTGGGCGACTTCAACGCTTTGGCTGTTGAGTGAGGAAGCCGCTATATGATTCGGAGGGGTGAAATCTCGTTGGAAGCTCTGGCAAAGCTTAACCTAGATCTGGCCAACGTTGGGACCGAGTGTACATTCAGCAAAAAGGGGGCAGTCGATCATCGACATGACGTTCACTAGCCCAGGACTGATCATGAACTGGAGGGTAGCCGATGGCTACACCTATAGTGACCACCAGTCGGTCTGCTATAGTGTAGTCCATAACGCGAGGCGGCAAGTGATGGATAGAGCTAATTCTCCGACCGTCCGCTGGTGGAAGACATCGCATTTCAATGTCGAGATATTTGAAGAGGCAATGAGAAAAGATCGAGAGGTGGCAGTTGGCTCCGCTCGAGTGCTGGCCAATTAGTTGCCACATTATCGCGGGCGTGTGACGCCACCATGCCTAGGAATCGCTAGCCTGGTAAGTAGAATGAAGTGGAATGGTAAGTCACCGGTATACTGGTGGACTGACGTGATGCTGGAGCGTGTCATCGAGGGACTCTTTCCATGCCACGAGCCAAATCCTTGGCCTCCGGCTGCCGAGTCCCACGTCCGACGTTTCAGTATCTCAAACACAGACCAGAGATAGTCGGCCAACCTGCCGGACATCCAATCCGTGAGCGACGGTAGCCGTGCCGAGGTTGAGGAGGAGGTAAGGGTTACGAATGAGGAGCTCATCGTGATCGCCAACACCCTAAAGGTGAGCAAGGTACCAGGACCGGATGAAATCCTGAACATGGCCATCGAAACAGCCATAAAAGTGGTCTTCGACCTATTTCGAGCAGTCATGCAGAAGTGCCTGAGTGACTGCCTATACAGACCTGGACACTCTGCTGGACACGGCGGGCTTGAGAGGATTACTTTAGAGGACTGGTGAAGTACATAGAGGGTGTAAACGGTCTGGTAAGTAACCAGTTCGGCTTCCGGAGAGGTAGGTCCATGCTGGATGCTATTCTCTCTGTCACCAAGACGGCAGAGGTAGCACTTAAGCGTAAGAGTGGGGGCATTCGCTTTTGCGCAATCTTCACGCTTGACGTGAAGAATGCGTTCAATAGCGCCAGTTGGGACTCCATAGCGCTCGCGCTTAGGAGTATCCACGTACCGGTGTCGTTGTTGGAAAATTATTTCCAGAATCGAGTACTAGTTAACAACCGGAGGAGGGTCAGAAGTGCGTCCCAATCTCTGCAGGGGTACCGCAAGGTTTCATCCTGGGCCCGGTGTTGTAGAAATATGTACGATGGAGTGTTAAAACTAAAGTTCCCTGTTGTGATCGTCGGTTTCGCAGACGACATAACACTGGAGGTCTACGGCGAGTCGATCGAAGAGGTCGAGTTGACGGCCACGCACTGCATACTCAAGGTTGAAGACTGGTTGCATTCTAGTAAACTGGAGCTAGCGTAACAGGCGGTGGTCAGAGTCGGAGACTGAACCATTACCTTAAAGCGATCTTTGAAGCTCTTAGGGGTTATGGTTGATGATAAGCTAACATTTGAGAATCACGTCGACTAAGTAAGAGGGCTTCTACGGCCGTTGCAAGACTATCTTGAATGATGTCGAATAGCTCAGTGGTGTATGGCAGCAAACGTAAACTTCTTGCCAGCGTGGTTTCGTCCAAAATTAGGGCCAATGTGGTCCGAAGCACTAGGTACTAACAGTTACCGTGGTAAACTGGAAAGTACCTACAGGCTCATGTGCCTGAGGGTTGCGAGTGCGTTTCGTATAATACGACGCAATCAGCGTCCTGTCCGGCATGATGCCTATCAGCATCGCCATTAAGGAGAACGTAGAATGCTTCGATCCACGTGACACAAGGGGGGCACACGAGGTACCAGAAGATCATTCTCGATGATCAGATGGCAGCAGGAATGGTCAAATTCCGCGAAGGGTAGATGGACGCCCCGACCTATTCCGGCCGTATCCGGATGGGTCGGGAGGCGCCATGGAGAAGTAAGCTTCCACCTGACACAGAGTCTGTCAAGTCATGGTTGCTTCAGCCAGTATCTACACAGATGAGGGCATGCGGGGTCCCCAATGTGTCCCGAGTGCGTGGATGCGGGAGAGACTGCTGAGTCACTTCGTGTACCCTCGTTTAGCGCATGCGCGGAGCGACATGATGGTAGTGAGTAGAGCGTCTTACCCGGGACGTCCCGGGATGGATTTCCCGGGGAATTTCAATTTCCCGGAATTCCCGAATCCCGGGAAATAGTTATTCAAATCCCGGGAAGTCTTTTCTTCAATAAGAAATATTGAAAAATCGATTTAAAATTACAGACCCTGTACACTTTTGTGCAATGGTGAATGAAATTGTATAGCCATGTGCTCAAGAATTACTTTTATTCCCCTCTAATATGTTTTGATTTGTGTAAGAAATGCGATTTGCGCATTAGAAGTCATTTAACGCACATTTATTTCATCATCATGCGACGATTCGAAAAATACTATTCTTCCAACGCACAAAGACTAGATTGGAGAAAGTAGAATATGAAAGGACTTTTACAAGTGATCGTAGTTTATAGTAAATGCGATTGAGGAAAAGTATATTCTATACCAACGCACACTCATTATTCATCAGTTAATCATCACGCCACGATGCAAGGAGTAGGGTAAATGCTTGCGCCAACGAACTCTCATTATTCATCATTTCATCATCACGCCACGACGCAAGGAGTAGGAGAAATGGTAGCACCAATGAAAAGAATCCATTGTTTTACAATACATAGACTAGATTGGGGAAAGTATAATATGAAAGGATTTGCACAAGCGATCGTAGTTTATAAGTTTGATTGCAGCTTCTTCAACTTCTAATTAGAGATTCCGCACTTGAATGAAAACAGTTAACCCTTTCCCGCTCATGGTGACTCTAAAGCACCAAGAATTATAATCATCATATCTTGACATAAAATAGTTTGTTGTGCTTACGATTGTTTCATAAACTTTTATATGCTGCCTCAGAGCATCACTGGGCATTTTCCACAAAATACTACAGTTGACAATAATTTTAGTTAATCTACAAAGTGTACAGCTTGAATTTTCTCGTGAAGCTATAAATTTTAATGATAAACCTTGTGAGCGGGAGAGGGTTAATAGTTTGTCACCGCCGTAAAAAACAAGTCGTGAAAAATCGTATTGAAAAAGGTTTGTCTGTCATCCAGCAGCAGTTTCAAATCTATTATTACAGTTAACTATTCATTATTGCAGAAATGGCAGGAGTCTGGCAATATTTCAAGAAGCTGCCCGGCGATAACGAAGCGCAATGCTTGAAATGTCCGCAGCAACTCTCGTGCAAGGGTTCATCTACCAGTGGCCTTTTACGACACTTGCAGAACAAACACAAAATCACCATAAAACGACTATCCTCTGAAGAAGCGGTAACTACACACCCAAATCCTCGTAAAGTGTCGAAGCTAAGTAGTCCTCCTGCAGGATCTTCGTTGATGCAGTTTGTGAAACAAAAATTACCAGCCAAACTAATGAACTTTATTAAATTTTTCGAGAATTGATCATTTTTTTATATTGTTTTAGGAATTCGATTCCTTTTCTTATTCTATGTGACAAAAATAAATTCTAAATTAAATAAATTGCAGTTATTTTACGTTTCTTTCAAAATTTCTTTTACATCCCGGGATTCCGGGATTTCCCGGGAAATCATATTTATATTTCCCGAATCCCGGGAAGCTAAGAACAGTCGGGAAATGGACGCTCTAGTAGTGAGCGGGCCAGACACCACTCCGGACACCCTAGTTCGGAGGATGTGTGAAGACCCTAAAGAGACTTGAAGAACCAAGAGCACAAAAATCGCTCCCTGAAGCAATACCTAGCGGTGGTTCCGGCGAAAATTATGGGCTGGAGATTGGAGGGGTTTTAGCGGGTGAGGTAACTGGCTGACAAACCCCACACTCCCTGAGGTTGGTCACCTCAAGCGTTTGGTTGCAAATTTCGCCTCCACCTGACATTCGAGATATTTTAGACATTTCAAATATTAGAGATATTTTAGACATTTCAGACATTAGAGATATTTTAGACATTTTGGACATTTTAGGCATTTCTGACACTTTAAACATTTTAGATATTGTAGATATTTAAGAAAGTTTAGACATTTCATGCATTTTAGATATTTTTGACATTTTAGACATTGTTGACGTTCCAATTTTTACAAAAGTCATATGTTTTGAAGATCTATAGAAAAGAAGATGGAGTCGAATATGATTGTTTTTTTGCTACGTAACTAATGGACGTGACAGCCTCTTCAGCTGGTCTCGAGGCACGATGCTGGTCTAACAAGCCAGTCGTCGTAGGTTCAAGTCTCGGCTCGGGATTGTTAGTGTCAGTAGGATCGTAGCGCTATCCCCGCAATTGTCCTGTACACTTAACAGTTGGCTGCGTAGTCTGTGTATAATAAATAGAAGGTCGAGTTCCAATACGGAATGTAGCACCAAGACTTTGTTTTTTTCAACTAATGGACGTTTTCTTATTGATTCACAAAATTAAAAATTAAATAAAACAAATAAAAAAAAATTGAAAAAAATGATAAAAATATATAAAAAACGAGTTAATTTTTGGGGTTAAAAGGAAAAAAAATCAATATACGTTGATTAGAACTACTCTTTACATTTGACTGCAATTACATAAAACAAATGGTGAGTTGACAACCTGGAAGGAGCGTCAAACATAGCTTCGGCCCTCACAAGTTCCTATCTCACACCTCCGCGAGTCATATGATTACACTAGACAGCCGGTTGGAACATGGATACAACTGGTTGGTGTTGCCTGGGCAATGTTGTCATCCGACAATAGCTAAGTGAGTAGGTGCGACGCGATCATTGGCGCGTAAACCATATTCCGGCGGTAGAGGAAATGCTTCGCCAACCTGAGCGTCTGTTCACCAAGATGGTGCGGCTGAAAACAGCGTCTGATCTCCATGTTAGGAGCGGCTGATCAACGTCCTGGTGGCAGCGTGGGACTCTAAACAGAGCCGGCACGATGGTCCCCCGGCGAGACAGGGGGTTGGGGAAGGCCCAACAAGCCGCCCCGGAGAACAACATGTTACAAACACGGATCGGAACAATCGGCATAGACCTAGGCAACGAAATAAGGAATTCGATTGGAAACTTGGGACATGGAACTGCAAATCGCTCTGCTTTCCAGGATGCGACAGGATAATCTATGACGAGCTACATCCACGCAACTTCGAAGTAGTAGCGCTGCAGGAACTTTGTTGGACAGGATAGAAGGTATGGAGAAGCGGGCACCGGGCGGCTACTTTCTACCAGAGCTGTGGCACAACCAGCGAGCTGGGAACCGGCTTCATAGTACTGGGTAAGTTGCGCCAACGCGTGATAGGGTGGCAGCCGATCAACGCAAGGATGTGCAAGTTGAGGATAAAGGGCCGGTTCTTCAACTACAGCATCATCAACGTGCACTGCCCACATGAAGGAAGACCCGACGACGAGAAGGAAGCGTTCTACGCGCAGCTGGAGGAGGTCTACGATAGCTGCCCGCGACGGAACGTGAAAATCGTTATTGGGGACATGAATGCTAAGGTAGGCCGGGAGGCAATGTACAGACCGGTAATCGGACCAGATAGCCTGCATGCCGTGTCTAATGATAACGGCCATCGGTGCGTAAAGTTTGCGGCCTCCCGTGGTATGGTAGTCCGAAGTACCTTCTTCCCCCGCAAAGATATCCACAAATCCACCTGGAGATCACCCGACCAACAGACAGAGAACCAAATCGACCACGTTCTAATCGACGGCAGGTTCTTCTCAGACATCATCAACGTTCGCACCTACCGCAGTGCGAATTTAGATTCGGACCACTACCTAGTAGCTGTGTGCATGCGCTCAAAACTATCGACGGTGTATAACACCCTCCGAAGTCTAACGCCGCGACCAAATATTGAGCAACTGCGGGACGCCGAGGCTGCACAGGAATACGTGCAGCAGCTGGAGGCAATGCTACCCACGGAAGAGCAGCTTGGCGCAGCTACCCTTGAAGATGGCTGGAGGAGCATCCGATCCGCCATAGGTAGCACTGCTGTAGCGCTACTAGGTACAAGGTCCCCGAATCATAGAAATGACCGGTTTGACGGCGAATGCAAACGGTTAGTCGAGAAGAATGCAGCACGGGCGAGAATGCTGCTACACCGCACGAGAGCGAACGTGGAACGATACCGACAGGCACGGAACAGCCAAAACTCAGTCCTCCGAAGGAAGAAGCGCCAGCAAGAGGACCGAGATCGCGTAGCGATGGAAGAGCTGTACCAAGCTAACGACACTCGGAAGTTCTACGAGAAGCTGAACAGCTCCCGTAAAGGCTTCGTGCCGCAAGCCGATATGTGCAGGAGCTTGGACGGCAACCTCCTTACTGACGAGTGTGAGGTGATCGAAAGGTGGAGGCAGCACTTCGACGAGCATCTAAACGGCGATGCAGTAGAGCGCGAGGACGGTATGGCAACTGATCCAAGAGAACGAGCACGAGCAGAAGACATCAGAATTCCAGCCCCCGATCTTCTGAAGGTGGAGGAGGAGATTGGTCGGCTGAAAAACAACAAAGCTGCTGGAGTGGACCAACTTCCCAGCGAGCTATTGAAATACGGTGGAGAAACACTGGCTAGAGCCGTGCACTGGGTCATTGTCAAGGTTTGGGAGGAAGAACCAGTACCGGAGGAGTGGATGGAGGGTATTGTGTGTCCCATCTACAAAAAGGGCGACAAACTGGAGTGCTGCAATTATCGGGCAATCACTCTGTTGAACGCCGCCTACAAGGTACTCTCCCAAATACTTTGCCGTCGACTATCACCATTTGCGAAGCAGTTCGTGGGGCATTACCAGGCGGGATTTATAGGTGACCGCGCCACCACGGATCAGATATTCGCGGTTCGGCAGGTTATGCAGAAATGCCGCGAATATAACGTGCCCACACATCATTTGTTCATCGATTTCAAATCGGCGTACGACACAATCGATCGGGACAAGCTATGGCAAATTATGCACGACTACGGTTTTCCGGACAAACTGACGCGATTGGTCAAAGCGACGATGGATCGAGTGATGTGTGTAGTTCGTGTTTCGGGGGTACTCTCGAGCTCCTTCGAAACCCGAAGAGGGCTGAGGCGAGGTGATGGTCTCTCGTGCCTACTGTTCAACATTGCCCTGGAAGGTGTCATTAGAAGAGCGGGGATTAACACGAGTGGCACGATTTTCCAAAAGTCGGTTCAACTGTTTGGTTTCGCCGAAGATATCGACATTGTGGCTCGGACTTTTGTGAAGATGGCGGATACGTACATCGGACTAAAGGCTGAAGCCAAACGGATTGGACTGGTCATCAATGCATCGAAGACGAAGTACATGAAAGGAAGGGGTTCACGAGAAGACAGTAACAGTATCAGTAACCTCCCACCTCGAGTTCAAATTGGTGGTGATGAAATCGAGGTGGTCGATGAGTTCGTGTACCTGGGCTCACTGGTAACTGTCGGCAACGATACCAGCAGAGAAATTCAACGGCGCATTATGGCAGGAAATCGTGCATACTTTGGTCTCCGGAGGACGCTCCGATCGAGTAGAATTCGCCGCCGCACCAAGTTAACCATCTACAAGACGCTGATCAGACCGGTAGTCCTCTACTGGCATGATACATGGACTATGCTTGTGGAGGACCAACGCGCCCTTGCGGTGTTCGAGCGGAAGGTGCTGCGTACCATTTTCGGTGGACTGCAGATGGAAAACGGAGTGTGGAGAAGGCGAATGAATCACGAACTGCAGGAGCTGCTTGGGGAGCCATCTATCGTCCACACCGCTAAAATAAACAGGCTGCGGTGGGCTGGGCATGTTGTAAGGATGTCAGACGACAGCCCGGTAAAGATGGTTTTTGAAACCAATCCGTCAGGGACCAGACGGAGAGGTGCACAGCGGGCAAGGTGGATCGATCAGGTGGAAGACGACCTGCGGACCCTACGCAGACTGCAGAGCTGGCGAACTGCAGCCATGGACCGAGAGGAATGGAGACGACTTTTACGTACAGCACACCACGGCTTGGGACTGTTTGGTAAGGTAAGTACATAAAAATTTAAACTATGTATTTGAATTTTTTTCAACTTTAAGAAGGTGTGTTAGTAATAAAATTCTTTTCATTTATGCAAAATAAACACAATAAATTTTTTCTGATCCGATGACACTGCAGAGCGGTCAAGTTTACTATAGTAAATATAAAAAAATAGAAGCAACTTTTTTGTGTTGAAAGATACAGGAATGGTTTATTTGGTAAAGTTATAGAAAATTTTAAAATGTGAAATTTTGCTGAACAAACGAACGTTGTTCGGAGCAATTGTTGGGACACACAAAACATATTTTTGCCACATATCACCACACATCTTCAGGATTTTTCTTTACCAAGTTATAGCATATTTTAGCCTAATTTTTCGATAACTTTAAAAACGTATAGGGTAAAATGGGGTAAGTGGAATCATAATATCAAAACTTTTTCTTAAAGTTTAGCTCAAGTACTACAGATTTTGAACCAAAACGCAACTATGTTTTATGTCCGACGTTTTGACCTTTGGACTTGGCCTTCCTCAGGCAATATAAAGTTGCACCGTTTTTCGTTCAGCGTACAAAGCTTTAGATCGGTAGTCATAGCTGTTGACTGGTTCTCCTTCAACATATCAATCAGAGTTCATCTAGGGGTAATCAGAGGTGTAATTAAAGCCCGAGGAAATGAATGAAATCTACCGACGCATCATGCTTTTCAACGTGGTATCTTGATTTGTAAGAAAAATTTGAGCAATTTTCAAATCACTTAAATAGTGTGTGAAAATCTCCTGAGAATCCCATCGTGAAAAATCTTGAAGCATTTCGAGCAAAATCGCAAAATCCAACGCATTGCAAGTCACTGTAATTTTAGGATTACCTATATAATTTTCTAAAAATGTGTAAAATCTTCCGAAACACATAAAAAATTTATCCATTTTGAAAGAGATTCAACAACTTACGACTGATAATTGCTTTAGTAAAATTGAGTATATCGGCTTTCCAGTCATCTGCTTATCAAAACGAAAATTTATTTTCTATTTCCGACGTTTCGATTTAATATAAAATCTAATCCTTGAAAAAGATTTTATATTAAATCGAAACGTCGGAAATAGAAAATAAATTTTCGTTTTGATAAGCAGATGACTGGAAAGCCGATATACTCAATTTTACTCAAAATTTAAATTAAATTAAAATTAAAATTTAAAACTCAGGACTTGAAACAAAATTTTGCCAAAAACTAAAACTAAAACACATATTGATAAATAAAAGAATTCCGCTAATTGCAGGTCGCTTTAAATAGTTTGGAAACTCTGAAATAAATACCCAAACAGCTTAGATTGAAGTGTCAAATATTATGAAGAAATATTACAGAATATGTAAAAGGATTGCAAAGGATTTTAAAGAATCCTGAACAACTATGCAAATAATCATCAGAGTTCTAGAGAATCATGATTAGGATTTGATCCTAGGAAAATCGGCAACTGAAAAAAATTACGGCATCATGAATACTTGAGAACTCTGAAGATTCATAATAAATTTAAATGAAGTATGAGATGGTTTGAAATTTGTAAATCATGAATCCTAAAGAATCTTTAAGCACACTGCGGAACCCTGAATAAAATAGCAGAGATTAGGAAAAAAATCTATAAATTTGAAGAAAAATCTCTCAAACCCTCAAAAACGTTCAAATAATGTTTAAAGTGCTATAAAAAACTGTAAGTGTTAGGACAATTTTAAAACTCCTAATCTTAAAAAAAAACATAAAATTCCTTAACTTTAGAATCATTCATTTGGGATTATGGAAAAATCTGGGAAGCCTAAAAAAGAATCTTCTTCGTCAATACTGTAAAATCATGAAGAATCCTGAAAAACTTTTCAATGCAAACGAGTTCTCAATTAAACACCGTAATCCATGGATTCCTTAATTTTGATTTGTACTAGGTTGATATTAGGTCAACCTAATAAAGTAACTAATGAATCTTATATAATTATGAAAAGTTCATAAAACTGGTTTTTTTCTAAGGATTTCATAAAGTTGAGAAGGAGTGACAGTTTTTTTCAACAGCAAAGAGTATGTCAGAATGTTTCAAAAACCCTAAATAATCATAAAAGGTGTAGAGAATTCTAGTGGCTTATAAGTGAATCTTTAAAAGAGAATCATAAGAGATGATGAATTTTGCTTGAAAACCATAAATAGAAGGAAAAATTTGTGTAATTTTATTATTCCTCAAAGAATGTGTGGAAATTTATTGAGAATCCTAGAAAACAACGTAGTATTTCGAAGAATCTTCAGCATCATGAATAAAATACCAAAAATGAGGAACAAACCTATAAACTTTGAGAACTTTTTTAAAAATCCTTAAGCCTGAAAATTGATACAAATACTCAAATCAACTACAAAATACTTACTAATAGGTAGGTACCATTTTTAACAAATCCTTGAAAAACGTCGCTATTGAGTCTTAGTTTTTTTTTATTAGGAGTTTCCTAAACTAGTTTATATTCCATAGATTTCATAAAATCATAAAAAATTAGAAAACTTAAATGTTTCGATATTCGAAATTTTATTGTTATTAGTTCTTGTTTTGAAATTACTTTCAAATAATTTTGAACAGCCTCAAATATGGTAGAAAATCATGAGAGTTAAAGAAATCCCGTAAAAGAGTTTTGGGAACTCTCAATCATAAGCGATTTTGTGACTATACATATCGTTTCTTCGATGATTTGTAAAATCCAAAAAGATCATCATGAAAAATCGATCAGAGTTCGAACATTCCTGAAAAAAAGTTTATCGACAACATTGTGTTTTTGAATAAATTTTATTCATTCATTTAGATTTATAATTTTTCATTTGAATTGACTTCCTTCAGTGTATTCGAGCACAAAGTTTAAAACTGAGGGCTACTGTTTTCTGTTTTTTTTTCTCCCAGCTTAGTTTTAACTACCCAAGAACCTAGGATGTCGGTTTATGTACCTCTAAAGAACATGTTTTTCCGATTGCCCTCCGTGAGAACCACTTTCTTCTGCGCACTGTCATTATTATTAATAGATTGCGCAAACAAACGATTACTCCAACTACTGCGAAAAGTTCTGTTGTTACCGAGCATAAACTTTAATTTTCGATCAATATAATTTGAGGCTGACAATGGCAATAAACGCGCCGCCACTTATCAACAGTTCCGCTCAGACAGGTCCTCCTCCGGGTGGTGGTTAAATTGCTTCCTCCTAAACCAGCATCTTAATTCATCGCCGTCCTCTCTAAGAATACCGATTTACTTCATTCAATCTTCCAACAGCTAGTACAGTCCAGTACCAAGAGAGAGAGGGAGAGAGAGAGAGAGAGAGTCGCTTAAGTCAGTTGGGTACCTACTTTGCTCGATTTACCTCTGCTGGGACCCTTGTCGATGATCGTCACACCGGCAATGATCGTATTGTGGGTAATGAATGGAACTCTTCTAGCCTCAAACAGCAGAGACAGAGATTGAAAACTGCAAACAAACCACAAAACCGCAGAACAGCTTTTTCATAGACGCTGCGCGCGCGGAGAATTTGAGAGCGCGAGTTTGAGCCACGCGATATTCTCCTCGAATCTCGTACTGAGTGCTGAAGGTGCAGACCGGTGTAACGAACGAACGAAAAAAAAAAAAAAAACACGCAGGTAAACGTCGGCAGCAGCAACAACAGCGGCAGCAGTTTTGATTTGTAAAAATGTTCGCAGTCTCAGTCTGATCGCGGTGTCGCGTGCACTTGTTTTCTCCGTTCGATTTCCAACCGGGTCCTGTTGTTTTAAGTTCTACGGTTTCGATTGCTTGTTGACTGACTGTGGTGAATTCCCGCGTGGCGGTAAGGTGTTTAGTGTTGTTCTTGTGTGTGAGACGACGAACCCGACTTTTGCCGATCATCGCCCAGTTGTGAACAATTATCGAATTTTCCACGGTGTTTGCGGTTTATTTGTGGGATTTTTCTAACGATTGCGTTTCTAATCGAGACAAAAAATCTAGGTGTTAAAATAATAAAAGTGACATATTTTTCCCAGTGGCTTCAAACGAAAGCAACCTCATCTAAAAGTTGGCGGTAAAGAACCTGCTGTCGGCAGAAGGTTACTAGTGTGAATAAATTAGCGACCTTTTATCTCTCTCTCTCGGGGGCTGCGAAAGAAGAAGCGAATTAATATACATGCAACTCGGATTGCCTTGGAAGTAGAGTGCCATTCAGAGAGGAGTGTGAATTAACAGCCGTTCATGTGCGATTTCGAACTTCGAGTGCCAGCGAGTTTACGTAAGCAAACTTATCGATTTGTGTAAGCATAATAAAAGATGAAAAGATTTTACCCCTTCGCGTCCGGCCAATGTTAAGTGAAGTATTGTTTTTCGTCTTCTGCTGATATTGAGCAAAACAAACAAGAGCGAAAACACAAAAAAAGGAAGAAACACTTGCGAACACCCTTTCGACCGGCTACGACGACAGGATTAGAAGTGAGAAGATTGTTTTCGTTGGAACTATTTCGAGATCAGTTGGTAAGTCTCGGGGCAGGTTCGAACAATGAGCGAAGCACTATTTTCGCTTCGAATGGTTATAATGGATATAATCCTACGATTGACTGACAGAGAAATATTATACGCCGACCAGAGTATCATTCCGCTGGTTATGTAACTGAAACTGCGTTCCGACTGTCCATGCAATGGTGATGCGGTTGTTCTAAATACTGCTAGGAATTAGAATATATTTTTATTCATGAGCTTAAAAGCGATATTAGTATAAAATGTTAAGTGCTGCGAAAATGTTTTTTTTTTGCTCAAAAGTTTTTTTTAATGCCAATGTTATTTCGAAAAACAAAAAAATGTTTTACCTACAATCCTCTTTCTGGGACTTAGTCGTTGTTTCAAAGTGAGAAACGAGGTTGGTCCATTTTTTATTAGATGTGACATTTTGTTTGTGTACAGTTGCAAGTCATGAATTTTCGATTGCAAAAAAAAACTCGGAATAGATGTTTGCACTTTTTAGCATCATTATTTTATTTTAGAAAACTTATAACTCATCACGACACTAACAATCAGAGATAATAAAAGATTATTTTAAAGAATCCTGAATAGTCAAAATAATAAGTATTAAAAAAAGTTTAAATAGATTCTAGATTACTTTTAAACTAGATTTTAGTTGAGTAAAAAGCTAATGTAATTTAAAATGTTAAGTAGAATAATTATTTTGGGGATAGCACAGATACACAGATAAACAGATATTTGTTAAATTCTTGGGGTAGAAAATCTCAAAATATAAACATAGGGAATATTAAGGACAGAATTTTTTCACAATTTTTAATCTCTCGATGCGTTAACAGCTGTAAAATATTGTTAAAACCTGCTGCGTCATTTTGATGATCAATAGGATAGATTTTTTTCGGGTTCTAATTATTGAAAAAAAAGTTCAATTATATTTTCTATACCTTGTAACAATTTTGAATCTATTTTTTCCTCTTTTTAGCCTGCGAAAGACACTGTGATTTATCTATGATCAAAATTAAGAATAATGACGCTCGAAAACCACAAAAATTACAAGAACATTCGATCAAACGATTATAACAAACGAGTAACACAAATATATCTGACCTTGATAGAAATAACAAAGCCTGTAATGTTCTTGATATGGAAGAATATATCAAATTCTGTCATCATACACTTGATTGTTCAAAAGTATGTTTTTTTTTTAAATCATATCTATAACAAAATTTGTTATGCAATTGGCAAAAATATTGTACATTCTAACTCATTGTGATCTTTTCCTGCTAAAAACATTCCAGAACTTGCTAAAATTTGTAATAACCATTTAGTAATATTGATAGGAATTTTGATATTTTAACTACTAACGAGACCAAGTTTGGAACAAAAGTTGATACAAAAAGTTCGTAACAAAATATCAAGATTTGTTATAATCCTGATATTTTTGAATAATCGGGCAGTGATTCGAACCCAAGATAAAATCGAAGTGAAAACGATTATCAAAACATTCTAATATCAAATTTCAAAATCACCGGATTCATATCCAAAGGTCGAAACGACTGCAATACGAATATAATTTCCAAATTAAGCCTAAAGTCGCGTCAAAAATGATTCTAAAGATTTAAATCCGCAAAAAAGAAAATGCCAAAACGTGTGCTGAAAACTCTTCCGAAACCTGTTAAATAAATTGGCTGCAAAGCTTCAGTGCCGAAATCATGCATTAAAACGGTTCTAAAACAATGATATAAAATATTTTAAAAGTAAGTTTAAAGGCGCCGAAAACCGCTTCTAAATCTTAGTCAAAAATGAAACCGATATAAAAACGCCTTTTGGTTCAAAACGATATAAACAATTGTGGAATTCTTCTGAATCTGTAAAATATGAGAAGGATAGGCAGAAAACACCATCGAGTATCAAGCTCCAATTTGCAAAAAAAAACTCATCTAAAGGTTAAAAAGGTTAGAATATAATAATAAAATAATATAAAATAAAAAATGTCAAACATGTTTTCAAATTCAGCTTCATATGGAAACAAATATAGTTTAACCCTCTAGTGCCCAAGTTTATTTTTAGACGGGCTCCGGTAAAATCACTATGAATAACACTTATTAAAACTTTTCTAGTATCTATTGAAGCTTTTCAGAGGTTTGACTGGAGCCCGCCAAATGGCGGGCTTGGGCACTAGAGGGTTAATGAACCATCAAAAAACGTTTTTAAGACATAATATTATTGATTGAGTTTATATTCCCTATTATCCTTTTTTAAATGGGAATAGTCTGCATCAGATATTATCCAGGCTAATTATTTTACTTTTAAACTTTTTGAAATCACTGGAATTTATTCTTTATGTCGTCGGTAAAATTTATTTGAAAAACTGCCATGTATAGTTGTGTATTCAAGAAGTAAATTGAAATTTTTGTTTTTACTACAAGAGAATTGTGAAGTAATTCAACAAAAGAAACAGGGTTAAACTTCTAGAGTTTCATTTTCCTTAGCTTAGATTTGCTTAGCTTAGTTCCGACTGTCCATATTAATGGTTGCAACTCCGTAATGGGTTCGAGCCGCTCAAGATGCACCATGAATCAACTGAAAGAACGACTCGTAGTGGTAATTATTTCTCACTGTGCTGAATGATGAATGACCCGATTTTGTAAACATTTCCAAAGTAATAAAGAGATTTTAACTTGCTCATAGTTGTGTAGCTTTCTGCGGCTGAAAACATGAATTGAAATAAGTTATTGCAGCAACATTGCAATGCTTGCACAGACGTGTCGCTTCTTTCTACAACCATTCACCGCATTGTTTTTAAATAGTTTATTTGACACGGCACGATACAATTTATGTTTAACTGAGCCAAGTACATTTTTTTTTCAATTCTAAATTAGCAGGGAAAAGAGGGAGGCCTTTTCTTTATTCTCGCGGCCGACTACGAACTAGTAGGGATTTAAGGTGAGAGGAGGGGAGTTACAATTTTGATTTCAACTATATTGAGTTATACGATTTATTTATTTGTACATGGCTAAGCAGTGATGTTCTATTTGAGCAGTTTGGACTGAGGTGTCTGCGTGAACATGAAGATGCCGAGTCTTCGTTTGGGTGTCTCCAGCTTAGTGTATCATCTTCTTTCAGCGTGTAGCGGGAATGGTAATCTAACAAATAGATAGAAGAGTTTCATATTTTAATACCAGCGTGTTTTATGAACACGTATAGCTGTGTCATGTACTGGAGATCACCGCTTCCCAGAATGTCTCTAACGGGTACGTTCGGTTGTTTTCCTCGGGCCCGAAGGGAATCTATAAGCTCAGACCTAACACCACAGTATTCGGTACACGACCAAACAACATGCTCGATGTCATGGTAGCCATCGCCACAAACGCAGTGATTACTGTCTACAAGCCCTATACGAAAGAGATGCGTGTTTAACGTATAGTGATTGGACATAAGTCTGGACATCACGCGAATGAAGTCCCGACCTACATCCAACCCCTTAAACCATGCTTTCGTCGATACCTTAGGAAAAATGGAATGTAGCCACCGTCCCAGTTCATCTGAGTTCCATGATGATTGCCAACTGTTGAGTGTTCTCTGACGCAAAATGCTATAAAATTCATCAAAAGCAATTGGTCTTTCATAAATATCGCCGTCAATAGCACCCACCTTAGCTAAAGAGTCAGCCTTTTCGTTACCCGGAATCGAGCAATGAGAAGGGACCCACGCTAAGGTAACCCGGTAATTTTTATCTGTTAAAGCACTTAAAAACCGCCGTATTTTCCCCAGGAAATACGGGGTGTGCTTCACAGGCTTCATTGATCGCAGAGCCTCAATGGCACTGAGACTATCTGTGAAGATGAAGTAGTGGTCTATGGGTAGGGTTTCGATGATTCCAAGAGAGTACTGAATAGCAGCAAGTTCTGCGACGTACACGGAAGCAGGAGCATCGAGTTTGTAGGAGGCGGTAAAATTTTCGTGGAAAACACCGAAGCCAGTGGACTCATCTAGATTAGATCCGTCAGTGTAAAAGCTTTTATCATAACTAACATGTTTAAACTTATTGGAAAAAATCTTAGGGATCTCTTGGGGTCGCAATTGATCCGGGATACCAGAAATGTCTTGTTTCATGGTGGTGTCGAAGAATATAGCATTATTAGAAGTAGCTAAAAGTGCGACATTGGAGGAATCGTATGAAGAAGGATTAATATCTTGAGCCATATAGTCAAAATATAAAGTCATAAATCTGGATTGAGATTGAAGGTCGACCAACCTCTCGAAATTTTCAATTACTAATGGGTTCATAACTGTGCATCGAATTAGCAACCGGTAAGAGAGATTCCAAAAACGATATTTCAACGGAAGAATACCCGCTAGCACTTCAAGACTCATCGTATGGGTCGACTGCATGCAACCCAAGGCAATACGCAAACAACGATATTGTATTCTCTCTAATTTTATAATGTGCGTGTTCGCGGCGGAGCGAAAGCAGAAACAGCCGTACTCAAGAACTGACAATATCGTTGTTTGGTATAACCTTAGAAGGTCTCCTGGGTGAGCACCCCACCAAGTTCCGGTAATCGTACGAAGAAAATTAATCCTCTGTTGGCATTTTTGTGTCAGATACCTAATATGACAAGCCCAGGTGCATTTGGAGTCGAACCAGACCCCGAGATATTTAGCGACTAAAACCTGAGAGATCGTTTTACCCGTTAGTAGGAGCTGCAGCTGAGCTGGGTTATGCTTCCTAGAAAAAACGACCAGCTCAGTTTTCTCCGGAGAGAATTCGATACCCAGCTTAAGAGCCCATTCAGACAAATTGTCTAAGGTATCTTGCAATGGTCCTTGCAGGTCGCTAGCCTTGCCACCAGTAATGGATACAACGCTATCGTCTGCAAGTTGCCTTAGCGTGCATGAATTTGCAAGACATTCATCGATGTCATTGACGTAAAAATTATATAAGAGAGGACTTAAACATGAGCCCTGGGGGAGGCCCATGTAACTAATTCGGGAAGTTGTCGAATCGCCATGTGAGAAATACATATGCTTTTCTGACAACAAATTGAGCAAAAAGTTATTCAAATATGGTGAAAGTCCCTGCGAATGAAGTTTCGCGCTTAAAACTTCTACAGAGACAGAGTCAAAAGCCCCCTTAATATCCATGAACGCAGAAGCCATTTGTTCTTTTCGAGCAAAGGCTAGTTGAATTTCAGTAGAAAGCAACGCTAGGCAATCGTTCGTCCCTTTGCCCCGGCGAAAGCCAAATTGAGTATCTGAAAGTAACCCGTTTGTTTCGACCCATTTGTCTAACCGTAAGAGGATCATTTTCTCCATTAATTTCCGGAGGCAAGAGAGCATCGCCATCGGCCTATATGAATTGTGATCAGAGGCAGGTTTCCCGGGTTTCCGAATAGCAATGACTTTTACCTCCCTCCAGTCATGCGGAACAATATTTAGCTCAAGAAACTTGTTGAATAAATTCAACAAGCGTCTTTTTGCAGAGTCGGGTAGGTTCTTCAACAGGTTGAATTTTATTCTATCTAACCCTGGAGCCTTATTGTTGCACGACAGGAGAGCCATTGAAAATTCCAACATCGAAAATGGAGGCTCTTCCGTAGTTACTAATAACGCGTCGCGAAAGGTTTTCTGTTCCGGTACAGAGTCTGGACAGACCTTTTTGGCAAAATCGAGTATCCAGCGATCTGAATACTCCTCGCTTTCATTCGAAACGTCACGGTTCCGCATGCGCCTGGCGGTATCCCAAAGAGTGCTCATCGCTGTTTCCCTGGACAACGCGTTTACGAACCGCCGCCAGTACCCGCGTTTTTTCGCCTTTACTAAGCTCTTCATCTGCCTGCCCAGTGCCTCGTACTTTCGAAGCAGGTTGACAGTGCCGTACTCCCGGTAGTCCTTATACGCCGCGGACCTTCGCGCGTACAGCTCAGAGCACTCTTTGTCCCACCATTTGTTGGGAGGGCGCTGTCTAATCGTTACCCCGGGTATCGGTTTCGTCTGAGCTTGAGTCGCGGCGTCGATTATCAAGCCAGCTAAGAACGCGTATTCTTCCTCCGGAGGAAGTTCCTCGTGAGTCTCGATAGATTGCGCTATAATAGACTCATAACACTTCCAATCAATATTACGTGTAAGGTCGTAGGAAATATTGATTGGGTTCGGGGGAGTTGAACCATTAGCAATTGATATAACGATTGGAAGATGATCACTACCGTGGGGATCGTTGATTACTTTCCACCGGCAATCTGGCGCTAGTGATGTCGAGCAGAGGGATAGGTCAAGCACGCTTTCACGTGCTGGAGGATTAGGTACACGTGTCGCTTCCCCAGTATTCAAAACTGTCATATTGAAGTCGTCGATCAAGTTACAGATTAAAGAAGATCGGTTGTCGTCGTACAGCGACCCCCATAGCGAACAGTGAGAATTAAAATCTCCCAATATCAAAAAAGGCGCGGGAAGCAACTCTGCTATATCAGTGAGATGCTTCTGTTCAATCCGCGCGGATGGAGGCATATATAACGAAACAAGGCATAGGTCTTTTCCATCCATATTCGTTTGAATGGCAACGACTTCAATATTCGAGATCGAGGGGAGGTCGATTCGGAAGAAGGAATAGCACTTTTTAATCCCTAAAAGTACCCCTCCACCGTGTGAGTCTCGATCTCGACGAATAATGTTAAAATCGTGGAAATTGAGTTGATCGTTTGAATTGAGAAAGGTTTCACAGAGCGCAAATGCGTCACAATTGTATGTATTTATTAAATGAGAAAATAGATCGAATTTGGGGATGATACTTCTGCAATTCCACTGTAATACAGTGATAAAATTCCTAACCTCTTTCGCCGTATTAGTCATCGAAAGATATGATAGCTGAAATGAGGGGCCAAGTTGCTGCTAGTTGCATCAAAAAGGTTTTCACTGTAGGAAGAAGGGCAAGAAGAATATTTTGTAGGGGATCTGGTATGTTGAATGTTTTAAATATCCAGTCCACAATATCAGAAAATTTTATGAACCCTGTTTCTATTTTATCTTCTGATCGAGAAATGGGTGCCCGAGGGGTTTTTGGTGCCCCAGGAAGCGGTGGGTACTCCTGGTTTGATTTAAAATTAAAACCGGGAGGTACTTGCTTCGGTTTTTCTTCACCGCTTCCTTTTTGTGTTGGCTTATTGGTCATTCCGCTAGGGGTTATCTTGCGACCTTTGCGAGAAAGATTAGGAGAGTTGATCATTCTCCTCTTCCTAGATCCTTCTGGCATGGCATAAGAACACCCTTCGACGGGATCGTCAGATGTACCCTCATCGGTTGGCAAAAAGGAAAAGATGTTTCCTGTCGAGGGTGGCTCAGCACTCTTCAGCATTTCTGCGAAAGAGCGCTTTGATCGTTCCTTGAGGGAACGCTTTATTTTTTCCTCGCGCTGTTTGTACGCGGGACACGCCGAAAGGTCATGCCGAGTTCCCTCGCAGTAAAGACACTTTTCAGTATCCTCACTGCAAGCGGACTCAGCATGATTGCCTCCGCACTTGCTGCAGCGTGCCTTGTTGCAGCAGTAGGTGGCTGTATGACCTAACTGCTTGCAGTTTTGGCAATGCATGACCCGCGGTACGAACAGGCGTACAGGCAGACGAACCCTGTCCAAAGAGATGTAGTTCGGCAGTGCGGATCCGGCGAATGTTACACGGAAGGAATCCGAAGGGAAGAATTTCTTCTTTCCTTCTTCGATGGATACTGAATGCAATTGCTTGACATCCAGTATCTTTACATCTTGAATCAGGGGGTTTTTGAAGCAGCCAACCCCGTGACGCAAAATGTCATCGACCGTGAGGCTTCCTTCGGTAACCACACCGTCGATCTCCACGTCCTTGGCAGGGATGTACACGCGGTACTCTCTCGTGAAGAGCTCGTAGCTAGCAATTGCGTTTGCTTGCTTCAAGCTACTCACAACAACTCGCAGTTTGTTCGGTCTAACCTTTGTAATTTCGGTTACGTCCGAAAACTGTTTTGCCAGGTTCTGCCGATTTGAATTATATTTAGAGGCTTCTTTATGGGCCTGAAGTAAACTACGAACGGACCTTTCGAAGCATCTGGGTAAGCTTTCACCCGTGTTGCCGGTACCCTTGGTACGGGGCTAGGTAGCGGGGAAGGTAGAGGGGAATTGATGGGGGAGATCTCAATCTCTTCCCCAGTTGTTTCCACATCCAGGAATAGTTGCACCTGCATGTCGTCCATTTTGCGGGAGCGTTACGCTCTACCGCACACAAACGATAAATATTCGAATGTGGGGGGGGGGTCAAATAGTTGCTATTAAATTTTAAAAACAATTTTTCAAACTACAATGGATCAAAATTAAAAAAAAGGCAGTAATACTAATACTAATAACAATAGTAATAATAATAATAATAATAATAATAATAATAATAATAATAATAGTAATAATAATGATAATAATAATAATAGTAATAATAATTATAATAATAACAATAATAATACTATTAATAATAATGATAAAAATTCTAAAGTGAATACTTCACCGAACGTCTAAGTCACGACCTCACGGCTGATAGTAGGATTAATCGAGCGTCTCCGCAGAACAAACAATGACGATCCAGCTTCGTGTTGTGACACAGTGGCCGTATCCTACACGCGACCTTGTAGATGCCACTTGTAGTTGACTTCCACTCGCTCGATCGTATGGTGGTCCGTGCTGCTAGCGGGGTAACAGCGGTGCGGGAGAATTATTCTTGCTGATATATCAGCTGCGTATCGGATCACTGGCGGGGTAGCCTGCCCCTACCAGTGTGCAGAAGATGTTTCTGCCGATAAACTACCGGCTATTGTTATCGCGCAGCACAAGAAATAATCGACAAAAAAACACCCGTACGATAACTCGTGTATTGTTATTTTGCAAACTCAAACGGAGATGAACAATTTGCGTCTAATCGAGACGAAAGCAAAACAACGAATGAATGACCATTCACCGCATAAAGTCATCCAAATAGATCATCCACACGTTCACGCGTCTATCACAAACACAAACATTACCGGCAAAAAGTAAAAAAAAATCGGAGCATAGTTTGCATGTCTAGCGAAACAAAAACGATCTCACAAAGGCCATTTTGCCTGTGTACGTACGGGAATCCTCATAAGCAAACGCATAAAGAATGTATGATCAAGATAAAAAAAAACTGTAGGAAAAAAAAGAACAATATTGCAATTCGCACACGCGACATTTTCCTGCACTTTCAGTGCGGCGTAAGATAGGGTGTCGAATATTTTTTACTGGGTATGAGCTCGAATATCAACACATAATAAAATCAAAACTATAAGTTGTACTTATCGTACTGAATTCATTAAAATCGTAGCATATTCTAGCTCCTTTACAGCCTGCAACAACCTCTCACCCGAAACACGCTTTTACTAAGCATAAAATTCACAAGTGCTGGTAAAAAGCACGGCCAGAGCCCCTAAATTTTAGAATTAATTTGATTAAAAAAACAACGATACACAGTCGTGTACTTAGTAGACGTTCCAGAGGATTTCATTTCTTTGTTTAATAAAAATAATTTAAAAATAATCTAGCAATAATCAATAATCAAGACTGCCTAGATGTTGATTAGCAAGACCCAAGTTTTTATAAATATATTACAGCTCTAATGGTTAGCGAATAGAGATAATTTTGGGCTTTGCAAATTTAGAACAAAATTGGGGTTATTTCTGCAACACTTTGCAGATTAAAAAATAAATGACCAAGGTCTCAGGAAAAATAAAATCCCAAACATTCAACATTTGGAATTATCAATGCGTGTGTGTTTTGATACTAAGTGTTTCAGTGTTCTGATCAGTGTAGCGAAATTTCGACAAAGAAAAATGAAAGTGATCAGCAGTTTCACTCTCACTCACTTTAAACTGATATTGAGTGTCACCCAAGTCGACTATCAGTCAATAATCATGTCAGTCATATAAATGATATACCTTAATTAATATAGAAATTATTTTATCTGAGCTAATCTATTGCATGAAGTCTATGGAGTAGGTAGGAACCTTCATCCTAACCGCATTAACATCGCTAGAGCAACATAGCGTGTGCGAAATCACAGTAATGCTGCTAGTCAGCATTACCACTGTCAACTGATTGGCCTGCAAGCAATTATCACTGTCAGCTCGTTTGTGTTGATACTGATATTCGTAGTATTCAGTTTCAACTGAGAATCTATCACTGACAGTGAAAATTTGCAACCCTGGTTCTGATACTGAGAATTTCCCGCCTCAGAGAAAAGAGGTTTAATTCAAATTGAAACCAGAAATGAAATGAAAAACGATCACAATGATTCAAATCGTCAAAGAAGAAAAGACAATATTGAAAAATAGGTGGAACATCAGCACAAAATAAGTCCAAATTGGTAAAAAAGGTTGTAAAATATTCCACTGAATTTCAAATCACTGAAAATAATATGAGAGTCAAAGAGGAGCAACATTAATGAATAACTATTGAATTACACCAAAAGTAACAAAAAACGATTCTAAACGTTTAAAATCACACAAAAAAGAAGTTGTCCAAATCTTGCTCAAGAGCTTTGGGAAAGCGAAATAAAGTATCCCGAAAATGAGTATAAAGGGGTTTTCAGAACAAAAAAATCACAGGAAGGTTGTATGCAAAGCCACAACCGCAAGGTTGAAGTAGAATACTTTTACAAGAAAGATAACCCGGCTGCTTGCGTGTCAGTCATTTTTTCTAGTAAATACACGTTGAGCGTTCATTTGCAGTATTGCAATTTCTTTTTGTTTGATATTTTGAATGAAGTTCATTGAATATTTTTGAATTTTGTGCAAATGAGAAGTTGAAGTGCTGCCGAATTGTAATATGTACATTTAATACGACATCATTAAACGGGAACGGAACAAAGGCTACGGTTATGCAGAACGCGAATGACGGCGCGATGCGATTCGCCTTACTGTGTAAAATGTACAGCTCTTTTTTAGGCGAAGTAGAGCTATACATTTCAACAGATTTCGTCTTGCCGAATCGCATCGCGCCGTTATTTGCGTTCTTCATAACCGTAGCCAAACACTAAGCGACGCAAACACGTAATAATAGTCAGAGTATGCATGTAGATTAAGATAATTATAAGAAATTTGGATAATAGCGCAAAACGAGAAAATATTAACTTTATTAAATTTCACTTGTTCAATTTTATATCCGATGAAATGTCTGTTTATTATCTGATGAAGCTCTTATATAGGCCAAATGATGCATTCCCAATTTACTAGGTCCATAACTCTGTCGACCGTGCTTGGGAAAGCGCGGTATAACGACCAATCAGAGGTCGAATTTTGTGTTTTGACAAGGGTTAAGAATTTTCAATAGTACAATAGTTCGAATAATAAAATTGCAATTTCATGCATTTGGTAAGAATCTTAGAAGATTTTCTAATCGATTGCTGCAAAAACGAAACGAAACGAAAACGACATATTTCTCACTTTTTTCAGTTTTAGAGTTTCAGTTATTTCACATCCCTATGTAGCCGACCTTCCTGAGAGAAGTATTCTACTTCAAAAAAATCAAAATGAAAATATTCCTCAAGCTCGCAAAAAAAAAAGAAATTGGTTGAAATGAGGTGTGAAATACTAGATAAATTCTTTTGAAGATGTAAAATATGAGAAGAATAGGAGAAAAAACATGCTTTAATGTTGACCTCAAAATCGTCAAAAAACCTCCTAGAGTAAGAAAAGGCGTAACCATAAAATATTCAAACAATGAGAAAATTTGTCAAGTGCCAAAAATTCACTTAAATTTTTACATTTTTATTATTTAACTTTCAGTACATTCTATAATTCTGAAATGCAAAGGTTTCAATCTTGACTTGGTGGCAAACAATTATAAGTCAGGAAAAAGGACCACGTGGTAATTTCGTAAACCCCTCCACCCCCGTGCGTGGTCTTTCGACAAACCCCGCCGTCCCCGTCTTTATGACCACGTGGTTTAGGAATGGCCCCAAAGTATTTCATTTTGTGCCGTGTGTGAAATAATCAAGATTGCTTAAG
Source organism: Wyeomyia smithii (assembly GCF_029784165.1). Taxonomy (NCBI): domain Eukaryota; kingdom Metazoa; phylum Arthropoda; class Insecta; order Diptera; family Culicidae; genus Wyeomyia; species Wyeomyia smithii. The sequence goes on from NC_073695.1 coordinate 265,376,558, forward strand.
TTTTGGACTTAACTATTTAGAATTGTATTAGAACACTATGAGTCACAAAAAAAAAAATATCACACAAGTTTAGCCACTTCGGGAGTGCGTCAAAAAGTAACAATGTAATTACTCAACGGGTTCGTCGTTTTTCCGTTTGTTCACGGGAACAGTTCATTAAAGCCTTTGACTCTTAGACCCTAGAGTTGAAGGTGGAAAAAATATCAAAATAACGCCAACTGTTAACAAAACAACTTACAAAATAATCTACTGAATTTGAAATCATCAGAATTAATGTGAAGCTTCGAAAGGTCCAAATCCTGCACTTAAACGATTTAAAAATCCAAACATATAAAAATGCGGTTCTATCTGTCTGTTCATCTGAATTATAAAGACTTGGAAACTACTGAACCGATTGGCGGGAAATTTCGTATATATGGGTCTCAGTGGCCGGGATAGGTGATAAACATAGTTCAGGACCCCTCCCCATTCTGGATGGAAGGGGTCCCATACAAATGAAACTCAAATTTCTGCATATCTCGAGAACTAATCAAGCAAATGAAACCAAATTTGGCATATAGGCGTCGTACACAAATTACGTAACGCTAAAAATCTAGCTTTCAGACCCCCTTCCTCCATATGTAACGATAGGTAACGTTCGATATGACTCTCCCCCCTAAAATAACGTAACGCTGATCAGCCCCCCTCCGAAATTTTCAATTTCGAGCATACATCACAGTTACGTAACTGTCTCTATTACCCCCCTCCCCTTCCATCCTACGTAACAATAAGTAACGCAGACTCAACCCCCCTTCCCCCCTTAATGCGTTACGTAATTTGTGTACAACGCCATAGAAGTTTTTTGTGGTAAAACATAATTTTATGATAGCTGGACACCTCTCTCTCTCTTCTGAAAGGGAAGGGTCCCATACAAATGGTTTCATTTCAACACAAATTTTAGCACAACTTGAGAGCTAACCAAGCAATTGGTATAAGGTGGTTTTTGGGAGCAAAAAATATTTTCATGGTAGTTCAATACCCCTCTCTTTTCCGTAAGGGAGCAGTCCTATACAAATGAAACACAAATTTCTGCACATCTCAAGAACTCAATAAAGTAAATGGAACCAAATTTAGCATTTGGGGGTTATTAGGTGCACAAAATAACTTCATGGTAGCTCGTCACCCCTCTCTCTTCTGGAAGGAGGGGGTTTCATACAAATAAAACACAAATTTCTGCACAACTCGAGAACTAATCAAGTAAAGCAAAGCCTTGGTGCTACATTTCGATTCGGAACTTGACCTTCTGTTTGTTATACACAGACTTCGCAGCCAATTGTTTAGTGTACAGGACAATTGCGGGGCTAGCGCTACGATCCTACTGACATTAACAGTCTCACCCGAGCCGAGACTCGAACCTACGACGACTGGCTTGTTAGGCCAGCATCGTACCTCGAGACCATCTGGGAGACTAATCAAGTAAATGTAACCAAATTTGGTATTTGGGGGTTTTTGGGCGCAAAAAGTAATTTCTTGGTAGCTTAACCCGTAACGACCCGGGACGGAACTTATTTTTTGAAAATGCTCATTCTCAGCACTGGTACGGCTGATTTGGGAAAACTTGGAATTTTATTCAAAGGGGATTGTTGCTCAGGTGCCACCCCTCTGGATTCCTCCCCGTTTTCGTGAGACGCAAATATGTCTGTGTTTTTTTCTAATTTTTCAAACAGATTGAGCAAACACTAGGAATTTTCATACGTATCAATTGCTCCATGTATCAAATCATGTCAGGTAGATGAAATATGGTATTTGTAAGACTGAATTTTGGAGTTTCTAATATATATCAGTACAAAATCACAAAACAACGTTTTTTATAAAAAATCAAAAAACAAAATCGTTCTTCAAATTTTAAGCTCTACATGTTTGAAGTAAGGTCTCCTGAATCCATACGCGATGAAATATTTGTTTCAGCATGCAAATATTTTGAGAAAAACGAGTTTAAATTCACTAAAGTACGTATTTTCATGGAAACCTGATTTACTCAATCTCCCACGGTAGGTTTCAACTTAGCTTTTTAATTTTCAAGCTCACAATTTTTAGAATGAACGTCTTCTGAATCCAAAGATGGTGAAAGATTTTGTTTTTTTGATTTTTTATAAAAAACGTAGTTTTGTGATTTTATACTGATATATATTAGAAACTCCAAAATTCACTCTTACATACCATATTTCATCTACCTGACATGATTTGATACATGGAGCAATTGATACGTATGAAAATTCCTAGTGTTTGCTCAATCTGTTTGAAAAATTAAAAAAAAAAAAACACAGACATATTTGCGTCTCACAAAAACGGGGAGGGGTCCAGAGGGGTGGCACCTTTACCAAAACTTAGAGCAACTATTCCCCTTGAATAAAATTCCAAGTTTTCCCAAATCGGCCGTTTTAGTCCTTTGTTTACTGGTAGGTAGGGGTCCCATACAAATGAAACACAAATTTCTGCACATCTCGAGAACTAATCAAGCAAATGAAACCAAATTTGGCATGTGGGGGTTTTGGGAGTAAGAAAAAATTTCATAGCGATTAGACTCCCCTCCCTCTTGGAGAAAAAAAGGGCTCTTATAAAAATCAAACACAAATTTTTGAATAACTGAGGGACAAATTAAGTAAATGGAATCAAATTTGCTATATGGAGTTTTTTGAGGGTAAGAAATGTTATCGGAAAATAGGAAAAGGCCTTAGCTATTTAGAGTGATTGGAGTCAGAAATATATATTTTTCTAATCTGCTAATTTGCTTTATAATGTAATTACTATTGTAATTATTGTTGTTAAATCATCGTTTGTCGACAGGTCATGTCGACAGGAGTTTGGTTAGAAATTTCTTCAACAAGCCTTGTGAAAAAAAAATCGCCACAGACTTTTCAGGGCGCCAGTAACTGGAGAAAAATGAAAAACTAAGCTGCAAGTTTTCTCTGTATCATGGCAAAAACTGGAATTATATATTTCGAACATAACCGTTTCGGAACTCTTTCAGCTGGTTTTGAGGTACGATGCTGGCATCGTAGGTTCGAGTCCCAGCTTGGGGGAAACTGTTAGTGTCAGTAGGATCATAAAGCTAGCCTCGTCACTGTCCTGTGGCTGCGAAGTCTGTGTATAATAAACAGAAGGTTGAGCTCCGAATCGGATTGTAACAGCAAGGCTTTGCTTTTTATCGTTTCAAGGAAATAAAATTCAAATTAGGAATTAAGCAAAATGGTTGAGAGGGTTCTGTATGAGACAAGGCCGAAACCTTAACGTAGAATTACGACAGCTTGTCTCGTGTCAATGTAATTTTTAAAATAGGTTAAAAAAACTCGATAGGGGTTCATCAATTTTATGGTTTGAAGTGGTAAATTTTAGTAATAATTCACTTCCAACTGTCTCTTTTTTTGATGATTGGTAACCCTAAGTAGAATCAGGGCCATTCGATATCATTGGAATTAGGCATGGTCTCATTCTCGGGCTCTTCATTAACCTTTCCTTCACGTTGAACGCTTCAAAACTTCGACAAATTCTTCTTGACAAAAATCAATAGATCAGTTGAACCCTCTCAAGGGGTAATTGGCGATAATACTGCCCGGGGGCAGCGAAGCTCAGAATAGCAAGCGTAAAAAGGAAGGGCATACACACAAGCACGAATTATATTAATCATGTCACTTACTCTCAATGAGGATATTGTTGATAAAAAAAGTGCGGAATACAGCAAACACTCGGGCAATATCACAGAAGATTAATGTTTTGGTCGCAGTGATGAGTCCATACAGGAAAAGGAACCCTGAGGAGAAGCGTTGTTTAATTGGCTTGAAGTTTTCCGAAAATATTGTTGAAGGTTTATAATACATAGTTATTGGTAGGACACCTTCACCGTCAAAAAAATAAACGAAGGGTGTTCTGCAAAGCTACTGCAAAGCATTTGTCCAATTTACCGTCAAATTTCTACAAATTTTGAAAGTAAATCTAATTGCTTCTCGATTTTGTCAAGTGGTTGAAAGTTTTACGTTCAAAAGGCGTGATGAGAAGAATATAGGTACAGAGATGAATATAGAAGTGATAACCCTATATAAGGCTTGCTTTGCTGCATTCGAGAGTGATCGAAAACGATAAGTTCGACTTTTTTTAAAATATTTAAATGGTAGACGCTAAACTTACGATAGACTATCTTATTTCAATATGTTTATTTTAATAACTTTTATCCAACTTCAATAAAATAACCTTCTAGAAATAATGTGGAGGCCCGTTTTTTTTTTAATTTTCGTTTACTTGCCGTCGGTCTAATTCCGCCACTGTTATGGTTGTGCTGGCCCTGAAAAGATTCAAAATGACATGCGAGGTCGATTTACGGCCTCTCGATTTCGAAAGTACTCATGTTCGATGATGTTTGGTAATTTTTGGCTGCTATGCTTTTGCATTTCGAAATGACTTCTGGAGTCATAGAAACCGGAAGTATGTGGCCGATTACAGTATTTAGTAATCTGATGAACAGTGATATATTTGGTATTAAAAGTGCTATCGCTTTTCGTGGTAAAACTTTTTCATTAGTCATTCAAATTTTCGTTTTCTTATATTGAGCTTTACATCATAATTGTACGCTGCAGAAAGGATACTGTTCCCAAAAACCAACAGACAGACAATCTGTCGAGGAGCTTTCCCTTCCAGCTCCGCATGTTTTTTTTCCTGCAGCTACCCCAATTGATGATGCTCGGTAAATTATACCAAAATTATGAATTCTGCAACATACCGCAACGATATCAGCGATTAAATATCTTGAGATTTGCATTTTTCAATTTGTCACACACAAAATGCGAAACATGATTTTTTGTTTTGCTCTCGCGAAAATTTTTTCTTGCCACCTTTAATGCCAGACGGCAACTAAAATTCATAACTCGGCTCGATACTATCTATCGTTCGTCTTTTGCTGTGTGTAGCCTTTTGGGATTATTTTATGCTGCTGCCGATGTTCGCGTTTAGTTTGTTTTGTTGTTCACAATAACCGAAACCGAACAAACAAACAGAAAAGGAAACATCGTTTAAGTTTTGCTCGATGTTTTAATCATCAGTTAGTCTGGCCCAGGTAAAATTTATTGTGAACTTTCGATTCAACAAATGCCACCGTCGCGTCGTTATGAATTAGTGATTTAATTTTAACTTCATAATTGTGGTATGGTAAGGTTTCAACCAAAAACCTCGGAAGGATGTCGCAGATCAATAGGAATTTGAGGGAGGGAATATGTAATCGAAAATAAGAATACAAATCAGCAATTGTCAAAGCACAAACGGCTCGGATTAGGCTTATGAGTAGCATTAATTAAAAGAGGGATTAGGGGTCGCATCTACACGTGAGTGATTATATTATAAAAGCGTAACAACGGACGTAGAGAGATAATGACGATACGTAATCAACTACAAAGCAGCGAAGAAAATTGTTAGATAATATATCTTGTTCAGGGTTTTTTTTCGTCTTCTAATTATCTCGCGCATGGATAGAGAGGAAAAGTCAGCTGCAAAATTTGACACTTACGCCATTGTCAAAGGTAATTTCTGTAAATGCACGGTTCAAAGTTTTTCTTTTAAACCTTCGAAGTGTGCTGCTGTTGCTGTTTATCGGACAATAGGAGTTTGTTTGCGGCTATGAGCGAGAGCGTGGAAATTAATTTGTGATTACCGGTGATCACCGCGAGCAGCGTCGTTTGCTCTGTCTTTTCGATTCGATTAGCGAGTGAGGGTGAAGCAACTGAAAGAAAGGTTAGGGGTTATTCAAGGGAGGGGATTTTGAAATTAAATTTTCCGCCGCCAAACTCTGTGATGGGATCGCGTTAATCGTGCGTATTATAAATTTGGCATGATGTTTTTTATTCGCCTCCTCTCCCTCTCTATCGAATGTTTTAAGCTGACCGCGGATGTTATTGACCTCGCGGGCCCCGAACATTGATTATACGGGAACCGCCACTTAGGCAAAGGTGGTCCCAACCGTTCGATTGATTGCTGGTTGATTGAGTTGACGATTTGCTACGCATAATTTTTAAAGATTGCAATGATTGGCGATTATGATGATGGCAAAATTTTGCTTTCACTGCGCGATGATGCTTTTGTCGACAAGACAGCCCTTCAAACTGATAGCTTATCCGACAGCAAAAAAATTGATGTGAATATTTCAACTTTCTTTTACTAGCTCCTCTGCCGGAGTTATTGAATGAGTTTTACTAGCGGCAAGGGTATTAGATTATCAACTGGTTCCAAAGTTTTGTGATTATTTTGTGTTGATTCTCAATCAATTTTTGACGTAGCACTACATCTTCAAGAAAGGTAGAGATGCAAAATGAAAATCTAAAATCAGAACAAGGGACGAAATCATGTCCAATTTCAAACGCTTATGAATTGTTCAGCTTTCAACGGATTTTGTTCGTTCATGCAGTAAACGTATCCGGCCAAATGCAGGGAAATTACAGGTTGATGAACTATTGTAAAATTTAAAATTGTCAAACCTTGTTGAAACGACCATTTAGACCTGAGATGCATGCATACATGCGTTTCAATATTACCCTCCCTAGCACGGTCGACAGAATATAATACCTAATAACTCGGAAATGCACTCCGTGGGCTATATGAGGGCCTGCTTTCGACTCAAACAAATCATTTTACTAGCGGGTGGTGCGACGGATGGAAACATTTTGGCAGCAATATTTCAACGGTTTTAAGAGTTTCGAGATGATGTCCAGAGACCATATATCAACTACTAACGTCATTTTATTATGCAAAATGGTGACTTTGCCTAAAATGACCAAATACTAACATAGTCAGTAATCAAAAATGTAATTAAAAGAAGAAAATGTTACAAAAACCAGATCAAACTCGTGAATGGTTAGAACAGAATTAAACAAAATATTCCCTAAAAACCTTTCAATTAGAATCAACAAAAGGAGGAACAATTTCAAAAGAGCCCAAAGATATAAATATATGTATAACCACAGAAGCCATATATATTTCATCTTTAAACAAAGTATAGTGAATAAAAAAGTTACAATGGTTATTTTATTGTTATTACAGCCAAAAGCCTTTCGAAACCAAATGAAAACAAGGTTGCTTCATTTATCAAAAATAAGTACGAATAATAAAACAACGGAGTGTAAAATATGTGAACAAAAAAAAAAGCAGGAAACAAAACAAAATCTTGAGGAAAAAAAACTACAAAAAAGTCAAGAAAAATTAGCAAAATTTAAAGGTTCAAAACGAACCAAATCCGGTGAGAAGGAAAAAAAAATTTGGGCGAAAAAGTGAGATAATGAATATGTATCTAATATCCAAAGATTATTGAGGAGCAAAAGCCGAAAAAAGTTACCCTCAAAAGATTATAGATGTTCAATAATTCCAGTAAATTTGAGTGCCCCTGGTGTATGTAGAAGTGCATCAAAAGAGCCGCAGAGTAATTGCCCGCCGGATTAGTCGCGTCTACGTTGGTTTACGTGAAAACTCAATTAAGTTTCTGCAAAAGTTATTTTAGCTAGAGGCACCGAAATTCACTGGTAAAAAAACTATGATATTTCAATTATTTCTAGTTTGAGCTCTAGGGCAAAACCTGTGTTTACCAGTGTTATCGAGGAGCGAAGGTAAAAAAATGCACAGAAAAAGAAGATTTAACAAATAATAAATTGAAAAAATGAACAAATAGAAAAAACATCAGGCAGAAAAATCAAACCTAGCAATGAGTCAAATATTGATTAATTTATGATAGTGAACCGAAAGAACCGAAAATTCGGAAATTTATACAATAATCAAATGTAATAAGCGACAGAGAAAAAACGTTACATGCTAACAAAAAAGAAGAGCGAAGACTAAAAGTTGAAACATAAATAAGCATGAATAAAAAATGTTAGCGATCCAAGCCTTAAAGCCAAAATTATGATGAATATACCTTAAACAAGAATAACAAAACCATCAAACACTGGTCAACATAAGCTCAAACTGGAAAAATATGGAAGATTACAGCTTTTAACCCATTCCTGTGAATTTTGGTGCCCCTTGCAGCTCGGAAGTGCGTTAGAAGGCCGCAAAGTCGCTTCTACGTTTGCTTACGGAAAAACTTCATTTAATTCTCTGAAGATTTTCCGCATTCCCGAGCTATCTAAGGCTACCAAAATTCACAATTAAAGAGCTATACTCTTTCATTTTTTTTTAGCATGAGCTCTAAAGCAAACCTCTGTTGATAACTGGTTGACAAATGCGAGATTTTCCCTTGAGCTCAAACTGAAAAAAATATATAGTTTTTCAATTGTGCACCGGCACCAGTGAAGATTTAACTTATACAATCATAACTCTAAGAAAATATTGAGACAAACCAACAAATCTATGGCTTCCATTGTTGATCGTTATAACAATGGAAGTCATACATTAGAGTATGGTCTTCTAAAGATGGAATACATGTTAATGAAATATAAAAGACATAAACTACCCACTTCTCTCGAAGAAAAAGTTTTCAAAGTAATAAGCACGAATACATTTAAGAAAATCGCCTACAAAGCTATTTTCAGATATGAAATTACAATTTTCAATCCACTTATTTGCCAAAAATATTATTAGCAAAAAATCAAATGAAGGAAGTGATATACAATTTCCATATAATTCTAGTGTCAGGTTATAGTGGTCAACACAGAATGTATAATAAAATAAGGCCAAAATATAAGTGGAAAATATGAAGGCGAATATTTTGAATTATGTGAACAAATGTACCTTTTATGAGAACCGATGATGATAATAGATATGTAAACAAAAAAAAAAGCCGCAGTTATAGTAAAGTCACTGGTCGAACATTTTATCCTTATCTACGGAAAATTTTCGAGACTACGGACAGATCAAGCTGCTAGGTACAAAAATGAAATATTCGATAGATTTTGTAATCTTCTATCAATCAAACGAAACTTTTCAACCGCATACCTACACACAGTCAATTGGAACTTTGAAAAGAAATCGCTCAAACGAACATCTGCGATGCTTTACTAGTGTGCTTAAAACTGACTAGAATGATTAGATTGAATGTTATACATTCAATTTTAAAACAAATCCTCATATAGAACATGGTTATACGCCGTATGAATTTAAATTTGGACACAAAGCAAAACTAGCACACGATATAAAGCAAATAAAGCAAACCAGTAACAGATTTACAACATGGAACAAAATTGAAACGGGCTTAGATTCAAGCTACAGACTACTAAAAATAACGATACAATCAACTCAATAGATTTGATAAATGGTGACAAAATTTAAATATCAAATGAAAACAGCAAGAAACTCCATCCATTCCATATTGGATCATAATGACTGGAACGCGCAAAAAATGGAACTGGAACGCGCAAAAAAAAAATCGTTTCTTTCAGTCAAAACTCATAATACAAAAAAATTCCTATGTTTATTTTGGTAGCTCAACTCACATTTTGAAAGGAAAAAATGTACGTTTATTATTTGGGTTTGCCAAATCCAAACTGCCGTGCCTTCCGCTTAACCCGTTTCATTAAATTTTGTACAGTGGTCTTATTGACCTTATTCGTCGCCAAACGCCTGCTAGATTTATCCTGGTGCTCGTTTTCGATGGATTTATTAGTTTTTTTTTTATATTTCGTGTGACCAATTCTCAATACTCTTCGAAAGGGCGGAAATCTGGACTGTTAGGAGGGTTGTGGTCGTAGGGAACCACAACCACGTTGTCGATTCGTACCACTCGATCGCCTTTTTCCCAGGCGTGTTATGTTGCTCTAGGAATGGTAGCAGCCGATTTTCCAGGCTTTCCTGGACGTAGATCTCTTAATTGACGTTTTCGTAGTGATGAAAAATGCTGCTTTTCAGACCACACGTGCATATGGCCTGCCAGACGAGGTATTTTTTCGGGAATTTCGATAATTTGATGGTTTTGAAAATTTGGGCCACCTTCCCTTTTCCTGATACGTTATAAAATTCCTGTCCCGGAAGCTGTTCGAAATCGACCTTCACATAAGTTTCGTCCCCCACGGTCCAAATTTGTTAGCAGGTTACAGTTTTCCGTACTACCGCTTTGCCGAGGTGTTTTGATCGTAATCTGGGTTCGCCACCTTCACCGCCTTAAACGTCGACAACCCGATTCGTTTCTTGGCCCTCTTGCACATTAATATGGGAGACAATTGCCAGTGACGTACCTGATGGACAGGTAAGGATTCCGCCTATAATTCGTTTCCACCTTCTTCATCGTCGCTGCCACGTCCGAATTACGATTGCCGCTGCTTCTAGGCTTCCTGATGGTCGACAGGCGCTCCCTGAACACTTTTGAAATATATGTTATGGTCGATTTGGCCACATTCAGCAATTTTGCCAATTTGGCGTGCGATTCTCTTGCTGCGCGAGCAAAATTTTGACACGCTGTTCCTCTTGCTTGGACACCATTTTTAAAACTGGAGAGCAACCGGTGAAAACACATTTTGGCAACCATTGTATATACAATCAACTTCCAAATACAACATTTTATGGTTTTCTGCAATGCATTTTAACAGAAATACACCAATTTGAAGTCGACCAATTTTTGCGCGTTCCAGTTTTTACACTGTAACAGAAATAGACAATCCAAATCGTACAACAGAGTAAAACACCGATATTGTATCAAGTAAAATGATTTCATTTCATTACATCATTCCTTTTAAAAGGGGAGGTGTCAAATGCATTACCTATAAATCTCGTAAATCAATAAAACTGTAAACACTCTTGAAATTTTTTTTAAAATCTAAATCTAAAAAATCAAAATAGCTCATTTTTAAAACATCTATTCTCTTTATAAAAACTTCAAAAGATTACCTAAACAATGGAAACTGTCCGGCCATGGAGGAAAAAAGTTTGATTTTTTGAAAACAATTTTTTTTCAAATTGTTTTTGGCAAAATAGAGAACGCTCCCAAATTGAGCTCAGAATCATCAAACAGTGCTTCTAAAGGGTATAAAAAGCTAAAATGGAAAATGAGCCCAAATTGAGCTCAGAATTGCTAAAAACCTTTTTCAAGGAACAGAAATAGGCAACAGAGAAAATGATCAGAAAGTCAAGAAAGTCAGAAAGTGCTCCTACAGGCTAAAAGCCAAAATAGAAAATGATCCCAAATTGAGCTCAAAATCGTCAGAAAGTGCTTTTAAAGGACAATATTGTCAGTTTGATTTAAAAAAATATTCTTTTAATAGATAATAGTAGATAATAATTTTGTTCTTTCAAAAAATGTATCATGTGAAAAAATTTTTTTTTTCAAAAATTTATAACTCTGTCTTTTGCGATCCTGAGCTCTATTCGGGAAAATTTTTTATATTGGCCTTTTCTGGTCTTTAGAGACACTTTTTGACTATTCTAAGCTCAATTTAAGACTATTTTCTCTTTTGGCCATTTTTGTCCTTTAAAAAATGTTTATAGAAATTCTGCGCTCAATTTGGAATCATTTTCTGGTCTTTAGAAGTATTTTTTGACAGTTCTGAGCTCAATTTGGGATCATTTCCCATTTACTTTACGAACTAATTTCATTTTTGTCATATGACTTACATTTTAAGTTTTAGTAAAGCGGGCAATGTATGCAGTTTGCGAGGATGCGAAAATGGACGGGAATAGAAGGTGTGACTTTTTAGGCTTAGAAAAAATTTTCCCTGATATACGGGAACACAATAGTAGAGGGTGATTCGACTTTGGTTTAGAACTAGTTATACCTTTTCCAGTAGTTTAATTGGCCAAAACACCTTGCCGGAGACAACGGAGATTGCGGGTTCGTGTCCAGTCTGGACGAGGGAAAATTTTTTCTAAGCCTAAAAAGTCATACCTTCTATTCCCGTTCATTTTCGCATCCTCGCAAACTGCATACATTGCCCGCTTTACTATCATTTTCCATTTTGGCTTTTTCTTGTTTTTAGAATCACTTGTTGACGATTCTGAGCTCAATTTGGGATCATTTTTTATTTTGGCCTTCTTCTGGTCTTTATAAGCACTTTTTGATGATTCTGAGCTCAATGTGGGATTTTTTTATATTGTGGCTTTTTCTGGTCTCTAGAAGCACTTTTTGACGACTTTGAGCTCAATTTGGGATCATTTTTTATTTTGGCCTTTTCTGGATTTATAAGCACTTTTTGACGATTCTGAGCTCAATTTGGGATTTTTTTATATTTTGGCTTTTTCTGGTTTTTAGAAGCACTTTTTGACGACTCTGAGCTCAATTTGGGATCATTTTCTAGTTTGGTGTTTTCTGGTCTTTAAAAACACTTTTTGACGATTCTGAGCTCAATTTGGGATCATTTTCTATTTTGGCTTTTACTGGTCTTCAGAAACACTTTTTAACGATTCTGAGTTCAATTTGGGATCATTTTCTATTTTGGCTTTTACTGGTCTTCAGAAACACTCTTTGACGATTCTGAGCTCAGTTTGGGATCATTTTTTATTCTGGATTTTATTGGTCTTTATAAGCGCTTTTCGAAGATTCTGAGCTCAATTCGGGATCATTTTCTATTTTGGCCTTTTTCTGGATTTATAAGCAATTTTTGACGATTCTGAGCTCAAATTGGGATCATTTTTGGATATTTCTGTCCTTTGAAAAAAGTTTTTAGAAATTCTGAGCTCAATTTGAGCTCATTTTCCAGATTGGCTATATTCTCCTTTAAAAGAGGTTTTCAGCGTTTCTGAGTTCGATTTGGGATCATTTTCCATTTTGGCTTTTTATGGCCTTCAGAAGCACTTTTTTGAAGATTCTGAGCTCAATTAGGAATCACTTTTTATTTTGGCCTTTTCTGTTTTTCAGAAGCACTTTTTGATGAATCTGATCTCAATTTGGGATCACTTATTATTTTGGCTATTTTTGTCATTTAGAAAAAGTTTTTAGCGATTTTGAGCCTAATTTGAGATCGTTTTCTATTTTGGTCTTATAGCAGTTGTATTCCGTACTACACTGTCAACCGTCCCGATGAAGCCTTTGATTTTCTGAACAAGTTTGCGGGAGATCACAAATATCTTGGAGATTGGAATCGTGAAATAAGTTAAGTTTTTTTGTCCTTCAAAGCATTTTTGGACAATTCTGAGCTTAGTTCTAGATCATTTTTTATTTTGGCTATTTATGTCCCTTAAAAGAGATTTTCAGCGATTCTGAGCTCAGTTTGGGATCATTTTCTATTTTAGCCTTCTCTAGTCTTTAGAGGCATTTTTTGACGATTCTGAGCTCAATTTGGGATATTTTTCTATTTCAGCTATTTTTGTCCTTCAAAAGAGGTTTTTAGCAATTCTGAGCTCAATTTGGGATCATTTTCTATTTTTTGTTCTCGAGATTTTTTTTTCAATAGCATATGTGTGCAGTCAGGTTTTTTTTACGCGGGGGATGCATATATCGTAAAGAAACGGTCATCAACGTTCCGGATTCACTTACTGGTGTTGAACCATTAGAAGCTATGTCAAATAAAATTATTAACAATTTTCGACAAAAATCGTTGCAATCCTCAATTGCTACGATAAGCTCTCTTTATAGCCAATAAGTTAGCAATTAAGTTAGTTTTAAGTTTACTTCCCCTTTTCTGACAAGTAGGTTTAAATCCCTACGAACGATAAGTCCTAATTGCGAAAGCAAACAAATCCTAACACACATACTCATTACTTACTAATATCATAAATACTAAGCTACTAACAAATCCCCCCCTTAAAAAAAAACGTTCCGCATTCGGAAGGACGGAGGGTTTTTTTGACTAAGTCTTTTACTCAGCACCGCATATTTCAAAAATCCGCGTACATATTATTGAATTACCGCGGTAACGCGTAAAAAAACGGGTAATTAAAAAATCCACTTATAAACCTTGTAAAAACCTGAATATGATATATCTGGCAACACTGCCACTAAAATTGATGTTAATTTTGGATTCTTCATATATTTTTTAATGCAATTTATAGGTTGTCTATTGATATAACTTATCCGAAAATATAAAAAAAAATTGAAAATAAGATTACTTTAGACAAGAGAAAAGTTGACTTTTTATAATGCTATGACTCAAGTTTTGCTTATAATACCTCGCCGTGATTTATGTTTTATATGTGATTTTTTCCCAGAAATACGATAAAAATATCAAATTTGAAATCATAGTGTACTCATTTGGCGAAATAATGAATCGATTTAGATGTTGTGTATTTCGGGTCATTATTAAAAATATAAAAGTTTTGGCGAAAAATAGTACTTTTATCAACAAAGAAGAAGATGCCACGGAGCGAGGGGCCCTCTCAGCACCAAAGTTGAAATCCGAGATGGTCGTTAATATGGGTGTGCACATCTGAGACAGAATGACCCAAATATCAAACTACAAAAATGTAGAAATCATACTATAAGAATGTTGGAATGTCAAATAACAATTGTATTGATCTGCATTTCTTGAAATTGATATTATGTATTGCTAGTACAATATTTGGTATAAAAAAAGAACCTAAACAAAAAGCATATCCAAAAATTACCGTTGAAAACTTATTACAGAAATAGCAGGAAACTGATGAAAAAATAGCAAATAAAAACAAAAGGCATTGATGGATGAAAGTGCCTTATTTCTGATTTGCCAAACATTGGCCATAAATATGTTGTTTATTTCCAGCGCACGAAAACAAAGTGAAATTACGACCCTTAATTGATTTTTTCTGTCCCGACTGACATCATCTTCATCACCATCGGTGGCAGCACTCTCGAAGAATCCATTCCAATGGGCAATGCTTTTGCGAGCCGCACCAGGGATGCAAATATTTGCGGCCAGCGGTAAGCCGCTATTTTCTCTATGTATGACACACTGCCAATGGCGTGGAAAAAAATATGAGCCAGAGAAACGCGAATTGTTTAATGAGTTTCGCGCGGCGTGCTCTTTCCGTGGCCACACTTTCGATCCCTGGCCCAGACTCCGGCTGGAGGTTTTAAGGCCGGCGTATGAGTGTTTGTGTGTGTGACACTAATAGAATCGCCGTCAATCCGCCTCTACTGTCTTCATTCAGAGAGTGCGGAATCGAAAACGCCTCTTCCTTTCCTGCCGATTGATTGTACGGTCCAGCCAGACTGGTGAGCTCAACGACCGAACGTGCGGCGATTGGCGACGAACCTGTGATCAGTTGTGGTGCGTGAAGAAAGACAGGAGAAGAAGGTGGAAATTCGATTCACGCAGCAGCAGTCCCCCTAATGGTGACAACAATTGCAAATTAAAACTCGACTCGCTGCTTGTGCCGTGTGCCGCCAGCAGTGACATGTGCGCAAGCGATATCACGAAACACTGGATCATGAAATCGAGCTCGCGCGAAGGACGCCATTTGCATAAGGTGTTATAATGTTGAATCAATAAATTAGTTTGAGGAAAAAGCACAGCGTTCGAGAAACAAATTGCAGCATTACAAGCATTGCAAGATATTCTGCTTGAAGGGGGAGACAAATATAAAAAGAACGATAGCCGAAGGACCGCCGGCTGTTGGGTGACAGCTCGGTTCGGCCTTCAGAAACGCGTCGTCGTCTATTCTGTCGCGGTCTGTGTCGCCTCGGTACCGCGGAGCGGCAAAAAATCCGAAATGGTGCTCTCCTTTCGCAGCGCCACCCTTTCTTCCTACGGGGCATGATGTCATCGTCATAAATAGAGTCTTAATCATATGCAGTGAACGCGCGAAAACCGGAGAGCGGCGCTGCGCTGATGTCGAACGCGCTCTGGCCGCCGGATGCTGGCGGAGCGTTTCGATTTCTTCGATGTTGGCCGTTTTTTGTCTTTTTGCGTTTGCTTCTGCGAGGGTGACAGAAAGATAGTTGTTTATTTAAATTTAAACAAAGTGCTGTTTGACTGCTTTATGGCGGAGGAAACGCTTTGCGACAGGTCATGCGGTTGTACTTAGCATTTCATAAGTGTTGGAATTTTGCATGTTCTTCGGATAAAAGTCCGAAAAAATTATGGTCACTTTGTGTTGGGAATTTCTAATGGAAGTTTTGCGTCTAAATTGTTTCGCGAATTTAGTTTCATTACGACATCACTACCGAAGAACGTTTTTTTCACGCACCAATGGCCACTGGAAGGCGCACCATCAAAGCTCTCGAACCAAGAACAAAGAACTCGTGCTCCACCCGGGCTTGGTCAAGGTCACAACCGAGCCAAATCCAATTACCGGCCTATTGTCATCCCGAGTCTCCGCTCCCCGGCCCACATCCACACAGTCCAGAGTTTCCCAGTTTCGCGGTAGGCTAATTCGTCTTCTTTCGGCGTCATGAAACAAATCGCCCTGTCGACTTTGGGGATCATTAGAAGTCTCTACTCCACCTGTCCATTCCGTTCGCCTTGTGGAGCGACCTTTTGCCACCGAACAGAACGCAATCCATCCGATTGACAGGCAGCAGCCAGAATCAGAGTCAAAGCCATTGCGCGCACAGTTTGTGGAGGCGTGGAGGTCGTCAATGCTGGCAAACAGCACACGCGAACGAAGGCGGCCTTTCGTCCGCCCACGGCACCTCACTCGGTGTGCGTGTGTTCTTGATCCGCCGCCGCCGCCGCCGTCGTCGTTCTGCTGACTTTGGCACAATGACGCAGCTTGGGATGTAAGATGAATGGCATAAAATTTAATGGTTTTGCATCTGTCATTTTACGCGCATTTTCGGCCAACCGTGGGGCTCTCGGACCGAGAATTTGATTATCTTATCGTTTGATTTTTTTTGGTTACCTTTGTAATAGGGGACTTTACGAAGAAGTATTAAAATGCTCATTAAGTTGTTATTTTTATGCTGCTTCCACCAAACCGTTCCATTCGCTAATGACCAATGGAAAAATTCCTGGAACCTGGATATCAGCAGACTGAGCATTGAAATCAAACAATTGACAGTTTGCAGACTCTGAGTTTCTCCCCAGGAAGCAGATAATTCGAAAAGCAAGTCTACCACGAATAATAACATTCTCCAACCCTGTCAAGGATTTGTGCCTGGTTAGTTAGTGAGTTCTGTTCTTCCCGAGTTTCGTTGATCAATTCCGCGAAACGGACAAGCAAACAAAAAATGAATCTTTATGGGATTTAATTTTTTCAAATATTTTGACATCGCAGTCAGTCCTTAATGTCCAATCCTGAGAGTCATTCTATCAATACCAGTTTTTTTACAATGACAGTCCGGTTCGCGTTTTTTTATTTTTTCACGACCGCTGTCGGATCGTTTGTCCAAGCCGCGATGGACATCCTCGTTTAATCACGAATTAAAAAGCCACCGTTAATTTTCGATAATTGCCGCGTCCCTTCTCCACACGTGGTTCCAACTTTGTCTGGTTCACACACACGCACGCGCTGGGTGGTGGTGGCGTTGGAAAACGGGATCGCGCAGGTCACTCCGCGTGGGTTCACACTTTTTACGTCCTTTGCGGTGCCATTAATCGTCCGTATAACTATCATCATTCACGGCAGTGCGGCAACGCGAATCGATTCGGGGAGTGTCAGCGAACCGAACTGACCTGAGTTCGCGTATATTTAATTTTATTTTTCGGGAATATCAATCCTCGTAACCGAGCCGAGGATCGAATTTCCTCCAGTCATTGCTCTCTGTGTGGTGTGGGTCTAGATCTGGATTTTAATCGTCCAAACAGAACGGCTTTCCAGCAGGTGTTGTCCGGTGGTTGGTGGCAAGCAAATCAACTTCGCTCGGGTGTAATCACGATTCGATTCGGTTTTGTTGTATTTATATACAAACTGTAAACGGTCGACTCGTATCGGAAGAGACTTGTTATATGATTTTGAAGAAAAAGATTATGCGAATTCGTGATTAGCATGCTGATTAGCTTGCGATCGGTGGCTTGAATGACTTGAATTTTTGCCATTTCGTCTCGCAGTGAATCGGTGAGTGATCAGCACAAGCTTTTTGTAGTTTGGCAAGAGTTACGTGTATAGTATGATTTTTATATTTTGGTAAAAAATCAGGGTTATTCGATCTAGTAGATAGAGATTGTAGTAGAATTAAATGGAAGCTGAGTAGACCGCCTTTCACTCCGTGGGACCTTCTCCTTTTTTGATATGAGTACAATTTTTCATCAAAACTTTTATATTTTTAACAATGGCATAATGTTTAGAAATAAACTGATAGAGGAAATGTTCCATTATTCATATAAGCACATATATTCATCTTATACAACATGAAAACACAATTAAAAACTGAAATACAACATGAAAACACAATTAGTTCACTTCAGACTTCTCATAAAGTAGAATCCTCAAAAACTCACTTGAAAGCTCTAAATTTGATATTACAGTCGGATATCTGCACTCGAAAACTCAATTATTTTATTCACCTACCTCAGAAAACAAAATCCGCACATTGCTCTATAAGGCTACAACGGACTCGTTCAGCAGCCGAACAAAGTTTTTTTTTCATCACTAGCGGATCACTTTTTATTTTATCAATAAACAAATTCACTCACTACACTAAGAATACTTTAATCTTTGATGTGTTCATCTAAAATTTCCATAGCTAGAATTAGCAGAAATATATGAGATGAATTTCTACAATTCCAATTTTTTTGTAAGATTTGAACCACTGCGACCATTATTTTGATCTTTTGTGGTACAATTCCTAAATTTCAACTGTTTGTATTTTCATCAGTTTTCACTGGGTTGAAGAAAATCAAAAGTTGCCAAATCAGTTTCTGTTAATACGAAAAATTCATACTGAAAATGTTGAATTATTCCGAACTGATTGACATAAATCGACAGCACTGCAGTGGTTACCTAGGTTACCAATTTTGCACGTAAACAACTACAGCGAATACCCAGGTAACTTACTACGACGGGCTTCGGCTACGTTCATTCATGGTAATGTGATTCATTCATGATTAACAGTGTGATGAATATGGAGGCGTCGTGTGATGAATAATTGAACAGTGATTTAAGTTTTGAGACGGGTATGAAAGCGTTGTGAAAAATGGTTTGTTTTACAAAATTCAGGATAAATCTAGTTTACTAAATATACAATGCTGGGCAATTCCATAAGAGCACGTAAGCGTATTTTGTTCATTTGTTCAATGATTTCGTTAAAATTTGGCGTTTAATCCGTGCATTCATCGTGAATATCGGTTCAATGTGATGAATAATGAAACAAATACCCTACATTATTTTTGAAAAAAGAAGTTTAGTGGCAGTGGCAGGGGCAGTGGAAGTGGCAGTGTAGCCAGATATTTTCTTTTTTAACATTGGAATAATAAAATTGTTTATTTCGCCAAATGAGTACCGTAAAACGGGGCGAATAGAAACAGTCTGCGATATATCTTGCAGTGTACAAAAAATACTATAATGTCTAGAATGAATATGAAAGCTTTAAAACATGGGTCTTGCCTCCGTTCATTAAGGGTGTAACGTCCATTTTGATACAATAAGTAATTCATTGTTTTATTGAAAAAAATGTTGCATGTTTTTATTCACCCCGCAAGGGGGCGAATAGAAACACTCGCCAATAAAATACGTTTTCCTTGTTTTGATAAAAAGTTTTAGTTTTAATTTGGAGAAAACAGAACAAATGCAAAATATTTATTGAAATGAGAGGCAAGAAAACTATATAAAATATTAAAATAGTGGAAATGTTCGGTTTTCTTACTTCATGTTTGTTATCTTATGAATGAATATGTTCTATTAGAGTCCTTATTAGGAACAAAAGGACTCGGGGCCGAGGTAAGCATTTCCACCGGTCTGCATCTTCCGGTGTTTCATCTAGGACACGACATCCGGGAACATTTTGTCTTGGTGGAACTGAAACCTTGATCCATACCTCTCGGGTCAGTCCATGTCGAGCATCATGCAGCAGATAAATCAGACTTAAATCACGTTTTTGGAAACTAGCGTGGTTGTCTACTGGATTGAAGTCTAAAGGTAACATCCGATTTATCACAGAGTAGTTGATTCTATATTTCGTAACCGCTAGAGAAGGAAACAGTTTTTTTTCGCGTAAAATCTCAACAGTATCAGGCGGAGCGAATACGTTTTTGGACTTTTTTGTTTTGGCTGAAAATGCACAAAACATGTACCAGACATCATTTTACATATAAAACATTATAGCATTTTTCAAATCCACATGTTTTGGTACAAAAAATATCCGCTACGGCGTTGTTTCTATTCGCCCCGTAATCTGCGAACCGCGAGTTTTCCATGAAACATAGGTGACGTGGTGATGAATACCTTACGGCAATCCTTTAATTCACCGTAAAAACTTGAAATGCTTAACTACCGACCCAGTATATCACACGAACAAGTTCTAAGTGAAGCAGAATGGCTTCCACAGACAAAATTTTTTGGTACTCGGAAACGTTCAGAATTTGAGCCTCCATTTTGCAAGTATTCAAGCAAACCGACAGTAGTACTGCTATCCCATAAATGGGTTTGCAAGACTTGTTTACTATTGAACTATCCAAGAAAATATTTTTTGCATGGTTTTTAAATGGAATCAAAGACTTAAAATCGCATTTTTCAAGTTCGGAAGTTTTGTTTCTATTCGCCCCGTTTGACGGTATATGGGGTACACTGCTAAGCGAAATGGTGTATTTTTCTAATTGTGCGTGTTTGGAATGTTTAAAATATATTTTCAATGTGTTGCAGCGCGAGTTGAGGAACATGATTGTGGTCAAAGATCAGTGATAGAGTTTGCTCAGCAAGTTGATGTACTTGCCAAAGTTTTGCAAATAAGTGCTGAAATGTGAATCAACTTTCTTCAGGTTCAAAGCAGCAATTCACAATGGCGGTGGAAACAACGGATAAGTACCTACCTTCCTCTTCAGAACGAGTATTAATGTACAAAACAAACTTATTGGTGTATTGTATATTTATATCTCATGTGTTGTCTTTTCATCATTGTTGTATCGAGTTTGATTTATAGCATTGGTAGGGCGAGCCCAATAAAATGTGCAATATGGTAGTTCCTGCATTTATTCCAACAGGATCATATTTTACCAGCATATTGATTTTTCCAACAGGATCACATTCTTTATCTCACTCTGACGCGATGAATTCGATATTGTAAGGTGTGCGTTGCTATTATTTTGTCGACGGCAGCAAAGGAGACTGGTGCATAAAGGTCTCTCTCTTTTTGCCACGTGTGGATGAACAATATAGCAACGAAAGTTGGCTTCTTTCGCTGTTATCTTGGCATATAGTACATCAGTCTTACCAGTCGTTTTACCAGATTTATTGAAATTTTTCTACTAATCTTACACGGCGAGGCCAATCGAGAGAAAGTTTTGTTCTTTCTCCAGCTTTGAATATACCGAAGCTGTCTTGCATGATCGCTTGCCGTGTGTGTTGGGGGCGCGGGCAGGAGGATAGTCG
The DNA here is from genome assembly GCF_029784165.1 of Wyeomyia smithii. Taxonomy (NCBI): domain Eukaryota; kingdom Metazoa; phylum Arthropoda; class Insecta; order Diptera; family Culicidae; genus Wyeomyia; species Wyeomyia smithii. Next base: position 265,397,870 of record NC_073695.1, read on the forward strand.
AGTTTAAGTGTTATGTTTAGTTTTTGCGTTTCATGCGTCTCGTATCACGTGTGAGCAGTGCACTGCCGTCGGCAGGGATATTTTAAACACCCTGCCTGCGTTGTCAGTTAGCCGTTTTGAAAATAATTGGTCTATTTATTTGTTTATTTTTTTTTTTTGGTAGATGCACATGCAGATTTTTTTTAGCGTGGTTTTGTGAAGTCGTTTCATTTGCTAAAGCTCTGCTTGAATAATCAGAATTGCCTCAATAGGTGAGAGCTTTAAATCTTTGTACACGTTGGCTCTCACAACACGGAACTGGTAGCATTAGAATATAATTTGGAAACTTATCGCGGCCTGACCGGACGGTTACGAACATTTGGCCCAGTTTTATACCCTTGTTTTATGATTTTTCTAGCTTTTGAACACATAGACAATTTTTATTAATTATGTGAAAATATTGTTAGTTGGAATAGCAACTAAATTTTGATTGCGATTGCTTTGGCATTTTATCAATCAACTTAGAATTCTGTCTTGTTCGATATGCATATCGCATTTTTATAAATTTTTGAGCTATGAGTGCATGGAACTTTGCCAGTTTTTATACTCAGTAGGTATCTTAAATACAATACAAAAGATTATCGGGGCGAAGCACCGTGTCCTGTCGCGTATGCGTCGGTGAGAGGAAATAAAGCGGTCGGAAAAAATGCTCCCCTGTAAACGTGTCTTCGGCCTTGGTGAGCTTTGCTCATCTAAGGATTATCGGTGTATTGTGATTTTCGAGATGTATTAAATCATTATTTCGGAGACTGTACGCCCATTGGTTCTTTTTTAGCACGTTACGACTCAGAGTAGGTTTCGTTCGTTCGATAAATATTGTAATTATTCAATCGCGACATAGACAAACCCTTTGCCGGTTCCTTTTTTTGTTCTCTCTAATAAAGCGGGTGTTTTGGCTTTTTCGTCATACCAGTGGTCGACACGCTCTTGTTTGCTTCCGGAGAAGGCAGTTCAGTTTCGCGCGCGGTATTTTGACTGCGTTCAGTGTGACTATCTTAATACAGCGCTCTATCGGTTATTTGAGCTGGTACCAGTAGTTTGCGTTCGGCGTGCGGTTGTTGCGTTTTACAAAATCCATTCGTTTCTAGGTAAATTTGAACTAAGTTCACGGGATTAAACGCGAAATTTGGTGTGGCACAGACTGTTAACGATTGGTAGGTTGCCGAAGATAACTAGATCGTGGCGCGGTTCTATTTATATCGTCTCTTGGTGGCCGGTTGCCCAGAGACCGAGAAGTAACCATATCGTGCGCGAATTTGTGTAGAAAAGATCGCACCATCAACCTCAATGGATCCAGATCAATTCCTTTCCACTAACACTAATTCCTTCCTTTGATACTTGTGGATGATGCAGGGGATTCCTCGGTCTCTAGTAGCAACAAGTATTAAACTAACACTCCCGATATCTCTTCCTCTATTGATCTGCATTGGGCGTGGCCAGCTACGTTATTGACCAGTGAACAGAAAGATCACCAGAAATTGTACACTGAAAATGGCTTGCTACTCCTAAGCACCATTTTGACGGTTCTTTGTGCAATTTCAGCTGATTCTGGTCAATCGCGGGCAACACACGGGCGATCAAATATGCTATGCTATGCTATGCTATGCTATTCGCCCCGTTTGACGGTATACAATGGTTTCAAATATAATTTTCGTATTTCTGGGATAGCTTTACACGAGAAACATTTATCACGCCTAGGTATTATGAGCAAGTTCTCAAGTTAGCACTTTAAAGAAACAAAGTCTGGTCCTGGGCAATCTCCTTTTATATCTCCGAACATATCAATGGATAATCTAGAAATTGTATTAAAACACAGTCAAGGAATCCAAACTTTGAATAACTTATTTCTTTTCCTTATTAAAGCAATTGTTGTTCAATTTAATATCGGATATATCTTGATCGCATCTCTATGCTATCCCCGGCATCAGGAATAAGGCATTTTTTCGATAACTTAGTGGAAAGATGTTTCCATTTTGAATACCAGCATCGTAAATCGTTTGAGTGTTGTCAAGATACGGTCACTTTTCATTAAAGGAAGTGACGGCTAATGTAGGGTAGTTTGGAGTAATCTGAACACCTGGGGTGGAATAGACAGATGGTTTAGCTTGGAAAGTAAGACTTTTCTAGGTTCCATGTACTACTTCATCCTTTCCTTGAACTAGTAAACCCTACCTAACCTGAAAATCTCACGGTTTGCTGTGATAGATGAACCGCAGTGCTAATATAAACACAGAAATATCAAAAGTTGATGTTGCTGTAAGTTTTGCAACTTTCTGCATTTGAGCGGATGCTTAGAAGATTTTTCAATCGATTGCTGCAGGAACGAAGGAAATCCTTTGAAAACCGACTTACCGAAATTGTACATGTTTTTTACTTATTCCATTTTTAGATATTTATTTTATATTCCTATGTAGCCGAACTTCCTGAGAGACGTAGTTCTACGTCTGAACATTTATCACTCAAAGGAATAATGACCCGACCCGAGCTACAACATTTTTAAGTAATTATGTGAAATTTGATTTGCTTACAATTTTTGGAACCCTTTTTTTATGGACGATGCAATTTAAAGGGAATTAGCCTAAATTTTGACTGGAAGTGTTGCCAGTTGCTGTGACATGAAAATTTATTAATTTGAAATTTTAGAGCTCTAACTATAACATCGTAAAGAAAATTTTTTTATAGATGAGAAAAGTCCTTCAAATTGAATCGTTCAAAATGTCCGTAATCGAAAGAATTCCAAAAATATTAGATTTGACTTTATTTCTTTAAAATGCTGTAACTCGCGTTTGGCTCATTACAACTCTGAGTGATGGCTGTTTTCGCGGAAATTTTCTCAAAAAATAATGAAATTGTCAAAATTGAAATCAAGATACACCCATTTGCCGAAAATCGCAATTTAATTTCTCCATATTCTCGCATACACTGGACATTTTGTCATTTTCACATTTGGACGATTTGACATTTGGACGATTTGACATTTGGACGATTTGACATTTGGACGATTTGACACTTGGACATTTGGACATTTTGACATTTTGATGTTTTCACATATACTATTTTTCACATTTCAATTCTTCCCTCTACTCTTCTTCGCTTTTTGTATTTTGCTGTCTTTTTTTTTAAATATTTCTTATGTTGTATTTGTGTTTCTTTGATTTTTGCGCATATTTTTAATTTAATTTAGTTCCTACGACTTTTCGGCTCGTATTTTTAATTTCAATAAGTCCCTAGGGATCCAGATATTAATTTCTCATGTCACTGGTTTTACTCACTTAATAATATTATCGGTTAACAAAATTACTTTTTTAATTATTTACAAATTTAAAATGTTTCGATTTTCGTGTTTTTTTATATTCTTTTCTGTTTTTGTTTTTGAAATTATATGCGACTCGATCCATATTTCTAACTTTATCGACATATATTTTTTTTTTTCAATGATCACAGAATATGATTTTCTCTTGGTTTTCATACATTTTCTTTATTCAGGAAACCATTTGTTTTGTCTTGTTTTATTTCTTCAGCTTTGTTCATGTTTCTATATTTGTCAGCTGTTTTTGAATTTTACCTCATTATCATTTCTTGAGTAGTAACCAACACAGGTTTTGCCCCAAAGCTCAAATTGGAAAAATATTATATTTTATAACTTTCAGCCGTTCCTGTGAATTTTGGTGCCCTTAGCAAGCTTGAAAGTGCGTGAAAAGGCCGCAGAGTAATTTCTCGCCGGGTTCATCACTTCTACATTTGCTTACGGGAACATTAATTTAAGTCTCTGTCGTTTTTACGCACTTCCAATTTGGCATTAAAATTTACAGGAGCTTGGGAATAGTTTACCACTTTCATTGTACAACACCTTTACCGCTTTGTATGGATCGATAATGGCACTGGCCACGTCATTAGAGTAAAGAAGGATGTTGTAAGGAAGGTGGTGTAAGTGGACCTAATTTACCTCTGCATCTCCACGACCGAAACGGAAAGGAGGGTAGTGTCACTGTGGTAAGTGACTTAATAGAGACTTAGTAGAGCTATTATCATAACACGCATCTCACAGTTACAGCCGCGTCGCGTATGTTCAAGTAAAATAAAACCCTCAAATACGAATAAAAAAAACCTGTTTTTTTTTTCATTTTTACAGCGATGAGTTGAATTTTGGGTGCCTATCGATCAACTTTCGCAATGTATTTCTTGCAATAAGTTTGGAGGAGGGGGGCGGGGGTGGTTTTACCATTTGATGATTGGGGTTAATCATTTGATGATGTGAAGCGGTGAATATCAATTTGATATTTTTAATTCTTTGTCAACTTTCTTTTCTTCTGAATGATATTAGTAAGCTTGTCTTGATTTTGCCCTAGAGCATAAACCGGAAAAATAAGAAAAATTACACTGTGCTACAGCGATTTAGAACTTCTGAAGTGACGTAGTGTAGGTTGTAGGTCTTGTTGAGTGTAACATTCGCTCATACTAGAAATTTTCCAAACACCCCCAGAATCTGAAGTTATGGTCAAAATACGATTTTTTGGACCTCAGCGCATATAATATTTTTTAACTCAGTCATTTATCAACCGATTTCCAATATTAAAGCACTTTCAAAAACAGGACAAATAGAGCTTTCAAAATATATACAGGTTTGTTCTAAAATCAATGAAACATGTTGAGTTAATTTAGCTTAAATCTAATTTTTTAGACTTTTTCACGTAATTTTTCAATTTAATTGTCAATTTTCCGTCTATTTTTGTAAGAAACATACCACACATATACTATAATTTTGAAAGTATATTCAATTCCGAATCAATTGAAAGTAGTTTTATAAAAATCGGTTAATATGTGGCTAAGTTTTATATTTTATAAAGAAAACCAAAATTTTTGGCTTCTATCGCAAATTTATTTCACGGTGCTGAAAATGATGAAAAAATGCAAGAACTTTTGATGTGACTTAGTGTGGGTTGTAGCTTTAGTCAACTGTTACTTGCGCATTTACTTGAAGTTTTTCAAATACCCCGAAAATTATAAGTTATGCTCAAAACCCTGTTTTTTACCTTAGCTCACATTTTTATGTTTAATTCAGTTATTTCTCAACCAATTTTTTATATTTTGGCTGTTTTGGAAAGGCGAAAAATAGAACTCTTGAAACATATACATATGTCTAAAGAGTTTACCTATATGTGATATTCTACGTCAACATTGCGAGGATTTTTTTCTTGCATGGAATTGCTGTATATTGACGTACTGACATTATGGCTTCTTGGCTTTTTGATTGTATATATTAGGTGCCAGCCAAAATGGTCATCTAGAATTTCAAAAAAAAAAAACCCTATACAAAATGTTAACCTGCTCGAAAAAACACCCTGTGCAAAATTTCAGCTCAATCGAACTTAAAATGGGGTGGCGCAAAGCGATTGAAGTTTGGCTTTTTTGAAAACCGAAAAATCACGTACGTGAAATTTCGGTTTTCGAAAATTTTTTTTTGATGCCAAATGACTTAAAAACGCATGAAACGTCGAGAATTGGTGTCATCTGAAAAAATTTTTTTTACAAAAATTTACTTTATTAGTTGTTTTTCCAATTGTGGAAGGCGGAGTTCAAAATGTTTAGAATTTATCTTTTGAAATTGATCACTAGTCTCTCGAAATAGCTTGTATAACGATATACCCTATAACTAGCATCGAATACATTATGTTTCATTAGGGTGGTTCATTTATTCGGCATAGGGTGGTTCATAATATTGTGAAAAATGAGTATAAAATAAAAAAAAGCATTTCGGATCGTTTGATTGGTGTGACGTCTTCGAAAAAGTTGCAGATAATAATTCGGCATTTCCAAAAAAATTACATTAAAAAAATTATTCGTTCAAAAGTTAGAAGAAAGTTTAAAAATTAATTATTCAAAAGGGCTCATTTTTTAAAAACTTGATTTTTTAAATAAAACCCACGAAAGATTACCAAAACAATGAAACCAGTCCGATCATATAGAAATCAAGAAAAATAAGCATTTTTTTTTGAAAAAAAAATATTTTTTGAAAAAAAAAACAAGTTATATTCAATTGTTTTTTTAAAGGCATATTTTTTTGAAAGGAAAAAATATTATCTACAACTTTGCCGACGGTTTATTTGATTGGCATAGTGTATCTGGCCAAGTTGTAAATAATAACTTCGTTCCTCCAAAAAAATGTACCCTGAAAAAAAAAATTTAAAAAATATAACGTTTTTTTCTGATTTCTCCATGGCCGGTTTCGTTGTTCAGGAAAACATTCGTAGTTTTTAAAAAAAATCGGTTTTTTAAATGGGCTGTTTTCGATAATTAATTTATAACTTTCTTTTATTTTTTTTAATTAGTAATTTGTTTTCAGAGTGTATTTTTTTGAAACATTATCTACAACTTTGCCGAAGATGTCACACCGCTCAAACGAACCGTGTTGGCTCTAAAAATTTTTGTAATCATCAATACCTATCCGAAATAGCATTTTCCAATAGCTTTTCAAAAACGAGTTGTGTTTCAATAAATTAAACCAATAGCACAAAATGGCATCTTTTGCCTATTAAAACGTCTATACAAAGTTTCAGCCAATGGGCTCGTTCACGTTCTGATGATGTAAACTTGACAGAAAATGTATGGTCGAACTGTCAAAACGACGCAAACCCAGAAAGAACAAGTCAATTGTGTTGCCAATCTGATTGAGATCCCTATACTCTCATTATCACTGAATAACATCGATACAGTCTTTTGTCCGATTATATAAGCCAGAGCACTGTGTGTTCAATCAAGTGTTGGCAAAGGACATTATTGTGGTAAATAAAACAAATAAATTGTCTGGAACAACATTCGAAAGACGAGTGCAAGTGTCTTAGAGAGTAGATTTTTCAAACAAAGTAATATAACATATTCCATCAATTTCCACCGTTTCATTTAAAAGTTTAAGACACTTGGAATCGAAAACATTTTTCAAATATTAAAACTCCATGTACCTCCCGTGTGTGATTTTGCAAATGACATGAAAGCATTCAACATTTTCCACGAGACACAATCTTAATTTTGGTTGAGATATTTTTTTTTTTTGCACAGAGTAGTTTGATACATTTTGTAATATTTTGCCATTTTACTTATAATTTTTCCAATTCAACATTGCCACCCTAACGACAATGATATAACAAATATTATATTTTCAGGAATTTTTCTATTGGTATTCAGTGAGAAGTGATTTTTTTCGTTTTATACTCATTTTCACAAAATATTATGAACCACCCTATGTCGAATAAATGAACCATCCTAATAAAACATAATGTATTCGATGCTAGTTATAGTGTATATCAGCGATTCTCAACCTTTTTTTGTTCGCGTACCCCTTGGCGATATTTTTCATATCGATTGTACCCCCTGGCTTGGAATGTTTTCGCAGAGTGGGAGAGAGTAGTGATAGATCATGTTGCGTTAGTCTTGTTTAGGTTTCAAATTAAGTTAGGGTTTGGTTGATTGCTACAGTAATGTTTTAAAAGCAAGATTGAAAAACAAATGAAGTATTTTAGGGAAAATTGCTTTGTCCGCCATTACTGATTTTTCTTTCGCGTACCCCCTGAAGGCTTTCGAGTACCCCCAGGGGTACGCGTACCCCAGGTAGAGAACCGCTGGTGTATATCATTATACAAGCTATTTCGAGAGACTAGTGATCAATTTCGAAAGATAAATTCTAAACATTTTGAACTCCATCTTCCACAATTGAAAAAACAACTCCCAAAAAAAACAAGATAAAACAAGTCCCAGAGAGTAAATTTTTGCAAAAAATTTTTTTTCCAGATGACACCAATTCTCGACGTTTCATGCGTTTTTAAGTCACTTGGCATCAAAAAAAATTTTTTTTTCGAAAACCGAAATTTCACGTACCCCCCCCCCCCTTGGGTGATTTTTCGGTTTTCAAAAAAGCCAAACTTCAATCGCTTTGCGCCACCCCATTTTAAGTCCGATTGAGCTGAAATTTTGCACAGGGTGTTTTTTCGAGCAGGTGAACATTTTGTATAGGGTTTTTTTTGAAATTTTTTGGTCACTTTTTTTCCATACGATGATTGGCGCCCTAGTATATATTTCCTACATCACTGTCCTTTCTTCTCTTTTTTGCCTTTCTCCTAGAAAGGTATAGCAATCACTTGCAAAACCAAAAGTATAAAAGTGCTCTAAAGGGCCGAATGGCATATATCACTCGACTCAGCTCGACGAGCTGAGCATTTTCTGTATGTGTGTGTGTGTATGTGTGTGTGTGCGTGTGTGTGTGTGTATGTGCAGATTTTTATTCTCACTCACTTTTCTCAGAGATGGCTGGACCGATTTTCATGAAATTAATTGCAAATGAAAGGTCTTGTTGCCCCATAAGACCCTATTGTATTTTATTATAATCGGATTTTTAGTTTAGAGGTTATGTTCAAAAATGTGAAAATCATGAAACATCAATATCTCAGAAACTACACAACCGATTTGAACAAAATTGGTCTCAAAAGAACGGGCTACCTAGAAACCCCTTAAGTTTTGAATTTCATAAAGATTGAACTTGTGGTTCAAAAGTTATGAAAAGAAACGTGTTCTGAAGACTGTCTAATCTCACTCATGTTTCTCAGAGATGGCTGAACCGATTTTCATAAAATCAGTGTCAAATGGAAGGTTTAGTTGCCCCATAAGACCCTATTGATTTGTTTTGCAATCGGATTTTTACTTTGCCTGTTATGTTTAAAAATGTGGAATCCAGCTATGCAAAGGAACATATTCCGAAGACTACTTGGACTCACTCACTTTTCTCAGAAAAATTAGTGTCAAACGAATGGTCTAGCTGCCTCGGAAGACCCTATTGAATTTTACTGTAATCGAACTGTAACTTCATTTGTAACGTGCCGACTTGTGAAAATCACGAAACTCCATTATCTCAGAAACTACACAACCGATTTGATTATTATTATCAGATGAGCGGGCTAGTTAAGGGTTAACTGATGAATTATGATTGAACACGTGGTTTCAAAGTTTGGCAGCCCTACACGTTCCCATTTCATTTGATTATAATCGAACTTGAGCAACCGTTATGTATTAAATTGTTAATAAAACAACGAAAGTCTACTATCTCAAAGATTACAAGACTTATTAGAACATAACTAGTGTCATACGAGCGAGTCATCTCTCAAACTTACAAATAACTAACTTCATAACAATTTGATATGTGGCTCAAAAGTTATGGAAAGAAGAGAAATTCAAAGACAATTTAAAACTATACCTGCTTTGATCGATATATGTGGCCTCAACATAATTTAAATGTGGTGTCGTACTATTTGAACGTTCCAAGTTCATTGATTCCTTGCGGTTTGTTTGAAGTCTGCAAATGCACGACGAATCGGCCATAGGATATGATCAAAGTCAAATAACAAATCGTTTGAAATGGTTGGTTTTATTGAAATGACAACATCCTCGTCTTTTGGCTTCTGCACATCGCCTTTATTCTGAATATATTCATATTGGGTGGTATTCTGTCATTATCAGCAGACTTTCTGGCATCAATCTGACACCGGAAATACCCATATTGGGAGGTATTTCTGGTTGTTTTCCAGAAACTAAAAGTGGTCGTCTTCAAATTTAAAATAGTGTCCAGGGTCAATGTTTGGTTTCTATGCATCATCACGTTTACAGAAATATCCATATTTCATATTTTTCGGTCATTTCCGACTGTTGCCTATAAGTTGCCATTTAGTAATTCAAAATGGTGCCTGAGGTCAATTGTTAGCTCCTTGCATCATTCTGGTTCCAGAGATACTCATATTGGATAGTATTTGTTTATTTTAGGCTGTTTTTCACATACCGGTAGTCGCCATCTTGGATTTCAAAATGGTATTTAGGATACTGGTTAAAGAAAAACTCCTATTGGGTGATATTTGGTCACTTTGGACTGTTTTTCAGAAGCCGAAAGTCGTCATTTTGGACTTTAAAATTGCCTGTGAAATCAATTTCTGTCATATGGGCGTAATTCTGGCTCCGAAAACATTCATATTGATTAATATTTGGTCATTTCCGGCTGTTTGCCAGACATCGGAAGTCACCATCTTAAAATTCAAGATTGTGTCTGTGATCAATTTTTAGATTCTGTGCATCGTTCTGGTTCCAGAAATACTAATATTTAATGAAAATCGTCCATTTCAGGCTGTTTTCCAGAAACCGGAAGTTGCCATCTTACAATTCAAAATGTTGTCTGAAGTCGTTTTGTGGCTCCAGTGCATCATTACGGTTCCGGAAATACCCATATTGGGTGGTATTTGGTCATTTGCCGCTGTTTTGCCGACACCGGAAGTCGCCATTTTGGATTTCATAATGGCATTTGGAGACAATTTCTGGATTTCGAACGGCATACTGGTTAAAGAAAAACTCATATTGGGTGGTATTTGGTCATTTTCAGCTGTTTTCAGAAAGCAGAAGTCGCCATCTTAGAATTTAAAATGCTATCTGTGGTCGATTTTAGCTTCTGTGTATTATTCAAGATCCGGATATTATTATATTGGGAGGAAATCGGCCATTTTCGGCTGTTTTCCAGAAACCGGACGTTGCCATCTTACAATCCAAAATGTTGTCTGAGTTCGATTATGGAACATATTTGTTACCACTAAAATCATTCACCTGCCAATATTGTTCCATTTAGTTGATTAGTTCGCGAGATGTGAAGAAATTTGTGAAGAAACATGTACTTCCAGAAGAGGGAGGGGCGTCAAACCATTATGGACATATTTGTTACCTCTAAAAACATTCACATACCAAATTTGGTTGTATTTTCTTGATTGGTTCTTGAGCTGTGAGAAATTTGTGTTTCATTTTCATGGGATCCCTCCCTTATAGAAGAGGGAGTCGGGTTTCAAACAATTATGGACATATTTGTTACCACTAAAAACATTTTCCTGCCAAATTTTGTTCCATTTGGTTGATTAGTTCTCGAGATGTGCACAAATTTGTGTTTCATCCAACTGTTATGGACATATTAGTTACCCCTTAAAACATCCACATGCCAAATTCGGTTTCATTTGCTTGGTTTGTTCTTGAGTTGTGCAAAAATTTATGTTTCATTTGTATGGGACCCCTCCCTTCCAGAAGAGGGAGGGGTCTCAAACTATCATAGGAACCTTTATCGGCACCAAAAACTCCTACATACAAATTTTCACGTCGATCGGTTCGGTAGTTTTCGGGCCTATATGGATCAGACAGACAGACAGACTTGACTGCATTTTTAGATGTAAAGATTACAATATCAATATTTTAAAACCTAAAGAGTGAATATACATTTATTGGATTGAAGCGTTCATGTAAATCTATTTTTACAAATAAAAAATTGAATGAGAAAGGCTGGATCTGTCCGCTAGGTGGATTAATTTAGGTTTTATGCATAAAAATTGCAACTCCATTGGACATATTTGATGAGCTCCATTTGTTGTTATTTTCGAAGACTTTGCTCATAATTACTTTGAGATTTTTTCTAAGTTCATAATTTCTGAATAGCAAACAGAAAAAATTGTTCAACACTAACGACAATCTGTAAGTTATGAGAGAATTATCAATAAATAATGGGTGCCACTTCACAGTACCTATTGACAGTTCAAGAAATGATTATAACAAAATTATAACTACCGCAAGATCTCATTTTTTCTGAGGGAACTTTGTCAATCAACGTGTATATCATTACTCATTACTGAAAATCTTTATTCCTTACCAACCACTGACAAAGACGAAAAAAATTTTTTTTCGCCAATCGTTCAAGGTGAACCTGCTTCAACCAAGCATCGACTGTCGGTGGTCTAAAAGAAGGGATCTTCAGTCTCCTCCAGCCGCACACTTGCGATCCTTACCCCACTCGGTTGGAAGCGCCCCACTACATTGCATAATGTGTAATCGCTTTTACCTGATCTTATTGTGCGACGACGACCGATCATAGGCGTCCGCACTCAACGGACAAGGGGTCAGAGCTGGAGAACCTAGCGAAGCTGGAGGAACACAGTATTAAGCAATACAGACTCGATCGATACTCCGTAAAAGGAGAGTTCAGCTTTTTGCAATTCGAATCAGGTCTGTGGGACCTTGCTCGAGGCGATCGCAAGCAACCGCGCATGTCGAATGGAAATCCCAAATAATTGTTTTGTCAGACTGTTACCATTCTTGATTATACGGTAGGATCGTTTGAAAGTCTCAAACTTTCCTCGCTATTTAAAATCGGATATTTTCGTCGAAAATTAGGTTACACTTAATTGGCCCGGTGCCATATTAGTCCGGGACAGGTTGAGACTAACGCATACAAGGTGCCGCTCTGCTCGGAAATCGAAACGGTGATTAATTGTAGGAATCTAGCGATGACCGTATTGAGGCTGGCGACCGGAGCCAGATCTGTCCCACAAAGATTACCCGAACAGTAGGAATTCACGATCGGCTGAATCGACTGCATCGCGAGTTCAATCGGTTTCGTGCGATCACTTCTGGCGCTCGGTTCGGAATCTGCACTGTCGATGAGTGGAAGTTTAATTATTTAATAAATCAATTTTGCGGATATTTTTTTTTCTTTCATTCCGTGAAGGTAATCAGCAGCTAATCTGCGGGCCACACCATGAGTCAAGGACCTAAGAGTCATGGCTCTCGGCCGAACCGGACTGCGCGCGGCTGTGTGTGGGAAAGTAGAACAACCCGCTCAGGTGAAGTGAAACAAATAATAAAACAATTGTGTTCTTCAGTCGGGCCATTGGAAACTTCACCCACCCACGGTCGCGGTCTGCGTGGCTGCTCTGCCCGCGCTGAAGGTGTGTGTTCGGAAGGCTTCCGCCAGGGGTAATTGCCGGCCCACGGATTTGGAAAATAACGGTTGTATTGGTCGGGTTAATTAGTCTTTTAGCGTGTTTAATAACTTTTATTGATCAGTCGAATGCGAATCCGATAGCGATTTGGATGTGGCGGAAAGTTGTTGCAATTAATTTATATTGCTTATTGGGGCGAGCTTACAGGGGTTTTTAGATATCTAATTATGTTTACAAGTATCAATATCTTTGCTCCAGAAGCTACAAATTGAAATATCAAGCACAATTAGGTTCGCATTTTATTGCTGAAACATGATAATCATTCAATGTTTACCGTCAAACATTTCTAACGCTTGATTGTTTCTTTGTTTCAGATTACAGAAGCTGGACTTTTACTCGAGAAAGTTTTAGTTCCAATTAAAGAGGTAAGTACCTAGATTTTTCGTAACATTGTCTATTTTCGTTAAAAATGTTATATTTTTAACAAGTATTACTATGTTTTTCTAAAAGAAATTTCATAATGAAACAATTTTTTACACAAAAATGATCGAAGTCCGCTTTTCCAATGATTTCGTGGGGAGAGGGAGGGGAATAAGGGGAAAATCTAAAATGTCGAAAATGTCAATAGTGGTAAAATATGTTAAAAATAGGTATGTCAAGAATTTTAAAAATGGCAAATATCAAAAATTCCAAGCGAAATCTTTCTGAAAATGTTGTAGCTTCAAGAAAATATTTTTGATGAGATTTTGTATATGTTTCCTTTTTTTAAATTTTTCTCAGGCCTAAATCCATTCACACTCAAGGTTTATTTTTGAAACCGTTGTATATGTTTTGGTAAATAAAATCTTTGAAAATTATATCATAAAAGATTTGATCTCTACTAAAATGTTGTTTATGAACGAGTCGTGGAAAATTGATTTCTCGACCTGTTTAATTTTTTTTTGTTTTGTCTAATAGTGAATAAAGAGTTAGAACAAAATTTGCAACAAATCACATTTTTTTGTTTTTTTTTTCAATAAACTATATACAATTGATTTCATTTATAAACTTTTGAAACTTGTCGCAAGGTAGAGCGAAAATTATTTTTGACCTTTTTAGAGGAACAATGTTTTGTATAGTTTCAAATTTGTTTTTTTTTTATGTGAATATACATTGACTGTGAATAACGATATTTGACGTAATTTAAATAAAAAATGGTTGTAGTAATCAAACCCCGAAAGACCAGTCGATTTCAGAATCGTTTTAGAAAACATTTTATGTATTTTATATTTTTATTTCTAATTTCTCATGTTTTTCGTGTTGAACCATCAATCCTTGGAAGTTTTAAAAATAGAATTTAATTTTCAGCAACAAGAACAACTGCACTTAAGGGTGAGTCAATTTATGAAGCAGGTATTAGACGAAGCCGATTGTTCCGTTCCGTATTCCTAATTTCGTTGTTCGTGGTTGAAGGAAAGGTTTCGGTATGCTACCTTACCAGGGTCGCGATACCTAAACCCTGCTGATGAGGCTGTCATCTTAGGTGTAGCTCTCGTGATACAGCATTTCATAATCCAGCCGCCCGCTCCGGGTCAGACGCTGTTGTACACCACCCCTAGCACCGGGGGTTGGTTACTCGATCTCCACTAAGGTTAATCGTATCCCGGTTGGCATTTCGTGGAGGTTGGGGTAGGAGTTGCTGGACAGAGGTGAATTATCACATAAGGGACTCACGTTACATGTGTCCAACCATTTGCCAGTAAATGAAACGAATCAGAAATTTGCTATTTTTAGTACGAATTTTAATTGCACAAAACAAAATCTGTACCAAAAATAGTGAATGTTTGCTTCGTCTAATGCCTGCTTAACTCAAGTTAAAAGATATCAATTTTAAAAATGTTCAGTTGGTTGTTTGAAAATATTCAAAAAATATTTTTATCTTACCTTCGATAAGTTTTAAAAATTACTAAATGACATTAATTTCACAAAAGAAGGAAGGCAGCACCGTCCTAGAATTTATTAAATTTTTCACAAATTTCTCTAGAGTAACATTTGAGAAGGGATGAATGTTTTTATAAATGGATATATCTGTATAAAAAAAAGCTATCTTGGCAGATTTAAAATGTCAAACAGAAAAATTTCAAAAATATCGAAAATTTCACAAAATTGGAATAATGTTAAAAGAATTCAAATAGTCAAAAATGCGTCAAAAATTTTTTAAGCGTTAAACGTGAAAAAGTAAGAAAAATCATGGATGCCCAAAATTCCAATGAGAATAAAAATATGTCAAACGCCCGAGTGCAAAGAATCAAAACTTCTCCAAAAACATTTATTATCAAAAATGTGAAATAGTTGAAAATGTCAAAATTTCAAAAACGCATCTGAACAGTAGCTACAAGGTATCTACTTTTGCTACATTTCAAGGGAAGTCCGCTTCATAACCAGTGAAGGAAATGAAATGATTTTAAGCTGATTGTTTTTTCATCTTGAGTTGTGCACATCATGAAGTGCACAGTTCATGACTAAAATTGTATCCTCTCAATACGTAATAAAATGTTGGTGCCCTGGTCACTCGGAGATGACAAATACAACAGTTGACTACATACAACTCTGAGAATAGAGTGATGCGCGTTGCTCCGTTGTAATTCTCTCTTCGTACGTGGCGCATCGTAGGAAAAAAACGATAGCAACAAGCAAAAGAATAATTGAGAGTCCCATAAATGTTGGTTGGATTGCATCTCGCATCGCAGTGACGCAGCAGCGATGATGCGGTGCGGTGATGATGGGAGGGAGAGTAAGTAGTTCGGATGGTATTTTTTTCAGCAGGTTTTCTATAGCAGCCAAACAGATACCAAAATGTGCTATGTTTGTTACCGAGAAATCATACGTTTGTTGTATTGCGTTGCGATTTCGTCAATGACATTACTCACTAGTTTTTGTTATGATTAGTGAATGGAATATTTTCCTCATACTAATTTGGGTAGTAACGTTATGGAAGAGTGAGCGGGGATGGAGTTTTGAAAATCTTTGAATAATGCTTGACTTGCTTTTGAACTGGTTTTGGATGCATTATTGCAGATTTTGATACTGCATTTTCACGTTTCAGTGCTGCGATTTTCAGGATTAAGTGCTGTATGCCAATTGTGTTTAACCGAATATATTTGTACAGAAGTACAGAAATAACACCGAGAGGTAAAATAAGGCTTCTTTAGCAAAATTTTTAGCAAAAATTTGTAGAGGTTTGTAGAATTATCATTCTTATTAAACATATGCTGGCAACGACATTTTTCTTATCACTGGACTTGTTTATTCATACTAAATTCAACAAGGAACTTGGAATATAAGCATAACAACTCAGATCTTTTTTTCCCTTCCTTTTCAATTTTCTATATTTCTGAGTAAAAATGACATAAAGTATTTACAGATCAAATTTGTAACGGCTAATTTAACAAACATATTTACCCTAGTAAAAATGTTATGCAACTTAAATCCAAACAAAATATGGCAAGTGTTTGTTACGTCTAATGCCTGATTAATACCTGGTAAAATCTGCAATATTTTGCAAATCATTAAAACTTTTTCTATCTTTCACAAACGTTCGAAAAACATAGAGGAGAAACAATTGGTATGATAAAAAGCTCATCGAAGCTTTTTTCCTGATTGGTCTGATTTCAATTAGTCGAATGTTCGCGGAATACCAGTTCAAGAAACACCAGTTAGGGCCAACAATAGTGGTCTTAAAAGGCTTCGCGCTCATTCCACAGCCCTCCGACCGAAAAGCATAGCCACAACGATTATAAGGTTAGTTTCAGAGCTATATGCTCTGTACTGAAAACGGTTACAGTTTGAACCTTTGTTTTTATTTGTTTTGTAAATATTCGAACTGTTATTAAAATTTGTATACACTTGTAACAGTAAGGAAAAAATTCTTAATACATATTTAGAAGAAATTTGTTTTGTAAGTTCTCCGTACGTCACAATTGAATCAGTTGTAACACACCCTGTTGACACAGTGCGTCGATGGTTCGATTTTGGTAACATATTTATTTGCTTTCATTGACCACAGGGGATTCGTTTCTGAAAAGTTGGTTGGGTTTGTAACGGCAGATGTTGTTTGGCCATAATGGGTCAAGTAGGAGAAACATGCTGTTAGTGATAAATCAAACGGGCCCGTAACATCAAAATTGCACAAAAGCTTGAAAACTCCGAAATTCAAAGAGTAGTAAATCTAGAATTTGCTTATATTAAAATGTTTATCTGACTTAACACCAACTAATTATACGTAAGGAATTACCCATCGTGAAAGAGTTGAAGAGGTTGTTTATTAGACACGACCGCAGAGTTAACCTAGAATACGACAGCCTGTCTTAAGTCAATGTATTTCTTGCAATAGGTTTGGGAATACACTCAATGGGGTTAATCAATTTAATGGTCTCTCTGTTCCAGATGACGTTTACCTCTACAGACGGCACCGGTAACGACAAAGAACAACAGCAGAAGCTATGTGCAGCTAAGCAGTTTCACTTGACGCCATATCCAAAACAAGAATGAAATTGTATTGTTTTGTGGCTGTCTTTTGTATCAAGTTGCACTGAGAAAGCTTAATTTTGGCAGTGGCTACGATGAGGGCCAATAGTGCATTCCCGGTAACCTAGGTTTAATACGAACAATTTTCTGCAGTTTCCAGTAGCGTAGATAATTTTAAAACTGATCGCTGCAAATAGTAGGACTTGAGCGAAAAATTATGTGATTCAGGTTCACTGGCGCAAACATTCTTCAAATAAATGTTAAAATACACTCAGTAAACTTTGAGGCTTAGCTGAAGTCAAAAGAGGTTAATAATGTTTGTCAATGCCATTTATTGACAACTGAATATTGTTTTTTGACATGGCAAATTTTTGATTTAGTTCTGAATGATTTACTGTGTAAAATCAACATGAGGTGGTTTATTTGAAACTATATATGATAATTTTTATCGCTATACTGCTAGTCACGCACGCTATATAGCTAGCCACGCACGCTGTAGATATGCACACACGCTATATAGCTAGCCACGCACGCTATAAACATGCACAGACATGCTATAGACATGCACAGACACGCTATAGACAAGCACAGAAACTATATAGCCATGCACACGCAAGCCACGCACGCTATAGACATGCACGCGCTATATAGCTAGCCACGCACGCTAGCGACACATGCTATAAATATTCACACACGTTATATTTGTGCACACACCCTATATATATACACCCTGGAAGATGGTGGCTTCTCAAACCACCTGGCGGTGCGAGTCTCATTTAATTTCTGGCTGTATTCACCCAACGATATCTGAATTGAATTACCACTGGTGGGGTCCAACTCAGATCAAAAGTAAGCCGAACTGAAAAAGTTTGGTTCTGCAACTAACCACTACCGCCGCCGCTGTTGCCAGCTGCTGCTACGCGCCGCGTTTGCCCACTGCCATCGCTGCTACTGTCTGCCGCTGCTGCCTGCTGCTAGTAAACTGAGATTGCTTGAGGAGAAGCAGTCTCTTATATAGCCCAACGAGTGCATTCCTGGCTAACTAGGTACTCCATTCTGTCGTCCTTTTTAGGGAAAGGCAGCAAGCAACCAATCAAAGGTCAACATTTACGTTTCGACAAGGTTCAACAATTTTCAATAGTACAATAGTTCGAACAGTCAGATTTTAATTTTCTGCATTTGGACGGTTGCTTAAATGATTTTCCAATCGATTGCTGCGAAAATGACGGAAATCGGTTGAAAACTGACTGAGTTTAGAACGTTTGAAATTGGACAATTTTCGTGACGCTCTCCATGTTTTCGGTTTTCGAAATTGGATCCCTGTATTGAAGTTGAACCCCTATATATGTTGCCGTAAGACGTATTCTACGTCAAAAAAATCAATTTTGTCAATGATCAAGGAACAACTTTATTTGAAATAAAAAAGTCTCTCTCTCTCTCTCCGGGGAAAACTAATAGTGTCAGAAGGATCGTAGCTCTAGCCCCGCAATTGTCCTGTACACTCAACAGTTGGCTGCGAAGTCTGTGTATAATAAACAGAAGTTCAAATTTCAAGACGGAATGTAGCACCAAGGCATTGCTTTACATTATCAATACACAAAATTTAAAATTGTTAAAAAAGTTGTTTAAGTTAATATTTCCGAAATCTCATTTTTTGTTATGAAAACACTATAAACGGTTTGCTAATTATCTGTTGTCTGACCATGGCAAACTGAGAGAGAAAAAGTTACGATGACAGTTCGTAACGTTAATGACTTTTTGCCGATAGCTACAATTTTCCACCGCCGTGCATCGGAAATTGCCATTCTCCGCCACAAACATTTGCCGAACTTTTTCGGATACATTATTTTTTCTTAGCCCTTTGTCCATCTTGACGCCTTATACCGACAAAAGCTTCTAACCAACTAGCAATTTGCACTTGCGCTTGCACCTACCAGCTACCACCAAAAAAAAACCCCCTTGAGTTGAGTGAGAGTAGGAAAACACGAACTCTTTTTCTTGAAAAAAAAAATCCCCATCATTAAGTAAATATTTACGATCCAATTTCTCTTATTCATTACATGTTCATAACGCGACTAACTTTATATTCTCAGCTGTGCACATAGAGAATAACATATATTGCGTGCTCCCACGATGAAAAGTACATCGTAAGAAGGAAGGCGGAGAGAGTGCACCAGTAACGATTTTTTTTATATGGTGCTCTTTTGTGATCTTCGTTATTCACCTACCATGGAGGTCTGTTTGCAAATGTGCGAAGAATAAGAATAACTCGCACACTGACGACGATGTCAACGCATCATAGGCTTGGTTTATACGTATTCATTAGTCGCTAGAAGCGATTTTTTTCCATCGGTGTTCATAACCAGTTCTGGTTTATTTGATGCGGTTGAGTCTTACTAAATAAAAGCAAGAAGCAGTAGAGGGCATACCTAAAATACGTAGCATTTTTTCCCTCCTCGTAGCATTTGTCAGGAAATGACAACCTTCCTTTGGAAGGAAAACGCAGTGTTAGATCAACCCACCCGTCTCAAGAAAACGTTTAAAATACAAGCTGCAACACATAAAAAAATATTTCGGAAACTACAGAACGCCACAGATGACAGCTCTCGCTGCAAAGATTCCCCTTCTTCAGCATTTCTGCGTAAATACGCTTAGAGCGCATTTTCAGAAACTGCACAATTTTTGCTTGGCGCTGTGCATGCGGATAGCTAATGCGGAGTCTGCCCACAATAGGGTCACTTTCCAGCACCCTCATCGCAGGCGAATGCAATCGCTTGCAATCCAGTATCTTTACCGGTTGAAGGCTGGAATTCTTGAAAAGGCCTGTTCGAAGCTTCAACTGGTTTTCGACGGACAGACTCGTATCATCGATCCCCACTGCGCGATCTGGGATGTACACGTGAAACTCAAGCGTGAAAAGCTTAGCTTAGCTTAGCTTAGTTCTGACTGTACATATCAATGGTTGCTACTCCGTGATGGGTCCGAGCCATTCAAGATGCACAATGAATCAACTGAAAGAAAGACTGGAAGTGATAATTCCTTCTCACTGTGCATCATTCAATGACCCGATATTTTATGGACCAATGACGGCGTCGGCCACGTCCTTATAGTCAGGTGAGGATATCGTCGGTTTCGTACAACACCGGCACAACTCAAAATTTTTCATTTTGCGTTAAAAAATGATGACAAATGTGGTTAAGTTTTATTCTACAAAGACTTGTTTCAAAATTTACAAAAAAACTGAGTTATAAGCTGATGCGTCTTTGGATTTCAAATCAAAAACATGCTCCAAAGACAGTAAAAATAGATTTGAACTTGCTCATGTTTAATTTTTAACTCCAACTTTTCAATCCCGTTTTACTTGGAGCTAGGAGTTTCGAGTTGTGCCAGTGACGCACGAAACCTGCAATAAGGAAGGAATGTTAGAATGCAGTCTTTGCTTTGTTAGAGACCCAGTATACCTCTGCATCCCTACAAAGACCACGGAAAGGAATTTTTGTTAGTGGGGTGGGTTTTCGATCAGGATTCACTTTGATAAGTAATATGAACATAATTTAATTGTATTAAAATAACAGTATAGATATGATCATATACATATAATGTGAGAATAATAAAGATGAATTCTTATATACAATAAGAGGTACTATGGCATGTAAAAAAGATCTCGGTTGGCTGCCTTCAATAGCTGAAATATTTGAATTTTTAACGCAGAAAACGCAAAAGATATATTAAAAATAGATTCGAAAAACTTATGGTAATTATCCGTCATGTTGTGCTAAAATAGAATAAATGAACATATATTAGACATTTCAATAGTAGTTATTGTGCTGCTTTCGGCGGCTGAAAACCAGCGCAACCATTGATAAAGTCATCCAAAGTAAATATGATCATGTATAATGTGAGATTATTAAAAAATGAATTATAAAATACAACAAGAGGTATGTAATGAAGATCTCGGTTGACTGCCTTTCATAGCTGAAATTGTGTTCCGAAAAGAATTGTTGAACTTTTTCTAGACTAATTCATGACATATCAATGGTTGTTGTTGTGCTCCATTCAGCGGCTGAAAACATGAATTGATATAGGTTATTACAAAAACATTGCAGTGCTTACACAGACTTGTCGCTCTTTTCTACGACTATTCATCGCATAAAGTCATCTAAACAGATCATCCACACGTTCACGCATCGACCACAACCACGAACGTTATCGGCAAAAAGTAGAAAAATCGGAGCACCGTGATGCAACGATTCACAGGTTGAGCGAAACAGAAACCATTTTACGAGACGTTTCAGATTTAAATTCATGAATAATATTTTCACAGAAAATATGGAACAGTAAATACCGTGTATCCTACCTTAGCAGTTCGTAAAATGGTAAAATGGGATTGCCTAACGCGCCCGCAATAATATGAGTGGAAAATATGCATAATATGAGTGAAAAATATAAGCAGAATATGAGTGAATTATATGCGCAACTTTTTTATGCACACTTCTACGGTTTCGCTTTTCTATCCGCTAATAGACCCACGTGAAACCCAAGCGTGAAAAGCTCACAAAAAAAAACAATTTCGTTTGCTTGCTTGAGGCTTGACACTAAGATATACAGTTTATTTGGTACCTCGGTAACGTCTGAAAACCGCGATAGATACCTACAAATCTGTATTGTATTCAATGCCTTACCTTTGGGCCGGAAGTATACAACCTAGGGGTCAAGGAATCCTTCCGGGTATAGCTTTATCCTATGGATGAGGCACCTTGTACACGCCAGGATCAAACGGGGAATCAATCAAGATTCCTCTACCCCATTGTACAATGGTTCAGCCAGAAACCCAATTTAGGGGGAAATTTGTGTTTAGATCAATTCTACTCAAAGTTATTATTGTTTTTCATAAAAAAAACTATGCGCCTTTCATTTGTTTGTCATTATTTTTGGGGCAAACATAAAAATTATCTCTTGGTGTCATTTTGAAAGGCATACTTGACTCTATGAGTGGAGGAATTATTAAATATATATTATTTTTTAAATTTGAGTAAATTCGATTTATTTTTTTTGTATTTTTTCTTACAACTACCTTTAATTTGATCCAAAAAGATCGAAAATCGATTAACTGGTTAAATTTTTTTTTGAAATAAAATACATCGAACATAGCCGTTTTTTATGGTGACCCCATTTCGGAGCTAGTCCCCCTACAACCCAACGAAAAAATACGGGCTTGATAATTTTCAACATAGATCCATCCCTGCGATTTTGAGCACAATTGAAGCACTTTGCGCGACCAACTTCGAAATAAGGTGACCATAAAAAAACGACTGTGTTCGATGTATTTAATTTAAAAAAAAATCATAACTTTTGAACCAGTTGATCGATTTTTAATCTTTTTGGATCAAATTAAAGGTATTTATTTCTAGTTTAAGGAAAAAATACCGAAACTATTAACTTGTTTGCTTTTACATGCATAATATAAAAAAAATTTTGAAATTTTTGTCATGTTTTTAAATTGAATGTACTAAAATTTAAAAAAATAACATATTTTAAAAAATTCCTCCATTTATAGAGTCAAGTATGCCCTTCAAGATGAGACCAAGAGATATTTTTTATGTTGGCCCCAAAAAGAATGTCAAAAAATAAAAACCGCATAGTTTCTTATGAATAACAATAATAACTTTGAGTATAGTTGAGATTTTTACGATATCAGCATTGCAAATTGTTTCTCTTAAAAAGCTCTGAAAGTCGTTCAAAGACAGTTTTAAGGTGAAACTTGAAAAAAAAGAAGTAAAAGCGCAAAATGTGTTTTTTCAATATAAATCGGTTGTCTTCAAAGATAGAGAAAACTTTTTTTTACAAAGTTACTTGAAATTAATGGAGCTATAACATTGTAGAACAAGTTTTTCTCCTATCAAAAAAAAAAAAGTTAGATACTCGATTGCATAGAAATTTTTGGTCACCCTAATTTTTGATAATTTTTCAATAAGCGCTTTATCATATGTAACAACTTTGTAGAAGAAAGTTTTTCCTTAAAATATTGCTATAGTGCTCTAGACCCAAATTTTCCCCTAAATTTGGTTTCTGGACCATTGTGCATTGTGAGAGAACAAAGAGATTCGGACAAAGTGAGGTAATGGTGGTGGTGATGAGGATCCTGAGAATGAACCCATGCTTAAGTCCTTTGATAATCAAAAATTGCCTGCTTATAATGAGATGCGAACTCACGACCATCTGGCTGTCAGAGCGGACTCTGTAACTTTCCAGATACCAGCCTCACTTGACACTAAAGCATTTAGTTTATCTGAACGGACTTAAGTTATCCCGGAAACGGCTAAGACCCGCGCCAAATCCCTAAAACTCGGCATAGTATTCAATACCTTTACTTTGGGCCGGAAGTATACAACCCAGGGGCCCGAAATTCCTTCAGGGTATATCTTTACCCGCAGGACGAGGCCTTCTGGGGCTGTGGTCCCGACCCGCGGCACATTGTATACTTGTGGATCGGACGCGGAATTCATCGAGTTTCCGCCTTCGGAATCGCAGGATTTAAATCAAATCCGCAAACCAAAATGAAAATCGAAACCGTAGAAAAAAACAGGAAAAAAATATCTTCAATAGCAGTTCTTTTCTTCAAGGATGATGCTTTTGCTGGCAATATTTTCACAGCACAGCACAGAGTCAAACAAAAAAAACACGCGTCGTACACAAGCTGTGTAGCTGACAATGGTATTGTCGATTGCGGGAGAATTTATCTCGCAAGATGCATGAAAAACGCCGTAGAAGGGCGCGGGTATAACCAATCATGTTGGTGTCTCAACAAAAAGGGCGAAAATCCAATTTCCGCACTTTTTGTAGAAGATATTACCGCGATTGGACGTACCCGCGCACTCCTACAAGAATTTTTCGCGAGAAAATTTGTCGCAATCAACAATAGTAGATCGAACGTTGAAGCGGTCTCAAACAATGCGCGTCTGTTTGCCTTTGTAAAGTCAGACAACTTAACTGTGGAGCAGGCAACAACAATCCTGCATCCTCGTCCTCTGAACTGTCACTTTTTTCAAGGCCTGCTAATTTCCTGAAAGTGGTAACCACAGTTAATAACTATACATTACTGGTTGAAAAACTTTCCAAGGAACGAAATGGTACATAATATTCATACTTTTTATTACACTAGCTATAATAATTCGATATTTATAGTGAAGTATTCGAAGTTTGATTCAAAACGGTATATTTTTCTAAAAGGACAAAATTACTGTTTACAACTTTGCCGAAGATATCTCACGAATCGAACAAACCGTTATAGCTTTAAACCAATAATGTTGAACTAAGCTCTTGTAGTTTTCATTGAAAAGATATACTATTTGAAAATAAAAAACAGTTTTTTGAAATATCGAATTAAAAATATTTATTTTTGTATCTTTTCTAAGGGAAAAAATTTTTTTACGCAGTTTACTTTTTTGGAAGTACCTTTCCAGCTGGTTTCGAGGTACGATGCTGGCTTAACAAGCCAGTCGTCGTAGGTTCGAGTTTCGGCTAGGGAGAGACTGTTAGTGTCAGTAGGATCGTAACGCTAGCCCCGCAATTGTCCTGTACACTTAACAGTTGGCTGCGAAGTCTGTGCGTATGAACAGAAGGTCGAGTTTCAAATCGAAATGTAGCACCAAGGCTTTGTTTTGCTTCTTATTTTTTTGGAAAAACAAAATTACTGTCTACAACTTTACCGAAGACGTCACCGTTCTAGCTCTAAGAATTATGATTACAAAACCAATACTACTCATTCTGTGCCGAACACGCATCAGTACTGGACGTGTTTGGTGATCGGTCCGATAGAGTATAAAACAAAAGACGTGTGAACAAGTGTTGGCATTGTTTGCCTGGTCGAGTGAAATAAATCCGGGTTCAAGGTCGTTCCTTTGTGCAACTGTTTCGCATCGTGACTGCCAGCTGGTGCGTAAGCCGATTTGGCTGCTGGCTGGATTGTGCTACAGCAGTGGACGA
Source organism: Wyeomyia smithii (assembly GCF_029784165.1). Classification (NCBI taxonomy): domain Eukaryota; kingdom Metazoa; phylum Arthropoda; class Insecta; order Diptera; family Culicidae; genus Wyeomyia; species Wyeomyia smithii. Next base: position 265,423,180 of record NC_073695.1, read on the forward strand.
GACACAAACGAGGAAAAAGAAGAAGCCATCAGTGTCAGCGAGTCGTATCGCTGTGTGGAGTGATCTCACACCTGGCTCGCTGCTGGTGGCTGTTTGGTGCTGCTGTATTGGTGCTGCTGGCTGTAACGGCTGCTACTTCGAACGATCGGACAACCAACCTTACTGGAAGGGAGAAATAAAAAGGTACGTGTTCTTGTCAGCGCTAGTGCGCTAAACATAGCGCGATGGATGTAGATCCCTCGCCTCCCGCGCCACCATCCCCGAACCCCTCTGACCCTGACCCTTCTGTTACCCCCTCCCCTGTTCATTCTTCAGTCCCCCCTCGCCCCAGGCTTTACCCAGACGGAGCCCAGGGCAGCTATACTGTTTATTTTCGGCCAAAGGCAGGACCGAAATCGAAAAAGTTGAACCTCTTGCAGATTTCTAGAGACCTGACGAAGGAGTACAAGGGCGTGACCGAAATTTCCAAGGTCCGGCCTAACAAGCTCCGTGTCGTGGTCGGTAACCTGAAAGAGGCCAACGATATAGCTTGCTCTGAGCTCTTCACACGCGAGTATCGCGTTTACATACCCGCACGAGACGTGGAGATCGACGGTGTCATAACCGATTCGAGTCTGTCCGTCGAGTGTATACTGCAAAGTGCCAAAGGGTGCTTTAAGAACAAAACGTGTCCCGAAGTAAAGGTGCTCGACTGCAAGCAATTGCGGTCAGCATCGATCATCGGTGGCAAAACAGTATACACTCCGTCAGACTCGTTTCGAGTTACGTTCGCCGGGTCTGCACTACCAAGCCACGTCTCGATCCACCGGGTTCGTCTCCCTGTGAGGCTCTACGTGCCCCGCGTCATGAACTGCCTGAATTGCAAGCAGTTAGGCCATACAGCCGCCTACTGCTGCAATAAGGCACGTTGTGGCAAGTGTGGGGAGTCTCATGCGGAAGATTCTTGCAGTGTTAACGCTGAAAAGTGTATTCACTGCGGAGAAAATCTGCATGAGCTCTCGACATGTGCGGTGTACATGCAGCGCAGGGATAAAATAAAACGGTCTCTCAAAGAGCGTTCAAAGCGTTCCTACGCTGACATGCTGAAGAAGACCGTTACCACTTCTCCCGTTACTTCGAACCCCTTCGATCTGTTGCCCTCTGAGGAAACCGATTCTGACGATTCACCAGCGGGAGCATCTTACGCCAATCCTGGGGAGTCTAGAAAGAGGAAAAGTGTTTCCTCTCCTAAACTTCCCCGAAAAGGTCCTAAGATTTCTCAAAGTGAAATGAAGGTTACAAACAAACCAAACAGTGCTGCGGAAAAACCGAAGCAAACTCCTCCTGGGCTGGCAAATTTAAAGTCCCAGAAGGAGTTCCCAGCACTGCCAGGAACATCTAAAACCCCAGTTGCTCCTTTTACACTCCCAGTTGATGAAACAAACTCTGGATTAGTGAAATTTTCTGACATTGTGGACTGGATTTTTGAAACTTTCAATGTACCCGATCCAATTAAAATTTTTCTTACAGCATTCCTCCCAACAGTTAGATCATTTTTGAAGCAGTTGACTGCCCAATGGCCTCTCCTTGCAGCGATTGTATCCTTCGATGCCTAATTCAACTGCGTATATGAAGGATTCTATCTCTGTCTTACAGTGGAATTGTAGAAGTATTTTACCAAAAATTGATTCGTTTAAAGTTTTGATAAATAAAAACAAATGCGATGCATTTTCCCTTTGTGAAACTTGGCTTACTTCAAATATTGATCTCAACTTCCATGATTTTAATATTATTCGCCTTGATCGAGACACCCCATATGGAGGAGTACTTTTAGGGATTAAAAAGTGCTATTCTTTCTATCGTATTAACCTCCCCTCGATTCCAGGCATCGAAGTTGTCGCATGTCAAATGACAATACATGGTAAAGAGCTTTGTATTGCCTCAATATATATTCCCCCCAGAGCACAGGTTGGGCAACGGCTGCTCTTTGATTTAATAGAACTTCTTCCCTCGCCACGTTTGATTTTGGGAGACTTCAACTCTCATGGCGTGGCTTGGGGTTCCCCATACAATGATAACCGCTCCTCTTTAATCTATAACCTTTGCGATGACTTCGACATGACTATTTTAAACAACGGTGAAATGACACGTATCCCGAAACCTCCAGCGCGCCCAAGCGCTTTGGATCTATCCTTATGTTCGACGTCGCTACGGTTGGATTGCACATGGAAGGTAATCCTCGATCCTCACGGTAGCGACCATCTGCCTATTCTTATTTCAATTACTAACGGGTCAACTCGCATGCGACCAATTGACATTCCGTATGACCTCACACGAAATGTCGATTGGAAGTTATACGAGGAAATGATTTCAAAAGCGGTCGAGTCGATTCAACATCATTCACCACTTGAAGAATACAACCTCCTCGCGGGCTTGATTCTCGACGCCGCGTTGCAAGCCCAAACGAAGAAATATCCCGGCGTAACGATCAAAGAACGGCCTCCCACTCCGTGGTGGGACCAAGAGTGCTCCGATGTCTACACGCAAAGATCCGACGCGTTTAAGGCCTACCAGACGGGAGGTATACCTGGCGACTATTTACGGTATTCGGAGCTTGATACCAAGCTTAAAAGCTTGGCTAAAGCAAAGAAACGTGGATATTGGCGTCGGTTCGTGAACGAGACGTCGAGGGAGACATCGATGAGCACTCTTTGGAACACAGCCCGAAGAATGCGGAATCGCGTAACGGTCAACGAAAGCGAGGAGTCTTCAAGTAGGTGGATATTTGATTTTGCCAGGAAAGTATGTCCGGACTCTGTTCCTGAGCAAAATATTGTTCGCGATGCGTCTCCGGGCCACGACGCGATAGAATCACCTTTTACGATGGCAGAACTTTCAGTTGCCCTCCTGTCCTGTAACAATAACGCGCCTGGATTAGATAGAATCAAATTCAACTTGTTGAAGAATCTACCCGGCAATGCCAAGAGGCGCTTGTTGAACTTGTTCAATAAGTTCCTGGAGCAAAACATTGTACCGCAGGATTGGAGGCAAGTGAAGGTGATCGCCATCCAAAAACCAGGGAAACCAGCTTCTAATCACAACTCTTATAGGCCGATTGCAATGCTATCCTGTATCCGGAAATTGATGGAAAAAATGATACTCCGTCGTTTAGACCACTGGGTCGAATCAAATGGTCTACTATCAGAAACTCAATTTGGCTTCCGCCGTGCCAAAGGGACGAATGATTGTCTTGCGTTGCTTTCAACAGATATTCAGCTGGCGTATGCTCGTAAAGAACAAATGGCGTCTGCGTTCTTGGACATTAAGGGGGCTTTTGATTCCGTTTCTATTGACATTCTTTCGGGTAAACTTCACCGACAAGGATTTTCTCCAATTTTGAACAATTTTTTGCACAACTTGTTGTCCGAAAAGCACATGCATTTTACGCATGGCGATTTGGCAACTTTTCGCATTAGCTACATGGGTCTTCCCCAGGGCTCATGTTTAAGCCCCCTTCTTTACAACTTTTATGTAAATGACATCGACGAATGTCTGGCAAATTCATGCACGATAAGACAACTTGCAGACGACAGTGTAATCTCTGTTACAGGAGCCAAAGCTGCCGATTTGCAAGGACCATTGCAAGATACCTTGGACAATTTGTCTGCTTGGGCTTTACAGCTAGGTATCGAATTCTCTCCGGAGAAGACTGAGATAGTAGTTTTTTCTAGGAAGCATGAACCTGCTCAGCTTCAAACACAATTAATGGGTAAAACGATTTCTCAGGTTTTGGTACACAAATATCTTGGTGTCTGGTTCGACTCTAAAGGCACCTGGGGTTGTCACGTGAGGTATCTGATGAATAAATGTCAACAAAGAGTGAATTTTCTTCGTACAATAACCGGACAATGGTGGGGAGCCCATCCAGGAGACCTTATAAGGCTTTACCAAACAACGATATTGTCTGTTATTGAATACGGGTGTTTCTGCTTCCGCTCCGCAGCAAACACACATTTGATCAAACTGGAGCGAATACAATATCGTTGTTTGCGTATCGCCTTAGGTTGCATGCAGTCGACCCATACGATGAGTTTGGAGGTTTTAGCTGGAGTACTACCATTGAAAAACCGCTTCTGGAGCCTGTCTTCTCGTATTCTAATCAAATGTGAGGTCTTGAACCGTCCCGTGATTGAAAATTTTGAAAGGTTAATCGAACTTAATTCTCAAACCCGTTTTATGACATTGTATTTCAATCACATGTCCCAAAATATTAACCCTTCTTCGAATATTCCAAATCGTGTCGACTTATCAAATACTTCTGATTCTACTGTGTTTTTCGATACATCCATGATAGAAGAAACTCGTGGAATCCCGGATCATTTACGCGTGCAGCAGATCCCTAAAATTTTTTCCAATAAATATCGAAACATCAACTGCGACAATATGTACTACACTGACGGATCACTTCTTGATGGGTCCACTGGCTTCGGTATCTTCAATAACAATTTAACCGTCTCCCATAAGCTCGATAATCCTGCTTCTGTTTACGTCGCAGAATTAGCTGCAATTCAGTACACCCTAGGGATTATCGAAAAAATGCCCACGGACCATTATTTCATCTTTACGGACAGTCTCAGTTCCATTGAGGCTCTCCGATCGATGAAAGATGTTAAGCACTCTCCGTATTTCCTGGGGAAAATACGGGAACATCTGAGTGCTTTAGCCGAAAAATCTACTCAGATTACCTTAGCGTGGGTCCCTTCTCACTGCTCGATACCGGGTAATGAGAAAGCGGACTCTTTGGCTAAGGTGGGCGCAACAAACGGTGATATTTATGAAAGACCAATTGCCTTTAATGAATTTTTCGCACTTGTACGTCAGAATACGATCATCAGTTGGCAAAATGCTTGGACCAGAGGGGAATTGGGAAGGTGGTTACATTCCATAATCCCCAAAGTATCGACGAACCCGTGGTTCAAGGGGTTGGATGTAGGTCGGGATTTCATTTGCGTGATGTCCCGGCTTATGTCCAATCACTATAGATTTGACGCGCTCCTCCGTCGTGTTGGGCTCGGGGAAAGTGGTATCTGTGCCTGTGGTGAAGGTTATCACGACATAGAGCATGTGGTTTGGTCATGCCCTGTACACCGTGACGCCAGGTCTAAATTAATAGCTTCCCTGCAGGCCGAGGGTAGACAGCCGGCTGTTCCTGTTCGTGATGTCTTGGCGAGCCGTGACCTATCCTACATGTCCCTTATATACGTTTTCCTGAAATCCATCCACGCCCCAGTCTAGTCCCGTTCCCCTCCGTCTACACCCAACAAAACGACAAGAACACGTTTGAACCTTAAGCACAAAACCAGCAACCAGACCCCGCACAACAGAACCAGGACCCAAGGACTACGAGCCTCTGTCCCAACTCACGACATCGTGGCTCAGCAGAACGAATCCATACATGCCATTCGACGATTATCAGACGACCATTGAACAACAAAACACTGATTGGAAATCCCATGCTAGTTTTAAGTTAGACTTAATTTCAGCTCGTAGTCGGCAGCGAGGATAAAAAATTTGCTTTAGTTTTTAAGTCATCAGATATAATTGGCGCCGTTAAACATTAAATTGTATTTGTGCCGTGTCAAATAAATGTTATGTGAAGAAAAAAAAAAAAAAAAACCAATACTATTTTTTACATAAACCCTTTTCAAACTTCAGACGTGAATTAAAAAAATATACTAATAGCATAAAATGATAATTTTTGCCCAAAAAAGTGTCTGTGCATAGTTTCAACCAGATCAAAAATGGTCATTAAAATGGTTGCCTACTTTTAGAGAAATTGCACAATGAATTTTAGACCTTCGCCTCGAAAATACGGTCTGAATTATTCATGTAGAACATAAGACAACAGCAAAATACATAAAAAAATATCAAAAAATGCCTATACGCTTCAATATTCATGAGCAAAATTTATTCACAACAAATTTATTGACAACAAAGTGTTTAAATAATTCATGCAGCCATATGGAAGCTCATAAATAGAAGAATCTTCGAACAACTACAAATTTTGTGTACTTTCATGCGAACTAGCAATCGTAACAGAATGCCCCTTTGTTTGACAGATAGTAAACCATTCATCGCAAGACTGTTGACAATCACACCTTCAATTGACAAACAACAATGGGTGCCCTGTTTGCGATAAACTTACATGTTTTAGCACATTTCAACTCCTTGTATACACTCCTCCGTGGTTGGCTGCACAAGATTGACATACTTTTGTCCCCCCTATGAGGCTCCTCCTATTTCCTAGAGTGTGAACTCGAATCGAAACAAATGGACGGATGACGTTCTCGGCAGCCCCGGTTCCGGATTCACCAGAAAAAAAAACCAATAAAATTCATGCAGTGCAAAACGGTCGACGACGCCAACGAAGACAGACCAATTTTTATTGGCCTTAGGATGATGGTGTCATGCCAAGGCGACGACGCGACGACGGTTCCGGTGACGATGGCGTGCGTAAAGTTTAGTGCTTGTTTGGGGCTATATTTCGCGTCATTCGATATGTTGTTGTCAAAGGTGTTGTAGGTGTGAAACACGTAATTCAAAATCGTGTACTCGTTTTATTTTTATTTCGGCTGGCGTCAGCGTGTAAATTAGGTAAAGCAATGAGTGATGAGGATGGGAAAAAACTGTCATGGTACATGTTTGTCCACAAGGTTTCGCGGGTGGAGTTCGAATTAAATGTGATTTTAAGGGACATGGAATCTTGTCGTGCTTCACGAGTAAAAGTTGTATTATAAAAAAAACCGGCTTTGAAACCTTAATGATACTTTTTCCTATAATTGGTACATTATTTCCGGGGAGAATGAAACGAATTGTGGCATTGTGCATTGTACAGAAATAGGCACACTTGACTATGACCTTGCTCAGATTAACCTACTGGCCATCACCAGCGTTAACTTTTTGGTGGGAAAAAACTTGATTGATCCGCGGAGCTCGAATCTTTTGATCTCTACCGCGGATTGATAAAAATATCCAACTGAGCAAATTGTTTCCAATGTGTTAATTGAAAAACTACCTCATAAAGATATAATCGGCTTTCAACGTTTGAGCCGTGCATCGTGGAAATAATTACCCATCATTGCCGTAAAAACTGGCGGCTAAAATTCGAAATGCGAATTATTATACATGGTCAGCCAAAAAAACAGTAGATTTGGCTTTCGCGCATCGAATGATCAAAATCGTATACTCTTTACCCATCATCGAGTGGGTGATACGAAGAAGGTGTTGTCTGACTGGATATTATAATTGAAATTAAAAAATACAAAATGGCAGTTGGATTGGAAGTAAGAAAAATGGCAAATTAACATATCACTCCCAGCCCATTAAATGAGGGCCCATTGGCGAGGCGGGACAGGTTTCGAAAACATCACATTCGTGACGAGTGCCACCTAAAAACGATCGCTTTATGGTCATAAGCCTTGAGGTTTGACCACAAATTACGCTCTGAAATGGTGCAGAAGGTTCCGAATAGGTTGAAGAACCTAAACCGGTTCCCGCAATTCGATCGCAAGTTTCGTGATTTCTTGATGAGACACCTTGTGACTCGGATTAATTCAACGGAATTAGCGACTGGCCAAATATAGCTATAAAATTTATCGACTTGAATGGCATGCTAATGTGCCTATGTGCTGTTCTGTTAATGCTGACGGAATAAGTGTGGAGTCCCATTTTAATTCAGTCAAATCCGCTGTCGTTATTGATATTTCCATCAATGATTAATAAACTGAAATGTTTTTTTTCCATTTGGTAGCGTTAAAACTATAGTCAATATTTTTGATGTTCCAACGGCACCTAATCATTCCTTGAGGCGGTGTCCAGTTTTACGATAACGTTTATGTTTAATAGGTATGGTTTACTAATCGCCAGTCACTTCTGCTAGAAGAATGTAAAATGTAATTTCTGTCGTCTTATGAACAGAGTCAAAATAATGAAAATAACGCATTCATAATAAAATCAAATTTTTTTTATATAAACATCGATATTTATGAAATGAAACTTCACAAACACCAATTCAATTTGTATAATCCGTAACTCTAACTAAAAGATAGATAAGCCGCACAATTAAATTTATCAGTAATTATCATTAAGCACATAAAATCATGAACGATCTTCGCTCCCCTGGGAGAACCTCCTCAACTGTCATAGATTGAAAATTCCATTTAGGTGCAAGCTAGAAGATGTACCTGCGAATCGCTGCCTGCCTTCAGCCCGGAGCAACACGCAAAACTCACAAGCGCAAGTACCGACGCAGTCACAACAAGCCCAGAGGCGCATTTTTAATCAGATTTCAATCGACCGAAGCGGGGGTCCTTGCCGGTGCCGCCAAACGACTGCGGGGAATGGTGGTTAGCTGTCACATCGACAAGTCGACAAGTTCTTCGCACCAGAAGCGCAGCGGAGTACCTACCCCAGCTTGTAGCTGGCGGGCTTTTGTCGTCGACAGCCGAGCAAGAGTGAGGAGCCTTTTGTTTCGGCCCGCTCATAAGCATATTTATTAAAGCTTCGACAGCGTTACAGCAAAGCGGTGGCACACAGCATCGCCCCGTCATTATCGTCATCATAATCGGAAACCTCCTTTAAATCAGCGAGCAACATCAACGAGAGTTTAGTGAGGACGCCTCCAGGCCCTGGGGGCTGGAATGGTTCGGCATTGGCAACAAATGTTGCAAGAGCCTTGTGATATTTTCTTGGCAAATATGTTGTACATTTTTTGTTGTGCACATTTTGTGCCCCTGACATTTGACACGGTGCATGCCAATAATCGCGTTCTACATGTCAGTAATTTCATAATTTTTTGATCGAACAGGGTTAAGAACAAGTGGAATAGAGTTAATAAGCTCGAAATGCCTCCTAGAACCGGATAAGTTATTTTAACAAAAAATCATGGAATTTGGCGGAAACTTCTACAAGTTATTCTCACTCTAAATATTTTTATATCCTGGGTGTAGTGAAGATGGTTGCATTCGAAACCAAAATTTAACTGATATGAACTGTCAAAATCTTACTGTTTTTGAGTGAGAATAAGAAAAAAATTGAAGAAACTGAAAGAAATACTCAAAGATCGTACTGAATAAAAAAGCAACACATAAATGATCACTAATAATTCATTTTACGTTTAATATTTTTGAAACTCTCAGGGAATCTTGTGCAACGCTTGCGCCATCTATATCACACACTTTCATTCACTCTTTCTTCAAATACTGATCGTTTTTATTTGGCCGTTGATGGTGCCATTATGCATGAATTGATGAATTTGCCGCACCCACAGATAGCCTGCACCTGCAACACCAAATACTTCTTAACGAATTTATCGACCTTCAAAAACCCTTAGTCAATTTGTCGTCCGGTAAAAAACTCTAGGCAAGGGATCTGGTTGGCCTCCGCCTTAATGTACGTCTTGCCGTCCTTTACGATGCATTTCAGCTACACTTGCGGTACAGTTTCCTGGAGCGGGATTTGATATTCTGTTCGTCGGTTTGGTTAGGCGCCTTCCTTATCTTGAAAACATGACCTTCTTTACCACGTCCCGCATTTAAAGGTTCGGATTGCGCTTGAAGTAATCACTCACCTTCTTTACCTGTCAGCTCGCAGTTGGGTCATCTGGGTCTCCTTCAACGATTTTACCACACGGGACACGGTCGAGTTCCAACTGATCCACCGATCCACCTGTGGGACTGGCCTAAATTTTCCGTGACCACGCCCATTAATTTTTGTCGACGTACATTTTGCTTGAAAGCCATTCCGATAACCACTTTGCAGACTGTGACAAATTTTTCTCATGTAAACATTACACTCTAAACTAGTTTATCCACATTTTTTTTATTTTTTACCCATGTAATAAGAAGTTATACACAGAGAAGGTCTGGCATTTTTTTCGACTAAAGTTCTTACGGCTACATTTGAAGAAAGCAATATGTCGAAACAAACTCGAAAATAATCTAATATGATTAAAATCATATTCGATCATATCATAACAGAAAATTTGCAGAATTCTCGAGAAAAAATTAAGGTGAAATTCGAACAAATTTTGGGCTATTTGATAAAAAAAATTTTTATCTTTTGTGACATTATTTCTGTTTAATCTTTCTTTTTTTTTCTCTCTCTCCTTCGTCTTTCTCTCTCTCTCTCTCTCTCTCTCTCTCTTTCTTTTCTCTCTCTGTCTTCATTTTCTCTCTCTCTTTCTATGCTCACTCTTCCTTTCCTCTCTCTTTCTCTTCCCTTTCTCTTCCCTTTCTCTTCCTCTTTCTTTTCTCTCCTATTCTCTCTCTTTTTTTTCTCTATCTCTCTCGCTGTCTCTGTTCTTTTTCTCTCTTTATCTCTCTTTTCTCTGTCTGCACCTTCCTTTTTTTCTTTCTCTCCTTCTCGCTTAGTTACATGTTTGATGACATTTCCATTGACATTTCAGACGGTATTATTTTATTTATTTATTTGTTTATATGACGACTGAAACGTTTAGTTTAACGGGTTTATCGGCTTAATCAGTCCGTGTATAATGGCAAAAACGATTTGTTTTTTCTTATTTCGATAGTTTCGGTGACTTTATTTCACCTTTTTCAAGGAGTCTGAAAATATACATTTGGTGTAGCTTACTGGTTTACTGGTGTGTAGTTACTGGTTTATGTTTTATGTCTGTGTTAAGTGTGTTGGTGTCCAACATCGGTTGTCTGGTGTGTATTACAAATGGCGTCAAACTTTGGCTATATGTAAAGAGATATTGTTCGCTTGAAACAGATCTGTAACTTACCTCGCTAGACTGTAGTTACTTCATGTGTACCAATTTTTGTGTGCTACACAGTATAAGCTCCTGAAGCTTTTTCTAGCACTTTTATGGCAATTTCACTTTGATCGGGTAATAAAATATTTTGGCTGTTTGTTTTTTTTTCGTCTTCCTCTGTAGTCTACTAATTCTTGACGGTTTGCTAAGGGTGTGTTTGAGAGATTGTACAGCTTTGAGTTGTGGTATAAGATTATTTAGTCCCTAGATAAGTAATGTCGCTGGCGTCGCTGGATTTTTACAGGTTATGTATAGAGTTGATCTGCTTGGAAACGTAACGTCAAACGTCGTTACACTGAACGGAATCGTCGAGTCTTCATTAGAGAATTTATCATTCAGAAGTATCAGACGAGTAAAATTAAAAAAGTCATATGAATACTCGATGCATTAATAATTACCGTCAATGATATGATTCGCTATGCACACTTGTAAAAATTATCAATGAAAAAATTTGCATTTATATTTTCAGTGATAGTTGTCGATAGTTTACAGCATGAATTCAAGCGCATATGTGAAAGAAAATCATCCATGTCAGCCCCATCAACCCTCTCCCGGTGGGTGATGCCGTTTTGAAGGTAAAACCTCCGCCGGGAATGGGTTGAGGAAATCATATGAACTATTTTACGATTCAATTTCACACCGTTTCACTTTCGATGTGCTTATCCATAATCTTTCGCATAGTTATTAACAATCATTTTATCTGTTTAGTGTTGTCATTATTTGTTTGAACTGCGCAAGCAAAGGGTGATAATCAGTTCTTAAATGATAATCAATCGTTATAAGCTAAAGTCAACCAATGATAACACATTTATGTGCGAGCAATTTGGTTCAGTATAGTCTGCTTTTCCTTTTGGCAGTTTTTGGTAGATCTACTAGATCATGATTCTCAAAGCAGTTTTCAAGTCGAATCGCGACAAATCGACTCTAGTGCTTGGGATCTTTTGTGCAACATGATTTGCCTCGAATACAATGGGCACACTAGCGACATTACTTATCTAGGGACTGAATAATATTATGTTGTGGTGGTAGTAGATTTGCTGTCATGGTTGTCTGTTTTGTTTTGGATGTTCTTTATCGAGTGTATAATGCCAGCGTATATGGCGTTTAGTCCCTCAGTAGCTGTGCGTTTGTTTGAGCTATTTTCTGTGTTGGCAATATGGCAAATTTCTAAAAACAGGAGTGCTTGTGGTTTATTGTGTCTGTCTACAATTTTTGTTTAGTGAAAATCAAACCGGTGATTCTGTGTGATACTGTGGTGCATTAGTGCTGTTTTTTCCTTTAATAAACTAATTTGGGTTTCTGTTTCGTTGTAACCTTGTTGCAGTAGTTTGTCCCACGTATTATAGTGTGTCCGGTGTCCACTAATTCTAGTTTTAAGCATGTTTGTTGTCATTCCAACGTAGCAGGCGCTGCAGTCTTTGCACGGTATGTTGTAGATGACGTTGTTCTGGTGTTCATGGTGAATGGGGTCTTTAACATTCTTGAACAACTGTCAAACTGTTTTTATGTTGCGGTGTGCAAGTCATATGTGTTTATATTCGTTTTTCAGGTGCTTGTCGATTCGGTTCGACAGGTATGGTATGTATCAGATGTTTCCCGCGGTGCGGTGATGTTTTCCTGCATTCGGTTTATTAATCTGTTCATTAGTGCTTTTGGGTAATTGTTTAGGCTCAATTGTTTGTGGGCGATGCGAGCTTTATCATCGTTCTGTAGATTAGTGGATAACTTGTCGACTCGTCTGATAAAATTTTATTTGGCATTCCGTCATAATTACATTGCTTGATTAACAAAGTTTCTCCAATTCACTCGGTGTTGGGGAGCCGCTCTCCAATCCCTGGGGCACCGTGTACTCCCTGCCAGATTTCGCTCCACCTGGTCTACCCATATTGCCCTCTGTGTCCCTGGTCGTAGTTGTCCGGCAGTCTTCAAGCCACCTTTTGAATACTGAGTTCGCCGTAGAGTTGCGCAAGCTCATGGTTCATCCTCCGTCTCCATATTCCGTTCTCATGCACGCCATAAAAGATCGTTCTTAAAATCCGTAGTTCGAAAACTCCGAGCACTCGCGCAGGTCCTTCTCGAGCGTTTTCCACGTTTTATGTCCAGGTTACACTTCGTACGGGGGTCGGTATTTTTAGTCTGTTCGACCGCAATTGCTTGTGGAGCCCATAGTAGGCACGGCTTCCGCTGATAATACGCCTCCGGATCTCACTGTTGGCATGCTTGTCTGTTTTTTTTTCAGAAAACCTCTAGAGTGCAGGAGAACATCTTGCACTGCGAAAACAACTGCTCTCATACTAAATAGCAAATCAACGCGCATACTAGAAGAGAATGACGGACGATTTTTATCTGGTGAGCTTCCTGAAAGTACCGAGGAGAAATCTGAAATCTCTCTCTTGCGAGACAATGAACTATGGTGTACTTTCTCACACGTGTGGACATCACGCACAATAATTACACTGCAGAGCTATCTGCGGCGCAATTCACAGTTGGTTTCTTGAGCATGGCAGAAGAGGAAAAGAGATTGTGAGAAAAAAATATTCTGCGTTGCTCGTGCCGGTCGAATTTGCTCTGGTCGAATTCGTTTTGCGGTGTAGCTACACGAGGACTACACTTTTGCCCGGCATTGTTTTTTCACTTTCCGAACTACTCGCCAGTGAACACTGTGGTGTACTTCTGCGTTTTATCTGTAGAGTGATTCACCCCTCTTGTATCTATCAGATGTGGGGTGAGCTGGAAGTGTGTTTGTCTCACTGTAAGTTGGTTGAGACACTTTGGAGTGGAGAAAGTAGCTGTGTGGTGAAAGCATTTGCTACACGCAGGCACATACTGAAAGGCGAGCGTGCGGTGAATATTTTCTCCGTTCTTTCCACATACTGAGAAGAATGACAAGCATGACTGCTGGTATTATTGTTCCCAGTTACCAGTGAGCCAAGATAGACAAACTCGTCGATTACCTCGAACTCATCTCCGTCGATCATAATTCTACTGCCTTAGCGTTGTCGATCGGCTTCGGTTCCGCCGGATGGCATGAACTTCGTTTCAGATGTATTTATCTGCAAACCAATCCTCGTTGCTTCCCGTTTTAGTCTGGTCTACTGTTTTGCCACCACTGCGGTTGTTCTGCCAACAATGGCCATGTCATCAGCAAAGCAAACGAATTAACTGGATTTGTTGATTATCGTACCACGCGTGTTGATGTCCGCCCGAGTCATTACATCCTGTAGCACAATGTTGAATAGCAGGCAGGAGAGACCATCACCCTATCGAAGCCCCCTGTGGGATTCAACTGGACCCGACAATCCACCTGAAATCCGTACACAGCACTGTGTCCCTTCCTTTGTAGCCTTTGTCAGTCTATTCAGCTACCCCAGAAAGCTCTTTTCGGTCGATAGTGTCCCTATAGCGGTGAGAGGCGGCGGAAAATGATTCGGGAAAGCACTTTGTAGACGGTTTTCAGGACAGTAATCGCTCGATAGTTCCAAGTTCTATTTGTTGCCTTTCTTATAGAAAGGGCAGATAACCCCATTCGTCCACTCTTCCGGTGGCTATTTTATATTAAAAATTCTTGCAATCAGCTGGTGCAAACTGGTAGCCAGCTTTTCTGGACCCCTCCTTATAGGCCTCGCTCCGAGACCATGCTTCCCAGCCGATTTATTGTTTTTCAGCTGCTTGATGTAATCCTTAATTTCGCCTACTGTTTTCTTCGTTTGTCGTACCGACGGGATCACTTTCTCCGTCGCCATAGTCCTCTGCCTGGGCACCATTCTGATGTTCGTCGAAGTGCTGCCTCCACCTTCCGATCACCTCACGATCGTCCGACAGAATATTACCCTCATTATTCCGGCACATTTCGGCTCGCGGCACAAAGCCTCTGCGGGATGCATTGAGTTTCGGGTAGAACTTTCGCATTTCCTGAGAATGATGCAGCTGTCCCAACTCCGCATAGGAGGAGTATGTGGCGTATTTTCCTCAACACTCCTCGAAAGAAGCTTTTCCCAGCTGGTTCTCTGCCGGCCGCGCAGCTTCGAGTGAATGTACGTGGTTTTCGGCGACGGTAGGCTGTTTCAGTCGCGCGAGATCTAATCGGGACGTGCGTCGGTACCGAGTGTCGTCAACAACTTAGAGTTTTGGGCGCATCCTCACCATCACCAGATAGTGGTCTAAGTCGACGTTAGTGCTCCTATAGGATCTGACGTCGATGATGCCTGGGATGTGTCGACAATCAACCAAAACGTGGTCGATCTGTGTTTCTGTCTTATTTGGTGACCTCCAGGTGTACTTGTGTAGGAGGTTGCGCTGGAAGCAGGTACTACGCGCGGCCATTAGGGTGGGACAAAAAATAAGTGTTAGCTCCCATGCACTTTTCGTGTTCCTGATGGGTCCCATAACAACTGTGAAACTTTTCAGATCGATCGGTGAAACGCCCGATTTGCGCCCGATTGTTAAAGTGTTCATACGATTTTATATAGGAAAATTCACTTTTTCAAAACTTATTCTCTAGAAATCCCCAGTTGGGTCCTAAAAATATATTGATACATGATATTTGTAGCAAATTTTCCTGGGAAAAACTCGTCTGAAAACCGTAAGGCGCTACGATGCTTGTAGGAACAGCTATTCACCCCAAACTGATCGAATGTCTGACGAATGGCTCAGAATTGAAATTTTCCAGCAACACTGCTACAGCATGCTGCTATTGCAGACTTGCTTAAGTATGAGAAATAATTTCGCGTAGAATTAATTTTCAAAGTGTGATTTTTGCTCATAGTATCTTCGGGGAAACCTCCAAGATAAATTTAAGCGATATCATTTCTCATCACATGGTTAAATTGCATGCACATGGCAACAGCAGCATGCTGCAGCAATATTGCTAGTAAAATTCAATGGTGAGCCGTCCGTCAGACATTCAATCAGTTTGGAGCGAATAGCTGTTTCTACAAGCATCGTAGCGCCTTACGGTCTTCAGAAGATTTTTTTTTAGGAAAATTTCCTACAAATATCATGTATCGATATATTTTTAGGACCCAACCTGTGAATTTATAGAGAATAAGTTTTGAAAAAGTGAATTTTCCCATATAAAATCGTATGAAAACTTTGAAAATCGGGCGTTTCACCGATCGATCTGAAAAGTTACACAGTTGTTATAGGATCCAAAAGGAACACGAAAAGTGCATGGGAACGAAAACACCATCGTTTTTTTCCCGTGTCCCAGTCTAACGGCCATGTTCTTGGAGGCGGTAAAGTCGATAAGCATTAGGCCCATTCCGTTGGTCAGCTGGTGTGCGCTGAACTTTACACTCACCGGTTTGTATTTTCCCTTCTGGCCGACCTGAGTGTTGAATTCCCCAATGACGATCTTGATATCATGTCATGTCAACCTGCACATTCGAGGGCTGATTAGCCACCATCCAATCACCCGTTTCCGCATCTCGCCCATCACTATAAAAGCTGTCCGCAGCTCATGTGTGTTGCCGGAGCTCCGAAGATGAATCTTTTTTTTTTCGATTGCTTTTTAAGTAACAAATTTGTTACTAGAAGGAGAATTTTCCGTTGCCGCTATTGAAGTAATGAGTAAAAATTTTGCTAGTAGTTGTTGTTGTAGTTGACCATTATTAGATAGTCGCGGTTTCGCAACATGTGCAAAATATATGACATTATGTGTTGTTACTTGATAGCAGATGAATGTTATTACTTTTTAAGTAACATTTTTGCCAGTACAAGCGCTCTATTGGTGTACAGAAACGGGTGACAACTACAAATCTGGATTTTTTCCGAGGCTCTCTTACTCCATAACAAACGCGCTCATAGAGAAAGAAGAGTATGAATATGGAAGCTCTGTCTCTCCTCTTTATGTCAGTATTTTTTGTTTTGTTTATGCATGCCTAGTTCTGTTCCAAATGGCGTCGAAACAAGGAACATTCCTCCAGCGCATTGTACAGTTCGCTATCCACTGAACAACAATTTTGGAAAAAAAGGTCACGGTAAACCATTTTTAAAGCGAAAATCATTCGAAAAGCGGACTTCAAGGCCGAACAACGCTCTTCTTCTGGCATCATAAGAAAGCTTCTTCGGAAGACCGGTAACGGACCTTTCTCAAATGTTCAATATTTTTTGTTAGTTCATAATGAATGTATCTTCGCGAGAAATAAATCAGTTTTTCTTTAACTTTCTTTAGTTGTCACCCGTTATTTGTTGAAATTATATTTTTTAAATTTCTGTTTAAAATGTTTTCAGCCAGTTTGCTTTTGGGAGCGTTCTCATGTACTTTGAAATAAATTTGATGTGCTGGTTCAAAGAGTAGGTAACAAACTTTTTATAACAACTAATACGAGATTAAATGAGGTTCTAGAATGACGATTTGTCTACTTTTGGTATTACTTTTTATACAGTTAGTCGTCCGATGTTAGTTTGTCATACACGGCAAAAATGCGGAGCAGTAAACATAACCCCGGTTTGGCCCGTGCAGCACGGAGGTCAACCGTGACAGCACATATATCGTGTGCTGGATATTAGTTATGCCTTTACAATACGTAGTCCCGTACGGATTCTGATTTATGACTTGCCATATGGCACATTTTATTTAAAGCGACGACGCTTTAGGTGTGTCAATACTCGTCATATGAACAAACCTGGCTCTCAAATTACTAATGTTTAGCCAGGCGTAAGGTAGAAACGGTAAAAGTGATCTTCTGTCCATTTAATTTACATAAATGAAAACTTTTCACTCCGATAGCACAAATATTTTTCGATTCAAAATTATTACGCATAATTTCTGCTTAACCCATACCGACGTTTATCGGGTTGCAGGTTGCAGTGACGCAAAAATCTGCATTTTGATGAGGGAATTTCTTTCGCATATCGACAGGATAATTATCTTTGAAATGTCCCCCAATCAAGCGGTTGTTCACCGTTGGCTTGAGAAGAGTTGTGGAAAAAGGGACAAAAAATAAAATCCATTAAGAAAAACAGGTTTCGTTTTATTTTCCTGAAAGTCGAGAGGTGTTGTTTACTAAATTCACTAGCGGAGGCTCGAATCATCACTACACTTGATGCGCCGGGCTTTGGATTCGGGATCAACGAATGCTTCCCGCGGGCTAAAGATTGGCTGGAATCGACGGCAGTCTCTCGGGACCACCTCCTGCGGAAAATGAGCGGTTTTATAGCATGGCGGGGATTCAGTTCCTCGGAACGATCAAAATATCCTGCTGATTGGACTAACAAACCTTTCCACAATTCTGTCGAACTGGTTGCTGAAATATTGGCAAATTATGATAATTTCCGTGGATTTAACTAATGAACCAAGAAAAAAACTAATCCAGTTTAGTCACTTTCTGTCTCGTCAAGGTCACACACACCGGCTTTACTACAGAGCTGTCTTGGTTTTTTTCTTCATACGCAATTCAATCGGCGTGATTTAGCAAGATTCGAAATGTCAGCCACTTGTTACGCTCGTGTGCTGCTGTCCGTTTGGACCTGGTCAGCTGGTCAGTTAGTTGGCAGTTTGCGCGCATGATCTGATCAGATCAGAGAGGTACAGCAAAGCCCTCAAGAGCCACCTCTGGGAGCCGTTTACGTTTGCTAGCAGGTTTCGAGCGGCAAACCAATCGAACCGGCTTTGTTTTTGTTATGCACCTTTCATATGCTAAGGAGTTGAGCTGAGCCAGCTTACGATTAGGGGTGGATATATTGTGCTGTTGCTACAACTCTTTTTATTCTTGGCATAGTCGTGAGCAAAGGCATTTGGGTTTCAAACATTCAAAAAAAAAAAACCACTCTCAGAGGCGGAAGAAAGAAACCTGTTTGAGGCGAGATTTGCCAAAAAACTAAAAAGGAGTTAATAGAATTATATATATATATATATATATATATATATATATATATATATATATATATATATATATATATATATATATATATATATATATATATATATATATATATATATATATATATATATATATATATATATATATATATATATATATATATATATATATATATATATATATATCACCAAACGTCGTGGAATGGAGCATTACTAAATAACACAGCATTGTTAAATTTATAACAGTGCTTACAAGAAAAAAGTGTTAGCTGTGTTTGAAAAATTCCATAATTTATCAAACAGCTTCCAGTTTTATCAGCTATGAAGCTTTGGTTAATCATTTTTAGAATATGTTTGAATTGTCAGTTTGTTGACACTGATAAAAAGTGTGGAGTGCGTGATATATATTATTTTTATAAAATAAATGTCAGAGCACTACAAAAAAGGACACACATATTTCAAACAGCACTTCAAAATCAATCGAATTTCGCTAGCATATCATAAAGCACTTTTGGAGGTTTCGAAGTTTTCGCGGCGATTTGTAGATCATTTTCATGTACAGTCAGATACTAAGTGGAAAGCAAGTCCACTTTGAGCGTTCTACAAACGGAAAGGTAAGATTCAAATAATTGTTGGGATGCAGGGTTTTCACACCAAAGAAGCAATAAAAAACACACTAGGGTGGAACAAAACATAAGTTTTAGCTCTCATGCTCTTTGCGTGTTCCTTATGGGTCCTATAGCAACTGTGTAACCTTTCTGATCGATCGCTGGAGCTATATTTATGCGCCCGATTTTCAAAGTTTTCATACGATTTTATATGAGAAATTCCATTTTTCTGAAACTTATCCTCTACAGATGTCCAGTTGGCTCCTAAAAATATATCGATACATCATATTTGTGGAAAATTTTCCTTGGAAAATTTACGGTCTGAAGACCGTAAGCCTCTACAATGCTTGTAGAAGAAAGTAATTTCCTTCATACTATTGTATTATATATTTAGCTTTATGATTCCTTCCTTAATCAAAAGTGAATCGCAACGATCTTGGCTTGTATCGGTATACAATTCTAAATGTTTTTTTTTGTTCCCGAATCAACGAACTTTGCCTATTATGTATAATGATAATGACTGAAATTTTAGAACAAGTATAACAAAAATTTTCATTGATTAGATTATAGAACAGGAAACTCTATTTTCGCTTATAATACCATTTATTTTTTGGCTTTTTTTACTGAATTTCCTTTCTATTAGATTTACTTGTAGTAAATTTATTTGATATCGCGTAAAAATAATCCGCGTTATTCGAAAAATCACGTAAAAATAATCCGCGTAATTGTAAAAAATCTCGCAAACATAATCGCGTATGAAAACACATAAAAATAACCCGCGTAATACAGGAATTCAGTGTATTTGAGAGCATTCAGAATAACGAAAGTTGAAAATAAAAATGTAAACTCATAAAACTTAAAAATTATAAACGATTCTTGTAATAACATATGAAAGAGTGTTTACACCATTCTTTCAAAAGGAGGAAAGGTGTAGTATACATTTAGAAAACACGTCGTTGGAACTTTTAACCTTAAGCACGCAATGCGAAGTACGTTTAAGTGTGCTGGCGTAGCGTGGTGTGATGTAGTTCCTGTAAGTTATTCCAGAGCAAAATCATTTCAAATGACCTGGAAATACGCGAAAATTTAATCGACCATTTTTGATTTGAATGAAACTTTGCACACGTATTTGGCTTAGCAAACTGAGCATTTTTCACAGTTGGAGCGATCGAAGCATTGTAGTCCAGAAACCGTTGGTTGTATAGAAAAACTGTCTGAGAATGAGTTGTAGGGAATTAAAAATGCATCATAAAAAATTACACACTGTACAAAAAAATTTTTTTTGGCCAAAAAAAATTTTTTTTTACAAAAAAAAAGAGTTGAATTTTTTTTATTTATTTTTAAATA